>NC_142877.1:117066750-117679500 GCF_051225735.1 Oryctolagus cuniculus | reverse complement strand
CCAGGCAGCAGAAGCCAAGCGGAGGAACGACAGCCACTACCCCACGCCTCTCCGGGCGGCACTGGCAGAGCAGGCAGCGGGATGGCCTTGGGGCAGAAGAGGGGGGCAGGGGGCAGTGTCCATGGACAGAGATCGGCGCTCTCCCACCCCTCACCCCAGCCTCGGTTTTCTCATCTGGGAAATGGGCATTACAAGAGTCTCTTACTCCAAAGGATTTTTGAGGATGAGACACGTTGGAGCGTGGGCTTGGCCAAGGGCTTGCCCCTCGCAGACAAGGAGGGAGGCCGAGGAAGGAGAGCCCAGCTGAGCTGGGCCAAGCGCCCGTCCCCTCTTTCACCTTCTTAGCAACCACCGTGCCCCTGCCATACCCCTCTCAGCTCCTCAGCTTTCTCGGCTTATTGAATTCCCGCAATAGCCCTCGCAGGCTGGTGCTGTTCTGACCCCATTTTGCAGACAAAGAAACTGAGGCTCAAAGAGTTCCAATCATCATGTAACGCCACCCAGCAACCAACACCCAAGCCAAACTTTGCACCAGAGCAACCTGTCTCTGGAGCCTCAGGGCAGGGCGTCGGGGTCCTGTGTTCAAGTCCTGGCCTTTCTCCCTCTCGTCCCACCAGGGCCCTGGTGCACACTGCCCGCCAGCCCCAGAGACCAGGGAGCAGGGAACCGGCCTCCAGCTCAAGCCCGCAGGGGGAGAGGAGGCTGCTCCTGTCCGGGTGCCCCATGCTGTGCTTTCAGCATCCCAGTCACCCCAACAAGTTGAAGTTACAATTGTTTCCATTTTACAGATGAGACTGTGGAGGCCGGGAGAGGCAAAGTTACTGGCCCAAGGTCACACAGCTGGTAAACGACAGAGCCCAGGCTAAGCTGCACTCTGCTCCCGGCACAGCCAAGATGAGGCTGCAGGTTTCCCCTGAGCAACGAGAGGGGCCAACAAACGCCCCAGGTGCAGGGACTCTGTAGACCAGAGCTAAAGGGCCACCCCGGGGGCACTCAGGGCCTGGGGTCTGTCCGGGGGCCCTCAGAACAGGCAGCTGGCGGGCAAGAGGGTCTGAAGCCTGGCTCCAGAGCGACCCTCCCGTTCCCGTCTGTGCCTCAATTTTCTCGTCTGTCCTATGGGGGAGCCGGGGGCAGTAAGCTGGCCGCTCCCTGGCCGCCCGGCTCCAGCCTGCCCGGACGCCAGGCCACAGCTGCGATTCTGCAGATGAAGGGGGCGTCCAGATAAAACCAGAGGCTGCTGGAAGGCAATGGAGGGGTGGGAGGTGGGGGGGGGGTGTCAAGGGCCGTGGCGCTCTGGATGGTGGCGCAGCCCTGTCAGCCGCTGACCACAGCCTCCCCCTCCCTCCCTGAAAAGACCCAGGTGGGGAACAGCCGTCACGGTCCTCTCTTGACCCTGAAAGCCCCGCTCAGCCTGGGCAGATGAGGGAAAGCAAGCCGGCTGGACCACGCCGTGCTGCGAGGCCGGGAGCAGGCACCTGCTCCTCTCCTGCCGCGTGAGTCCTCGCTGCTCCTGGTGACTCACGAAGGTCAGTGCCGCGTTCCAAGGTTGTCAGAAGCACACACTGGGGACTCCCCCAAGGTGACATTTCCCAACAGAAACAGATTCACGCACACAGCTGAAATAGCCGGGGTGTCCAGCCCTTAGAGGCCCCCAGTCCAGTGCGGGCACAGAAAACCGTGCGTGAAACTCCTGACACTGGAAGGCACCGCCTAGTGACTGTTCACCACACGCCGGCCCAGTGCCAAAGCCTGTGCCCGTTTCTTCACCTCGTCTATGTAATAACTACTTCAGTATACCCATTCTTCAGGAGAGTAAACTGAGGCTCACAGAGCAGGTCAGAGGCAGGGCTTCTGCCCCCTGGAGACGTTTGGGAGAGGGGTTACAGAAAGACCTTGGGCCGGAGGTCCCTGGAGAAGGAAGACAGCACTGGGAGTCAGGGCTGGGGCTCTATTTCTGGCTCTGCACTGACTCAGACCATGACCTTGGGTGAGTCACTCGCCTACTCTGCTAAGCTTAAAAACAACTCCCCCAATAAAAGCGTCCCAGCCCCAAGCCCCCATTATGGGGGAGCAGATGGGGCGAGATGGGTACAGCTGTGTAAAAATAGGGACACAGGACGAGGGTGGAACGGCTTTCTGAACCTTGGGGGCTGGACTGCTGGGGGCTCTGGGCAAGCAAGAAACAACCTGGGGACCACCAGACAGAGCTGGCACCTGTCTGGCTTCTCCCCCTCACCCGGCTTCCAGACGCTCCTTAAAATACATCAGTGCCAGGCTGCTCCTGATGCTGGAAGTGACCTAATTAAACCTGGTCCCTTCCCGCAGCGGGGTGTGTGTGTGTGTGTGTGTGTGTGTGTGAGAATGGGGGGAGGGTGAATGGCACCAGCCAATACTTGAGCTTAACTGTTTGAGAGACTCTTTAACTATCCTCCCCTGCACGTGCCCAGGATGCCCTGGGGGCCTTTGTGGTGGAGGCCCTGGGGGCTTCTTTGTCATGGTGGTGGGGAAGCCAGGATGACCCTGGGAAGGCCAAGTTCACAGCCCAGCCCTGCTGCCTGCCTGCCTGTGTGGCCTAGGGAGTCCTTCTCCCATTCAGAGTCCTCTGAGACAGGAGCAGACTGGTCAAAGACACAAAGTGGCCTGTGGAGTGACCACAAGGCCCCAGGGCCTATGGTATCCCGTGAGCCCGGCCGCCCCAGGGGCTTACGGTTTCCCTGGCTTTGGGAAGGTCAAGGACCCTCCTCTCCTTTTAGTCTCCCATGTTGCTGCTCAGCACAGATGAAAGTCTCGACTGCCCGAAGCCCCCAGCCCCCAGCCCCCAGGTTCTGGGTTCTGGCTACCTGGTTGTTGACCAGTGGATGTGACCAGCTCAGCCAGGCCCTGGGCGCCCTCTGCTGGGTGCCACCCTTGGGGTCAGGCCTCCAGCCTGGCTGTAGGTGCCCCCTCCTCACCAGCATCCATGAGGGTCCTCCGGCCAGTAGGCAGCCGTGGACCTTGCTCAGCCGTCTCTCTCTCTCCAGACCTGAGCCAGGTCTCCGTGGCCAAACTCCCCTGGCCTCTCGCAGCCCTCTGCACACCTATGTTTTGGGGGTTTTGTTTTTGGAGGTAGGGGCGGATGGATCAGGATGCCAGATAACAGAAAATAGGTATTTTGGGGGAAAAGACTTTAAGGTAATGGCGTGGGGGGAGGGCTAAGAGGAAGGAACATCCATAATTCGAGGGCCCACAGGCCTCTGGTTTGGAGTCCGATTCAGGAAACCAGCCTCCCATCCACCCAGGGGGCTGGAGCCCGCCCCTTCCCGGGGAGAAGCCCCTACTGTATTGCACGCTGGAGGGCACAGTGCCAGCTCTCAGAGCGGCTGCCCACCCCCCACCGGGCACACTTCCTCCTCCCAGCCCCCAGCCCCAGCGGATGCAGCAGTTCACTCTGTTTATTATTGTTCTCGCGCCAGCCCCCCCAACCCCGCCTCTCCCTGGGAAGAGCCTGCAGGCTGGCAGCTTGGCAGGAACCTGCTGTCTCCTTGTGGGTGCCAGCATCGCCCCTTATCTCTGCCTGCACTCCTTGTGCCAGGGTCAGGCCACGCAGGGGCTTGGTGCCAGCCAAGGGCGCCCTGAGTCCCTGCATCCCACAGCAGGGGTGGCCCAGGAGGCCCTGGTTTATCGCGTGTGCCCTAGGGGGCTGCACTCTGGCAAGGGTGGAGGTCAGAGGGACACTGGCAGGCAGGGGAGGCGGCAAGGGCTCCAGGTGGGGCTGGCTCCCAGGCGAAAATAATACCACGAAGCTCTCTCTCCAAGCCAATTAACACAATGATCCGCATCACCCTGGGCTAGGGGGAACCAATTCAAGAGAAGACAGCTGCCGGGTCCCACTGTGGCCCGCCCCTTGCGGGCCCTCCCCAGCCCCGGCCCCAGCTTCCAGGGGAAAGACCAGTGATGTCCTCCTTTCCACGCCCGGGAGCAGCCCTGGGATGGCTCCAGCAGCCCCGCTTCCCAGACAGGAGGCTGCGGCTTGGCGGGTGTCTGCTCTGCCCAGCCTCCCGAGCCACTCACAAGTCCCAGGCACACACAGACACCCACAGGGAGCCACACCGCCTCAGCTTCCCTTGGAGGTCAAGGGGAGAGGAGGGGTTGGGAGGGGCGGGGGGGTGCACCTGCATTACCCTGCATCCCCTTTGCAAGCTGAACCGGCCTGGTCCAGCCCCCACTGTCCCAGCCTCCCCCTGACGGCTCCCCCCACTGCACCCTTGCTGTACCTCCCTCCTTCACCCCTGCCATGGCCACAGTCTCCAGCACCGTGCCCTCGGGCCCCAACCAGCCAGCCCTTTACCTCTCCCTGCAGCTGGGGTCCAGGCACTGCCTCCTGCAGCCAGCAGCACTCGTGGATCGGCGGGCAGCTCTGGGTCTGGAAGATGTGCTGTGCGTGTGTGTGTGTGTGTGTGTGTGTGTGCAGCAGGCGGCCCCTCGGCCCCTCACTCACTCACACACGCCTCCCGCTGACGTCAGGACGAGCAGGAGGGAGGGGCTGGGTGGGAATTTGTACTCCCAGCTTAAAGGGACACCAGGCTCTGTCGCCGGGCCGACGCGGCCTCCTGAGTCAGGCGGCGTCGCTCGCGCCCTAGAGCTTCTTGTTTGGGAAGTGGCGTTTATGGCCGGGCTGCGCTGTAATTTGCCAGGTCGGGTGGCTGCTGAGGAATGAGGGGAGGGAGAGCTGGCAATTAGAGGGCAGGAGGGGGTGGTGGCCACGCACACGCGTGTGCACCCTGGGGTCCCCGGGTGGGGGCTGGGGGCAGTCTGCTCTGGGCAAATCCCAGACAGACAGGCACCCAGGGCCGTCCCCTCACTCGGCTGTGACGCCCCGGAGTGAAGGGCGCGGGCAGCCCCGGGCTCAGCTCTGTCTGGCACCCAGTCGGCCCGGGCTTCGCCGCTGCTTAGAACCGAAGAGGACTCCAAGGGAGCAATAACCTGGCACACACACTCATTCTCTCACACTCACACTCATACACACACACCACTCACACTCATACACACACTCACAGACTCACCACTCCCAGACGCACACTCACACTCATACACACTCACAGACTCACCACTCCCACACACACACACTCACACTCATACACACACTCACAGACTCGCCACGCACACACACACTCACACTCATACACACACTCACAGACTCACCACTCCCAGACACACACACATTCACACTCATACACACGCTCACTCACACATTCATATGCACTCACATGTACACACACACTCACAGAGTCACCACCCCCAGACACACACATACTCACACTCACACACACACACAATTCTGGGAGGTCGGCCCTGAGCGCAGGGCACAGACAGCTGCACCTAGAGCCAGCCAGGGCCTGAGCCTCAGTCTCCAGCCGTGGGGCTGCAGGCAAGGCTCCTCCGGCTCCGAGAACCGGCTGCGGGGCTGCCGGAGGACCAGGGGCGTCTCCTCAGTGAGGCCAGGGCCCGGCTGGACGAGGCTCCCACGGGGGCCTCTCCTTCCGCTGTGCTCGCTCCCCAGCCTCCCGTGGAAGCCAGCACGACTTTCCTGCGCCTCCTAGGACTACCCAGGTCGGCATTTTCAAAAGAACTCTCATTCAAATAGAAAGGAGGTCGGAGTTAAAAGGGAAACAGCCAAGAAAAACACAAATACTTGATAAAAATAGCCAAGTGGGATGCAGCTAGGGCTTCCTATGTGCCGGGCAGGCTCGCAGCGGCCCCCTGATTTATTTTTGTCACCCCCATCTTACCTGTGAGGAAACAGGGGTTTGATAGGAGAGACTTGCCTGCTGTGTCATTCAGCTGGCTGGGAGGTGTGGAAAACGCTACCATCTATCCCTGCCCTTCTAGTCCCTTCCAGAACAATCAGTGCCAATTTCTGATTCTACGAGATTTGATTTCAACACTGACTGAGATACCTCTGTCCTTCGAAATTCTCCTCTCCCGGGGCAGGCGTCATGGCACGGTGGGTTAAGCCACTGCTTGGGACACACACGCCCCGTATCAGAGTGCCTGGTACAAGTCTTGGCTGTCCCCCTTCAGATCCAGTTTCCTGCTAATGCGCCTGGCAGGTGGCTCAATGTGTCCCAGAAGAGACTCAGATGGCATTCCAGGCTCCTGGTCTCAGACTGGCCCAGCCCCGGCTGTTGTAAGCATTTGGGGCATGAACGAGCGGATCAAAATCTCTGTCTCTTCCCCTGTCACACTTGCCTTTCAAATACATAACTCTTAAGAAGAAAAAAAAAAAGAAAAAAAAAAAAAACCTCCTCTTCCTTCTCTGCCTTCTTCTCTCCCAAATAGAATAGTTTTGGGGGCAGGTGTTATAGCATGGTAGGCTGTAGGTAAGCCACCTGCAGCGCCAGCATCCCATATGGGCACCGGTTCAAGTCCCAGCTGTTCCACTTCTGATCCAGCTCCCTGCTAATGTCCTGAGAAAGCAGGTGAGTAGGCCCCTGCGCCCACATGGGAGACCCAGATGACCTGGCCCAGCCCTGGCCTTTGTGGCCATCTGAAGAGTGAACCAGCAGATGGAAGATCTCTCGCTCTGTCTCTCCCCCACTCTCTGTAACTCTGATTTTCAAAATAAATAAATCTTTTTTTCTTACAGAACAGTTTTCAGGGGGCTGCACAGGAACCTTCTGCGGACAGCGCTGTGAGGTTGCCCCGGGGAGGGAGCAGTCTTGGAGATCCCCAGGGCAGGGACCCACGCCCTGGCCTCTGGACTCCTGTTTTGTTTATCTGAGTGGCAGAGAGAGAGAGAGAGAGCGAGCGAGCTCCCATCTGCTGGTTCGTTCCCCAGATGCCTGCAATGCTGGGGGTGGGGTGCAAAGCCGGGGAACAGGAACCTGATCCGAGTCTCTCACACGGTGGCAGGAGAGCTGCCTCCCGGGTCTGCGTTAGCAGGGAGCTGGAGAGAGGAGCCAGAGCCGGGAGTGAACCCCGCACTTGGATATGGGAGCTGGGCACCTCAGCCAGCATCGTGGCCAAACACCCACCCACCCCGGACCCCGCCCTTCCACGAGATGTCTGGGGCCCTGGTCGACACCAACGATGACCCCGCCCCGGACCCCCATACCGTCCCTTCTGCAAGGGTCTGCCTCCCTGATTTGCTTAGGGAATCGGCTCATTGGACCACGTGGCCCATCAGAACCAGCGTCAGCTGAGTGACAGACTACAGAGGGGCCAGGGAGGGAGGACTCTCTGAACTCCAGGAGACGGGCAGAGCCAGCCGTGCCGGCATCTGCAGAGGAGACGCCCAGGAAAGGGGCACAGGCGGGCAGAAGGCCTGAGGGTGGCAGAGGAAGAGGGAGGAGGCTGGTGTGATGGCGGCCTGAGGGACAGCAGAGGTGGGCTCTGACCCTGGCGGCCGGGACGAAGGGCCTTGAAGGCCAGCTCCGGGGAGGCCTGTTCTGCTGTGGACAAGGCCGGAGCCGGGGCCAAGGGCCTGACTCTCCACCCCCCACCCCCCCACCCCCACCCGGTCTCCTTTCTCTGCCGTGAGAGAGCAGTGGCAGAGGCAGGCCGGGAGATGGCGGGAAGCCGCGCGGGACTACTCAATGTGCGCAGCCAGCGCGGGGCACAGCTGTTTATTCAGGAAACGAGCAGCCGCCAGGCACCACCCACCCGCGGCTGAGTAACAAAGAATCAGCTGCGGGGAGCAGGGCCGGCACTGAGGCTATTTTTGTGAAAAGCTGAGAATTCAAAAGCTCATCTCCTGGAAAGCCTCCTTCGCCTTGGAGAAGCTGAAGAGGTGGGTCAGAGCCAACAGACCCCTCCCCAAGCCCTCCTGACCCTGCACATTACCGTCCTCCTCCTGTAGCCGGCGGGGGCCAGGTGTGGACCCGTGCAGCCTAGAATCCAAGCACGCAGACCCCTGGGGCGCTGGTGCCATTTGACAGGTGGTGAGGATGCCCAGGCCCAGAGAGGGTAAGACACTGGCGTGGCATCACACAGCTGGTGATGAAGCTGGGATTAAAATGCAGGGGGTCTGCTCCCCTGCTCCCTTATTCTTTCCACGGTGTCTCACTGCTGCTGAGATGTCCGTTCAGCCCCCTGGACACTGTCCCCCTCACTCTGGGACGCAGACTCCAGCCTCCACGGCCATAGTTGCCCAGTGAGGCACAGAGGGGCCTCTCTTCCTCTCCCCAGTCCCCATCATCTTCTCCAGTCCAACGCCCCCCCGGTACTGGAGAAGATCTTGCTCTGCAAGGCTGACCTCACCACCATCCACTCACACCTGCCGTGTACCCGGTGGTCTAGGCTCTGGGACTGCAGCAGCAAACACAGGAGGTATCTCCTTGAGTTTATGGAGTTTACATCTCATCTAAAGAGAGATAACAAAAAACAATCAAGGGGGGGTGTTTGGGATAGTGGTTAAGACACCACTTGGCGCTGGTTCAAGTCCCGGCTGCTCCTCTTCTGATCCAGCTCTCTGCTATGGCCTGGGATGGGACAGCAGTGGAAGATGGCCCAAGTGCTTGGGCCCCTGCACCTGCTTAGAAGACCCAGAAGAAGCTCCTGGCTCCTGGCTTCAGATTGGTGCAGCTCTGGCCATTGCAGCCGTTTGGGGAGGGAACCAGCAGATAGAAGACTTCTCTCTTCCTCTCTCTTTGCCTCTGCCTTTCTGTGACTCTGCCTTTCAAATAAATAAATAAATCTTAAAAAAAAAAAGACCCCACTTGAGGCCCACATCCCATATCAGAGGGCCTAAGTTCGGGTCCTGGCTCCGCTTCCGATTCCAGCTTCCTGCTAACGCACACCCTGGGAGGTAGCAGGTGACGGCTCAAGGACTGGGGGCCCTGCCACCCATGTGGGAGGTCTGGATGGAGTTCTTGTCTCTTGGCTTTAGCCGGGCCCCACCCTGGCTATTACAGGCATTTTGGGAGTGAACTAGCAGATGGAAGACCTGTCTCTCTGCCATTTATATAAATAGGAATAAATACATTTTAAAATATATACAAACAAATAAATGCATGGTCACAAATTACACAAAACCAACAGCAGGGTGAGATGATGGAGATGGCTGAGGGGGTACCTCTGGCAAAGGAGCCCCGGAAGCTGATCCCCACGGGGAGAGGGGGGCCAGCTTGTAGGCAGGGGACAAGTGTTTCTGGAAGAGGGAACAGCCTAGGTGAGCCCCCAGAGGCAGGAGAGAGGGCTGGAGGAAGCCAAGGTTGCAGATTAGGGACAAGCAGAGTAAGGCAGACGGGGCTGGAGCCAGGAGCAGGGGATGGCAGGGGCCACGTGGTGTGGGGTTTGGGGTCCTGCTCCTCACTGGAAGTGGGAGGAGAAGGCCTGGCTCGCTCCTGCTCCAAACAGCCTGGTGGCCAGCAGCCCCTCTCTGCGGGAGGCTTCGCAGGCAGGAGGAAGGGGGAGTGTGGGGTGGGGTGGGGGTCACTAGTTGGGACCCTGAGGCTCCTACTGCTCTCTGCATCTGCTGTTCAGATTCCATCACATTGCCAGTCTGTGATGAGCTGGGGGGACCCGGCCCACAGCTGACCTCTTCCATGCCAAGTCCTCACGTCCAGTCTGACCCCTGGCTGCTCCAGGGCTGGCTGGGTGGGCCGTGAGCCAAGCCTCTGGCAGCCAACACAGCCCTGAGCACGCCGGCCACCGGCCTCCAGCCCTGTCGGTGCTGCGGGCTCGTGTCCATCCCAAAGCCGTCCCAGTGTCCTGGCCGGGCGGCGTCTGTGCTCACTCGTTACATTACCCACTGTTCTTCCTCAACAGCAACGCCCGACATGATGTCCGTGTGTCCACATCTGCCTCCGTGGGTCCCGCCCTAGTGCACACGCCCCACGCGGTGAGGCCTCCCACCCCCTGGGCACTTCTTTTTCTCCTTTTGGCTCAAGAACCCAGAGCAGCATCCTGGGGACACTTTGCTTCCGCCCCTTTTAGAGCCCCTCTCCGCAGTGGCGCTGCAGCCGGCTCCTTTGCTTCAAGTCCCCGAATCAGAGTCCTCCCTGGGCCTTCAGACAGGTCGCTGGGCATCCTTCAGGCCCAAGAGCGTGCGGGTGCCCCGGGGCTCGGAGCCAAGGCCTGCGGACCTGGGCAAAGTCCATGTTGTCGCTGAGAGTCTGCCGCCCCCGCGCCTACGGAAGCCTGTGCATCTCAGGGCTGGTCTTCCCTCCCCGTGCCTCGTTCACGCCTTCACCTGGCAAAAGCATGTCCCAGGATGCTGTGTGCCTGGCACGTTTCTGGGGGCTGGAGAATCAGCAGTGAACAAAGGAGACAAAATCCCCCATCAGAGGCAGGGAGGCGGCAACAAAACAAAGACACGCAGAAACAGGAGGTGGGGGTGTGGCAGGTGGCGGCTGCCTCGCAGTTTAGAACAGGGGTGGGGGCACCTGCTAAGGCAACAGAGCCAGGAGGGGAAGAGGGGTGGGGATGCGAGGGTGGCGAGGGAGAGAGGTTCGGCAGGGCTGCGCACCTGGCAGGGGTGGGGGGTGGGGTCTGAGAAATCCCACGAGGCAGAGGAGGGGGCTTGAGGTCGGAGGGGTCATGGGTGGGGCACCCCAAGGGCTGTGAGGGCCACTTTGCAAAGATTAGATGGAGCACTGCAGGTCCTGGAAAGGCTGAGAATTTCCCGCTGCCATTCAAAAAATGGATTTGTTTATTTGTACTTATTTGATAGGCAGAAAGACAGGGACATACAGATGTCCAGAGATCTTCCATCCACTGTTTTACTCCCCCAGTGCCCACAACAGCCAGGGCTGGGCCAGGCTGAAGCCAGGAGCTCCATCAGGGTCTCCCGTGAATTTGCACCACCTCCTGCTGCCTCCCAGGCTGGGCACTGTCAGGGAGCTGTCCTGGGAGCAGGGTGGGCGACTCGGATGTGCGCTGTCAGGGAGCTGTCCTGGGAGCAGGGTGGGCGACTCGGATGGCACTGTCAGGGAGCTGTCCTGGGAGCAGGGTGGGCGACTCGGATGGCACTGTCAGGGAGCTGTCCTGGGAGCAGGGTGGGCGACTCGGATGGCACTGTGATATGGCTGTGGGCCCCCAAGTGCTTCCCTAACCACTGTGTCACAACGGCCACCCCGCTCAGCGTCTGCGTGGCCCAGGTGAGGAGCGTGGGAGTGGCAGTGTGTCGGGGGGAGGCTGGATTCGGGGCGCACTTTGGAGGTGCTGAGGACAGCATCTGCTCAGGGGTCCAGGTGGGGTTGAGAGAGCACAGCAGGGTGGGGGTAGCGGTCACTAAGGTAGGACGACGGGGACAGGAGCAGCTTTGAGGGGGAGGAACAAGCAGAGTCCCTGTGGGTCCCCGTCAGGCCTGAGTTACCAAAGGGAGCTGTGGCCTGAGGTGGGCAGTGCTGAGCGCGTGGTGCCCAGGGACAGGCAGGCTGCAGGAGAGCTGGCAGGTGCGACCTGAGGTCCACCGGCTGGGGAGAGGGGTCGTGGAGGAGCCGAGGAGGAGGAGGAGGAGGAGGAGAAGGAGGAGGAGGAGGGGAGCTGGGACAAGCTTCAGACTGGGGGTCAGCAAGGCGGAGGCCGGGGAGACCTTGGGAAAGCAGTTTTGCTGTTGAGTGTTGGCAGCCGGCTAAGAAAGGTGCTGGACACAGCGGCTCCGTCCTTGCTGGACGGGGGGCAGACTAACGGGCTCTGGCTGGAATGCTTTTTTTTTTTTTTTAATGCATTTTGGGAGCTGTGATTTCCTTTTTTTTTTTTTTTTTTTTTTTTTTGACAGGCAGAGTGGACAGTGAGAGAGAGAGAGAGAGAGAGAAAGGTCTTCCTTTTGCCGTTGGTTCACCCTCCAGTGACCGCGGCTGGCGCCCTGCAGCCGGCGCATCGCGCTGATCCGAAGGCAGGAGCCAGGTACTTATTCCATGGGGTGCAGGGCCCAAGCACCTGGGCCATCCTCCACTGCACTCCCGGGCCACAGCACAGAGCTGGCCTGGAAGAGGGGCAACCGGGACAGAACCCAGCACCCCAACTGGGACTAGAACCCGGTGTGCCAGCGCCACAAGGCGCCGGCCAGGGAGCCGTAATTTCCAAGTGTCCTTTTTAATTCATATTATTGTCTCCGTTTTACTTTATTTTATTTTTTTAATATTTATTTGAAAGTGTTACAGAGAGAGTGGGAAAGACAGAGAGATCCTCCATCTGCTGGTTCACTCCCCCAAATGGTTGCAACAACCACAGGTGGGTCAGGCCGAAGCCTGGAACTTATTCCGCGTCTCCAGTGGGTGTAGGGTCCCAAGTACTTGGGCTGATTTTTTTTTTTTTAAGATTTATTTATTGGGGCCGGCGCCGTGGCTCACTTGGTTAATCCTCCGCCTGCAGTGCTGGAATCCCATATGGGCGCCGGGTTCTAGTCCCGGCTGCTCCTCTTCCAGGCCAACTCTCTGCTGTGGCCCGGGAGTGCAGTGGAGGATGGCCCAAGTGCTTGGGCCCTGCACCCCATGGGAGACCAGGAGGAAGCACCTGGCTCCTGGCTCGGACTGGCGCAGTGCACCGGCCGTAGCGGCCATTTTGGGGGTGAACCAACGAAGGAAGACCTTTCTCTCTGTCTCTCCCTCTCACTGTCTGTAACTCTACCTGTCAAATAAATAAATAAAAAATATTAAAAAAAAAAAGATTTGTTTATTGGCCGGCGCCATGGCTCACTTGGCTAATCTTCCGCCTGTGGTGCTGGCACCCTGGGTTCTAATTCTGGTTGGGGCGCCGGATTCTGTCCCGGTTGCCCCTCTTCCAGTCCAGCTCTCTGCTGTGGCCTGGGAGTGCAGTGGAGGATGGCCCAAGTGCTTGGGCCCTGCACCCCATGGGAGACCAGGAGAAGCACCTGGCTCCTGGCTTCAGATCAGTGTGGTGTGCCAGCCGCAGCGCGCCAGCCGCGGCGGCCATTGGAGGGTGAACCAACGGAAAAGGAAGACCTTTCTCTCTTTCTCTCTCACTGTCCACTCTGCCTGTCAAAAAAATAAAAGATATATTTATTTACTTGAAAGTCAGCGTTACACAGAGGGAGAAGGAGAGGCAGAGAGAGAGAGAGAGGTCTTCCATCTGATGGTTCACTCCCCAACTGGCTGTCGATCCGAAGCTGATCTGGGTCTCCCATGTGGATGCAAGGACTTGGGCCATCTTCCACTGTTTCAGCAGAGAGCTGGATCGGAAGTGGAGCAGCCAGGTCTTGAACCGGCGCCCATATGGGATGCCAGCACTGCAGGCCAGGGCATTAACCTGCTGCACCACAGCACTGACCCCACTTGGGCTGATTTCCATCCTCCGCTGATTTCCTAGGCACATGAACAGGGAGCTGGATTGGAAGTAGAGCAGCTGGGACTCAAACAGGCACCCATAAGGGATGCGCCACAGTGCATCCTTTTTTTTATTTCCTTAAAAAATAAAAAGATTTATTTATTTATTTGAAAGGCAGAGTTACACACAGAGAGAAAGAGAGAGAGGTCTTCCATTCGCTGGTTCAATGGGCAGGGCTGGGCCAAGCCCAAGCCAGGAGCCAGGAGCCACAAGCCAGGAGCCAGGAGCTTCTTCCAGGTCTCCCGTGTGGGTGCAGGGGCCCAGGCACTTGGGCCATTTTCCACTGCTTCCCCAGGCACATCAGCAGGGAGGTAGATCAGAGATGGGACTTGAACCTTCACCCACATGGGATGTCAGCATCGCACGCGGTGGCTTTCCCCAGTCCTCCACAGTGCCAGCCCTCGTAGTTTTCATGATACATTTTCTTTGAACTGTTTGAAGGCTCTTTGTACGCACAAATCTCAAAATCATATACTTTTTCTGTGTCTATATTATATACTCTTTTTCTCCCTTGTATTTTGCCACCAACAGCACATGCCTGCACACGGCGCTGCACCGGCATTCTTAGACTCCACATCATTCTCCACCCGTGCGCGAAGCGCAGTCTCACTCTCGCTCAGGGCCTGGTCTTCCTGCTCCGAGCACGGCCACTGCACACGGCCGCTGCTCGAGCCAGGAGCTGGCACTGAGAGGTCACCGGCCCTCCACCGCCCCCCTCCCCTCCCCGCCTCCTGCCTTCATTAGGTTCCAACCCGGTTCCTCCCCACTGCTTTACCCTCAGCAATGACCTTGTTATCCCCTGGTCCATTCCAGTGACCCCATTTTCAAGCCCTGGCCGTGGCCCAGAGGACAGGCGGGGAGGCCAAGTCCTCTGCTTCCGGCCGCTTGCTGACAAGGAGTCTCTGTGTTCTCCTGAGGGGCAGTGTGGAGAATGAACAGAGGCCTGATACCTTCATTTCCTTACCGCGAGCAAGCCCGTCCGTGTGCCAGCAAATCGCTGCCCTCCTATCTGCCGACCACCAGGATGCAGCCCGGAACCCTGCAGCGCTGCCCAGCCGGCCACTCCCCCGCGTCCCTCCTGCTGAAAGGCCCGCCACACAGCCAGCGCCTAAAGCCCCCAAGTGTTGACCCCTCCCACTTCAAACTACGTGGCTGAGACCATCCCCATCCCCCCCCCCCCCGCTGACGACCTCTGGCCTCTGCCCCATCTTTCTCTCCAAGGCTACCAGCCTTGCTTGGGCTTCTTTGGTGGGGCTGCAAACAGCCTGCTCCCAGACTTCCTGTTCCACCCAGCCGCCTGCCCCCCACTGCCCGCACATCTTCAGCCTGCTCTCAGCCCTCCAGGCTGGGTCCTGGGGGCGCAGCTCTGTGGTTAGGGTCCCTCACTCTGGAGCCTGAGTCCAAGCTCCGCCGCCCATTAGCTGAGTGACCTTGAATGACCTGTTTCACCTCTCTCTACCTTAGTGAGGCAGAGTGAGACCACGGAGGAAGAGACGCGACAAGAGTTCCCACGCTCAGAGCTTTGGGGGATAAAAGTTAACACAGATGGTTCTGACTGCAGTGCTACCCATGCAGCATTCTGTCTTTCACTTTCAGTACCGTATTCAAGAAATTACATGAGAGGGCTGGACTGTGGCCTAGCGGGTAAAGCCACCACCTGCAGTGCTGGCATCCCCATATGGGCGCAGGTTTGAGTCCCGGCTGCCCCACTTCCGATCCAGCTCTCTGCTGTGGCCTGGGAAAGCAGTGGAGGATGGCCCAAGTCCTTGGGCCCCTGCACCCACATGGGAGACCCGGAAGAAGCTCCTGGCTCCTGGCTTTGGATCAGCGCAGCTCCGGCCGTTGTGGCCAGTTCGGGGGGTGAACCAGCTGATGGAAGACCTTTCTCTGCCTCTATATCTCTGTACCTCTGCCTTTCAAATAAATAAATAAATATTTTTTTTTTAGAAAAAGAAATTACATGAGATAGTCAATGCTTTCGTGGAATAGGCTTTGGGTTAGAGGAATTTGCTCAGCTGTAAGTTAATGTAATTGTTCTGAGCATATTTAAGGTAGGCGTGACTTATTAGGTTAGGTGTACTAAATGCAGTTTAAAAAAGTTTTTATTGTTTTATTTGAAAGGCAGAGACAGAGACAGAGACAGAGATCTCCCATGTGCTAGCTTATTCCCCAAATGCCCACAGTGATCGGGGCTGGACCAGATCAAAGCCAGGAGCTGGGAATTCAATCCCAGTCTCTGAAGTGGCTAACGAGGACTCAACTACTCGAGCCATCACTGCTCCCTCCCAAGGTGCGAATTAGCAGGGAGCTGGAATCCGGAGAGAAGCCGGGACTGTAACCCAGACACTCTGATGCGGGACGTGGGCAAATCAAGCAGCTTCCACACCACTAAGCCGAATGCCCGCCCCTAAATGCAGTTGTTACTTATGTTACTGTGAACTTATGAGTTTACTGACACCAGCCTAGGAGCAGCCATACCTGTGAAATAAACAATGCTTGGCTTATAACAAGTGCTCAATCATCTTAGTTGCTTTTTTTTCTTTTTTTTTTTTTTTTTTGACAGGCAGAGTGGACAGTGAGAGAGAGAGAGAGAGAAAGGTCTTCCTTTTGCCGTTGGTTCACCCTCCAATGGCCACTGCAGCTGGCGCGCTGCGGCCAGTGCACCGCGCTGATCCGAAGGCAGGAGCCAGGTGCTTCTCCTGGTCTCCCATGGGGTGCAGGGCCCAAGCACTTGGGCCATCCTCCACTGCACTCCCTGGCCACAGCTGAGAGCTGGCCTGGAAGAGGAGCAACTGGGACAGAATCCGGCGCCCCGACCAGGACTAGAACCCGGTGTGCTGGCGCCACAAGGCAGAGGATTAGCCTAGTGAGCCACGGCGCCGGCCAGTTGCTTTTTTTTTTTTTTTTTTAAAGATTTTACTTATTTATTTGAGTTAGAGTTACAGGCAGCAAGAGGGAGAGATAGAGAGAAAGGTCTTCCTTCCGTTCGTTCACTCCCCATATGGCTGCAACGGCCGGAGCTGCGCCAGTCCGAAGCCAGGAGCCAGGAGCTTCTTCTTGGTCTCCCACGTGGGTGCAGGTGTCCAGGCACTTTGGCCATCCTCCACTGCCTTCCCGGGCCATAGCAGAGAGCTGGAAGAGGAGCAGCTGGGACATGAACCAGCACCCATATGGGATGCTTTCGCTACAGGCAGAGGCCTAGCCTAGCTTGCTACAGAGCTGGCCCCAAATATTAGTTGTTGCTATCATAATGATCTGGACCTCATTTGATCTCTAATCTCATAGCTTATCAGCTGTCATCTCCCATGTAAATCTGCTGAAATTCTTCTGGTTTTGAGAACACAGACTCTCCCATTGCCCCTCAGCCCCAACCACTGTGAGCTGAAGGTGGGCCCAGGACTCAGCTCCTCTTCCCCATTGGACCTGCAACGGCTGGGCCCGACGGTGTGTTGAATGAATCAAGCAAGGAGAATGGCACCCACATGGGATGCTGGCGCCACAGGTTCTGTTGGAGGAGTAGGAGTTTTCCAAGTAAAGAAGAGGCGGTTGATCGAAGCTGTAAAAGGGCATTGTTCCACTGGGGTGAGGCTCAGAGGGAGGCTGGGCTCTGTCCAAGCTGGGAGGCAAGGAGGCTTACAAAGAGAAGGGGGTTTTGTGAGAGTGTGGAGGTCACTGTAGGAGAGACTGAGGCTTAGCTCCAGGGGAGCAATGAAAGGGCAGTGGGAGTGGAATAGCGAGGGGCATCTGGGAGAAGGAGAGGCGGAAACAGCCCTGCCTAACACCTGCTGGGAGTGGTGGGGGGGAAGAGCTACAGTAGCATTTGCCCCTGTCTAAAGGAGGTCAGGGGGCCAGTGCTGTGGCGTAGTGGGTAAAGCCGCCGGCATCCCATATGGGCACTGGTTCGAGTCCCGGCTCCTCCTCCCCCCCCTCCCCCATCCTCCTCCTCCCTTCTTCCCCCTCCCCCCTCCAAAGGCAGGAGCCAGGTGCTTCTCCTGGTCTCCCTTGCGGGTGCACGGCCCAAGCACTTGGGCCATCCTCCACTGCCCTTCCGGGCCACAGCTGAGAGCTGGACTGGAAGAGGAGCAACCAGATGGAACCGGCGCCCCAACCAGGACTAGAATCCAGAGTACTGGCGCTGCAGGTGAATTAGCCTAGTGAGCCACGGCGCCGGCCCCGGCTGCTCCACTTCTGATCCAGCTCTCTGCTGTGGCCTGGGAAAGCAGTAGAAGATGGCTCAAGTCCTTGGGCCCTTGCACCCACATGGGAAGACCTGGGGGAAGCTCCTGGCTTCTGGCTTCAGATTGGCGCAGCTCCGGCCATAGTGGCCATCTAGGGAGTGAATCAGTGGACAGAAGACTTATTTCCCTCTCTCCCTCTGCCTCTATATCTCTGTAGCTCTAACTTTCAAATAAATAAATAAATAGATGTTTTAAAAAATAAATAAAGTAGCAGACAGACCTGAAGATACAGCCAGTCACACTGAGAGTTCTCTGTGCTGTGAAACCAGCAAATCAAAGCACCAAGCACTTCCAAGTGTCTCTGTCACCTGCTCCAAGGAGCTTTTGAAGTTCAGAAATTGCTGACTTACAGAGAGAGGGAGAGAGATATCTCCCACCTGCTGGTCCACTCCCCAAATGGCCACAATGTTTGGGGCAGGGCCAGACCACATCCAGGAACCTGGAGCTCCATCCAGGTCTCCCACGTGGATGCAGGGGCTCACGCACCTGGACCATCCTCCACTGCTTTCCCAGGTGCATTAGCAGGGAGCTGGATCGGAAGTGAAGCAGCAGGGACTCAAACCAGCACTCACATGGGATGCCGGCATGGCAGGTGGTGTCTTAACCCATTGCACCCCAAATGCCAGCCCCTCAAATTGTAACTTTGATGGCGTAGTGCGTAAAGCCGCCATCTGTGATGCTGGTATCTCATATGGGTGCTGGTTTGGGTCCTGGCTGCTTCCCCACTGATCCAGCTCTCTACTATGGCCTGGGAAAAGCAGCAGCAGGTGGTACAAGTGCTTGGGCCCCTGCACCCATGTGGGAGACCCCGAAGAAGCTCCTGGCTCCTAGCCTTGGCCTGGCCCAGTGCTGGCTGTTGAGGCCATCTGAGGGAGTGAACCAGTGGATGGGAGACCTCTGCCTCTCCCTCTTTCTCTGTAATTCTCACTTTCAAATAAAAAAAACAAAATGAAAATCCAGTTATTCCCATATCCACCAATTTTATATTATTTTTATTTTTTGACAGGCAGAGTTAGCGAGAGAGAGAGACAGAGAGAAAGGTCTTCTTTTTTTCTGTTGGTTCACCCCCCAGATGGCCGCCATGGCCGGTGCTGTGCAGATCCTAAGCCAGGAGCCAGGTGCTTCCTCCTGGTATCCCACACGGGTGCAGGGCCCAAGCACCTGGGCCATCCTCCACTGCCTTCCCGGGCCACAGCAGAGAGCTGGCCTGGAAGAGGAGCAACCAGGCCTAGAACCCGGTACCCACATGGGATGCGGGCGCCGCAGGCGGAGGATTAACCAAGTGAGCCATGGCGCCGGCGCTTCCACCAACTCTTAGAGGCAGCACGGGTATAAGCTTAGAGGGGCTCATCTCTGGCACGTGGCAGCCGGTGGCCCTGGACAGCTTGCTGAGTTCTCTTAGCCCGCGTTAGTGTCCTGTCAGAGGGACAGGACAGGATCCTGGGGGGAACAGAACGGGCAAAGCTGGAGAGAGGTGCCAGGGCCAGATCGCACAGAGCCCAGTGAGCCGCCAGGAAGGAAGGTTTTGGACTTTATTCTCAGTTCAGCGGGAAGCTACAGAGGAGTGTGTGTGTGTGTGTGTGTGTGTGTGCGCGCGCGTGTGTATACTATATATATATGCACTGTTATATATTCTATATACATACACTATATAGAGACTATATATATAGTCCCAATTGATTATCACTTCAAATTGAGATGTAATCTGCCTACAATGAAATGCACGGAGTCTGATGAGAGCTGTCAGCTCTACGAAGAGCTAAAAGGGGGTCGAGAATATTTCCATCACCCAGGAAGGGTCCCTCCGTTCTACTTCCCTGTCAGGGCTCCCCGACTCCGGGCGGAAGGTCGGAAGCATTGCCGACTTGCGTTTTGCAAGGATCGTTCCGGATGCGGGGACCCGCAAGCAAGAGATGCCCCAGCCCGGGAGAGCGGCAGGGGGTTGCCTAGCAACGAGAGGCGCCGCCGGGTCTTCCCGGGGAGGCCCCGCCCCTCCCCGTGCGGCAGCCTGTAGAGAGCCCCGCCCCGCGTCTGGGGGCGGACAGAAGCTTCTTATTGGTCGGCTCTCCGGAAGCGACGGGATTCGGAATCTCGCGCACGGTGGTTAACTCCCGCAGCTGCGTGCCGTGCGCGGTGCGAGGCGGCGGCGCGTGGTGCGGGCGCGGGGCGGAGGGGCTCTCGTGCCGTGCGCTCCAGCGAGGGCGCTGCCCGCCGGGCCTCTGTTTCCCGTCGCTTCCGCAGCCGAGCATGGCCCTCGCCGGGCGCCGCAGACGCTACCGCGCAGCCCCGCTGTTGGCCTGAGGGGGGCCGGTCGGGCACGGGGCTCCCAGGACCCCAGGCCCCGGTGCGTGACCGCCCGTCCCTCTCGCAGAGCCGCCAGCGCAGGCCGGGATGTTCGTCCTGGTGGAGATGGTGGACACCGTGCGGATCCCCCCCTGGCAGTTTGAGAGGAAGCTCAACGACTCCATCGCCGAGGAGCTGAACAAGAAGCTGGCCAACAAGGTGCGGGGCGGAGCGTGCCTCACGGGGGCTGGCGGGGAGCGGGGGAGAGGCCGAGGACGGGCCTGAGAAGGGGGCTCGTGCCTGGGGCGTGCGCGCTCGCACAGCGCGGGTCCCTTCGTCTGCGGCGAGTTGCCGGCCCGCCGCAGGTGCGCCGCCGCTGGGGCGCGGACCAGCCGTCTGACGCGGGATGCAGGTGGCCCCGGCTTAGCGCGCGCCCGTCACGGCTCTGTTCCCTCTCTACCTCTGCCTGCCTGCTCCATGCCTGTCTGTTGATGGAGTGGATGAGTGGCGGAGCGGTGTCCCGACCAGCAGGCGGAGCGGGGGTCCCTTCGTTGGGCGTGACGAGTTGGGGTGCACGCTGCCAGGGACTGGTGCTCGCGAACCTGTGGCACGAGGGAGCCGCGTCCGCAGCGAGGGGGTCAGGCAGCTGTGGTGGGAGCCGGCGGCCAGGCTGAGCCCTGCTGGCCGGGAGGCGCTGACCAGAGGGTTTGTGGGTGGGAGAGAGGTGTGCAGGGCCCCGGCCCGGTGGGCGGAGCCGGGCGCCTGTCCTGGAGGCGCTGCGGCTTGGATGGGCGGGGGCGGGAGGTGGCGGCAGCCCGCGGTCACCGTGTGTCGCGGCGCAGGTGGTGTACAACGTGGGACTCTGCATCTGCCTCTTCGACATCACCAAGCTGGAGGACGCCTACGTGTTTCCAGGCGACGGCGCGTCGCACACCAAAGGTAGGCGTCTTCTCGGGGCTGGGGCTCCTGGCAGAGATGGCCGGGGTCCTGTCCCACCTGGGGACCCTGGAAGTGGGCAGCCCCCTCCCCCTCGGCCTGAGCGTCTGCCGGGGCGGGGGTGGATCGGCGACTCTCAAGGCCTCTCTGGGTCCGAGGCTGTGGTCCATGGCTGTGCCCCTCCTCCCGCCCACTGCCAAGCCCTGTCTGCCTGGTGCTCTGGCCACTCACTGCCCTGGGAGAGGGCAGGCCAGGAGCGTGGGGACGCCGGAGTGGCCCTCGCGGTTAGAAGAGAGAGGCAGGCCGGCGCCGCGGCTCACTAGGCTAATCCTCCGCCTAGCGGCGCCGGCACACCGGGTTCTAGTCCCGGTCGGGGCGCCGGATTCTGTCCCGGTTGCCCCTCTTCCAGGCCAGCCCTCTGCTGTGGCCAGGGAGTGCAGTGGAGGATGGCCCAGGTGCTTGGGCCCTGCACCCCATGGGAGACCAGGAAAAGTACCTGGCTCCTGGCTCCTGCCATCGGATCAGCGCGGTGCGCCGGCCGCAGCGCGCTGGCCGCGGCGGCCATTGGAGGGTGAACCAACGGCAAAGGAAGACCTTTCTCTCTGTCTCTCTCTCTCACTGTCCACTCTGCCTGTCAAAAAAAAAAAAAAAAAAAGAAGAGAGAGGCAGAGGGAACGGAAGAGCAGGCCGGGGGGGACCTCAGGGGCACAGGACGCAAAGCTTAGCACTGACCTTGCGAGCTTTGGTGCGCGCCCAGCGCAGGGGTGTCTGCATTCCGGCACGTGCCGGGAGGCTGCCAGGCGTCTGTCCCGGCATCCCGAGAGCTCACTGGTCCACACGGTGTTGCCGTGCGGTGCAGAGAGCACAACAGGCTGTCTGTATGAGTAGAAAAATCAGACCGTGGCATGGAAGCCGTCTTGAGGGCCCCTGGCCACAGAGGAGGCCACCAGGCCAAGCCTGGTGTGCACTGGACGGGGCCTGGCTGTCCAGGAGACAGGTGGTCACAGGCACGAGGGCCTCGAGGAGAAGTGAGGTCGCAGGGATCTCTGCTCGCTTGATTTCTGACACCTGGTGTAGGGTTTGCACCGCTGTTTTGACTTATGTGTGTATTTATTTATTTTGAAAAGCCGAGTTAAAGAGGGAGAGACAGAGCTTGTTCATTTGCTGGTTCTCTCCCTAAATGGCCACAACAGCTGGGACTGGGCCAGGAGCTTGGAGCTTCATCCAGGCCTCCCACATGGTGCAGGGGCCCAGGCACTTCATCCGGGAGCTGAATAGGAAGTGGAGCAGCCGGGACTCGAACTGGTGCCCACCTAGGTTGCAGACAGCTGCTTCATCCACGACACTACAACATCGGCCCCTCCCACTTCTATTTTTTATGTATTTTTATTTCATTTCTTTGAAAGGCAGAGTTAGATCTTTCATCCACTGATTCACTCCCCAGATGGCCACAACAGCAGGGGGCAGGCCAGCCGGAAGCCAGGAGCTTCATCCGGGTCTCCCACATGGCTGGGAGGGCACACTTTGAGCCATCTCCTGCTGCTTTTCCCAGGCCATTAGCTGGGAGCTGGATTGGAAGTGGAGCAGTGGGACTATGAACCGGTGCCCGTGAGGGGTGCTGGCACTGCAGCCTACGCCACGGCGCCGGCCCCTCCCCTTTATTTTTCAGTTGAGGTAGCGTTCATGTGAGGTAGGGCGCGCCTTCGCGAGCTCACGGGCTGGTGGGTTGGCACAGTAGATGCTGTCGCCACCCTCCAGTCCCAGGGTGCTGGCCTCACCCCAGGAAGAAGCCACCTTCCCACTCGCAGGCCGTCCTGTCGCCCTTCCCAGCCCCGGAGACACCAGTCTGCTTGTTTCTGCGGCTTTGTCGATTCTGAACATTTCAATCGGTAGATTCCTTATTTTTTTAAATTTTTTTTTAAATTTTTTTGACAGAGTGGACAGTGAGAGAGAGACAGAGAGAAAGGTCTTCCTTTGCCGTTGGTTCACCCTCCAATGGCCGCCGCGGCTGGCGCACTGCACTGATCCGATGGCAGAAACCAGGTACTTCTCCTGGTCTCCCATGGGGTGCAGGGCCCAAGCACCTGGGCCATCCTCCACTGCACTCCCGGGCCACAGCAGAGAGCTGGCCTGGAAGAGGGGCAACCGGGACAGAATCCGGCGCCCCGACCGTGACTAGAACCCGGTGTGCTGGCGCCGCAAGGCGGAGGATTAGCCTGTTGAGCCGCGGTGCCCGCCTATTTTTTAATTTTTAAAAAAGATTTATTTATTTGAAAGGCAGAGTTTCCCAGGAAGAGAAAGGGAGAGACAGATCTCCATCCTCTGTTTCACTCCCCAAATGGCCTCAACGGCTGGAGCTGGGCTGATCCGAAGCCAGGAGCTTCTTCTAGGTCTCCACATGGGTGCAGGGACCCAAGCACTTGGGCCATCCTCCACTGCCTTTGCAAGTGCGTTGGCAGAGAGCTGGTGGGAAGTGGAGCAGCTGGGACAGGAACCAGCACCCGTGTGGGATGCCGGCGCTGCAGGCGGCAGCTTTACCTGGTCCGCCACAGCCCTGGCCCTCGCAGGCTCTGCCACGAGCCCTCCTGTGTCTGGCTTCCTCCACTTCAGAGTCCTCAAGGCTCGTCTGTGTGGTAGCGCGTCGGGGTGCCCGTCCTCGGAGGTGTACGCCACGGCTGTCTATGCATCCCCCTGCTGATGGGCGTGCGGGCTGCCCGCACTTGGCTTTCACAGACCAGAGCTCCCTGTGCTGTCCCCACCCAGGCCTTGCACGACCTGCCAGGGGCTCTGTGAGGGTGGATTAGCCCGAGCTGCATGCGAGGTCTCGGGACGGGTGGCAGTGGCGGGGTGGGGAGTGCCTGTGTCCGTGCTGGCTCTGACGTTGGTCTCTTCACGCCCCACTGCCTGCTGGGCCCTGGGGAAGCAGCATGGAGGGCCCTGTGCCCTGTGAGGGGGTGCTGGTGGGCTGGGCGGCTGCTGGAAGTGTGTGTGCGACTGGAATCTCCCAGGGGACCGGCGCGGTGACGCAGCGGTTTAGCCACTGCCTGTGACTCTGGCATCCCAGATCTGGAGCACTGCCTCAGGTCCTGGCTGCTCTGCTCTGATCCCGCTCCCTGCCCACTCACCTGGGAGACCTGGATTGAGTTGCGGGTTCCTGGCTTTGGCCTGGCCCAGCTCTGGCTGTTGTAGGCATTTGGGGAGTGAACCTGCAAGTAGAAGACCTATGTTTGTCGCTCTGCCTTTCAAAAAAAGTCAAAAACAGAAAAACAACCTGGTGCCCCCACCCCGCCCCCCGGCAGAACAGCTGTGTGACTTAGCGGGCCTCTTCTCCCGACGTGGAAACATCTGGCCCAGAGGCATGACGAGAGTAGTGGGCAGGTGGCAGGCAGCGCCTCCCTGCTCTCGGGGTTAGTGTGGGCACACCCTCTGGGCAGGATGTGTGAGCGTCGAGTGACACCCAGGCTGCTGCGGGGCCGGGCTCAGAGGCTGTGATGTGGGCCCAGCTGCCTGGCATTTTCCCGGGGTCGGGTGAGGGGGGCCCTACCCCGGGCGGTCTGAGGACCCAGAGCCACTTTTGCTCCCTTCCCCCATTCCAGACATCTTCAGCATCCGTTCCGGGTCAGGGTTCTGCCCGGGGCGGCCTTCCAAAGCCGCAGGGGACAAGGACTTGCTTCCAAACCTGGTCCCTTTGCCAGTTGCTTCTGCCTTTTTTAGACTAAACGGGGGCCTGGGGGAAGGTGGCAGTTGACCTTGAGGCCATCCCCCACTCAAGAGAGACTTAGCGCATTTGGGAGCAGCCCGCTGTTGTGCCTTCTGGGAACCCAGCTGTGACTTGGCAGGGGCGGGGTGGGGGTCTTCTGGCTCAGCCGTCACGTCTGGGCTCACAGGGACTTGGGTGGGCAGGCCCCTGGAGCAGCACGGCGAGGGGTTGGTGGCGAGGGTGGACACGCTGTCCCCGACGGCGTGCTGCTTTGCTTGCAGTGCATTTTCGCTATGTGGTCTTCCATCCCTTCCTGGACGAGATTCTGATCGGGACGATCAAAGGCTGCAGCCCGGAGGGAGTGCACGGTAAGGCAGGCCTGACCCCTTGGGCACGGCAGTGAGGGGGCCTGTGCTGTCCGCAGGGTCGCGGAGGGCTCAGATGGCAAGGTCGGCCTTCCCCGGTTCTCACGGACTGGACGAGGACCTCGGCTGTGAGGCTCTGCTGGAGGCTGTGACTCGGGACCTCGGGGTGGAGGTGCCGGGGGGTCCTTGTGCCCGCTGGTCCTGCTGTGTGCAGTGTCCCTCAGGTTTCAGTGTCTGGATGCTTGGGGCTTTGTCCTGGGCTGCTTAGGGGCGTGATGTGCGCAGAGGCGTGGGCTCCGTGGTGGGGAGGGACCGGACCTCCATGGTCCCACCATGGTCCCACCAAGGGCCGCACTGGGTAAGGGGCTCACTTGCCTGTTGCTGTCCACACCCCTCATTGTTGGGCTGTTGACATGAGCCTCTGTCCCACGCTGTCACCTTCGTTTCTTCCAGTCTCTCTCGGCTTCTTCGATGACATTCTCATCCCCCCAGAGTCACTGCAGCAGCCAGCCAAATTGTATCCTCCCACGGTTAAGGGGTCATGGGGAGCTCAGGCCCCTCCAGTGGAAGGGGTGGCCCCCCTGGCCTTCACTGGGGTCTGGAAGCGAGCCGCTGCCTCCTGTTCCTGCACTGACCAGCGCCGTGTGTGTGGTTGCCAGCTGCACACCGGCTGGCCTGGGGGCGCCCTTACTTCCTGTCCACTGCCCCCAGAGGCTGGCCCCGGCTGCCCACCGCCGCCTTTCTGACGGGTGCGGCCTTGCCTGTCGCTCCCCCTCTTCGTGGAGGAATGACACAGGACCCTGCACTGTTCTTCTGTCTGCTCGGCCCTTCCCGGGTTTGCTGCTGGTTCTTCCCGGGTTGGCTACCGTCCCTTCCACCTCCGTGGAAGGGCGGTTCCCCCTGCCACTTTCCTGACTTCCACGGGGGAGTGGCACACCGCCAGCCGGCTCTCTTGGGGGCTGCACAGATGTTCCCTTTAGATGTTCCTGGTGCATGTTGTCTCTCCTCCTTTATAGTCCTCTTCCACCAATCCCAACTCGGCTGCCCACACGCCGAGTACGCTGCTCTCCTCCAATCAGGAGCAGGTTCTGCTGTTTATTGGTTGAACTGGAGGCAGCTGTGTAGAAGCTGTTTCTCCCTTCTCAGCGCCATATTGTGGGAGAGCAGATGCATAGAATAAGTCTTAATTCCAGTAACTTAGTCTAGTCCGAGTTGCTCCCAGTTGCTCCCCACACTTGCCTGCCTGGGTTGTCCCCCTCCCAGCCCTCACCTGCTGCGCCGGTACTTCTGTTTCTGTGGGACCCCACCAGGCAGAACCCCACCCTGCCACAACTGCACCCACCTGGCCTGGCTCTGCACTGGCAGAGGCAGAGCCAGCAGCGGGACTGCCACTAGAGGGCAGCAGTGTCCCTCAGCCTGGCCTCTGCCCAGGGCCCCAGGGAGGGCTGCATGGATGGCAGGCTCTGCTTGGGCCTGTGCAGGGCGGGGACAGGGTCTGCCTGTGACTGCTGCCAGACTGGGGCCCTCGGGTGGGCGACCGCATCTCACCTACCATGTCCTCCTGACAAGGCAAGGTTTTAGTTGCAGAAAGAGGGAGAGACACCTTCCATGTGCTGGGTCACTCCCCAAATGACTGCAGTGGCCGGGGCTGGGCCAGACACGTCAGGGAGCTGAATAGTGGAGCAGCCGGGACGCAAACTGGCGTGCTGGCATCACTAGCAGCGGCCTGACTGCCACACCACACGGTCAGCCCCGGGTAAATCCGTGCGCTCTGCCTGCCAGACTGTCAGGAGGCCTGGGTGAAAAGGGGTGGAGGCACCGCAGGCAGCAAGAAGCGTGGTCACCCCCACCTCCGAAGTGGGGTTTGTGCTGTGACCCCCTCCTCCTGCTGGCCCCAAGCCCCCCATCCAGGGCCCTGGCACCCCAGAGCTCCGGCTTCTCACGCCGGGGGCCGGGACCTGCTTTCCTGACTTCCTGTAGAGGGGTCTCCACCCCCATGCTCCAGGCGCCCCACATGGCCTGGTTGTTGCCTTGACCTCTGGCCTCCAGTGATGAAGCCGAGCAGGTGTGGGTGTGGGAGTACGAGACAGAGGAAGGAGCACACGACCTGTACATGGACACTGGCGAGGAGATCCGCTTCCGGGTGGTGGATGAGAGCTTTGTGGACACGTCTCCCACGGGGCCCAGCTCGGCCGAGGCCACCTCTTCCAGCGAGGAGCTGCCCAAGAAGGAGGCTCCGTACACACTGGTGGTGAGGGGCACTGCTGGGGGTGGGGGCACCAGGGGTTCCCCCCAGAACCCCTGTGGCAGGTCAGCATCTCGGCCTCTTGTGGGGTCTTGGCGGCCACCTGTCCCTGGGGAGCCTTTTTCTGCAGGTGGCACTGTGGGTGACGAAGCTACTGCAGCTGTTGGGGGGTGGGGGTGGGAGTGACCCCTCCCTGCCAGAGGGGCAGCACACAGTGGGTGAAGGCTTGGGAGGGATCGAAGCCCTTAGCTGAAGGAATTCCAGGCGAGAGTGGTCACCCGGCCTTCCCGGCAGGCCTAGGTGTGAGGGCTGCCTGAGCCCACTGAGGCCTTGGGAGGATGGGGCAGGAGGGGCTGAGTGCGTGCCGGTCAGGACAGCGGCAGGGCTCTCCCCAGGCCCTGGGTGTTGTGTGGCCCCTGCAGCTGCACCTCTTGGCTGGGGTGGTCGAGCCCTGAATGAGACGTGTCTGTTCTCTCCCCGGGCAGGGGTCCATCAGTGAGCCGGGCCTGGGCCTCCTCTCCTGGTGGACCAGCAATTAGCCCTGGGGCTCAGCAGCAGACCCCGCCTCTACTCGGACTGTGGTGCAGCCCACCGTTGGGGACGGAGTGCCCAGGAGACGCTGAAGAGAAGAGTGTTGCCTGGAGCCGGGGGTGGGGGCTCGGAGTGCCGCCGGCCTGTCCCCTCCTGGAGCTGCCCCACGGACTTCTCACTAATAAACAAGACCAGAGGTGACAGGGTCTGCAGTGACACGCAGAGCGGGCAGAACGGCTTCACCAGCTTCCTCCTGTCCCTCACGTCTGCCAGCACCGGACACTTGTGTCGCACTCAGCGTTACCCAGGTGTCAGTGCCGGGCCGCCACGTCTCCTGGGCGTGGGACCTGGGACAGGCTTGCTCACCAGGGGCTGCCCTGCAGGGAGGAGTGGGCTAGGGTGGGAGGGGACCTGGCCTGGGGTCAGCGGTGCCCGGGTCACTGACTTTGGCTGAAAGGACCTTCCCTAGTTGACAACAAATGGCACAGACACCAACCACTCACACACAGGACGAGTCGCTGAATTTGATTCTTATTTTCCTTGCAGGAACAAAAGTTCTCTCAAATTTTCAGCCATCAGGGATAGATCAGGCAGAGTAAAAACTTCTTTAGAAGGGAGTGTTGTCATCAAAAATAAATACAGTTG
Source organism: Oryctolagus cuniculus (assembly GCF_051225735.1). Taxonomy (NCBI): domain Eukaryota; kingdom Metazoa; phylum Chordata; class Mammalia; order Lagomorpha; family Leporidae; genus Oryctolagus; species Oryctolagus cuniculus. The sequence continues at coordinate 117,651,288 of NC_142877.1, read as the reverse complement.
CAGGGGCCGCTCGAGATCTGAACCAGACCGGCGACGGGGGTGAGGGCTGAAGACCGTATGGAGCCCCTCAGCCGTGCGTCGCTCCGGGCTGAGGGGCAGGCAGGAAGCCATGGCCTGGATGGTCAGATCTGGTCGGTCAACGCGAGCACTGAGGCCCGCATGGTTAGGCGGGCGCGGCCTCACTGCTGCAGCTCCTTCATCCTGTTGAGCGCGCTGCCGGCGCGGAACCACTCGATCTGGGTCTCGTTGAAGGTGTGGTTCAGCAGGATGGTCTCCTGGGTCCCATTGGGGTGCTTGATGATGCACTTCAGGGGCTGCAAGAGGGGGCAGGTATGGGTGGGAAGTGGGGCACCGCGTGGGCAGGCGGGGTGGGAGGCCTAGCCGGAACCGGTGTGGGCAGGGGCAGGGTGCGGGAGGGGAAGCAAGACAGCCCCCCCCTCCTGGGAGCTCCCTGGGCTGTCAGCCCTCCTCCCTCCGCCCGCTGACCTTGCCGGGGGCAAAGTCCTTCAGGCCCTGGATGGTCAGCTTGTCCACAGGGTGGATCTTGTTGTAGTCGGCAGGGTCTGCGAAGGTGAGGGGCAGTAGGCCCTGCTTCTTCAGGTTGGTTTCTGGAAGGCAGAGGCACAGGTGGTCAGCGGAGGCCCCACTCTCCCCTGCCCAGGGGGCCTCGCCAGCCCCGGGGGCAGTGACTCCGGGCACAGGTCTGTTTGACCCCAGAGGCGGGTGTCCCTCCACTAGGGACACCTAAACAGGTAGGGGTGCTGCTGTGTTCACAAGAGAAGGTTCCTGGGTCTCAGCTGCTCAGTCTGTGAAGCAAGACCCGTGCTGGCAGGATGGGAGCTGTGGGCCCTGACTCGCTCAGCACAAACTGAGGGGCTGTGGCGGGCCCAGCCTGGCCCCTGGCAGGGTGAGTGACCTGGAGCCACCACGAGGGCACCCACTCACCGTGGATCCTGGCGAAGCTCTTGGTGATGATGGCCCGGCCCCCGAGGTGACGCGGCTCCAGCGCTGCGTGCTCCCGGCTCGAGCCCTCGCCGTAGTTCTCATCACCAATCACCACCCACCTGATGCCGTGTTTCTGTCAGATGAGCCAGGGAGAGCGCGTGAGGCAGAGGAAGGTGCCATCCCCACAGGCCTAGGCAGCCGGAGGTCTGTGGGCCAAGGGGCTGGAGGCCCCTCTCCATCTGCCTGGCTTCCGGAGGGCAGGTAAAGTTAGGTGTGAGTCAGGGCCCAGGGAGATGTGACCCACCCGTCAGTGGGCAGCGTGGAGGCAGTGTGGAGTGGAGGGCCACGGTGTGGGAGCGGAGCCCAGAGCAGCGGGCCGTGCTGCAGGCACTGCTGCCCTACACCGGGGCACTGCTCTCTGCCGAGCTGGGCTGCAGGCTCCCTTCCCAGGAGTACCCGCTCAGCCAGGCACCCCGACCCTGATGGCCATGACCTGGGCTTAGTCCCACTTCTGTTTCACACAGCAGAAAGAATTGGCCTCCAGCGCAGGCTGTGGCCCAGGGCAGCACCTCTGCTCCCCTGACCTTGCCCCCAGCTCACAGCCTGGCCACGTACCCACCCTCTTGCTCTTGGAGAGCCCCTGTGGCCTTCTGCCCCTGCCTCCCCAGTCAGCTCCTCTTCCTGTGTGCTGAGGTCTCAACCTCCTGAGGGGCCAGACGCCTCCTGCAGGCACTCCCCTCAGCAGCTCCCCGGGGCAGGGCCTCCCCAGGGTGTGCACCCGGCCCCACCCACCCGAGCCTCCTTCCTTCCCGGGGTCCAGCACTCCTGTCCCTTCCAGATGGCCACACCCTGGCTCGCCTGGCCTCCTGCCCAGCTTCTGCTCCCCACACAGCCCCCTGTGCCTGTGCTGTCCCTGCCATCTCTGACCCACCTTGTAGTAGCGGGCAGTGTCGGGGACGGGGCCAAACTCCTGGGTGACAGCATTGCGCACAGAGTTGGCCTTGCCGTTTTCAATGTTGATGGCGCCGATGAGCAGGTTGTTGGAGATGTTGTCCAGGTGCCCACGGAACTTGAGCCAGGGGCCGGCGGCCGAGATGTGATCAGTAGTACACTTTCCTTTGACCTTACATGGGCAAGCAGAGGGGACGGAGGTTAGGAGGTGGCTGAGTGGATGAAGGACGCCTCCCATAGGGAGGCAGGGGCCCAGGGCCTGGGTCGGGGGGCAGGGAGAAGCACGACAGGCTCGCGGCTGGTCGGCAGGCCTGGAACCCTCACCCACACCACGTGGCTCAGCCATGGCCATCACTCAGCCTGCCCCTCTGGCTGCTCGGTCTTGGGGACAAGCTGAACAGGGAAGCGGCTTGCTAACCCTTCAGGACCAGCCCCAGCTCACAGGTGCCCAGGCTGGACAGAGAAGTCTGGGAACCTGTCTGGTCACTGGCAGTCGCCGAGTGCCCACAGGAGACACACAGGTCAGGTGTGGGTATGAGGCCTGCTCAGCTCCCAGACAGGTTAGAGCCTGCCCGTAGCTTCCAGAGCTCCAGGGAGCCACTGTGCCGCATCCACACGCACTGGAGAGGCGGAGCCCAGGCGGCAGCTGGTCAGGTGTCCAGCTCCACCCAGCCAGTGTCCTGACCTTGATAAGGATCTGCAGGTCCTCCAGGTCTTGGCCGTCCCACTTGTCGAAAGGCTCCAGCAGCTGCAGGCGCTGGCTGGTGGGGCTCACGTCCACCCGCTGCCCGCTGCTGTCCTTGGGGGGATGCTGGTAGGTGTCCTGCCCGGGGTCAAATTCCTGTAGCAGGGGACAGGGATGTTGGTGCAGGCCCTCCGTGCCTGGCCTTGCCCTCCCAGGGAACGTAGCTGCTTTGTTCACATCAGTGCTGTCCCTGCCTACGTGGGGGGGCCGGCCTCAGCCACACAGTGAGTGGCCTGGGCTGGGGGGGGCCAGTGGCAGTGCCCGCTCACCGCACGGGGAAGCTCATCGGCATCCGGCGCCTCCAGCTTGAACTTCTTGCCGTCCTTGCCTGTCAGGAAATCGGTCTCTGGGTTGAACTTGAGGGTTCCCGCGATGGCCAGGGCTGTGACGATCTGAAATGGTGGTCAGCATCAAACACTGCTCCTGTCCCCTCCCAGCACAAGTCTAGCTCCTGGGCATGGAAGCCAGGAGACTTCTGTGGTCTTCCTAGAAGCCAGAGAGGCAGGAGTCCTCTGGGACCACAGGGCACGGGCCTGCAGAGCACCCGGGCGTCAGGCGGGCTGGCCCCCGTGGGGCCTGGCATGGGGGTGCTGCTGCTGCTAGCTCTGCACGGGGCGGGCCTTCGCTCACTCAGCAGTGTTCCTGGAGCTCTGAGGTGAAAGACTTAAGGGAGATGGCCACGGGGCCCCGATGGCAGGGGCACACAGCCCCCAGGGCCCAGGCCAATGACGTGAGGCTTCACTGTTTTTTTTTTGTTTTTTTTGTTTTGTTTTTTGACAGGCAGAGTGGACAGTGAGAGAGAGAGACAGAGAGAAAGGTCTTCCTTTGCCGTTGGTTCACCCTCCAATGGCCGCTGGCGCGCTGCGGCTGGCGCACCGCGCTGATCCGATGGCAGGAGCCAGGAGCCAGGTGCTTTTCCTGGTCTCCCATGGGGTGCAGGGCCCAAGGAGGCTTCACTGTTTTTAAAACACATCCTGGGGCTGGCGCTGTGGCACAGTGGGTTAAAGCTCTGGCCTGCAGGGCTGGCATCCCATATGGGTGCCGGGTCAAGTCCTGGCTTCTGATCCAGCTCCCTGCTAAAGTCCTGGGAAGCAGAAGACAGCCCGAGTCCTTGGGCCCCTGCACCTGTGTGGGAGGATGGAAGAAGCTTCTGGCTCCTGGCTTTGGATCAGCTCAGCTCTGGCCTCTGCAGCCATTTGGGAAGGGAAGCAGCAGATGGAAGGCCTCTCTGTCTCTACCTCTCTCTCTAATTCTCTTTCAAACACATAAAACTTAAAAATGAAACAGTGACTGCTAAGGGTTATGTGAGTTTGAATATTAAAAAATCCTCCTGACCCCTTTACTGTTGGTATCAAAAAATAAGAAACTTAAACTCGTGAACATGCAGGGCAAGAGAGAATAACATCTAAGGACTCTGGCAGTGCAATGGGTGACCTCCAAGGTGGTTTGAGTGCAAATTGCTTAAAAACGAGTTTGTTCACGGGACCAGCAACCGGCTCCTGGGCGAGCAGCCCCAGCATCCTCAAATTCCTGCAACGCGCTCTTTAGGGCGGGGCCGCAAGGCCAGCGCACCTCCCACCTTGCATAATCCTCACAGGATCACAGGCTCAGAGAGGTCAGCAACTTGGCTGAGCTCACACAGCTGCTGAGACGGCAGGGCTGGGACCTGGCCCCGACGGGGAGATCCACTGGTACTGAACACACACCTGACCCCGGGCCACACAGCAGCAGCAGGCAGGAAGTGCAGGGGACATGATGTGGGAAGGCCCGTGGCTCTTGTCCCCACTGGAGCAACCCCCAGTCCTGAGACGCAGAAGCCACTTCCTCCCCTGGCCCCAGCTCGTGCAGGGCCGAGTCTCACCTCGGGGGACGTGACGAAGGCGTGGGTCTCGGGGTTGGCGTCATTGCGGCCCGTGAAGTTCCTGTTGTAGGATGTGACGATAGTGTTCTTCTCCCCCTTCTTGATGTCCTTCCTGCCGGGCCACAAGGACAAGGTTAGGGACACCTGGCCTTGTCACCTGGCCTCCGGGGGCCAGATGGGCCGGGCTCCTGCGGGGTTCTCATGCTGAGCTCAGGACAGAAGGGGGCGTGGAAAAGCCCCTGAACAGATCGCCAGATAGGAGGGGAGCTCGGGATCAATGCTTGCCCGAGCCCAGCAGCCAGGGCAGAGGCCTCCCCTCGGGTGGCTGCGTCCATGGGGGGAGACCTCGCTGGCTGTTTCCTGCCAGCAGGCTTCAGCCTGGCGTCTGCAGGCTCTGCCTCTGCTCCCAGCCACAGCCCCGTCTTGCCCGAGCCTCCTCTACCTCAGTAACCCCTCCCTCTGTTCCCGGGCTCCGAACACCAGTGCAGAGGGGCCGTCCTATCCGAGATGCACCTCTCACCTGTCCCACTGGCCAATGCAGGGGCCACAGGCGTTGGCCAGGACGATGCCACCCACATCCCTCAGGACCTGTGCCTGCGGGGGGAGAGGGAGGCCAGGACTGTCAGGGGAAGGCAAGTGCTGATGGGAAGGGGGGCTCAGCCACTCGTAAGACAGGGAGCTGTCCCGGAGCCCTGGGGCAGCCATGGCTGATCCCACCCTGCAGCCGTCACTCAGCCGGGGGCTGGGCGCCAGGGGCAGGGGCGCGTGAGCACTCACGTAGCCGTCCCGCTCGATGGTGGCGCGGATCTGCTCGGAGCCCGGCGTGATGGTGAACTGGGACTTGCACTTGAGCCCATGGGCAAGGGCCTGCTTGGCCACAGCCGCTGAGCGCCCCATGTCTTCATAGCTTGAATTGGTGCAGCTGCCGATGAGACCTGGCGCGTTACGGGTGTGAGGTTAGGGGTCAGCAGGGGACAGTGACCAGAGGTCTTCCCCTGACCTCAGACTACCCAGACCTGCTCCAAAAGCATTCGCCGACGGGGCTGGGCCAGAGACTGTTGTTAGAAGCCACTCAAGTAGCCAACAACAAAGCAAGGCCATCTGTGACCAGTCATGGGAGAGAAGCTGCTGTAGCCACTGCGACCTGAACACAGGTCACAGTGCGAATGAAGCCCGTGTTCACAGCAGCGTCACGTGCACGTGCACCACACGCTGCTGCTAACGGTGATCACTGCTGGGGAGGCGCTGCGGCAGGTGACCAGTTCCCCTGTTTATGCTTCCTAGTATTTCCCGGAGCTTTATTATCGCTTTGTTATCGGAGCCTTTTTTCAGGGGCTGGCGCTGTGGCACAGTGGGTTAAGCTGCATCCCACATCAGAGCGCTGGCTCAAGTCTCAGCTACTGCACTTCTGATCCAGCTCCCTGCTGGTGTGCCTGGGAAAGCAGTGGAGGATGGCCTAAGTGCTCGGGGACCAGAATGGAGCTCCTGGCTCCTGGCTCCTGGCCTCAGGCTGGCCAACCCCGGCCACCGTGTGCATTTGGGGAGTGAGCCAGCAGATGCAAGTTCTGCCTCAACCTCTGCCTTTCAAATAGATTTTATGTGTAAAAAAAACAGTAATGTTTTAGGTAACAATAAATCTTATCTCAGAAAGCACACATGGTAAGCACAGGCGAATGGCCAGCTCTGGGGTCTGGGAGCTCACCCACGCGGATGTCCAGGGGCCACCCTTCCTTCTCTGCCACGGCACCCACTTCTGCCACAGGGTGAGCCAGGTCGGGGGTGAAGGGTCCATTGATGTGCGGCTTCAGCTGAAGAATCAAAGAACAGAGAGGAAGAGGAGGGAACTGGGTTAGAGCGTGGGCAGTCTCTGTTCACAGCCTTACCAGGACCCTACAGAGAGAGGCCAAGTCCTTGTTCTCAGGGCTCAGACCTCACTCCAGCCACCCCCCAGCAGGTGGCGCTGTGTGTGCACCAGCTCCTGAGACCCCTCCAACCCTCCCAGGCTGGGCTGATCTGTGCTCTCCAGAAGCTGAAGCTCAGAGGTGACGATCACCCAGTTAGGAGATGGCAGAGGCCAGGTCAGAGGTGACAGGTCACCCAGCTAGGAGATGGCAGAGGCCAGGTCAGAGGTGACGGTCACCCAGCTAGGAGATGGCAGAGGCAAGGGAGGGATCAAGGTCACCTGCTCCTAAGTCCTAAGTTGTTTTGGAATCTCACCTGAGGCCGGAGGCTTGCCTGTGACACTGCTGTGCAGGCCAGTCAGGTAACCAAGCTTTGGCTGCCTGCAGAAGGCCTTGCGGCCAATTAACTGATCACGCTATCGGTGAGTAAGCAGGCAGCCAGCTGTGTTGTTTTCTATACATGCTGTCAGAGTTCTCAGAACCTGTGCTTCTGGGAACTACTCGCTTCACAAATTATTTTTGTTTTCCTTTGCTGAAATAAACTACTGAATTTGACAGTACTCACTAATAGCGGTGGGCGCTGTGGCACAGCGGGGCAGGCTGCCACCTGGGGTGCCTGCACCCGTACTGCAGCACATGGTCTGAGTTCTGGCTAATGCACCTGGCAGGCCCACACCCATGTGGGAGCCCAGGTGGAGCTGCCGGCCCAGCCCTGGCCGTCGTGGGCCTCTGGGGAGGGAGCCAGGATGGAAGATCTCTGCCTCTCCTGCTCTCCTGCTTTATCTTTCAAATAAATCTTTTTGTGAAAAAATATTAACAAATCCAGATCACTGAGAAGTGCCTGGCAGAGCGCAGACGCTGGTTAGATGGCCCAGCTGCTAACTACCTGCATTAGCTCATTAAGCTCACAACGGCCTTAGGTTTTGCACGTGATAAAGTGAGGCCCACCAGGTGTGAGGCTGCACACTCTGTAACACAGCCCTCCCGGCCCTCTGCACGCTCTTTCTGGTCTGCAGGCCTCAGGACGGCAAGCCCTGCTTGAGTTCTGCCCTCTGAACTCTGATAATAAAGTGACAAACAACACGAACCCTCCAGGATGCAGTCTTGCCTGCGGCAGCTGAAGCAGGAGCAAGCTGACACCTATTTCTGCCTCCGCCCCCCGCCCACCTCCCCAGGCAGCAGTCCGCAGGTGCACTGGGCAACCAAGGGACCGTGAGCCCTGGGTCCCCAGTGCGGAGAAGGCAGCGTCCCCACCCTCAAGAAGTCCCTTCCGCACCTCACTGAGGTTAACTTCAATCAGTTGGTCGTAATGGCAGCCAGGGTCAGGTACGAGGTGGTCCTTGAACTCCTCAGCCAGACTGGCAATGTCTGAAACAGCAAGGGCGGGGGGCGGGCGCTGAAGAGGGCAGCCCGGAAGCCATCCTGAGATCCCACCCAGCCATCCGTCAGAGCCGGGCAGTGCTCAGCTGGTGCTGAGACCACCAAGGGGTAACGCCCAGCACACGCCCTGTCTCCCACAAGGGCTCAGGATGCGGTGACGGAGCTAAGCCCAAAGCTACAGTGACAGGACAGGCGCAGGAAGGTGGGGACGCAGGGTGAGGTGCATGGCGGGGAGGGCTTCCTGGAGTAGCACAGCCGTTTCCAGAAGGCACTCCTCACAGAGTGAGGGGCTTGCAGGCACGAGGCCATGTGCTCGGGGCTCTCCCACGACCCCCGTGCACCCCTCCACCTCCCCTCACAGGTCCCAACACCTTATTTCCTCTGCCAAGCTTCAAAGAAGCCAAGCCAGACCCTCAGGGAAGCTGTGGGGGAGACTTTCCCTTCCTCCTCTCTGCGGTGGCAGGAATTTATACAGAAGAGCTCCATGTCATTACTGGAGCTTCCTGTAGGGGGCACCAGGGACCAGGCCAAGAGGGTCAGCCACTGCCAGGTGAAAGTAAATCCCGGGCCGGCGCCCCGGCTCACTAGGCTAATCCTCCACCTAGCGGCGCCGGCACACGGGGTTCTAGTCCTGGTCGGGGCGCCGGATTCTGTCCCGGTTGCCCCCCTTCCAGGCCAGCTCTCTGCTGTGGCCAGGGAGTGCAGTGGAGGATGGCCCAGGTGCTTGGGCCCTGCACCCCATGGGAGACCAGGAAAAGCACCTGGCTCCTAGCTCCTGCCATCGGATCAGCGCGGTGCGCCGGCCGCAGCGCGCTGGCCGCGGCGGCCATTGGAGGGTGAACCAACGGCAAAAGGAAGACCTTTCTCTCTGTCTCTCTCTCTCACTGTCCACTCTGCCTGTCAAAAAAAAAGAAAGTAAATCCCAATCCCGGCTCCAGGATCCCTCAAACCTAGATCCTTGGAGAAGCAGGAGAGCCACATGCAGCCAATTCCTCATACACCTTCAGGTGCTTCTTGGAGCCTCTGAGCCCCGTGGAGAGACCAGTGTAGGACCCTGGCGCAGCTCTGTCTCCCAGGGAGCGGGGGCACCGTGCCTGCGGCACCCACACCCCTGGCCCAGCCTGCTCACCTGCCCGGCCCGTCTTGCTCAAGTACTTCTTCATCCTGTTGTTGTAAGGGAACACAGAAGTGGTGGCCCCGATTTCTGCACCCATGTTGCAGATGGTCGCCATGCCTGTGGAGGAAGAGCGCCCGTGGGCTGGTGCAGTGCTGGCGTGGGTGTCCCCAACCCCGCTTCTCACCAGGGAGCTGTCTCACAGCAGAGACTTGTTCCTGGAGGCCCAGGGTTCACAGCACACCAGTGATGGGAGGCACTGCGGCCAGGGCTCTGCGTCCCGGCTGTCGGAGCAGCTACTGCTGGGCCGAGCACCCACGGCTAAGTTCCAGTTCTGGGCCCAGCGACCTTGCTCAGCCCATCAGCCGGCCTCCAGGCACTGAAGGCTGCCTGGCCACACCTGCTCATTTGCTCCTGTGTCCATTTCACAGGTGAGGGAGCTGGCTCAGACACGTCCAAGGTCAGGCCACAGAGCAAATGAGTGCAGGTGCTGACGTCGAGGGCCAGGTCTTTCTGTCTACAGGGGTGCTACGTCACAGGTTCCCCGGCAGTGAAGATGGGGCGACACCCATTGTCTGGGCCACGGGCATCACACACAGTTGGCCAGGCTCACAGGTGTCCTCGCCCTCTACAGACACGGGGACATGCGCATGGCCTGTCAGCTACTTCCCAGCTGAGCCCCATCACTGCAGAGGCACAGGAGCTCTGTGGGCTGAGGCATCCGGACCAGCCCGCGTCTCCCTGGACTCCCGAGGCCTGACACTGGCAGGGAAGGGCAGGAAGGCACCAGCTCCCACCTGCTCGTGGGTACAGGCAGGGGGAAGTAAGCAAGGCTCAGACTCCGGCCACGGGACGATGTGGGCCTGCAGCACCACTCCTGTCCACCACTGTGCCCAGGGCCACGGCCAGGGCGCAGCAGAAGCTGGCGTGGCCCAACTGCGCAGCCACAGGAAGTCACGTGCCTCCGAGGCCTCCATCTCACCATGTTTGACAGACCATCTCTCAGGCTGTCTGCGACCTCCTTCATCCTCTACGTGCTTAACCCCAGTTCCCAACCTGCCCGGCCACTCACGGCTTCCACTTCCGAGCACAGGGCAAGAGCCTGCCACCCGTCACCCTCCTCACCGGTGCAGGAGATGGAGTCCACGCCGGGCCCGTGGTACTCCACGATGGCGCCTGTGCCGCCTTTCACTGTAAGGATGCCGGCCACCTTCAGAATCACATCTTTGGGGGAGGTCCAACCAGACAGGGAGCCCGTCAGCTTCACGCCAATCACCTGGAGGACACAGGACAAGACAGCAGTTACGGGTCCTGTGGTCACGTTCCGGCCGGAAGGCAGGGCGGGACCTGCGGCCATTCCCACTTCTGCTTGTTCATCCCTGCCTCCTTCCCACCAAAGATCTCAGTCCGAACTGTTCCCACGTCCTGTCTGCGTTCCCCACCCCCAAATCATCCCTGCCCCCCCCCCAGCCAGCCCTGAATGGGCCCCTCCCTGTCCCTCACCTTGGGGCACTTCAGTTCCCAGGGGATCCCAGCCATGACATCCACGGCATCAGCACCCCCGACTCCAATGCAGATGCCCCCCAGGCCTCCACCGTTCGGGGTGTGGGAGTCAGTGCCGATCAGAAGAACCCCAGGATATGCATAATTTTCCAGAATGATCTGAAAAAGAACCCAAGATCTTAAGCTTAGAGGCTCTCAGCAGGGAATGCGGTAAAGGCCAGATGGGCTCTGCAAAGCTGCCCTGTGTAACGCCAGCCATCTCCAGTGTGGCAGGAAGAGCCCATGTCTCGGGAGGCAGGCAACGTGGGTCCATGACGAGCTTCTGGAGTGCTTGCTGCATGGCTTCGGCCTGTGAACGCCTCCCTGTGCCTCAGTGTCCTCACAGCAACACATCCAGGCCCCAGGATGTGCCAAGAACCAGACAAGCAGGCACACTTGAGTCTGCCCCGTGAGGGGCCCAGGGACTACCGTGGCCACTGAGATGCCCCTGATGCCGTTCCCTGCCTGCACGGGAGACTGTCCAGGGTGTGCAGCGCGCCTCTCTGGCTCCTCACCAGGGTGGACGCACAGGGCACCTAGGGAGCAGTCTGGGGACTCAGTGGGACACAGAGCCATGAGCTTTTCCACTGCTCCGTGGGAAAGAAGTGCAGGGGATGTCTGCCCGCTCCCAGCATCCTGGAGGTGCCCGAGGACTGACGTGAGCACTCCAAGAGCACCGACCGCCTGCCCCGTCCCCATCCTGTCCCAGTGTCCCCTCATCGAGGCCCTGCTCTCAGCTTGGAAGGCCTTTGGCTGGCAGAGGCGGGGTCGGGGGTGGATTTTCCTCAAAACGTTAGATGAGAAGGGCTGGACACTGGAGGCTGCCTGAGCCCTGAGCCCCGCACCCTGGGCCTACGAGTGGTTAGGGGACCCTGGGCAAGTCAGGTCTGCTCTCCAGGTGTCAGTTTCTTCCAGAACAAACAGCTGGCACTGGCAGTAGGGCTCGCTCCCTGGATCATGATGACCAAAGAGAACGTGTATTTAGCCAGGCGACAGTGTCTGGGACAGGCAAGAGTTTATTTTATGCTCATCTTTAGAAGGAATTATGCCCCGATGCCTGGCTGCTGGGAGAAACAGACGAGATCAGAGATGGAACAGGCTCTGTGACCTAACAGGACTGACTGAACGGTGGGCCGGCTCCCTGGGGCACCACAGAAACCCCAGGGCCTCCCCCTTGGGCTAGGCATCTGCCCAGTGGATGCAGCAAGGCACCAGGAGTCCTGCCTTCAGGTCAGAACTGGCTGCAGCCACAGGGCAGTGGCGGCTGCTGGGATGAACAGGCCAGCACCGCGGACCATGTCCTGTCTCTGGCCCTCCCTCGCCTCAGCCACGCACAGAGATTTAGGACGGGTTAATCCTTAAAGCTCCTCAAGGCTTTGGTCAAAGTCTGATCCATGAAGACAGACACAGAACTCAGGGCGGTCTACACGATGCGGACACAGTGTGGCCCATGTCCTGAGAGGAGAGGCCAGTGCAGGAAGCGTCGTGAGGAAGTCGGCCGTGGCAGTGACCTCACCCATCTGTGGCTGAGGCTGAACAGATAGGGAGAGGGTGTGGAAGTGTATTTTAGGCTGGGCTAACACCACACAGAATGTAACACTGCAATTCTGCTGTCTTTACACACACACACCAAGGACCTCTCCTGTACCGGCCCGGCCCAGGCCCAGCTCAGAGGCATAAAGGAGCCACAGTCCCTGTCCCACAGAGTGTGCTACTGGGGCCACGTGAAGGAGTCCCACCCAGGATCACAGAGGGAGCCCAGTGCTGGGCACAGGAAGCCAGGGAGGCTTCCCAGAGGAGGTGGTTCTGCCAGGCTCCCGGGACACAGGCATTCAAGGCGGTCCGAAAGGGCTGAGGTCTGGTTTGGCCTCTGAGGACCAAAGCTGCTGACACCCTGACAGACAGGGAGAAAGAGGGAAACCGTGCAGCACTCACGGGGCCCCTGGGAATTGTCCTGAAAGGAACAATCTGCCAGCAACTGGCGGGGGGCAGCGGTGAGGTGGCGTCACTCACAGCCCAACTCAGCCCAGGAGGCGGCAACAAGGCTGCCTGAGGTGGAAAGGGGGACGCCTGGCAGGGGTGCCTTCGTAACAGAAGGCCGAGGCTGGCTCCACCTGACTCCCTGACCCCACTGCGGGAAGAGGGTGCTGGCCGCAGGGCTGGGCTGACCTGCCAATCCCAGGCAGCCCCTCCTGCCAAGGGCGGTGGTGCCTCAAAGGGCAGAGCAGTGATCCCTGGCCAGCTCCGGTTTCCCAGTGGGGTGGACCTGGGAGTCCAGGCGGGGTCGGGTTACAGCCGACTCAGCAGGCCCGGGCTGGGGGTGGGGAGAAGGTCACCTTGGAGAGGGAGGGAGGCAGCTTTCACACACAGGACAGATGATCAAGGACAGTCAGCTTCAATGAAAGGGAAGCACCTACTGCCCCGGAAACAAGGCAGACAACGCCGTCCACCCAGAGGAAAACCCATCCTTGGGGAGACCCCAGGAGAGCTCCAGGCTGCCATGGCCATGCGGCCTGGGGCACCGCCACCCTGCAGAATGCCACGAAGGCGGGGGAGGTGACAGAATCATGTGCAGCACTCGCCCCAAGTCACACCGCCCGGGTACAAATCCTGCCCCCACTGCCGCGGCTCAGTTGGCTAATCCTCCGCCTGTGGCACCAGCACCCCTAGTCCTGGTTGGGGCGCCGGTTCTGTCCCGGTTGCTCCTCTTCCAGTCCAGCTCTGCTGTGGTCTGGGAGTGCAGTGGAGGATGGCCCAAGTGCTTGGGCCCTGCACCCGCATGGGAGACCAGGAGGAAGTACCTGGCTCCTGGCTTCAGATTGGCGCAGCGCGCCAGCTGTAGCAGCCATTTGGGGAATGAACCAACAGAAGGAAGACCTTTCTCTCTCTCTCTCTCTCTTTCTGTCTAACTCTGCCTGTCAAAAAAAAACCAAAAAAACAAAAAACTGGCCCCACAACCAGCCGGTGGTGTCCCTAGGCAAGCGCATTAACTTCTCCGCGCCTCGGTCTCCTCATCTGGGAGGTGTGTGTAACAACCCCCCCCCCCCCCCCGGCTCTTATGATGATGGTGAGCACTGAGCAAGCCAGGCTCTTCAGACGTGACGTCCAGTACCCAACACACAGACTGCTGGCCACCCCCGATCAAGGCTTGGGAGAGACGGCGTGAAAAATAACACGAAGCTTCCGTTAGAGACTGCAGCAGACGCTAGAGTAACGCTGGGAAGGAGGTGCAGAAAGACACCCGTCGAACTCAGAATGTCCCTGACTGGGGAGGTGAGGGGTCGCTTTGCTTTCTTACACAGAGAAGGAGAATGCACAACTTGTGGTGGCGATGATCCTGGAGGCAGGGAGGCCCCTAGGAGCTGAGACGTCCTCCTGAGCCCAGCTTACCTGGTGAATGATTCCGGACCCGGGCCTCCAGAAGCCCACACCGTACTTGGCACCTGCAGTTGCCAGGAAGTTATACACTTCCTGGTTTATGTCCTAGGAAGACAAATCAACGTGCAGAGGTTACTGACAGCTTGCATCGGGGTGACTGACCACGCCCTCCTGCCTACCCCTCCTCCCCTGGGACCGCAATGCTGGCACTGGGAAGGCAGGCCCTCCCCTAGAGACCTCCTAAAAGTAATTCCTAAAAGGCTTGGGAGGCCTGGAGAGAAAGACGGAGGAGAAAGCACCCCTCGCTTGTCACACCTGGCCTGGAAGGAGTCCCTGCCCTGCCCTGGGTCTCGAGTTTCCTATTTGGGGAAGAACCTGGGCTAAGCAGTCCCTGCCAAGGTGCCCTCTGGCACTCAGGTTCCCATGGCCAACAGTGAAGGGGGTAGGGGAGGTTCCACAGCCCAGCTGACGGGAGGCCAGGGTTCACGTGGAAGACCTGGCAAGCTCCTGGGCAAGTCAGGCTGACCCCAGGGACAAGAGCGACAGGACAGTGGTGGAGCCTGGAGTCTCAAAGGAGGACCCCCGGAGAGTCGTGCTTCACGGCAGGGAAGGGCCGCTGTCAGCTCCCCCAGGCCCCACAACACCCCTTCCTGTGCAGTCCAGACCAGCCATGCAGCCTCTGAGGCCCACCTGGTACCCCCAGGTAGAGGAGTGGCAGGCAAAGAACGGGCCCCGAAGAATCTCTTTAGTTAATAATTAAGATGCTGGCTTTTCCACTTACAAATCAGTCACTACGAAATGGGCACAAAGCAAGGCGCCGTGCTCCTACGTCTGGGTGAGCGTGTGAGGCCACGAGGCCATGAGGCCGCGAGGCCGGGAGGCCGGGAGGCCGGGAGGCCGGCAGCCCGGCAGCCCGGCAGCCCCACAGCCCCACGGCGCTGTTGCAGTCACACTGAGCTCAGCCTAGATTCCACTCTGCCCACGTGACCCGGGCCTCTCTGAGACCCAGCCAGGAGGACCTTTTTCAAATACACATAAAACTGACCACTTCTCTCCCCTGCTTAAACCCTCCCCTGGGTCCTAGGCTGGTGCTCACAGCCCTTACCATGGCCCCCAAGGCCTGGCCTGGTCTCTGCCCACCTCCTGTGTGTGTCTCTTCCACACACAGCACCAGCACGCTATGGGCCCCCTTTTTTAAGAAAAAAAGTTGTTGTTTTTTTTTTTTTGACAGGCAGAGTGGACAGTGAGAGAGAGAGACAGAGAGAAAGGTCTTCCTTTACTATTGGTTCACCCTCCAATGGCCACTGCAGCCGGTGTGCTGCGGCCGGCGCACCACACTGATCCGAAGCCAGGAGCCAGGTGCTTCTCCTGGTCTCCCATGGGGTGCAGGGCCCAAGCACTTGGGCCATCCTCCACTGCACTCCCGGGCCACAGCAGAGAGCTGGCCTGGAAGAGGGGCAACCGGGACAGAATCCGGTGCCCCGATTGGGACTAGAACCCGGTGTGCTGGCGCCGCAAGGCAGAGGATTAGCCTATTGAGCCGCGGCGCCAGCCAACTACGGGCCCCTTTTTAAGTACACAGAACATCAAGTTTCCTCCTGCCTCAGGGCCTTTGCCTAGGTTATTCTTTCTAGAATGTTCTTTCAGCCAATATCAATTTATCTGTTTAGGTCCCAGCCTCTAGGAGGGGCCTTCCAAAACTTCACAGAAAATATGCACTATAAAAAACTATGCATGGGGCAGCTGTCCCCTGGGCTGAAGAGGCCCGGGCTCCAGGCCATGCAAGCCGCTGGCACAGCAGGAACTCCTGTGACCTTAGCAGCACTGCCACTGCTAACACGGAAACTGGCCGCCAGCAGGCAGGACCCTCCCTTCAGCTGGGTGGAAAAGACCACCGTGCACCCAGGACACAGGCTTGGGGGGCCAGGCTGGCCAGAAAGGGCTCGAATGGGAACGCTGCCCCGAGTGTTTCCCATGGGCATGAGAGGCCCTGTGAGCCGTGCTGACCCCGGGAGTCCGAGGACTTTCAATCACACGCCCCACTCCGTGCCAGCCAGGCTGCGGCCCTGCCAGCATTCAGCTCCTGCCAACAGCCCCCCGTGGGGAGTGCCCACTCCCACTGCAAGGACCGAGAGCTAAGAGGCCCAGAGCTGGGAGACACAGGCCTGCTGCTGCCAAGAGTCATACAAAGGCACCGCAGGCAGGCAGGCAGGCAGAGCCCAGGAAAAGGGGCAGGGATTGGATTTTGTAAGGAAGGGGGCAGAATTTAAGGGGAAAATCTCTAGGGTGTGGCAGCCAGCGCTTTGGCTATGAAGCCCAAGTTACTAAGAAAGAGAGGCCCCGAAGCAGGTCAGTCGGTAAGAGAGCACCTGCGTGGGAGCTGGGCTCGGGGTTAACCCAACCACACCTTCACGCAGCTGCAGGACTCGGCTGTGACGCGACGTGGCCCGCCTCGTCCTCAGAGGGTCAGGGTGAGCAGGAAGGAGCACAGACCCTGCTGAGCGACACGTGCGGAGGAGTGCCCCTCACCGCTCTGCAGAACGGAAACCTGGACAGGACAGTGCAGGCGGTGCGGCACCCCAGGGCCGCTCCTCGTCCTCTCTATTGTACCCGAGGGACCTCCACTGGGCTAAGAATAATGACTTTTTTTTTTGTAAGATCTTTACAATGAGTAAGTGGTATTTATAGAATTATGTTTTGAATTTATCTGACGGCAAGGAAGAGAGAAACAGAGAGAGACAGAGAGAGCTCAACTGATAGATCGATCGATCTTCCATCCGCTGGTTCTCTCCCCAAATGCCCTCAATAGCCAGAACTGGGCCAGGCCGAAGTCAGGAGCCAGGAACTCCATCCGTGTTTCCCACACGGTTAGCAGGGGTCCAAGAACTTGGGCCATTGTCCACTGCCTTCCAGGCCCTTGATATGGGATGCCAACGTCACAAGTGGCAGTTTGACCCGCCGCACCACAATGCTGGCCCCTAACAACGTTTTATGACCAGACCGGGGGGGGGGGGGGGGAGGCAAGTGTCAGGGGCAGTGGTTAAGGCACTGCTTGGCACACTTGCATCCCATATCGGAGTGCCTGCGTTCAAGTCCTAGTCTGCTCCCGGTTCAAACTTGCTGACGATGCAGACCTCGGGAGACAGCCGGTGATGACTCCGGTACTTGAGCTGCTGCCACCCACATGGAAGACCCAGACTGAGCTCTCTGTCCGGCTTCAGTCTCGTCCAGCCCTCTCTGTCTCTCTCTCTGCTTTTCGAATAAATAAAATAAATGGAAAACCAATACCAACCAACCAGAATACACCACAGAACCCCCAGAATTTGGAGGCAATGTCCTGGGTGGGCCTGATGCGAGGGCTTTGCCTCCCATCCCACGTCACACCCACCCACCTGCCCCGACACCACCTTCCACGCACCTTGGCCCGGCGCAGGTCCTTCTCACCCCCGACCTGAGCCTCGATCAGATGGTCACAGTGGATGGTGGAGGGCACAGCCACCTTGGGCAGCCCACTGCTGATGAACTGCAGCATGGCCATCTGCGCCGTGGCGTCCTGCATGGCCACGCGGTCAGGCCGCAGGCGCAGGTAGGTCTTGCCCCGCTCGATCTCCTGGTTGGCTGGGTCATCCAGGTGTCCGTACACAATCTTCTCTGACAGGGTAAGAGGCCGGTTCAGCCTGGGGGGAAGGGAGAGGTGGCCTAGTCCCAGACGTCCTCCTCCTGCCCACCCTCACTGAGCGCGAGGCTGCGGTGGGCAGGGAGAGGGAGCCTGCACCAGGCCTCAAGTCCCACTCGGGTGGAGACGTTTGGTCTTGCTCTCTGTGGCAGCTCCGGCCACGGCACAACCACCGCACAGCCCCAGGCACTCCAAGTTACTGATGACTAAGTGAATGACAATGTCACAGAGCTGGCAGGGTTGGGTCTTCAAAGGATATTTGCTTTTCCAGCACATTACCATTATCTGATAAGCACCTATGAAGTATGTAGCTTACCACTTCTTCACTTGTTCTTGCCATTTAATAAAAGCACCAAGAGGAAGCAGGCTCAGCAGTCACGCGAACGACTCAAGTTCACAGCTCCAGTCTTACCTCGGACCTCTACTCCTCTCTGCCTGTGGCCTTCCCTGTGGACGGGACCAGCCTCCCCGTCACCTAAGCTGCAGTCAGTCCTATGCACACCCCCTACCTCAGATGGTGCCTCCTGGCCACCCTGCAGCTTTTCCCATTAGCACCACTCGCTTGCACCCCACTGAGACAGTGTGGCTGTCAGTTCTCCTGCGCCCCATGTCCCGTGAAGTCCACCCCTCCCTTCCTTATCAGGATCAACATGGCAGTCCAAGCCTGGCCTTTTGGCGGGGTGTGTGTGTGTTGTTCAGCTTCTGCCAGGACTTAAGTGCCTCCTCCTCCCCAGCCTCCCACACATCTGGACGGAGCTCTGGGTGGGCCCAAGAATCCCCGCCCCCTTAAAGTTTCCTGAGGACTCCCTGCTGCGGCCTCCGCCCTCCTGCCAGGCCTCCACCATTCTCAGAGCAGCAGAGTCCCGCCCACACTAACAGGCCTTGCCCTAGCATAGGAGGCCAAGAAAGGGGGTGTCAGACTGGCAGGCCATGCTCTGGGTCTACAGCTGACCCTACACTGAAGCCACTGTGTCACCAGGTAAGACAGCTTCCTCAGGGAGCTCAGCCTGCCCACTCTGCGGTCAGGCGGCCAGGAGGCATCAGCCACACTGACGCACACAGTCCTCTTTGTTTCTAGCCTTGCTCAGCTACAACTGGCCACAATAAACCCCATGTATTTCAAGTGTACCATGTGGTAAGTGTTGACATAGCTGACACCTGTGAAACCAGCACCGTGTTCAAGATACTGAACACACCCGCCTCCCCCAGCAGTTCCCTCTCCCCGCCCCGGACACCACGCCGGTCACTATAGGTCAGTGCTGTCGTGGCTTTCACTTCTAGCTTTGCATTGTCCTGGGCACTTCCCTGCATGTAACTCGCTGTCCCTTCACAAAGCAAGGGGTCCAGGGAAGCACAGAAGTGGAGGAACTCATGCCTAGCTGGCAAAGCCGGTGAGTGGCAGTGCTGGGACGCAAGGGCCGCGGTGTGCTCTGCACGTGAACCTGTCCTGCCTCGCGACACCTTAGACCAGAGCCCACGGCACAGGGAAGGGTCGAATTCCCACTACCCGTCAGCTATACGATTCTGCTGCAAGCTCGGGCTCCAGCCTGGCCTAAGATGATCCAACCCCTTGAAAGTCTGCAATCTCTAAGGCACCAGCTCTGCAGGTAACAGATCAACTGGTGATTCTGAGAATTTCTACAGTTCTGCCCTCAAGAGAGCTCTGAGTGAAAACAGCACTACCTGAGGGACAGCCTGTCTGTCTGCAGCACCTCTGAGGCTGGTGTAGGGTGGTGGCTGCTCGGAACTCAGCCCATCTTTCTGGGCCCCGGGGTTTAAAGATCCAAGGCCTTGGGGGCGGCGCTGTGGCGTAGTGGGTAAAGCTGCCGCCATCTCATGGGCGCTGGCTCGAGACCCAGCTGCTCCACTTCCGATCCAGCTCTCTGCTGTGGCCTGGGAAAGCAGTAGACGATGGCCCAAGTCCTTGGGCCCCTGCACCCACATGGGACACCTGGAAGAAGCTCCTGGCTCCTGGCTTCTGGCTTCAGATTGGCCCAACTCCACCCACTGAGGCCATTTGGGGATTGAACCAGGGGATGGAAGATGTTCTGTCTCTCTTTCTCTCTCTCCCCCTCTGCCTGTGTCTCTCTGTAACTCCACCTTTCAAATAAATAAATGAATCTTTAAAAAATAAATAAATAAAATATCCAAGGCCTTGAAAGCAATGTCTGAAGTTGTACAGAAACCTGACAGGGCCGGCGCTGTGGCACAGCGGGTTAAAGCTCTGGCCTGAAGCACCGGCATCCCATATGGGTGCTGGTTCTGGTCCCAGCTGCTCCTCTTCCGATCCAGCTCTCTGCTGTAGCCTGGGAAAGCAGTGGAAGATGGCCCAGGTCCTTGGGCCCCTGCACCTGCATGGGAGACCCAGAGGAAGCTCCTGGCTCCGGATCGGTGCAGCTCTGGCCGTGTGGCCATCTGGGGAGTGAACCAGCAGATGGAAGACCTCTTTCTTTGTCTCTACCTCTCTCTGTAACTCCTTCAAATAAATAAAATAAATATTAAAAAAAAAAAAAAAAAAAAAAAAGGCCTGACAGTGACAAAGCCTAATGACAGGTCTGCCACCACATCTCCTTGAGGACACACTGACAATGGTGACCAGGGTCCTCTGTGTCCCCTATTATATCCCTTACTCCTATGTTGCTCAGGACAATGGAGACCTAGTTCCCAAGAACAGAATCATACTCCTGTGGCATGGACTTGGGTTAGAGAAAGAGCCCCCCAGCAAGGGCCCTGGGCCTCTAACAAATTTTTTTTTAATTTATTTAATTGAAAGTCAGAGTTACATAGAGAGAGAGAGAGAGAGCTCTTCCACCCGCAGGTTCACTCCCCAAACAGCCAGAGCTGGGCCAGGCCAAAGCCAGGAGCCAGGAGCCCCATCTGGGTCTCCTAAGTGGGTGGTGGGGGCCTAAACACTTGGGCCATCTTCCACTGCATTCTCAGGCATGTTAGCAGGGAGCGGGATCAGAAGTGGAGCAGCTGGGACTTGAACTGGCACCAATATGGGATGCTGGCACTGCAGAAGGCGGCTTAACTTGCTTCCGCCACAGTGCCAGCCCCTCTAACACATTCTTTCGAATAGACCCTTCTTTTTATAGTACCTCGCCTCTACTTTCTTTATGTCAAGCTTTCTCAGCAATAGCACTATTGCCAATTTGGGCCAGTTTGCTGGGAGACCACCCTGTGTACTGCAAGATGGTTAGCAGTATTCTTGGCTCCACCACTAGGGTAACAATAAACCCCCATTGAGCCCTGAAATCAGAATGAAAAATGTCTTTAGACATTGCCAAATGTCTGAGGGCACAAAATCAACCATTCCCTACCTTGTCAAGACCACTGATCTATGGTAATAATAAAAATGGAATCCTTGTCTACACTAATCAGGGAAATCCCACAGGAGTAACAGTTCGAGTCCCAGCTGTCCCACTTTGATCCAGCTCCCTGCTAATGCACCTGGGAAGCAGCGGACGATTGCTCAAGTGCTCGGGCGTGGCCCCTGCACCCACGTGGGAGACCCAGAGGGAGTTCTGAGCTCCTGGCTATTGCGGTTATCTGGGGAGAGAACCAGTGGATAAAAGATCTGTCCCTGCCTCTCAGGTAGGTGAAAATAAATAAACATTAAAAAAAATTAAAACCTAAAAAGCTCCCAGTGTTTAAAAGGACATTAAAAAAAAAAAAAAAAGGATCTGTTTGAAAGGCAGAGCGACAGTGAGACAGGAAGAGACAGAAAGAAGTCCTCCATCCGCTGGTTCACTCCCAGATGCCAGCGTCTGTGCCTCCCAGGTGCATCAGCAGGGAGCTGGTGGGAAGGTGGAATAGTCAGAACCCAAACCAGGCGCTCCAACGTGGGACGCAGCATCCAGGCTACAGCTTAACCACTGCTCCACAATGCCCGCCCTAAAGGGCATCATTGTTGCTTAAAGTGAAAGTGAATGGAAAATAATACTCTTTTGTCAAGTTATCTCAAAGCACACTTCTATGTTAAGCTCTCCATCCACACACAATGAAGGGCAAGGTGGAAGTGGGAAGGAAATCCATCATTTTCCGACAGAGCTGTGGTCTGAGAGTGCCAAGAATAAATGGAGCATTGCTTCCCGGAGATGGCACGTGTATAAGGTCCTACGTTGAGGGGACAGTTCTTGGCCCTGACTGCACTTCAGAACCAGCTGGGAAACCACCCAGCGCCTCCCCCACTTGGCTGTCACCCAAGTCCCGGGGGCCCGGTAAGCAGCAGGTTCTGACTTGGCAGCTCTGAGCGGGGTCTGAGATTCTGCAATTCTAACAAGCTCCCTGCAGCCAAAGCTGCTGGCCCATGGACCACATTTTGAAGGGCAAGGCCCAGACCACTTGAATCAGAACTGCTGGGGTTGGGCCCAAGGTTGGCTGCATTGGAAGCTTGCCAGGTGATTCTCCTGTGAAGCCTCAACAAAACCCAGGAAAGCACTAGAACCATCGCTGGGAGGTGCTACAGTCAGACAGACCTGCACTTGAACTTGGGCTGAGTTTGGGCCCAATCACTGAACAGTCGATTGACCTTAGAGCATTTCCCCAGTCAAACACTCGATGTCTGATCTGAAAAATGCAGAAGGGGAGGAACAACCACCTGGAGGGGTTGCTGGGGGCAGGAATAACATCTGAGAGGCAGCTGCTCTTAGGGCTGTCCTCAGTGGGCGGCAGGTTCTTACTATAATTAGGTGCTACCGTGCTAGAGGCTGTTGGGGATACAGACTGAGAGTCTCTACCCTGAAACCTGAAATCAGGATACCAGGAAACAGAAAGCCAAGCGGCAAAAGAGCTTAAGGTAGTGGCTGGGGCACCAGACGAGGTCCCAGCAGCACACGCTGGGTGGCCTCAGGTAAACCGCTTCTCCACCCCCACCTGTTCCCTGGCTACTCAGATCTGTTCTCTTCCAGGGTCACCAGTGTCTCAGAGAAGCCACCAGCTAGGCAAGGACACAGCCCCGTCTAGCAGGTCAACTCCACAGCTGTGCGTAATCAGCCGCCTCATGCTCGCTCCTGTGATACCTCATTCACCCTGCTGGTGGCAGCACCTGGCCCAGGACCGGCACACAGAACAGCAGGCAAAGATGACTATCTTCACCCAATC
The DNA here is from genome assembly GCF_051225735.1 of Oryctolagus cuniculus. NCBI lineage: Eukaryota > Metazoa > Chordata > Mammalia > Lagomorpha > Leporidae > Oryctolagus > Oryctolagus cuniculus. The sequence goes on along the minus strand of NC_142877.1, from coordinate 117,628,692 downwards.
AGGCCAGGAAGAGACTGCTCAACCCCCACCCTGGCTTCCTCTTGGGGCCCAGGCCCAGGTGAGCCTCACACTGAAGAGGAAAACACATGGTTCTCCAGGCTTTGGGGCTGCTGGCTCCCAGGGGCTGGCCCAGGGCCAGCAGCCCACGCTGAAGAGGAGGGGATGCTCAGCGGACCTGACAGCTTCCCTTTGCCCGTATAGCGAGGCTTCAGTGCTGAGATTCTTCCTGGCACGGAGGGCAGAGGTCCCACCACTGATCCGGAAAGCCCTCCCCAGCAGGGACCTTGGCACCTGAGCACCTGAGCGGATGCCTTCACCGGCTGCTCCCCGGCCGCCTGAAAGGGGGAGGCAGCAGGAGCGGCGCCCTGCGGAGCCGCCCGCCTCCCGCATGCAGCCTTACCGCTTGCGAACAATGTTGATGTTCTTCTCGAGCAGGTCATAGCGGATGTATTCGTTGGGCTCAAAGTGGCTCATGGCCACCTTGGCCCGTTGGCACAGGACAGAGGCCACATGGTACTGCCGCACACCCAGGGCTTTCTGCAAGCAGACAGACAGCAAGGGTCAGTGGCGTGCTCAGGAGGCTCCAGCCCGAGGGACAGCTCAGTTTGCTGAGAAAACTGAGGAGCCAAAGTGTCGGCAGCTACTCAGTGACGGCTTCCTCATCCAAGCAGGATGACATAGCAGCCACGAAGAGCACAACCCGAGGTGGCAAAGCGAGGAACTCATGTAGAACTGCTGGGACCAAAGCCAAGTTCAACCATTTAAGTTGTATCATCTGGGGACACACACCCCTGAGTCCCAGAGGAGAGGAAACAGGGATGTAAGACAACACAGGGGTACTGAGGCGGAATGAGACCACAAGCAAAACTTCTTCTTTGGCTGTGAACACTCCCCAAGTCAGAGCTACTGTTCCACCGACACCATTCCAGGCAGCGGTGCTACCTGTCCAGCAGGCACAGACTTGTGTGAGCAGAGGCAAAGCGCGGCGACGCGGAGCCCACAGCCCCAGGCGCTGCTCTGTCGCCTGCCAGTCCCACCACGTGAATCTGGGCAGGTGATAACAGATCTTGTTATGAAACAGCACCTGGCCGTTATCCACACTCCCAACCAGGAAGGAGCTGCCTGCTGTCCACCAACACCCCGCACAGAGCCTCATCTCTGCTCACTGGTAAGGCAAACGGCCCATCCTGCACCAAGACGCTGACAGTGCCTGTGCAGAGGAAGAAGGCAGGACATTCCAGCAGCAGCTACGGGCACCTCAGGCTCACAGTCGTGGGGGGAGCCCAGCACACAGGGCGGAGTGGCAGAGACCCTGGTTTAAGTCTGGTGCTGCTATTTATTGCCTGAGTGATCTTGGACAACTTACCCTCTCTTCTAAGCACTCTCCTCAGGGGGCCCTTGTGAGGACTGGAGAGGTTACATAAACCCTGAGCAAAGTCTCTCTTCTATTACCAGCCCTGTGCGTTCAGAAGCACACACGGTCCCCCGTGTTCCTCACACAACCAGAACCCGCACAGGCTGTTCTGCAGCTCACTTCTTTCATTCATTAACAAAGACCTCTTTCCAATGTCTACATAGAGACCTCCTTTCTTAAATATTTATTTTTATCTACTTGAAAGGCAAAGTGACAGAAACAGAGAGAGAGAGAAAGAGAGAGAGAGAGAGAGAGAGAGAGGATCTAGCTAGCTAACTAGTGCCTGTCTTCCATCTGCAGGTTCATTCTCCCAAATAGCCATAATTGCCGGAACTAGACCAGGCCAAAGCCAGGAGCCTGGAACTCCACACAGTCCCCTACGTGGGAGGCAGCAGCCCAGGTACTGGAGCCACCAGCCGCTGCCTCCCAGGATGCACTGGCAGGGAGCTGGGCTGGAAGCAGCGCAGTCGGGACTTGAACCAGCACTCTGAGGGTGTGGGCGTCCTAAGTGGGATTAACCTGCTGCACCACAGCACCGCCCCGGTCCTGTCCCCTACGCATGTTTCCACATTCCGCAGCAGCCCAGGCATGCCAGCACCGAGGACAAAGGGATCATCACCAGTCCCACAGCAGCCCACCGCACCGCAGGCACATCACGACCACATACTCTGACATCTCACCTCCCACCTTCCTCATCAACTGCTCGGGAGCCAGGCTCTGCTTTGCACCTGGCCACGTAAACTTGAAGGCAGAACCTGACATTAACCCTGACTTAATTTCATCAATTGTTGACCATCTCCAGCCCTCTGTGGTCTGCAGAAGTCCTGGTCAGTCACCCCGTGTCATGACAGGAGGACCCTCCTAGTGTATCAGCCACACATGCAGTGAGCAGGAATCCTGGCTTGTCCATCCAAGTCACAACACAAACGGGACCTATTCCAGGCCGGCCCTCCCAGGGAGATGTCTGGTCAGGCCAACACTATTCATCTAGCAAAGCTTCCCAGTCCCAGGTTTCACCCCAAACAGAAGCCACCTACCTCAACTGTCAGGAGCCCCTGCCTCTGATCTTAAGGACAGCCTGAAGAACAAGTCAAATACCCCACAGAAACCGACACTCTCACTGATCTACTAGTCCCCCAAAATAAGCGATGTTGGCCTAGCTGTGAGACCGCTCCCCCAGGCCTGTGTTCACACCTGTATAGGAGGAGATATCGGCAATGCTCCTGAGTTCAGAACAGCGATGTGAGATAGAAGGTGCATGAAATGAGGGCCGGCGCTGTGGCACAGCAGGTAAGGCCGTCGCCTGCGGCACCAGCATCCCATGTAGGCGCCAGCTCAAGTGCCAGCTGCTCCACTTTGCTTCAGCTCCCTGCTACCACCCCTGGGAAAGCAGTGGAAGATGGGAGATCTGGATGCAGTCAGTTCCAGGCTCCTGGGTTTGGCATGACCCAGCCCTGGACATTGTGGCCATTTGGGGAATGAACTAGTGAATGCAAGACAGTGCTCTGTAACTCCACCTTTCAAATAAATAAATAGACTATTATGTCTTCAAAATAATAGGGGCTGCCGGCGCCATAGCTCACTAGGCTAATCCTCCGCCTTGCGGCGCCAGCACACTGGGTTCTAGTCCCGGTCGGGGCGCCGGATTCTGTCCCGGTTGCCCCTCTTCCAGGCCAGCTCTCTGCTGTGGCCAGGGAGTGCAGTGGAGGATGGCCCAGGTGCTTGGGCCCTGCACCCCATGGGAGACCAGGATGAGCACCTGGCTCCTGCCATCAGATCAGCGCGGTGCGCCGGCTGCAGCGCACTGGCCGCGGCGGCCATTGGAGGGTGAACCAACGGAAAAGGAAGACCTTTCTCTCTGTCTCTCTCTCTCACTGTCCACTCTGCCTGTCAAAAATAAATAAATAAATAAATAAATAATAAAAAATAATAGGGGCCAGTGCTGTGGCATGGTAGATTAAACCTCCACCTGTGGCACCAGCATCCCACATGGGCACTATTTCATGTCCTGGCTGCCCCTCTTCCAATCCAGCTCTCTGCTGTAGAAGACAGCCCAAGTCCTTGGGCCCCTGCACCTGTGTGGGAGACCTGGAAGAAGCTCCTGGCTCCTGGTTTTGTTCAGCACATCTCTGGCCGTTGCAGCCATTTGGGGAGTAAACCAGCGGATGGAAGACCTCTCTGTCTCTCCCTCTGTCTGTAACTCTGCCTCTCAAATAAATATGTAAAACAATAACTTACCCAGGGTCACAGCAGGTATGTGGCTAGGCAGTCTTCAGTCTATCATACTGTGCTGGGGAAGGGTGACCTCTGTGAGGCAGCACTGGCTCCAAACTTAGGGGCAGCAGAATTCAGGAGATTTGGCCCATCTCAGACAGACTGGAATCAGCACTCATATGGGTACTATGCCACAACGCTGGCCCCATGCACAAGTCATTTATTTTAAAGATTAACTTATTTGAAAGGTACAGAAATGGAATGGGGGGGAGGGAGGAGAGAGAGGAGAAGTGGAGAGGAGAGAGAGAGAGATTACGTTCACTCTCCCATCTGCTGGTTCACTCCCCAAAAGTCCAAAATGGCCAGGAGCCAGGAACTCCATCTGGGTCTCCCATGTGGGTGGCAGGAACCCAAGTTCTTAAGCCATCATCTGCTGCCTCCCAGGCACATCAGCAGGGAGCTGGATGGAAGCAGAGTAGTTAAGACTTGAACCACGCACTCCGATGTGGGATGCTGGCAGTATCTTAACCCTCTGAGCCACAACACTGCCCCGGGCAAGTAATTTAACTTTCCCAAGCCTTAGTTTGGCCATAGAGAAAATGGAGATAAACTTCATAGCGTGACTATCAAATGTAATAGTCTACATAGAGGCCGGTGCCACGGCTCACTAGGCTAATCCTCCGCCTGCGGTGCTGGCGCCCCAGGTTCTAGCCCTGATTGGGGTGCCAGATTCTGTCCTGGTTGCTCCTCTTCCAGTCCAGCTCTCTGCTGTGGCCAGGGAAGGCAGTGGAGGATGGCCCAAGTGTTTGGGCCCTGCACCCGTATGGGAGACCAGGAAGAAGCACCTGGCTCCTGGCTTTGGATCGGTGCAGCACCAGCCATAGTGGCCATTTGAGGGGTGAACCAACGGCAAAAGGAAGACCTTTCTCTCTCTCTCTAACTCTGCCTGTCAAAAAAAAAAAAAAAAAAAAAAAGTCTACATAGAGTGTTTTGGCAGAGAGCCTAACGTGTTACAAGGGGTCATTTTCCTTCAGAGAGAGGTACATAATTAGAAGTGGTGACTTTTGTCCCTTTTCTGGCTCATGCGGGAAGCCAGGAAACTGCACACACTGTCTCACAGGCTCTGGGTTGATTAAAATCTTAAATAGACTTAGCTCATCTGGGCTTGGCATTCCTGACCCCCTCTGAGGTATTCTAGCAGCTCTGTGGTATTTCTCCTTGGTTACTGGCCCTCCTGCTAACTTTGGACAAGTCATTCTGAAAACCTAAGCTGATTTCTTTAAGGGCCCCCTCTTCTCTCCTTCAGATGATTTGTAATTTGTTAGAAGTTGCCTTGGAAAGTCTCCCACGCCTCTGAAACTCCCTCTGCTCATGGAACCCTGCGAGTGAAACTCACCTACCTGGTCTCTGAACAATTCCACATCTGCCTTCCTCAGGAGCACAATCTGGTAGACCTCCTTTGGCCTGTACAAATCCTAAAGGGACCGCCACGGGGGCCTCGGCACTGTCCCACTTCCCCACAGTCCTCCAGCCCTAGCCAACCACTAATCTATTTTCTGTCTATAAACTTGCCTGTTGTGGACACTTCATACAAATGGAATCCTACACCACGCAGTCCTTGGAGACACTCCTTCCACTCGGCATGATGTTTCGAATACTACAGCATCTACCCACCCTCACTCATGCAGTGTATTTTTTTCTTTAAGATTTATTTATTTGTTTCAAAGGCAGAGTTAGAGAAAGAGAACAAGATCTTCCATCTGCTGGTTCACTCCCCAACTAGCCGCAATGGCTGGAGCTGGGCCGATCGGAAACCAGGAGCCAGGAGCCTCCTCCGGGTCTCCTACATGGGTGGCAGGGGCCCAAGTACTTGGTCCATCCTCTACTGCTTTCCCAGTCACATAAGCAGGGAGATGGACTGGAAGTGAAGCAGCTAGGACTCGAACTGGCACCCTCATGGAATGCCACAGCACCAGCCCCATGTCTGTTTTTTTTTTTTTTTTTTGGGGGGGGGGGGGACAGGCAGAGTTAGACAGTGAGAGAGACAGAGAGAAAGGTCTTCCTTTTGTTGGTTCACCCCCCAAATGGCTGCTATGGCCGGCACTGCGCCAATCCGAAGCCAGGAGCCAGGTGCTTCCTCCTGGTCTCCCATGCGGGTGCAGGGCCCAAGCACCTGGGCCATCCTCCACTGCACTCTCGGGCCACAGCAGAGAGCTGGACTGGAACAGGAGCAACCAGGACAGAATCCGGCACCCCAACCGGTCTAGAACCCCAGGGTGCCAGCGCCGCAGGCGGAGGATTAGCCTAGTGAGCCGTGGCGCCGGCCTCATGTCTGTTTCTTAACGACTAAATTCTCCATGCCTAAACACCAAGTCTGACGATACAGAAGGTGCTACATAAATATCACTTAGCTAAATGAAGAAATGGTGCTTCTACCTACTAGTTCTTCCTTACTAAGCAGGGTTAAAGACAGCAAATTCCGTTAACCTTGTGAGAGCAATTAACAGACAAATTAATGATTTACCAGTCTTAGAAGCTTTTGGTTAGAGTACAAAAAGGCTCAACATTTTTCAAAGACAATTAGGCAATACCTATTAAAATGGAAAGTGCTTGTACCCTCTAACCAGCTCTCCCGCTTCCAAGAAGCTATCTTATCAAAATACTGACATAAATGAGCAGACAGAAAGGCAAGGACATTATCTGCAGCATTTTTTTTTTTAAAGAACTCAATTGTTCAGAAATGGGGCATTAAGTTCTGGCTCACCCACCATGGAATGCCATCCCATAGTTCTTTAAAAAGACTGTGGGGAAGGCATTTAGCCTGGTGGTTAGATGCTGGTTAAGACACCTATATCCAGGGCAGGTATTATGGTGCAAGTTAGGCTGCACTTGAGACACCTACCTACCCAATCAGAGTGCCCCAGATCCAGCTCTGCCTCTGCTACCAATCCAGCTTCCTGTTAACGCACCTGGGACACAGCAGATCATGACCCAAGTACTTGGTTTCTACACTCATGTGGGGGACCCAGTTAGAGTTCCTGGTTCCTGGTTTCAGCCGAATCCAAGCCCAGCTACTCCAGGCATTTGGGGAGTGAGCCAGTGGATACAAGAGCTCTCTCTCTTCCTGTCATTCTGTTTTCAAATAAATAAATCTTTAAAAGAGAAAAAAATAATGCGCACAGCCTGCATCACATCCCAGTTTTCAGGTGCAATGCCTGGCTCCAGCTCCCAGTTCCAGCTTCCCACTGATGCAGATCCTGGAGGCAGCAGTGAAGGATCAAGGGACTGAGATGCCACTCCCGGCTTTGGTGAGTCTAAAGCCAACCCTCGTGAGCGTTTCTAGAGTGAACCAGGGGCTGGCGTTCTGGTGCAGTGGATTAAACCACCGTCTACAGTGCCGGCACCCACTTCCCATCCAGCTCCCTGCTAATGACATCCCACACAGGTGCCGGCTCACATACTGGTTGCTCCCTGCTGATCGCGCCTAGCAGGGCAGCAGAAGATGGCCCAAGGACGCGGGCCCCTGACACCTACCTGGGAGACCCAGAAGGAGTTCCTGGCTTCGGCCGGGCCCAGCCACAGCCGTTGGGGCCATTTGAGGATTTCAGCCTTCTCTGTGGTATTGAAGTATTTATAAGAACACTCGCATCGCTGTTTATATGGCTATAAATACACGCCTTCTCTATTCTAAGCATCCCCGGAGCACTCCCTCTGCTTCCTCACTGTACACTCCAGTGAGAGCTGCAGCAGCACACCAGCAGTCACGTGCCCTCAGATCTGGTTGGGACACACAGCAGCTGGCTCCCTGCTACACACACCTCAGCCTCCCTAACTGCCTTGAAGACAACAGCAGCGCAGAGACAGGAAGTGGTCTGCCAACACACACAGCTGGGAGTCTAGGGTCCACGCCTCCTCACTGTGTCTTCCCAGCCTCTCCTCCAGGCCCAGCAGCCTCCTCAGGGGCTCTCACTCCCAACTGCTGCCCCAGCTGCCTTTCTGGGAGTCTAACTGCTCAGTCCGGTGACGGCCCACCCCGGGTAGAGTGGGCGACAGATCTCCAGGGCTCCCGAGGAGAAGGGGAGGCTCAGAGGATCCTCGCTTCCCTGATACAGAACAATGAGCAAACTGTACAGGAGGAAAGGGACCCACAGGGGGGACAGCTACCCATGACTGGGCAAGAACAGGAAGGGGGGTCCCCGCCAGCACTGTGGTGCAGGTTAAGCCACCATCTTTGATGCCAGCACCCCATTTGAGCACCTGTTGAAGAACCGGCTACTCCACTTCCAATCCAGCTCCCTGCTAATGTGCCTGGGAAAGCCGTGGAAGATGGCCCGAGTGCTTGAGCCCCTGCATCCAAGTGGGAGACCTGGATGGAGTTCTTTTAACTCTGCTTTTCAAATAAATAAAATCTTTTTTCGATGATTTATTTACTTATTTGAAAGGCAGAGTTACAGAGAGGAAGAAATAGTGAAGAGGTCTTCTATCCACTGCTTCATTCCCCAAATAGCAACAGCAGCCAGGGGCTTCTTCCGGGTCTCCCACATGGATGCAGGGCGCTAGATCAGAAGTGGAGCAGCTGGGACTCAATCAGTACCCATATGGGATGCCAGTGCTGCAGACTACTGCTTAAGCCTCTGCTCCACAGTGCTGGTTCCCAAATAAATAAATCTTTAAAAACAAACAGCAAAGGGGACTGGGGCTGTGACACAGCGGGTCAAGCCACCACTTGCAGTGTCAACATCCACACCACAGCACTGGTTCCAGTCCCAGCTGCTCTGCTTCTAATCTACCTCCCTGCTAATGCTTCTGGGAAAGCAGTGGATGATGGCCCGAGTGTTTGGGTCCCTACAACCAACATGGGATACCTGGATGGAATTCTAGGTTCCTGGCTTTGGCCTGGACCAGACTTGGCATTTGTGGCCATTTCTGGAGTGAACCAGCAGATAGATAGATCTCTCCCTCTCTCTCTGTCACTTGCATTTCAAACAATTTTTTTAAAAAAAGATTTATTTATTTATTTGAGAGACAGAGTTACACAGAGAGAAAAAGAGATCTTCCATCTGCTGGTTCACTCCCCAAATGGTGACAATGACTAGGGCTAGGCCAGGAGCTTCTTCCAGGTCTCCCACACAGGTGCAGGACTTAGGTCACCTTCCAGTGCTTTCCCAGGCGCATTAGCAGGGAGCTGGATTGGAAGTAGAACAGATGAGACTCGAATCGGGGCCCATATGGAATGCCGGCACTGCAGGCCGCAGCTTTAACTTGCTAAGCAACAGTGTTGGTCCCGCAAATAAATAATCTTAAAAATAAATAAATAAATAGGAAGGAAGGAAAAAAGGGAAGGAAGGAGGGGAGAGGGCAGGAAACCATGCCTGGTCTTATGCCATCTTCCAATAACTGTGCCAAGAAGGAATGCTACATGTCATTTTGTCCATTGTTTGATAAGACAGCCTCAGAAGAGAAAGTCAAGTCCATTAAAACGTAAGTTTCATGAGGACAAAAACCTCGTCTATTCTGATCACCACTAGAACTCAGTGCCCAAGGCAACGTCTGACATACAGTTCAAGGAACACTTGGTGATGAAACGGATGAAGGTAGAGCTTCATTGTGCTTTCAAACTCTGATCATATGTGCCTCTGGCAGAGGCCATAATGAGTCATCAGGGCCAGTTCAGAGCCAAGGCACTGGGATGTGAGTCCGCCCCGTGGCACGTCACACACCCTCACCCACTCAGGACTCAGCCCCAACGTGGTTCAAGTCAGACACGCTGCCTTCTCTTCCCAAAGGATGGAGACTTCCCTTGGGACACTTGTGTCCTGAGAACATCCAACCCAAAGGGACGGCCAAGTCTGTGGGCAGGGTTCTGTTCAGCCTGCCAAGCACAGCTTAACAGCTGCACTGCCGGTTAGGAAGCCACGTGCTGGTGGGCACGGGCCCTCGGAGCAAGCCGAGGAGCTCACGACGGCTTGGCTGCTGGGGGAGGCCCGGTCTCCACGAGCGTGCACTGTGGAAACACCCCCAGACAAGAACACGTCACAGAGATGGCATCCGCCCCAAAGCCGGGGGCAGCTCGGGAAGCACCTCAGCGCCCCTGGCGGGGGAACCTCAGCCGGGATTCTGCTCTGCGCAGACTGAGAAGTAACACGCGGCTTGTAAATGCGGGGGCAGGTCCGGACGGACAAACAGAATTCCTGCAGTGGCTGCCTCTGGAAATTGGGATGGAGAGGCGGAGCTTATAGAATGTATCACATCTATAAGGAAAAAAATGTCTTGAGAAGCAGAGCCTGACTGCTGGGTCCTGGGCAGGCACCCAGTCAGTCCTCCTGGGAGCACAATGCCCGCCTGCCTCTGCCCTGGGGGAAGGGCTACAGGCTGCTGCTTTCCCACCACGCCCTCGACTTCTCCCTTCCCTGCCGCCAACCACCACTGGCCCAGAGCGGGCCCCAAGCATCAGGCCCGCACATCTTGGACCTGCAAAGGCCTCATGGAGCCACTCACCGGGCACCTGAATGCTCACCACAGTCCTCCACCTACGCAGCCCACCTCCGGGGTGAGGACGCCACACTCCACCTACGCAGCCCACCTCCGGGGTGAGGACGCCACACTCCACCTACGCAGCCCACCTCCGGGGTGAGGACGCCACACTCCACCTACGCAGCCCACCTCGGGGTGAGGACGCCACACTCCACCTACGCAGCCCACCTCGGGGTGAGGACGCCACACTCCACCTACGCAGCCCACCTCCGGGGTGAGGACCCACACTCCACCTACGCAGCCCACCTCCGGGGTGAGGACGCCACACTCCACCAGAAGAAAGGAGAACTTCAGGGTTGTTGGCGGGGGGTGGGGTGGGGTGGGGTGTCAGTCCCCTGCTTCTTCAGACCACAGCTCCAGAAGGCTTCAGGCTCACAGCTCTTAGCGGCTAGCTGCCAGACCCCGGCACAGGAGCCTCAAATGAGCCTCAAATGGGCAACACAGGTGTGCACGTCAAGCAACACCCTCCCCCTCCCCCTACCTAAGGAGGCATCTTCCCACACCGCCACTGCGAGGCTTCTAACAATCGTCTCCCAGCCCCGGTAGGCCAGGCTGGCATTTCTCCCAAGAACCCACAGCCAGAAGCTTCTCCCCTGCCAGCAGGCAGCCAGCTGGCTTGGTTGCTATGCGACTGGCAGAACAGAAGTGATGCCGTCCTCTTCAGAGGCTTGGGAAGGGAGCAAGGTGCCTGTCTCTCCAAGTCACAGCCTCTGTCAGGCTCCAAAGGCAGCAGGGAACAGGCTGGTACACTCACTCGTCTGCCTACTTCTCTGGCTGCTGGCGTCAGCAGCACAGACTCCAGGTTTACTGTGAGCTGCACACAAACCCCCAGGCCTGCGCTGGCCCCCACTAGGCAGATCCACGCCAACACACTTGCGAAGGGCATCCTGTGCAAGCTCACAGGTGGCCGTAAGAGCGCCCAGAGCTCAGTGACGGACACAGCTGCCTCTGTGAGACCCACACCGCCGCCCTCTCCTTTGCCAGCCTTGCTGGTGTGTGGGGCAAGAGGTGATCGCAGTTCCAGAGACGTCTCCTACACCCGAGTGGCCAGGAGCCAACCGCACTGTGCCCTGCTGCAGAGATCCGCTTTCTACTCTGGGAACCAGCCTGGCTGAGCAGCAGAAAGCCTGGGTTCTGCAAACAAACGTGCATCCAAAGCTCAGCTCGCTGCCTGCCGGCGGAGACCTCTGACGCACTGTTTATTTAACCCCTCTGGGCCTGCGTTGCATCACTATGAAAACAGGCTAATACGACCTGCTTCTTAGGGTTGCTGTGAAGGACACATGAGGCAATATTTTAAAACAAGACCCAGTTCTGTGAGTGGTGCAACGAACGGGCCTGCACACTCTGCATACGGCAGCTAATGTGGCTTGCCCGTCCCTCGAGACTGGGTCTGGTCTCTAACCACCACCGTGGCAGTGGCAGACTACATTCAGGGGCCAGGACAGGCGGGTGAGCTTGCATTCAGCCCCCCCCCCCCCCCGCCCCTGCTCCTTGCTTTGGCCCAAGGTCCCACCGTTCCTTAAGCGACTGCTCCTCCTAGCACAGAGGTGTCCTCACAGGCAGGTCCCTGTCCACACAGTTCTGCAGCTCCCTCAGTGGACAGGCAGGACACAGCGACGCGTGTAGATGACACACAGATGCCCAGGGACAAGGCCCTGAAGAAGTGTGTATGTGAGAGATGTTAAAGGACTCCTGCTGCCTCGTTGGGACCGCTCACAAGCGCCCATGGAGTAAAGCTCCCAGTCAGAAACACTCTCAGCCTCTGCAAGGAGAAAGCAGAAACAGCCTCCTAGGCCTCAACTCACCGAGGGCCGGGGCCTTAATGTCTGGGCATAAGTGCAGCAAATGTGGTTCTGGGGCGCACTTCCCCAGTCAGTCCTGCCCTTCAGCTCAGAACCCAGAAAAGGGGCAGGCCTCCGGCACCTGGGACATCCACATCCCCTATCTGAGTGTCAGGTTCAAACCTCAGCTCCTCCACTTTTGGTCCAGCTTCCTGCTTTCCGTGAACCCTGGGAGGCAACAGATAGTGGCTCAGGTGCTTGGGTCGCTGCCACCCATGTGGCAGACTCAGATGGCATTCTGGGTTCCTGGCTTTGGCCTGGTCTAGCCCTGGCTGTTAGACATTTGAGGGGTGAACCAATGAATGGAAAATCTCTCTCTCTGCTTTTAAAACAAAAAAGTGTAAAAAAAAAAAAAAAAAAACCACCAAGAACTGTCAGATTCATTTTTCCCTCTTCCCCCGACTGTCAGAGCAGTGTGATAAGGTCTTCCAGAACCACCGCTATCCGGGTAGACAAGCAACTTCCCGAGAACCGGTCTGTTTTAAGCACATGAGCAGAGCCAATGGAGGCTGCAGGCAGAGACCAACGTGCTCCAAGTGCCTATATCCTGCACCAGCTCACCCCAACCACTTTATACACAACCCCACAATTGTCCCGTGAGGCAAAGGGACAGAAGGTACTGTGTGCATCTTACAGGGAGGAAACAGGCTGTGCCCAAGGACACACAGAAAGGCCAAATTCCAGACCTGGCTCCAAACTGGCGCCCCTGGCTTTGGGCCACACTTGCAGAATGAAGCCAGGGAACCCACTCTCTGTGCCTTTCAGGACTTCCAGAGTAAAGCGCTCTGCAGCTCCGAGGGACAGTCGCAGGGAAAAGCCAGTCCTGACTCGCGGTTCAGAAAAGCTGTATTTCCAAAATATACAAACTATTCACAAGGGTCAGCACTGCGGCACCGCGTGATGCCAGCCTCCTAAAGCAGAGCACCAGTTCGAATGCTGGCCACTCTGCTTCTGAGCAGTCCCCTGCCAACGCACCTGGGAAGTGCACGGCGGCCCAGTGCACTTGGGTCTCTGCCACACACTTGGGAGACCTGGATGGAGTTCCTAGAACCTGGCTTCAGCCTGGCCCAGCCCCCACTGCTGACGCCATTTGGGAAGTGCACAAGCTGATGGAAGATACGATGTGTGTGTATCTGTCACTCTGCCTTTCAAATAAACAAATCTTAAAAAAAGGGAAACGATTCACAAATCTTTACGGCATGTCCAGGAGTTTCAAGCCTCCCAGTGGGAGGGCAGCTGTTACTCCATTTTGCTGACGTGTGATCCAGGGCCACGCGGCTTCGGGCCTGGAGAGAACCCCCCGTCAGTCAGCAGTAAATCATGGGTTGAGTAGGCAGCAGAGGAAGTCCCCCTGAAGGCTCTGATGTTCCATGTGCCTTTTTTCTTTTTCTTTTCTTTTTTTTTTTAATTTTTACTTGAAAAGCAGAGAGGGAGGCAGACAGAGATCTTCCACCTGCTGGTTCCCTCTCAAAAGCCCACACAGCTGCGACTGGGCCTGGCCAATCCAGGAGCCCAGGACTCCATGGGCGTGGCAGTTCTTGAGCCACCACCTACCATCTCTCAAGCTGTGCATTAGCAAAAAGCTGGAATCGGAGCAGAGCTGCGACTGGAACCCACGTCACACAGGATGTGGGCTTTTTTTTTTTTGGACAGGCAGAGTGGACAGTGAGAGAGAGAGACAGAGAGAAAGGTCTTCCTTTGCCGTTGGTTCACCCTTCAATGGCAGGAGCCAGGTGCTTCTCCTGGTCTGCCATGGGGTGCAGGGCCCAAGCACTTGGGCCATCCTCCACTGCACTCCCGGGCCATAGCAGAGAGCTGGCCTGGAAGAGGGGCAACCAGGACAGAATCCGGTGCCCCGACCGGGACTAGAACCCAGTGTGCCGGGGCCGTAAGGCGGAGGATTAGCCTAGTGAGCCGCGGCGCCGGCCCAGGATGTGGGCATCTTAAGCACTCCGCACACGCCTGCCCTTCCGGGGGTTTTCCCTACGCTCGGAGCAACACTCAAATTCCTGCTCCCGCCTCTCGCTTAGACCCTCCTCTCCTGTGACACCCCACCCACGCTTATCCTCACGGCTATCCACTGCTCTGCACTTGCTGCTCCTACTGGAGGCCTCGTCTCCCCAAACGCCAAATGGCTGCTTTATGAGTCTCAGTTCAGATGTCACCCCTTCAGCTACAGCTGCACCACACCTCCACACCTCCACCCTAGCCCATGGTCCTTGCAGTACCCCACGGCAGCAATTTTCTCATTTGTCCACTTGTTGGGGCCACTCGCATCCTTCTCAAAGGGCCAGGGTCAGGGTCCTGCTCCACTTTTGATTCTAGCTTCTGCTAATGTGCACAACGGGAGGCAGCAGATGATGGCTCAAGTAGTTGGGTCCCTGATACCCATGAGAAACCCAGATCGGGTTCCACATTCCTGGTTTTTGCCTGGTCTAGCCCCAGTGTTGTAGGCATTTGGGGAGTGAACTAGCAGATGGAAGATCTTTCACTCTCTGTCATCTCCCTCTCTAATTCTTTCAAATAAATCTTTAAAAAAAATTTATTCATTTATCTGAAAGGCACAGGTAGAGGGAGAGAAAGGGAGAGATCTTCCATCCACTGGTTCACTCCCCAGGGGCTGGGGTTGGGCCAGTCTGAAGCCAGTAGAGTCCTCTGGGTCTCCCACATGGGAGCAGGGGACAAGCACTTAGACCATCCTCCACTGCTTTCCCAAGTGCCTTAGCAGGGAGCTGGATCAGAAGTGGAGCAGCTGGGACTTGAACCAGTGCCCATATGGGATGCTGGTGTCACAGGCAGCAGCTTTACCCACTATACCACAATGCTGGCCCTCAAATAAATCTTAAAAATTAAAATAATCTATTAGAATATGTAAGTTTTCAAAAATAAAGATTCCTTTGAAAGGCAGAGTTACAGACAGAGAGGGAAGGAGGAAGAGACAGACACAGATAGATCTTCCAACCACTAGTTCACAACCCAAATGGCTGCAATGGCCAGGGCTGCGCCAGGACGAAGCCAGGAATCAGGAGCTTCATCCAAGTCTCTGACGTGGGAGCAGGGGCCCAAGCATTTGGGCCATCTTCCTCTGCTTTTCCCAAGAGCATTAGCAGGGAGCTGGATCAGAAGTGGAGCAACCAGGACTCAAACCAGTGCCCACAGGCAGCAGCTTAACTCCCAGTATCAAAACGCCAGTCCCAAAACACATGTTTTTAAGTGATGCTTGAGAGAGAACTTCTGCAAAAGATGTCAGACTCCTTCAGTCAATTTGTCATCCCAGATTCACATGCAAGAAGTTACCTGACTTCCCCAAGGTCACATGGACTCAGCACCCCTGCACCTCAAGGCAAAACCAAAATCTACAGTCATATGCACAAAAATAAAGATTAAAAACCAGAAAGAGGGGCCAGCACCGTGGCGTAGCAGGTAAAGCCCCTGTCTGCAGTGCCGGCATCCCATACGAGCGCCGGTTTGAGTCCTGACTGCTCCACTTCCAGTCCAGCTCTGCTGTGGCCTGGGAAAGCAGCAGAAAAAGGCCCAAGTCCTTGGGCCCCTGCAACCACATGGGAGACCCAGAGGAAGCTCCTGGCTCCTGGCTTCAGATTGTCACAGCTCCGGCCACTGGGGCCAACTGGGGAGTGAACCAGCAGATAGAAGACCTCTCTCCCTCCCTCCCTCTCTCTCTCTCTGCCTCTCCTTCTCTGTGTAACTCTGACCTTCACATAAAAAAATCTTTAAAAAAATCAGAAAGTAAACCATAAATTTTAAATTTTTTATTTATTTGAGAGACAGAGTTACAGACAGTAAGAGGGAGAAACAAGGAGAAAGGTCTTCCTTCCGTTGGTTCACTCCCCAGATGGCCACAATGGCTGGAGCTGTGTCAATCCAGGCCACAGAAGAAAGCTTGATCTGAAGAGGAGCAGCCGGGACTAGAACCGGCACACACGCGGGATGCTGGCGCCACAGGCAGAGGATTAACCTACTGCGCCACAGAGCCAGCCACAAACCAGGACTTTTCAAAAAAACAAAACCTCACCTCCCATCGCCTCCACTTTGTTTCTAATCTTACTACTTGGTAGCAGGTGATATCAAACAAACAATAGTAAACTTCAACTTGGCACTGTTCTCCAGTCACAGAGCATCAGCAGTGTCTGGGTCACTGACTTCATGCCAAAGCCCTCAGGCTTGGGAATCAGAAACAGGCAGAATCAGAATCAGATCTGCCAACAAGCAGCGAGAAGGTGGAGGCAATCTGAACAATACACAGGATACTGTGTGGGCACTGCCCCTGGAATCTAACACGACTGACACACTGCTGTGCAGGAACCTTACGGGGGGAAGCGGCTGAGAGGCTGAGTGTCCTGCCGAAAGTCCCAGTTACTGAGCAGGAATTCAATCCTGGCAACCAGCTGCCAGAGGCCACGCTCAAAGCTGACACCACGCTTCCTCTCTGATCTCTCTTCATCTTTAAAACAGAGCTGACAGATGTGCCGCATCTTCAGGGTCTAGTGAGGGCACTGGCACACAGTAAGGTCCATGTCAGCCATTGGCCTTGGTAGTAGTAACAGCCAATATCCCATCTTCTACCTTCACCCTTGTCCAGCCGCTGGGACACAAGGCTCTCTGGAGAATATATCAAAACACAGCGGAAGGGGCGGGCACTGTGGCACAGTGTCAGCGGGCCAAGCTGCCGCTTGAGACTCCCACATTCCACATCACGGTCTGGTTTGAGTCCTGGCTCCTCCGATTCTGATCCAGTTTCCTGCTCACAGGCCTGGGAGGCAGAAATGACGGCCTGAGCACGTGGGTCCCTGCCACCCATGTGGGAGACCCAGTTGGAGTTCTTGGCTCCTGGCTTCAGCCTGGCCCAGTCCTGGCCATTGCAGCCATTTGGGGAGTGAACCAGCAGCTGGAGGATTTCTTTGTCTCTACCTCTCTCTCTCTCTTTGTAACTCTGCCTTCAAATAAATAAAGATTAAAAAAAAAAAAGATTGGAACACATGATGGCCACAAATACATTCTACTTGCTCATCACTCTGCAACAGTCCACGTACTCGGTAAACATTTGTTTAACGGTGATAAGCCCCATGTGATAACTGGGATTCAGGAAATAATCTGCTCAAGGTCACAGGGTCAGGGCGAACACAAATTACAGTCCAGATCACTTTTCAGTTCAAAAATGCAATATTATTCCTTTCTTCCAAGCTTAACAAACCAGGTATCCTATCAAGTAACTGCCTGAGGGCCGGCACTGCAGTGCCAACATCCCACATTTGAGAGCCGGTTTGAATCCCAGGTGCCCTGCCTCCCACCCATCCCCTCCTACTGAACGCTGGAAGGCAGAAGACAGCCCAGGACCTGGGCCCTGCCACCCATTTGGGAGACCAGGATGGGGTTCCTGGCTCTTGGCTTCTGGCTTCAGCCTGGCCCAGACCTAGTTGGGAAGTGAACCAATGGGTGGAAGCTCGCTCTCCTGTCTCGTTCTGTTGCTTTTTTGAATAAATAATATACATCTTTTTTAAAAAAAATCACGAGTAAATAAATCTTAAAAAAAAAATCTTGACTCCATTAGATCAAACTGTTTCTACATCAATAACCTGGAGAGACAATTCAGTTCAGACCTCTCGCCTCTGCTCAGAATTTGAGACCAAAAGTATTCTGGAATAAATGATTTTCCTGAAGCCATATGGTTTAGAACTCCAGCGGTGCGATGAAAAGTAACACAATGTGAGGGTACGCATTCAACTTCTTTATTGATTCTACCAAGTTGTGCTGTTTGATCCAAAGACTCACAAAGCTGATGGCTAAAAGTTTAACAGAAAATGTCTACAGACACTTGCTTTCTTAACTTTTATTAACGAAACACACATTTTGACATTGAACTTTTGAATACGTCAAGTTAGGAGTGAGAGGCCATCTGGCAGACACAGCCTTCCGGACGGCTCCCAACAGAGCCCTCAAGGTCAGACTGCTCGGTCCCCTTAGCTGTCTATCTAGGACTTGAAAAGCAACTAATTCTGAGCTCAGACGCGCCATTCTGTAGTCTGGCAAGTGCAAATAAGCGCACCGCAGCTCGGTGAGAGCAGGCTGACCAGCAGCAGAGGGGCGGCTTCCCCCAGCCATCAGGCGAGCCGATCAACCCACTTCGGTCTCACCGGGTGAGTATACGAAGCGACCAGCATACAGCAGCCCTGCAGTCTGCTGAGAAGCTGACTACGCGCTACCTCCGGCAGCCGGAAAAGCCCCTCGAATTCGCGGCTGCACGATCGGGAGGGTCCCCAGAAATGGATTAAGGGACTAGCGCTTCCTCTCCAGCCTCGAAGCCCGGCAACCGCGGACGCACTCGGCTCGCAGGCCCCCGCTGCGGAGCGGGGAGCGAGGGCGGCGGGCGCTGGGCCTAGAGCGCTCAACAACCACGGCGCCCCCCAAGTCACCTTGCCCTCACCTTGAGAAACGGGAAGTCACCCCACGGGAGCGAGGGCTGCCGTCCTCGGAAAGGGGGGAAAGGTGTCTCTACTCTGCACCGGCCGCCACTCACTGGGCCCACGCTGCCTAGCGGGCAGGGAGGGACTGACGGCCCGGGGACGCCTTGACCTAGGGCACTGGGGGAGCGGGCACCGACTTACGCCCGCAACCCGGACGGGCACGCGAAGTCAGCCCGAAGACGCGCCCGCCTCGCCTTGCCTCGCCCACTGCCGCGGGCATAGCAGGAGGCACCCCGCCCCTGTGAACCCACAGGGCCCTGAGCTCTCTCACCTGCAGCCGGGTCACCAGTAGGCTGTAAGGCGCCATTTTGTGCACTGACAAAGATGAGGTCGCGTGAAAGTGACGTGCCACCGGGCTCATTTATAGCCTACGGCCAGGGGCGTGGCCTGAAGAGCGACACGTCATGGTGGAGGCGGGGCTTCCCTAGGGGGCGCCAAAGTGCTGCCAGCGCAGTGGGAGGAGCTCAGGGATGAGAAACGGACACGTGAAAGGAAGATATGCCTGAAAGTACGTACGGATACGGTAAACTAAAAACCGAAATAAAAAACTTGCATAATTAAACACCGCGAACAAAGATGTTATATCCAAGAGCAGATTTAGGTTATCTCTGCCATCCAAGTCTGGGAGGCTTTTTTTTTTTTACTTTAAGACTTACATGAACCTACCAGGACCTGGCCTCCCGCAGCTCCAGAAACTCTCGCGAGAGCGAGCGAGACTCGGTGCAGCTTGTACTTGCTGATGGAAGCCTCGACGACCAATCACGGCGACCTGGAGGCAGGAACAAGAGCGGGGTAAAGGGCGGACGGAAGTTCCCGGAGCTTCCGGTGGCAAGCTAGGGTCGGGGCTATGGCCAAACATCATCCGGACTTGATCTTCTGCCGCAAGCAGGCCGGTGTAGGTGAGACAGCGCCTTGCCCTCGGCTGCCTGGATAGGGGGGTTGTTCGAGCGGGGGGCCCGGGGACTTCCACTCCATCCTTAGGATACTGCCTCAGGGCAGCCCCGTTTCCCGCCTCGGCGGTCGCGGGTATCGTAGGAGCGTGCCAGTGCGTGGCCTGTGCTGTGGCCCGCCGGGGGCGCACGTGCTGGGAGTCGGATCAGGCGGCCAGGGGCCGGGGCCGGGGCCGGGCGCCGGGCGCTTCGCTTCAGATCCAAGTCCGTAGTGAGACAAGGGCCATCCCGCGGGGCTCTGCTGTCCTCGCCCCCGCCCCGACGCCCAGCCCCAGGAGCTCCTCTTGATCAAAGCCTTCGCTCTAACGCTGTTTGCGTTTCTCTTGCAGCCATCGGAAGACTGTGTGAGAAATGTGAGTGGAACACGCCTTCCGCCCCCCACCACCCAGGGTTCCCGTGGCCGCCGGGGGGCTTCGGGGAGATGTGCCTGGGGGCGCGCGAACGCCGAACGCCAGGCTGCTGCCGGGGCCCCTCCGCCTTCCCGCATGCTTGGGGGAAATCTGTGGGCTCTGGAGGGGAGGGTCCCAGAGCCGTGGGGACCCGCCCCTTGCACACACTCAGCTCCTGGCCTCCCTGGTGCGGCTCTCGGGCCCTGACAGGTGTTCGTTGACCGCTTTTTATTGCTGTTAGTATTATTATTATTACCTGTGGAGGAGATGGAAGTGGATGCCGGCGTAGACGGAGGCCGAGGTACGCAGCAGGGAGCGTGACTCGGGTCTCTGCTTGCAGGTGACGGCAAGTGTGTGATCTGTGACTCCTACGTGCGTCCCTGCACCCTGGTGCGCATCTGTGACGAATGCAACTACGGCTCCTACCAGGGGCGCTGCGTGATCTGCGGCGGCCCCGGGGTCTCCGACGCCTACTACTGCAAGGAGTGCACCATCCAGGAGAAGGACGTGAGTGTCTGGGCTGTGCTCTGAGCCTCCCAAGGCTTGGCTGCCCACAGCGGTCTCCTCTGGCCGGTGGAGGGTCCTGTGTTCAGCTGGCCGCCCAGGTTGTAATGGCTTCACGTTCCCTGAGCCAGGCTGGGTGTGGTCCGCGAAAGGGCAGCTATTCTGGACCAAAGACAGAAGTGCAACAGGAGCAAGTCCTTGTGGACACCAGCAGTTTGGGAGCGCCGTCCCTCCTGGCTTTGGTGTCTGATTACTCACGCAGACGCAGCCTCCTGCACTTGCTAAGTCCTAGCACAGCGCGTGGTGTGCATTAGCTGCTCGGTGTTTTCCTTGGATCGAGCATGGCTGTTGGCTGATGTGATAGCAGCATTGACATGGAGGCAGTTCAAGTTGGCTTTTTGTTGCTTAAGGAATACGACTTTTTTTTTTTTAAGGCAGAATGACAGGGAGAGTGATCTTCCATCTGCTGGTTCACTCCCCAGATGCATGCAACAGCTGGTGCTGGGCCAGGCAGAAGCCAGGGACTTGAAACTCCCTCTGGGCCTCCCACATCGGTGACAGGCACCCAGGTACTGGGGCTGTTGCTGCTTTCCCAGGCGCACTAACAGGGAGCTGGGTCAGAAGTGGAGCAGCCAGCTAGCCGGCGCCGCGGCTCACTAGGCTAATCCTCCGCCTAGCGGCGCCGGCACACCGGGTTCTAGTCCCCGTCGGGGCGCCGGATTCTGTCCAGGTTGCCCCTCTTCCAGGCCAGCTCTCTGCTGTGGCCAGGGAGTGCAGTGGAGGATGGCCCAAGTGCTTGGGCCCTGCACCCCATGGGAGACCAGGAAAAGCACCTGGCTCCTGGCTCCTGCCATCGGATCAGTGCGGTGCGCCGGCCGCGGCAGCCATTGGAGGGTGAACCAACGGCAAAGGAAGACCTTTCTCTCTGTCTCTCTCACTGTCCACTCTGCCTGTCCAAAAAAAAAAAAAAAAAAAAGAAGTGGAGCAGCCAGGATATGAACCTGCGCTCCGGTATGGGATAGCAGTGTTGTAAGCCTTAATGCACTGTGCCCATGGGATGGTTCAAGTTGATTTCAGCTTTAAGTCGCTAAGGAATGAATGCTGGGGCCAGTGCTGTGGTATAGCCAGTAAAGCTGCCACCTGCGGAGCTGCATCCCGTATGGGTGCTGGTTCGATTTGGCTGCTCCACTTCCAATCCAGCTCCCTGCTAATGTGCCTGGAAAAGCAGTGGAGGATGGCCCAGGTGCTTGGGCCCCTGCACCCACATGGGAGACCTGGAAGCAGCTCCCGGCTCCTGGCTTCGGACCAGCCCAGCTCCGGCCATTTGGGAAGTGAACAAGCAGATGAAATATTTCTGTCTCTCTCTAACTCGGACTTTAAATAATTATATACATGGGTGTGTGTGTATGAGTGGATGCTGTGTTGGTTTCATATTGCAGAATTGATTGCACATCTGCCTCAGACATTTGTCCCTTGACATTATGTAGTGGCAGTAGTGAGGTATTTGACTCACTGAGCCAGATGCCAGGGAAAGGCCTTGTGGATCGGCGCCAAGGGCAAGTTCTGTCCTTTATATTTAGAATAGTACTGGCAACAGGGCTCTTACTGATACAGACCCACGAATCTGCTTCTTCTCAAGACGAAGGCAGTGGGGATTGTGCGGCAGATTGAGCTGCTGCTTGGATGCCCACATTCCATATCAGAACACCATTTGCAGTCCTGACTGCTCCACTTTTAAATAAACAAACAAAAATCATTATTCACTTATTTGAAAGTCAGAGTTAGAGAGATCTTCCACCCAGTGGTTCACTCCCCAGATGGCCAAAATGGACAGGGCTGAGCCAGGCCAGAGCCAGGAGTTTCATCCTGGTCTCCCATGGGGGTGGCAGGGGCACAAGCACCTGGGCCATCTCCCGCTGCTTTCCCAGGCCATTAGCAGGGACGCTGGATTGGAAGTGGTCCAGGACGCCAGCACTGCGGGTGGCAGCTTTACCTGCTACACCACAGCACCAGCCCCCAAGATCCTTCCTTGCACCATCAGATCATGTGTTGCTTATGGAGATGAGAAGGGCTGTAAGTAGAGTGTCAGACTCTGTTTCAGTTGGTGATTTGCACATTTTCCTGCCCTCGACCTTGATTTGCATTTACCTTTGACTTTCAAATCATGTTCCTCTTTCTAAAAATGAGGTTGTAGTCTGCCAGCTGGATTATACTGCTTTAGAGAACGGATCTTGATTTGATTTGTGTATTTGTTTCTCTTTTTCACTGGTTTTGTGTGTGTGTGTGTGTGTGTGTGTGTGTGTGACAGGCAGAGTGGACAGTGAGAGAGACAGAGAGACAGAGAGAAAGGTCTTCCTTTTGCCGTTGGTTCACCCTCCAATGGCCGCCGCGGCCGGCGCGCTGCAGCCAGCGCACCGCTCTGATCCGATGGCAGGAGCCAGGTGCTCATCCTGGTCTCCCATGGGGTGCAGGGCCCAAGCACTTGGGCCATCCTCCACTGCACTCCCGGGCCACAGCAGAGAGCTGGCCTGGAAGAGGGGCAACCGGGACAGAATCCGGTGCCCCGACCGGGACTAGAACCCGGTGTGCCGGTGCCGCAAGCCGGAGGATTAGCCTAGTGAGCCACGGCGCCGGCCTGTTTTTGTTTTTTTGTTTTTTGTTTTTTTTTTTGTTTGTTTGTTTTGTTTTGTTTTAAGATCTATTTATTTTCATTTGAAAGTCAGAGTTACACAAACAGAAGGAGAAGCAGACAGAGAGAGGTCTTCCGTCCACTGGCTCATTCCTCAACTGGCCGCAACAGCTGGAGCTGGGCTGATCTGATGCCAGGAGCTTCTTCCAGATCTCCCATGTGGGAGCAGGGGCCCAAGCACTTGGGCTATTTTCCACTGCTTTCCCAGGCCACAGCAGAGAGCTGGATTGGAAGTGGAGCAGCCAGGTCTCGAACCGGTGCCCATATGGGATGCCGGCACTGCAGTAGTGGCTTTACCTGCTACGCCACAGCACCAACCCCGATTCCCTGGTTCTTGCTACCGTGCCTGAGAGGTAGTGTGACCGCAGTATACATGGGTTGGTGCTGGCCCTATAAATTATCCATAGGAGTCCCCTTCCGGGGTGTCTGGTACCTGGTGTTTGGTAATTACAGTCTATAAGCAGTGAAATCATGGTAAGGTGAACAATGAGAAGAGTACAGACAGTTCTTACACTAGCTAGAGTGCATTTAAGGACATTTTCTTGAGCTTTTGCAAGGGTATAACTGGAGTTCTTGTCTGGCATGGGATTGCAACTAGAGAATGCGTAATAGAGGTTCAGTGCTGTCTGGCCGCTCTGCACGTGACAGGCGACCTGATCCCCTGGCTGCCCGGGCCTCACTGCCCCCAGGATCCCGGCGTCACTCCTTACTTTGCATTACCTGGCAGTGTCCTGAGGCTGAGATGGGCCTGGCTCACGTTGACTTCGCACCGTTTCCGGGGAACACGAGCAGTCCAGTGACACGATGCAGCCTCTCAGCCTTCCCGATCCTCGTGGAGATCAGTGCCTGTGCAGAAACCTTCCTGCAAGCAGAGCGGCCCCTTTATTGTTCTCTTGCAGCCTGCATAATTTATAAGGTGATCAGGCCAGTAAGCTAAGCTGGGTGCTCTCATTTATAGTTTTTCAAAGCCACTGGAATAAGCAGGCGTCGAGCACAGCGGCTGTGCGTGTTGCTGCCAGGTTCTCGCTGGCAGTGCCTTGCGGGGCAGCGCCACGTCGGTCCCCTGACCCGTGATTCCTGCACTCCTTGAGCTTCTCATTTCCCTCACTCCTTCCAACCAGAAAATGAGGAAAGGAGCAGTAACGGGACGGAACTCGTGCGGCGTGTAGTGCCCGTGAGAAAGCTGAGGCTTAGCGAGGTTCGAGAACTTGCTCCAGGGTCACAGGCCCAGGAAGCTGCGATCTGGGATCAGAACCTAGGTCTGTTTGACTCCGTATGTCTCAACCATTTTTCATTATTGCCCACTTAAACTTTTCAGAAACTTCTTTTTTCTTGGAGAGAGACAGAGAGCTCCCATCTGCTGTTCACTCCCCAAATGCCTGCAGGGACCAGTCCTCAGCCAAGATCAAGGCCAGGAACCAGGAACTCAATCCAGGTCTCTTCCATGGCTGTCCAGGGCCCAGTCACTTCAGCCCTTACTGCTACCTCTCAGGGTCTGCATTAGCAAAAAGCTGGAGCCGGGCATGGAACCCAGGGATGCAAGTCTCGTAACCAGCATTTTAATCTGAATGTCTGCCCCTGAATTTTACTTATTTTTTTTTTAAGATTTATTTATTTATTTGAAAGTCAGAGTTACACAGAGGGGAGAGGCAGAGAGAGAGAGATCTTCCATCCGATGGTTCACTCCCCAGTTGGCCGCAATGGCGGGAACTGCGCCAGTCCAAAGCCAGGAACCAGAAGCTTCTTCCGGGTCTCCCACGTGGGTGCAGGGGCCCAAGTATTTGGACCATCTTCTACTGCTTTCCCAGGCCACAGCAGAGAGCCAGATCAGAAGAGGAGCAGCTGGGACTAGAACCGGCACCCATTTGGGATGCTGGACCTTCAGGCCAGGGCGTCAACCCACAGTGCCAGCCCCGTCTGAATTTTACTTTAAACTGATTAAATTGTCTCTCTGGCACAGAGGGGCGGGGTGAGCTTCAGATGGCCAATCACCGTAACCTCCAAGATGTTCTGGCCCCTTTGTGGGCAGCGTCGTCCCGGTGGAAGATGCCTGGTCTCGCTCAGAGCAGTGAGCCCTGACCATCTCCTGGGGCCTTCCCTGCTTGCTGCTGCACCTGTGTGTACTCCTGTTACGTGGAAAGCAGGGCACTCCAGTGCAAAAGATCACTTGAAAATTTTCAAAGTTAACTCACAGACTTGCCATTCTTTTCAACTTCCTGAGCCATAAGTAAAGACTTGGGGACACAGGCCACCCCCGCTCGGTCACAGTCTCCTTTAGTCTTCTCAGCTCTTCTGCGGAGGCTCTGGCCCTCAGCGACTGGCTGCTGACCGGCCCTGAGCGGGTGTCCGCAGGACGTCGTAACGGCCCCGCTGCCCCGCAGCCGTGACGGCAGCATCTCCAGCGTTGGCGGCATTCACCCATGTCTGTTCACGACCAAGTCCACGATTTATCAAGGTTGACATCTGGGCAGACACTCTGGCTCCTCTGTTTTTTTCTGAAGATTCATTTATTGGTTGGTTGGTTGTTTGAAACAGGGAGGGAGAGACAGATCTTCCATCCACTGGTTTTATTTCTGTTTCTGTTTCTGTGGTTGGAATGGCCTTTTGGTTACCACACGAAATGAAGCCGAGCAGGGGATATGACAGCTGCCCCTGGGGAGGCATCCGCAGACTTGCTCACTGCCCTCCCCTCCACTGGTTTACTCCCCAAGTGGCCAGGACCCAGGGACTTGGGCCATCTTCACTGCTTACCCAGCTGGATTAGCAGGGAGCTGGACTGGGAGTGGAACATCCAAGATTCCAAATGTGTCATGTAGGAGCGCTGCAGGCTGAGTGCTAGACGGTGGTGATGGCTCAACTAGTGGAGTCCCTGCTACCCACGTGGGAGACCTGAATTCCTGGCTTTGGGTCAGCCCTGGCTTTTGCAGTCGTTTGGGGCATGAACTAGTAGATGGGAGTATTCTCTGTCTCTTCCTCCCAAATTAAAACAAGGGGCCAGTGCCTGCAGTGCCGGTATCGCTTATCAGTACTGGCTCAAGTCCCAGCTGCTTCACTTCCGACCCAGCTCTCTGCCATGGCCTGGAGAGGCAGCAGAAGACTGGCCAAGTCCTTGGGCCCTGCACCCCTGTGGGAGACCGGGAAGAAGCTCCTGGCTCCTGGCTTCAGATCAGCGCAGCTCTCACCATTACAGCCACTTGGGGAATGAACCAGCAGGTGGAAGACTCTGTGTAACTCTGACTTTAAAATAAATATATAAATAAATAACCGAAAAAACAAGTGTTCAGCACCAGAGCCCGCTACCTTAGCTTAAGCTCAGTAAGAATGGGAAATGGGTCCATCACTTGGTGCCTCCCAGGAATCTCGACTTTGCAGACGACCTGATGCAGTTCTCGTGCGGCACGCGAGGAGGCTGAGTCCACAGCCGCGCAGATCAGCACACAGCTCAGGCTGCGCGGTCTCACAGCACCTCTGGGACGAAGAGCACGGTCATGTCACCTGCCCAGGTCAGGGGAGACAGCAGGTTCCTCGTTTGCACAAGGACGTTGGTGACACATTACAGAGCTTATTTGAGTTTACCTACAGCCCACTGAAGGGCTGGCTCCCTCGGTACACCAGGCTCGATAGGACTAGTGTGGCATGTGCCGCAGGTGTTCTGAAATACCCCTCCGTGCTACTGTGGGCTCTGTGCATTCTTCAGAGGTTTTTGTGGAGCGTTGATGCCAATCCCCAGAAGAAAAAATCGGCTAAATTAAAAATGAGGTCGCTGGGGCCAGCATTCTGGCACAGTGGATAGACCTGCCTCCCGCGAGGCCGGCTGCCCCACTTCCAATCCAGCTGCCTGCTGATGCTCCTGGGAAGGCAGCAAGACCCACAGGAAGCTCCTGGCACAGCCGCAGCCATTGTGGCCACTGGGGTGCGAACCAGCGGATAGATGATGAGTCTTGGGGCCGGTGCTGTGGTGTGGTGGGTAAAGTTGCTGACTGCAGTGCTGGCATCCCATATGGGCACTGGTTCGAGTCCCGGCTGCTCCACTTCCGATCCAGCTCTCTGCTATGGCCTGGGAAAGCAGTAGAAAATGATCCAAGTCCTTGGGCCCCTGCCCCACGTGGGATACCCAGAAGAAGCTCCTGGCTCCTGGGTTCGGATCAGTACAGCTCCGACCATTGCAGCCAACTAGGGAGTGAACTAGTGGATGAAAGACCTCTCTCTCTGTCTCTCTCTCTCTCTCTCTCTCTCTCTCTCTGCCTCTCCTCTCTGTAACTATGACTTTCAAATAAATAAATAAATCTTAAATAAAGTCTTAAAAGATAGTGCTGTTGATCTGTTTTGCTTGTTTTTCCTAAGGTTTATTTATTTATTTGAAAGGCAGAGTTACAAAAAGGGAGAAAGAGAGATCTTCTATCCAGGAGCCAGAAACTCCATCCGGGTCTCCCACTTGGGTACTAGGGCCCAAGTACTTAGGCTGTCTGCTGCTTTCCCAGACACGGTTCCTGTGGGATGCCAGTGTTGTAGGCAGCAGCTCGACCTGCTGTGCCACAACGCCACTGCCAGCACTGGTTGATCTGAACCTCCCGTCTGAAGGAGATAGATGCAAAGCCATTTATTGCCCTCTGGATGATCGAGGAGGTGCTTAGCTTTTGTTCTTCCTTAAGTGTGTGCCTCTTTTTTGTTTTTAATTAATTTATTTATTTGAAAGGCAAAGGGACAGAAAAAGATCTTCCATCTGACAGTTAACTCCCCACAGTGTCCCTGACAGCCAGTGCAGGACCAGGCTGAAGCAAGGAGCCAGAACTCCATCCATATATCCCACATAGGTGACAGGAGCCATTTATCTGAGCATAGCAGGAAGCTGGATCCAAAGCAGAGTGGCAGGGATGTGGGACGCGGACATCTCAGGTGCCACTTAACTGGCTGTGCCAAAACACCTGCCCCTGAAATCTCGGAAACTTAACCGCTTCTTCGTTCTGTTTTGCAGAGAGATGGTTGCCCCAAGATTGTCAATTTGGGGAGCTCTAAGACAGATCTCTTCTATGAACGCAAAAAATACGGCTTTAAGAAGAGGTGATTGGTGGGTGTCTCCTTCCTTCCCCCACCAAGCTGCCACGGCTGCCAGAAAAGACACCTACGACCCAGCAGAAGGGAGCCCAGCCCGGAGCGTCCACCACCTTGCCGCTCTCCCTCTCCCTCGCCCGGGGTGGGGTGGACGGAAAGGGTTCTTCACAGCCTCCTGGCTGGCTTAGGAGGGAAGAGGTGATCATGAATTCAAGAAGGGCCCTGTTCCCCACGCGGATGTGTTCTGTCTGCACCGAGAGCTACACGGGCCTGGACCATTTCAGCCTCCTGTCTGAGCGCTGACCACAAGCGCCCCATGGTGAAAAGCCTGGGCCCGCAGCAGCTCTAAAGGCGGGTGTCCACGTGGCCCTCGGCAGGCGCGGCGCGCACGGCCGTGCTGGGTGCTGCGTCTGGCAGTGCCTGCAGGTGGTGCGGGCTTCATGTTTTCTTAGAAGTTGGAAACCCTTCCTGTTGCTGTTACATCAATAAAGTTGGTGTTTCTTTTCTGGTATTCAGTCACCTTCAGCCTTTAACTTCTTTAAAATTTGTCTCCTGGGGCTGGTGTTGGGGCCGGTGTTGTGGTGTAACAGGTTCAGCCGCCATCTGCAACACCAGCATCCCATATGGGTGCCAGTCCGAGTCTCAGCTGCTCCACTTTCTCTTTTTTTTTTTTTTTTTTTTAAGATTATTTATTTATTTGACAGGTAGAGTTACAGACAGTGAGAGGGAGAGACAGACAGAAAGGTCTTCCTTCTGTTGGTTCACCCCCCAAATGGCCGCTACGGCCGGAGCTACGCCGATCCGAAGCCAGGAGCCAGGTGCTTATCCTGGTCTCCCATGCAGGTGCAGGGCCCAAGGACTTGGGCCATCCTCCACTGCACTCCCGGGCCACAGCAGAGAGCTGGCCTGGAAGAGGAGCAGCCGGGACTAGAATCCGGTGCCCATATGGGATTCTGGCGCCGCAGGCGGAGGATTAGCCAAGTGAGCCACGGCGCCTGCCCTCTCTCTCTCTCTTTTTTTTTTTTTTTTTAAGATTTATTTAGTTTAAAGGCAGAAGCAGAAAGAGAAGTCTTCCATCTGCTGGTTCACTCCCCAGATGGCTGCAACGGCTGGAGCTGTGCCAGGAGCCAGGAGCAGAATTCTTCCAGGTCTCCCACATGGGCACAGGGGCCCAAGCACTTCAGCCATCTTCCATGGCTTTCCCAGGCCATAGCAGAGAGCTGGGTTGGAAGTAGAGTAGCTGGGACTTGAACCAGTGCTCATATGGGATGCTGGCTCTGCAGACCAGGGCTTTAACCCACTGTGCTGGTCCCATCCACTTTCAGTCCAGCTCCTTACTGATGTACCTGGGAAAGCAGTGGGAGATGGCCCAAGTGCTTAGATTCCTGCCATCCCCATGGGAGTTCTGGCTCCTGGCTTCTGCCTGGCCCAGCCTCGGCCATTGCAGCCATTTCGGGGGTAAACCAGTGGAAGGTAGATCTCCCTCTTTCTGACTTGTAAAAAACATCTCCCATGTGGTGGTTCTCTTCTTAAATACCTGTGGTGGACCAGGCTGGGCCAAGCCTCTGAAGCTGGAGCCAGAAATTCAACCCAGGTCTCCTACCTGGTGACAGGAACTCAATTACTAGAGCCATCACCGCGGTTTACCAGGGTATGCAAGCTGAAATTAGGACCTGCATTTAGATACCAAACCCAAGCACTCCAATGTAGGACACAGGTGTCAACCAACACTTCACCATGAGGCCAAATGCCTGCCCACCCATTAAATCTGGCAACTTCTTTGTCACCTAGGAATTTGACTCAGAATGGAGGTAGCAGGGTTCATTAAGCGACGTGTGCCCTTACTACCACCGGGAGGAATTGAGGACCACCCGTGCCTTTCATTGTTCATAAACCGAAGTCATTTTTAGAACCGCTTTTCCTTCCTGTGCAGCCTGAATTTTGAACTGATGAGATGGCTTGCAGTTATGGTGTCAGGAGACTAATTCAGAGTTTGAGTTGGGAGGACCCAACGTCTGATGTGTTTTCAATGAAGTGCACATATCCATGCTTTCAGACTGAGGACAAGGTCAGACATCTCGCCCTAACTTGACTGTCATCCCTGCCAGCTGAGGTGATAAGTAGGTTATCCTGCGGGGGCACATTCAGTCCGGTAGGTCTTTGGAAACAGATACGAAACAGGTGTCAGGTCCAGAGGAATCCAGAGGCTTGGCCCAAGTTTATATTGCAGTTCAGTGGCAAAGCCAGGGAAACAAATTCAGACGTTTCGTCCAAGGATTTGGTTTGGGTCAACAAAACTTACTTATGATGTATGAAGCACCCAAAACTGAATTCGGAGGATCTCTGCCTTCAAGGAATTGAAGAAGAGGCTAACCAAGTTCCAGCATACCCTAGAGGAAGCTCAGAAGAAGGGTTCCTGACTGGCCTCGGAGGGCTTGGGAGGGTCACAGCCATGGGGCTGAAGCTGACCCTCAGCTCCGCCAGTCCTCGGCTCCCTGTTCTCCCTACCCCGGTCACAGGGCTTCTCCCTCCGTGCCTCAGTGATTCTCGTTGCTGCTGCTGTTTTTAACCCATTGGTCTGCGATGATGCTCACCGCCTTTGCTCTAAGATGTCTATTCCGGCTTCAGCAGGCTTTGGCCAAGGACTCTTTAATGAGCGTCTCCAGCCGGCGATCTCTCCATGTGTTCTCTGAGCTTTTAGTACCGGGTACTGTCACCTCCTAGGCTGCGTTCCCAGCGGGCAGCAGGTGGGCCAGAGGAATGAAGTCAAGGAAACTGGACAACAGCTCTAAAGGCCACGTGGGAAGCTTCAGGCCACAGGGTGAGGAGGGCAGGTGAAGACAGTCGTGTGGGGGAAGCAGTTTACGAGGCAGGCAGCAGGGTGATTGTGCCGGGAGCTCAGGGTAGCTCCAGAGCATCAGGTGGGGTTATGCTGTGTCAAAGGCAGTGCGGGGGCAGCGCTGCGGTGCCTGAAGCGCCAGCATCCCACACGGATGCCAGTTCTGGTCCCGGCTGCTCCACTTGCCATCCAGCTCTCTGCTGTGGCCTGGGAAAGCAGCAGAAGATGGCCCAAGTGCTTGGGCCCCTGCACCTGCACGGGAGACCCAGAAGAAGCTCCTGGCTCCTGGCTTTGGACCAGCTGCCGTTGAGGCCATCTGGGGAGTGAACCAGCAGATGGAAGACCTCTCTCTCTGTCTCTGCCTCTCTCTGTAAATCTGTCTTTCAAATAAATAAATCTTTAAAAAAAAAAATGCAGTGCAGACAGCGGATCATGTTCAGGTCAACATTTGTAACTGATTCTATAGCAGCTTTAATTGCTTGTTTTTGTTTTTACATTTTTAAAATTTCAAACGCAGAATTTCAGTTTTAATATATAATGAGACCGGCCGGCGCCGCGGCTCACTAGGCTAATCCTCCGCCTAGCGGCGCTGGCACACCGGGTTCTAGTCCCGGTTGGGGCACCGGATTCTGTCCCGGTTGCCCCTCTTCCAGGCCAGCCCTCTGCTGTGGCCAGGGAGTGCAGTGGAGGATGGCCCAAGTGCTTGGGCCCTGCACCCCATGGGAGACCAGGAAAAGCACCTGGCTCCTGGCTCCTGCCATTGGATCAGCGCGGTGCGCCAGCTGCAGCGCGCCGGCCGCGGCAGCCATTGGAGAGTGAACCAATGGCAAAGGAAGACCTTTCTCTCTCTCTCTCTCTCTCTCTCACTGTCCACTCTGCCTGTCAAAAAAAAAAAAATATATATATATATATATAAAATGAGACCAAATGCTGTTCGCAAAAAAAAAAAATCCATTTTTTTTCAGTTGCTCTCTGGTCCACATAACATCTTACATCTATGAATGTTTCAAAAACCACACTGCTTAGTCTCAATCAATCGCCTCAGCTGCACTCCATCAGGCTCAGTGTGTAGGCCTTTAAAAGGCCTTGCCAAAGAGTGAGACAGGTCCCTGGGGCTCTCGGGGCCTGCCCCCACCCACCACATGGACGGGTAATGGGCAAGTTCAACCTGAACCCAGTGAATTCCACTGAAACCTTGCTCTCCGCCATCTCATTTCACAACCTCATTCTTGGTTAATTTCTGATCAGCAGAGACCAGTTCTTGAGGTTCAAATCCTTATTTTCAATTTCAGAATTTTTTTTTTTTTAAGATTTATTTATTTGAAGGACAGACCTAAGAGAGAGGGAGAGGGAGCTTCCATCTACTGGTTCACACCCCAAATGGCTGAAACAGCTGGGGCGGGGACAGGCTGAAGTCAGGAGCCTGGCACTCCATGTGGGTCTCCCACATGGGTTTCAGGGTCCCAAGTGCTCTGGGCATCGTCCCTTGCTTTCCTCGACACATTAGCAGGGAGCTAGATCCAAAGTGGAATAGCCAGGACTCGAACGAGCACTCATATGGGATGCCGACATTGCACAGTAGCAGCTTAACCCCACTGCACCACAATGCTCGCCCCTAGAATAATCTCAAAAATTAGGCTATAGAAAGTACCCGATTCTCATGTATAGGCTGAGTTTTAACTTCTATAATAGTATACAATTCTGTGAAGAGAATTAATGATCTCAGCCAAACGCTAGCTGCCACACAAAAATCAGAGCAGTCTTAGAAATTACTAGTGTCTGTCTCCACTCTTCAAATAAGTACCACCTGCACAGACTCAGCTGAGATGAGCTCATCCTGGCCAGCCTGAGAAAGCCATCCTCCTTCCTGGGTATCTAGTTATTATAACTTTTATTTCTGTTCTGGTTACTCATTAAGCATTTAGTATTTGGCAAATATTCAGTTCTAGGTTCTAAATAGGGTATATCTTGCTGCTTCCAGCTTCTCTCTCAAGGAAACCTGCAAACACATGGAAATTTTTAAAAAATATTACTTGTTTGGCCGGCGCCGCGGCTCACTAGGCTAATCCTCCGCCTAGCGGCGCCGGCACACCGGGTTCTAGTCCCGGTCGGGGCGCCGGATTCTGTCCCGGTTGCCCCTCTTCCAGGCCAGCCCTCTGCTGTGGCCAGGGAGTGCAGTGGAGGATGGCCCAGGTGCTTGGGCCCTGCACCCCATGGGAGACCAGGAAAAGCACCTGGCTCCTGGCTCCTGCCATCGGATCAGCGCGGTGCGCCGGCCGCAGTGCGCCGGCCGCGGCGGCCATTGGAGGGTGAACCAACGGCAAAAGGAAGACCTTTCTCTCTGTCTCTCTCTCTCACTGTCCACTCTGCCTGTCAAAAAAAAAAAAAAAATTACTTGTTTATTTGAAAGACAGCAAGATACAGAGACTTTCCATCCACTGGGTCACTCCCTAGGTGTGTATTTAAATAAAATTTTTAGGGGCCAACTCTGCGGCATAGTGGGTAAAGCTGCTGCCTGCAGTGCCTGCATCCCATATTGGCGCTGGTTCGAGTCCCAGCTGCTCCACTTCCTATCCAGCTCTCTGCTATGGCCTGGGAAAGCAGTGGAAGATGGCCCAGGTGCTTGGGCCCCTGCACCTGGATTGTAGACCCAGAAAAAGCTCCAGGCTCCTAGCTTCAGATCAGCCCAGCTCTGGCTGTTGCAGCCATTTGGAGAGTGAACCTGAAGATGGAAGATCTCTCTCTCTCTCTCTCTCTCTGTAACTATGCCTTTCAAATAAATAAATCTTACTAAAAATGTTTAAAATTTTTTAAAAGATGTGTGTATGTATGTGTTTGTTTATTTGTAAGATAGAGTGACAGAGAGAAGGATAGACAAAGAAGTCTCCCATCCACTGGTTCACTCTCCACATGGCCACAATGGCCGGGACTTAAACCAGTCAGAAGTCGGAGCTCGGAATTCCATCCAGGCCTCCCACGTTGGTGGCAGGGACCCAAGTACTTGGGCCATCACCTGCTGCCTTCCAGGCCCATTAGCAAGGAGCTGGGTCAGGCGTAACCTGTGTCACAATGCCCGCCCCAACACATGACAATTTAATCTACTTTCAACATTGTACTTATTACACACGCTGATGCACCTCTCCAAAAAAACTGTAATGAGCACCGTGTGGCTTTATGAGTAGACTGTGCGGGGTTTCTGCTCTGGTCCTGACCATCAGCCAGCCACTAGCCTCCATGTGTATCAGGGTAACACTCACCTCTTCAGGCTGTGGGGATTACATTTGACTTGGCAGTGCCTGACCCTACTGGAAGGTCTGAGATAACTGGCAATCGGCCCCTACTTCACAGATACACTGAAGTCTCCTGCAGAAGAGCCTGAGGGTTTCCTCTCTCTTCCTGCAAGGTCTTCCCCACCCTGCTTCTCTCCTGTGCAGGCAGCCGACAGGAAGTTCCACACACACACACACACACACACACACACACACACACACGTCTCCTTGGCTGGCTGTTGCTTTTGTTTGAAACACCCTCCCACCTCCACATCGGCCCCCCAACTCCATACCGCTTCCTTTCTGACATCTCGTGAGTGCTTCCAGAGGTACCACACCCACAACGGTTTCCCTCACTTGCATTATTTTTGTGTCTAATTCATAGATACACAAAAGGTCCATGGAACAGTGTTTACTGTGAATATTGCACTCTGACATTTTCACTGCTTTTATTTAAAAAAAAAGATTTATTTATTTTACATGAAAGAGTTACACAGAGAGAGAAGGAGAGAGAGAGAGAGAGACTTCCATCCACTTGTTCACTCCCCTAGATAGCCGCTATGGCCAGAGCTGCGCCGACCCGAAGCCAGGAGCTTCCTCGGGGTCTCCCATGCAGGCACAGGGGCCCAAGGACTTGGGCCATCCTCCACTGCCTTCCCAGGCCACAGCAGAGAGCTGGATGGGAAATGGGGCATCTGGGCCTCAAACTGGCACCCATATGGGATGCCGGCACTGCAGGTGGCGGCTTTACCCACTACGCCACAGCGCCCGCCCCTCACTGCATTTCAAAGTCTGTAGTCGAGTGGCCAGTGTTCTGACCCAGCAAATTGAGCTGCTGCTCGCCACTCTAGTGTCCCAAACCAGAGTGCTGGTTCGAGTCCCAGCTCCTCCACTTTTGATCCAGACCCCTACTAACGTGCTGGGAAAGCAGCGGAAGATGGCTCAGGCACTTGGGCCCCTGCACCCACGTGGAGAAGTGGATGGAATTCCCGGCTCCTGTTGGCCTGGCCCAGACCTGGCTGTTGTGACCATTTGGGGAATGAACCAGAAGATGGAAGATATCTCTTTCTCTCCTTCCTTTTCAATAAAAATAAGTGTTTAAAAAATAAAGTTTCTGGTTGAAATCCATTAAAATCGGGTGGTTTTATGACTGTAGGAATGATTGACAACACAGAGTTTAAAAACAATGAACTTGGAGCTGGCATGGAGGCTTAGCAGGTTAAGGCCAGCAAGGCCAGCATCCCATATGAGTCACAGCTGCTCCACTTCTGATTCAGCTTTCCTGCTAATGCTCCCAGGGAAACAGCAGAAGATGCCCAAGTGCTTAGGCCCCTGCCACCCCTGTGGGTGACCCGGATGGAGTTCCTGACTCCTGGCTTCCTCCTGGCCCAGCCCTATACATGTGTCCATTTGGGGAGTAAACTATAACTCTACCTTTCAAATAAAGCAAATCAGTAGAAGAAGAGGGAGGAGGAAAAACAAGGAACTGGAGCACAAGATCCGTGGCCTGGCTCCTTTTGCCTGCTCAGCGATCTGGGCGGGTGATAGAAATGATGGAAAGGGGAGGGGTCATAAGGAAAGCCCAAGGGGTGTGCGGCCCTCTCGGGGGTGTGGGGGCCTGGGGGACCCAGAGGGCACAGGCCCTGGCTGAAGAAGCTGCCATTCAACTCGACACAGCTGCTGTGAGCTTGAATGCCCAGCAGTGCCAGCCATTTTGAAATTAGGACATGTGGCAACTTAAGATATTTTTGTGCGATATCCTAATTTTTAAATACTGGCAACTCATTTTTTATATGTCAAAATATGCCAAGAAAATACACCCACCAGATGTGGACCTTGGCCTGCTATGCCGATTAGCAGTTTCTAAATTAAGAAAATTAACTTCCCGGGAATTGGACTGAACCCACTAAATGTCAGAGCAACTGTGTATCAGTCTGTACTGACTTGTAGGTTTTTAAAAGTAGTTGAAGCCAGGGAATAGACTTGGAAGGTTCTTTGCCTTGGTTGGAATTTTCCTGCCTTAAAAACAAACAAACAAACAAAGAAACCTCCCACTATTTCCATCTTTTCCCAGTTATTCAGTTCCAGTCCCGGGCTCGGTGAGCCTGGCTATCCCTAAGCGTCCAAGCCAAAATGCCTCTGTCTTTAGATGCTGCATGTGAGTGTCTTAGCAAAACACAGTTCACCTTGTCCCCTGTGATCCAGCCTTGGTGATGACCAGCAAGCCCATTTGCGTTGAGCTGCGGGTCTCTCTTCTCCAAAGCCAGCTGCCATGGCGGCTGCTTCTGCTTCTGCCCAGCTGGAACAAGGGACGAAGAACCACAATAAGAAAGTGATTTCTCGTATAACTTCAAAGAAACGAAGCTTCTCACCCCGGGGTGGGTGTGTGCGCGCGCGTGTGCTTGTGCGCGGAGAGATGAGTTAATGCGGGCTGGTCAGGGCACCCAAACACCTGGGGTCACCGGCTTCCTCTCGCCCTCTGGGGGGGCTCTGGGGCGCCTGGGCGGCAGTTCAGCCCCCAGCCAAATGCAACCACACTGCAAGTGGACCAGACGCGGCCGGCTCTCCCGGCCACGTGAGAAAAGCCGTCGCCGGCAATTAAGAACGGCGATTGCCTCTTTCCTCCCCTCTGATCTTTTTCCGGCTCATACGCTAACACCTTATCCGGGGGCCCCCGTTTGTCAAGGAGGCTGGATTTGGGGCTCTGTTGCCGGGCCAGAACAAGAGCACACACGCGCAGAAACTCAGAGGGTCTCAGCCCGCGCGCGCGCGGGGCCGGGAACACCCCGGGGACACCCCGGGGACGGCGCGCCGCCGCCTGTCTGGAAGGCATCCCCCCGGGAGGTGCACACGGGGCTGCAAGCCGTCCAGGACGGTCACCGTCCAGTCAAGAAGGGCGAATTCTTTGAGCCAGGCTGAATCCTCAGACGGGGCATTTACACCCCACAGGAATGTCCATTTCAGAGACAAGGAAAACGAGGTCTGGCAATACAAAAGATTTGCTGCCTTAAGTTACGGTCACACAGGAGGTGGCAGAACTGGGATGCGAACCCGCCAGCGTCACCGGCGGCCTCTGGACAGCGACTACAAATACCAGCATGCTCGGCCGCGCCCAAACTGCGCAAGCGCACACTGCCGTTTCCACAGCCCAATCAGAAGCCACCCCTCCCTGCATTCTGGCCAATAGGAAGGCTGTTGCTAACATGCCGGGTGTATTTTTAGCTTTCAGCGCTTTGGCACCACCCGGCTGGGCCCGAGTCTCCCCGCCCGGGTGGAGCGCGCCGGCGGCGGGGGGCGGAGAGGCGGGGATCCAGGGCAAGGTGGAGGGGGCGTGTGTATGACGCGCGGCCGCTGGCTGACGCACGAGGCAAGTAGTCCCTGGAGGTGCCCGTGGAGCTGGAACACGCGGGGCGTGGGGGTGGGGCCCCTCGGCTCGGGCTCCCGCCCAGGCCCCCACGCTCCCGGTGCCCTCTGGCCTTGCCGAGAACAAGTGGCCGCGGGGGGGAAAAGTGCAAACTGTTCCTCGCCGGAAACTCCCAGGGGTCGCCACCCCTGAACCAGAACCGATCGCAGAGGTTGCAGAGGACAGCTGGACAGCCGAGGGAGGAAAGTCCCACGCGCAAGGCCCCGGGCCTCGCCGTCCGGCGGTCCAGTCCGCCTGTGACCTCACCCGCGCTCCCCCAGACCCCGGCTAGGCGCCCCGCACGGTCACAAAGAGGGGTGCGTGGCCAAAGCCGAGCCAGGGCGCCCGAGCGCGCGGGCCCGCATTGTGTGTCCAGTCCCGGGCTCGGTGAGCCTGGCTCGGCCGCCCCAGGGGCCCTCGGATGTCCAAGCCCGGGACCCCTGCGCAGGCGGCCGGGCTGTCGCCGGAAGAAATGTGGCACCGGCTCGGGCCTCCCAAGGGGGCGTCGGCGTGGAGGCGGCGCAAGCCCCGCGCCGCCGCCCGCACTGTGTGCCCCAGACCCCGGATCCCCGCTCGAGTTCGCGTCCGCCCCTCAACTCCTCCACCGGCCAAGACACTGGGGCGCGGGGACGCGAACCCGAGCACCGGCGGCAGGTGCGGGGCCGGGATCCCCGCCCCCCGCTCCGCGAGGCCCTCCCGGGGGTCTCCGTGAGCCTGGGGACGCGGCCGCCGTGCCGAGCACGCGCTCAGAGGGGGCTTGGGGACACGAACTGAGGGGCCGCGGCTCTGCGCTGGGACGCGCCGACCACCGACAGCCCGCGGGGGCGCCGCCCGCCTCGGGCCTCGCGAGGGGGTTCCGCGCAGGCGCGAGCCGGGAAGTAGTCCCGGCCGGGCGCCGGCCCCGCCCCTGCAGGGCGGAGGGACGCATCACGCAGGGGTGGGGAAGCCGGATCCGTGCGCAGGGTTGCTAAGGGTGAAACTTTTCATTGACTTTGCTCACTTCGGGCCGGGGCACGGGACGGTGCGGGTCGTAGGCGGAGACCAGCGAGCGGCTCGGGCGACGCGGGGGCCGGAAGGGCAGCACCGCCGTCGGCCACAGCCCGGACCGCCCTCCGCCGCGAACACCAGCCATCCTCCGGTCCGCCATCC
Source organism: Oryctolagus cuniculus (assembly GCF_051225735.1). NCBI lineage: Eukaryota > Metazoa > Chordata > Mammalia > Lagomorpha > Leporidae > Oryctolagus > Oryctolagus cuniculus. The sequence goes on along the minus strand of NC_142877.1, from coordinate 117,589,960 downwards.
CCGCCGGCCGGCCCGCCCGCCCTCCGAAACACTGAAAGAATTATTATTAACAGTCATAACCCGAACCCTCTCATTGCCCCCCCCCCCAAAAAAAAGAACCGTAACGACGAAAAAGCCACATCTGAGCCCGGCCCGGCGGCACCCGAGAAAGCAGCGCGACCTCCGCCCCGCACTCAGGACCACCCTGGAGGGAGCAGCCGCCCCGCCGCCGCCGAGACCCGAGTGAGTGAGTGGGGGACGTGCGGCCCCCGGGGACCCTCCCCGAGACCCAGCGGCCGGGCCGCTCCCCGCCCCGCTCCGGCTGTCCGCTCTGCTGGACGCTCCACGTCGCGGCCGCCCCCTCCCCCGCCCGGCCAGCGCTGTCCGTCTGCTGCCTCCCCTCCAGGACCCCCCCACAGACACCTCGTTTCCCCGTCTCCGGCCCGGGGGCACCCAGGGGCTCCCCTCGGGGACAGGGCGCGTTTCCCCAGTTCTCCAGATCCCAGCTCGTTCCCCGGAGCAGCTAACTCCCACCTCCGTGGGAAGGAGGGGATCAGGCCTGGTTTTGTGCTTGCGGTCTCGCGTGCCGGGTAGGGGGTGCTGCTTAGGCAGAGGGCAGCCCGAGGGGTGGCGGCCGGGTGATGGGCACCGGTCAGCGGGGACTGCGCGTGGGCCCCGGCGCCGGGATGCACCGCGGGAGCCGAGGTCTTTATCCTCTTCCGTGCTCTCGGGGGAAGCCGGGCGGGCTGTGGTCTCGGCGGGGCTCGGCGGGGTGCTTGGCCGGGAGGGCCCTGCTGCCCGGGGGGTGGACGGTGCCCTTGACCGGGAGCCCGCGCCCTGCTTTCCCCGCAGCAGACCACCCGGCCTCCCTGGGCACCTGCCCCGCCGCCGTCCTCAGCACTGTGCGGAGGCGGGTGCGGGGCGCAGGCCTCGCGGCGGGGGCCCTCGCACCCAGAATCGCAGGTCTCGGGCGGCGCCGCGTTTCGGAGGGGCGCTCGCCCTCGCCTGCCCGGCTCTGGCTCCTCAGCCCCGCACTGGCGGCGGCTGAGGCGGGGGCCGCCCTGGCGCCTCCCCGCAGCCCGACTGGGGGCTTGTTTGGTTTAATTCTGCGGGCCCTCCGCCGGCCGCGGGCGCGCTGGGGCCGAGCCCGCCAGGCGACGATGGAAAGGGCTCGGCGATCGCGACCCCGGCCCGCCGGGCCCTGAGAGCGGACGGAGGCAGGTTGGCGGCGGGCCGCGGAGGCGGCGGCCGTGGCTTTATTGGTGCCAGAAGAAAATCATTAGGCGCAGGTCGCTAGTTCAGCGGCCCGGGGAGGCCGTGAGGGGAGAGGGGGAAAAGTTCAGCCTCTCAGGCAGCCTAGACGAACATGGTGGAGTGATAGGAGGCGGAGAGTAGGCCTTATGGGTAGGATTTATAAGAAATTAGGCGATGGGAGGGGGAGTCCTGCACCCCAGCGCGCATGTGCGTCGGAAACTTTTCCTCGGCTCCCCGACCCTCGGCCAGGTCCCCTCGCTGGGCATGCGTGGTTGGCCGGCTGGGCCCTCGCAATGTGCCCCGGGAAGTGTAGTGTGCAGAGAAAGTAGGTCACTTGGTTCCGCCTGGGCCGCGGGCGCTCGTGGACTACAGTTCCCAGAGTGCAGAGCGCGCCCGGCTGCCAGCCTCCCCGCCTTGTGTGGGCTGAGTCGAGTCTGTCCGGCTTCGGGGGAGCTAGAAAGAGGCCTGTTAAGGCGGAAGAAGCGTTGTAGTCGGCCCGTGCTGCCGGGCCTGTGTTTGGGAGCGGCTCCGTGAGGCTCCGGCCGGGTGGTGCGGTCGGCGGGGTGGGGCCCGAGCCCCGCGCTCGCTCTCCCGGCGGCGTTGGGGGCCCTCGCGCCCACCCAGTCCGTGACATCTGAGGACACCCCTTTCCCACGCCCGCGTATTGGAGTCCGGTGGTGCTCGTTGACAGGACGCCTTGAATATTAAGGCTTTGAGGCGCCTGGGTGTTCCTGTGGGCGTAGGGCCCGATAGATGGCCTCACCGCCGCTCCTGCTCGGCCCCTTGCAGACACAGCTGTCGTCAGAAGTTCCCTCCTCCCCGCAGGGCGCCGCGCCCCGCTCTGCCTTTGTCTTTCTCCTAAGAGCTTAGTTCTAAGCACGACCAGAACAGGGCTCTGGGTCCAGGCCCAACTGTTGGCAGGGCGGGCGGGCGGGTGGGACTTCAGGTGTAGTTAGAAGTTACACTCGCAACTGTAACCATCGGCAGAGGCAGATTTTGGCTTCGCCCGAGTCGGTGGGAGATGCGCGCCCGCGGCCGGCGCGTTCTTTCCATGGAAGGGAGCTGTTCCTGAACTCAGCACACGCCCGCCAGCGCCCGCCGTCTGAGCCCTGGAACTTGTCGCTAGCGTTTCAGGAACTGAACCGGCCCATTGGAGTGGTCAGGCTGTCTCCAGCTAAAGACAAGACAGCACCCGTGCTTTAATCCTCTGCCCCATAAGCTTCTTGAAGTCAGAATTAGAGCCTGAGCTGATGGAGCGGAAAACCTCGTTCTGGGTGTCTGGCGTTTTGTGAGGCCCCGCCCCGCAGCCATCTGGCCGGTCCAAAGGTGGCATCCCTACTTCCTGCTTCGCACAGCAGGTCGCTGAGGTGTGAGCTGGTGTCGCTTAGGCTGCACAAAGTGGTGAGTGGGCGGGGCTCACGGCAGAGTGCGGGTGTTTGGGGCGGGAGCTTGCCTCCCAGTGCCTTTGACCTGCGTTTTAAATGCTCTCACTGAGACGGAACCGTTCAGGGAAGTAGGTTTACTGGGAAGTAGGTTTGGGGCAGCGTCTGGGAGGCCTGAGAGGTGCAGACGCCCTGTGGTCTGGGTGGGGGAGAGCCATATGGCCCCGTGGGAGGAGTGTCCCGCGATGACGTCACGTCTGCTTTCCTTTTTGGAAACACACTCTGACTCCAGCCCCATGTTGGGGAGCTGGCGCCAGCTCACCTGGGCTTAAGGTCTCCTCCTGGACACCTCGAGTGGACCGCTGTGGCCTTCTCACACCTCTGCTCTTGAGGCGAGCCTCCGGCCGTGGGCCCCTCAGGTGGAAGGATCTTGTTGGGTTTACTTTTCTTCCTACATCTTCCTGAACCTGAGAGGGCCCTGGACGCGCCTGTCTTCATCATGAGGAGGCACTGGGAGAAATTTGAAGAGAAGTCGGGTGTTGGGGGGGGTGGCGAGGGGACACCGTGGCTTCCTGAATTCCGAGTGCTCTGTGCAGCTCGGGATGGCGTGCGGGCCTGGTGCTGCGGCTTTCCTCCGGCCTAGCCTGGACGTTGGGCGGCGGCTGTGTGTGCTCCCAGGCAGGCCCTCCCCAGAAAGCCCTTTTCTGAGGAGTCGGTGCTAAGAACGTCCCCAGGAGCCGTGGACCCAGGGCACTGTGCAGGAGCCTGCAGCCTCGGTTTAGCCCCTGGAACCAGAGGGATTTTAATCAGCGTTCAGCCCCGAGCCCTTCGCAGCCCACGGTCATGGATCAGTCTTGTCCCGTGCTGAGCTCAGCGGCACAGCGTTGTCCGGAGCGCAGCCCTGGGGGTGGGGTTCAGTTTCTCCCAGCAGGAGCCCTGGAGCGGCCCTTGTGCAGAGCATGGCTCCTGAGGCCCTGCAGGTGGTGTTCCTGGGACGGGAGGCCCCCCCCACCCCCCGACCTCGCCAGTAGACCTCTGACCCCAGCGGGGTCGGCTGTGAGAGAATCCCAAAGTAACAATCTGAGTGTTTTTCTTGGGCTGCCTCCTCTCCAGGGATTTCCAGACACTTGATCAGCCTGACCCGTTGCTGGGGACAGGTGGCCAGACGGTCCCTGGGAGGCAGAGTGGTGACGGGTCCCCAGCTGGAGGCTTCAGGGTGATGGAAAATTTCTCTCCTCTGCCCGTCCTCATCACTTACACCCTCGACGCCCTCGGGCCCCGCCAGCGCCGCCCTTACCCTGCTGGCCTCCAGGGCCCCGCTTCCTGGGCGGCCTCCTTCAGCAGGGCCCTCGTTGGCCCGCGGCTCTGACTGTGACAGGGCTTGGGCTTTCCTGGGGTTGTGTTCTTGTTGCCATCCTTGGAGGCTCTGGCAGAATTCTTAGATCAGATCTGCAAACCAGACTGAGGCAGGACACGTGCACCCCCGGGGTCCAGGGTGACAGATGGATGTGACGGCGGCCAAGCCCCCAGTGCGGCTGGCACTGCTCCTTCCTGCTCGGTGACCTGTATCGCTTCCCATTTAAGGAGGACAGCTAGAATTTTAAACTTTTATCTTGGTCTGTGACAGTTTGGGGACAGGACTTCACCGAGACCTTGCAGACAGGGAGGGCCTTCCGTCCTGCAGCTGAGGTAGGGTTGGGTTTCCTGACGTCACGTATAGTGACCTCATTTCTGCATCCTCGACCTTCATGATAGACTCAAGCTGCTGACGAGGAAACGAGGGCTCAGGAGAAGGGGCTTGTCCACGGTCACCCTAACCTGGGTCTGTGTCCTGCAGGCTTGGTGCTTCTCTGTCTGTCCTTGGCTGTTGGTCACCGCTGTCCGACTGCGTTTCTCCTCATGCCCCTCTCTTTTCTCAATTCCTAGAGCCATCTGGAGCCCCAGGCTGCCCACCTCCGTCTCGTGCCACTGCCTGTGGCCTGTGCCAGTGCCCTGAGCTGATTCTCCCCTACGAGAGGACCATGCAGCTGGAGATCAAAGTGGCCCTGAACTTCATCATCTCCTACTTGTACAACAAGCTGCCCCGCCGCCGGGCAGACCTGTTTGGGGAGGAGCTGGAACGGCTCTTGAAAAGGAAGTATGAAGGCCACTGGTACCCTGACAAGCCACTGAGGGGCTCGGGCTTCCGCTGCGTCCACATCGGGGAGATGGTGGACCCCGTGGTGGAGCTGGCTGCGCAGCGGAGCGGCCTGGCGGTGGAGGACGTGCGGGCCAACGTGCCCGAGGAGCTGAGCGTCTGGATCGACCCTTTCGAGGTGTCCTACCAGATCGGCGAGAAGGGCACCGTGAAGGTGCTGTACCTGGACGACAGCGAATGCGGCGGCGCCCCAGAGCTCGACAAGGAGGTCAAGAGCAGCTTCAACCCCGACGCCCAGGTCTTCGTGCCCATCGGCAGCCAGGATGGCTCCCTGTCCGACTCGCCGTCGCCGGCCTTCGGCCAGTCGCCCAGCCCGACCTTCATGCCCCGCTCGGCCCAGCCCATCACCTTCACCACCGCCTCCTTCGCTGCTACCAAATTTGGCTCCACCAAGATGAAGAAGGGTGGCGGGGCAGCGAGCGGGGCGGCCGTGGCCGGCAGCGGGGCAGGCGGCCAGCAGCCCCCGCAGCAGCAGCCCCGCGTGGCCCGCTCGCCCACCAGCAGCCTGCTGAAGCACAAGGGGCTGGCCCTGTCTGTGCAGTCTCTGCACTTCCTCACGGCCAGCCCCGCCCCCCAGTCCCAGCTCTCCCCCAACGCCAAGGAGTTCGTGTACAACGGCGGCGGCTCGCCCAGCCTCTTCTTCGATGGGGCCGACGGCCAGGGCGGTGGCGCCCCAGCCCCCTTCGGCGGCAGCGGGGCCGGCCCCTGCAACAGCAGCAGCTTTGACGTGGCCCAGGTGTTTGGCGGCGGCACCAACAGCCTCTTCCTGGAGAAGGCCCCCTTCGTGGAGGGCCTCAGCTACAACCTGAGCACCATGCAGTACCCCAGCCAGCCCTTCCAGCCTGTCGTGCTGGCCAACTGACCCGGCCGCCCCGGGCAGGCGCACCAAGACCGTGGACAAGACAGAGAAGGAAAGGCCAAAAAAAGAGGAAAAGAAAAATGTACAAAAAGATTTCTGATCTTCTCACTCACTTCTGGAGAAGAGACGGAGCCCAGGCACGGAGTGGGAGGGGCTCCCAGAGCACCAGGTCCTGTCAGCCACCTCCCCCACCTGTTTTCCTGCCCGCCTCTGATTTATTGGGTTGGTTTGGGGTTTATTTTTTTCTTTTCTTTTTTTTCACATGTAGTTTTCTACGTCACGACTTTGATTTCTGGCTTCCTGTGCTGAGCAGGGCCGGGTGCACCGCTGCTCCAGCCCCTCCCCTCACACTCTAGGGTGGTGTCCCAGCTCACAGGGGAGGAGGAGCCGCAGCCGGCCCGGCCTTCTGCAGAGTGGGGGGTGGGGCCGTGTCACTGCCTCTGTACCCAGTGTCATCCAGCCTCAGCAGGTGTCTCGGGCCCTGCCACACAAATAGACCTGACCCCAGCCCTTAGTCCCTCGCCGCCTGGCCCGCCTGGCCCGCCTGGCGCCTTCCCCAGAGCTCACTCTTGACTGCAGGGAGGTCAGCACTTTGAGTTCTTTCATCTCTCCCCACCTGCCGGCCCCTCCCGGCCCCGGAGACCCCGTGTTGGTGTGTGCGGCCTGTCACGCAGCCCCTTCTTCTGGGCCTGTGGTTGTGGGTAGGGAGGTGGGGTCTACACGTGTGTGCATGCATACACGCGTGTGCGTGCACGTGGTTTGCTCTCCTGTTCTAAAGGATTCCAAGCCTGTGACGCTTCCCCTCTGGGTGTGGTCTGGGCTGTAGCAAGTGCTTCCTTAGGTAGGGGTGGGGACTGGGCTGGGGCGGGTCGTGAGTCCTCTGGTGGGCCGCTTCAGCGGAGCCTGCGCCACCCCCGGGGGAGAGCTGCAGAAGGAACTGGTTTCCAGACTGCGGAGGGATCTGCACTTTTGTTTTGACCAAAAAAGTTAGCTCTGAAGGGCAGAGGGAATGCCCAAGCCGCTGATGCCTAGGGAAGTCCCTGGGCCCGACCCTCCTCCTGCTGCGTGACCTTGGTCCCCGCCCTGCATGCAGGGGCTTGCGGCCTGAGCCTGAGGGAGACCTCTGGTCTGGTTTGGAGACCTTAGTTTAGGACACTTGTGCCCCTGCCTGCCTGAGAGCGTCTCACCACCTGCCCCAGCCCGCTGGACCCGATGCTGCAAGGAGTAAAAGCAAGCTCGCTCCCTGCCTCTGCCCCAGCCCTGCGGGCCAGCTTCCACGCCACGACACTGGCAGAGGGGCTCTTGGTGTTAGAAAGCGCCAAAGCCCCTGCCACCCACCCCACTCCATCCTCCCAGGGACCCCAAGCGAGTGAGGCTGCTGTGAGTGGATCCGGCCCAGACAGGCACTGCCAGCCTCCTGTCCTTGCAGTGGGCACCAGCTCTACCTCCCCCCGCAGGGCAGGGCCCTGGCTTCTCAACCCGCGCCATCTGTCCCCCACACCTCTCAGGGCCAGCCCCGTCGGGGCCACCCTCTCCCTGTCCTCAGCTCACACACAAGTGACAGGCCCAGGCAGATGGCCTCCCTGGGAAAGGTCGGATGCTGCCTTATCCCCCTTCCAGCCCCTCCTCCCACGCGAGCGCACACAGGTACCACCCACACCCAGGCTGCTGGTTTCTTGCCACGTGGTGGGGGGAGACCAGCCCCTCCGTCCTTAGAGAGGAGGAAACTGAGTGTCAGGAGCGTGACTGGTGCTGGGCTCCTGGGCCTGGGTCAGTCTGTCTGCTCTGAAATCTAGGCATTTTTGCTTCAATTTTATTTTTTTTAAGAAAACAAAAAAAAATCTGCACTAATTTACCTGGTTTCATAGGAAAACTTTTTTTTTATTTTTTACATTTTTTGGTGTCCGTTTGTATTGAATAATTTGCTACATTTGTAAAATGTAAGAGGTATATATAATATATGTATATTTCTAACGTAAGAAACGTAATTTTTTTCTTTTCAAGATTTTTTCTTAAAAAGAGGAGAGAAACAGATATTTTTTCAGGAAAAACAAACTTTAAAATAAAAAAAGAGGAGAATAAAACCTTTTTCTCCCCTTCCCCGGCCTCTGCCCACCCTCCCCCAGGATCAGATCACAGAATGTAAACTGAGTCCAGAATGATGTTTCTCTCTCCACGCAGGGAGCTGGAGTCTGGTTTTCTCCCTAGGGACGGGCAGGGGACACTGAGGCGAGCGGAGAGGGGCGGGGCGGGCGATGGACTTTTTTTCTTTAGTGAAGGAGGAATACAATCAAGTGTTTTGTATTCAGGATGTTGTGCAATATTTTGGAATGGGACATTGGTGTGTTTAGAGATTTAGTTTAAAAACAAAACAAAAAGATTGATCAAATCTGTACAGTTTATATTGTTCCAGATTTTTTTAAGTTTGTATTAAAAGCATGATATATAATAGCTCTCTGCTGGCTCCTGGCTTATTTTGATTCCGGAGTCCCTTTTGGGGTGGAGAGGGCGAGAGTGACCCAACCTGTAAGCCACAAGAGCTGATTGGTGGTGCTGGTGCTGTGGCGTAGCCGGGAAAGCCGCCTGCCGCCTGCAGTGCCGGCGTCCCATGTGGGCACAGCTTCATGTCCCAGCTGCTCCACTTCTGAGCCAGCTCCCTGCTATTGTGCCTGGGAACGCAGTGGAAAATGGTCCAAGTGCTTGGGTCCCTGCCACCCATGCAGGAGACCCAGAAGCAGCTCCTGACTGGCTTGGCCCAGCCCTGACCATTGTGACCATCTGGGGAAGTGAACCAGCAGATGGAAGATTCTCTAACTCTGGCTTCTTTCAAATGAAAAAAATCTTTAACAAAAGAAGAAAGAACAGACTGGTCATCCTACCTAGGATAGACAGGTGCCTCTTCAGTGTGCCCGTTACCACGGGTCCTCTGCCGCACCGGAAGTAGGTTCTGGAGCTTAGTGACTGCCCTTGGCGAGGAGGTGGCGCAGCCAGAACCGGAAGCAGAGCACTAGAAGTGGGCTCCAAGTGAGATCTTTCTGCCTAAAGTCACAACACCAGTAAGGGATGCAACTGAGATTTCGACTCAAGTCCAAGTTTGTCATTTGTTCGTCCAGTGACGTAGAGCAGGATCTGGCTGCTGGACAGAGCTCAAGTCTCAAAGTTGATGCCCGTTGTTAACTGCTGTGGAAGAGGGAGGGGCAGGGGGGCTGCTTGCCACCTCTTGTCCTCCTCGAGGCTGGGGCAGGGGGCATGCAGGTCTTATGGGACAGGCACCGTTTTCCCAAGGGGTCAACACCCAAACATGTGAACTGGGCCTAGAAGCTCAGGCCAGGCATCCAGCTTCGGGAGAGGGTCCCGGGAGCCCTGCTGTGCAGCTCCCTCCATGGGCCATTCCCCTCCACAGAGCAGAGGGAGGCCCCAGCCAAGAGCAACCCTGGCCTACAGATGCAAGGTCACTTCCTGGCATCCGGCTTCCATGTGTCCCGATGGGGAGAAGCCGGCCTGTCCCAGCGTACAGGCTGCCCTCCCAGCCGTGGGCCCAGGGCGGGGCCAGGGGGCCCTCATCCCGCCCTCTGTTTCCTGTTCATATAAACACAGGTCCTGACAGCAGGTGCCGCAGTTGCCTACTTCCTCTTCCTGTCACACTCAGAGCTGCAGGGTCCGGGTGAGGCCCCGCACAGGTGCCAACCACTCCTTCCCAGACAGTCCCTTTGGCTTGAAGGTGTGGTCAGCACAGATTTGAACCACTGCCCGAATTCTCCATCACAGACACAGAAGTGATTCAGTCTCGTATCCCTGCCGCCATTCGTTCACCAAACGCTCGCGGCTCTGCAGAGGTGGAGTGGGAGGGTGCGGGGCAAAGGGAGACCTCTCCGGTTAGGCTGCTGCTCGCAGCTGCAGCACCCCAAGCATCCCTCACGAGTGCAGGCTTGGCTCCCAGCTGCTCTGCCTCCCAGCCAGCTCCCTGCCAATGCACCTGGGAAGGCAGCTGCAGACGGCCTCTGCCACCCGCGGGGTGACCTGGCTTCCGCCTGGCCCAGTCCTGGCAGTTGCGGCCATCTGGGGAGTGAACCAGTGGATGGGGTAGAAGATTCTCTCTCTGCCTGTTTGCCTTTCAAATAAAATAAAAAAGAAAACACTCTGGTAGACTTAGAGAGTCCCCTCCACTACCACTTAAAAAAAAAAAAAAAAGGTTTAGTTCCCCACTTGACAAACCCTCCACAAGTATCCACTCTGCCTTGGGTGCACAGGCAGGAAGACAGCTTCAGGACAGGTGTGCACAAGGGGCCTGGCCTGGGAGCCCAGAGGTCAGAGGTTTCCTGGAGGAGGTGAAGAAAGAATTCTGGTTGCCAGGGCTGGCGCCGTGGCTCAATAGGCTAATCCTCTGCCTAGCGGCGCCGGCACACCGGGTTCTAGTCCCGGTCGGGGCGCCGGATTCTGTCCCGGTTGCCCCTCTTCCAGGCCAGCTCTCTGCTGTGGCCCGGGAGTGCAGTGGAGGATGGCCCAAGTGCTTGGGCCCTGCACCCCATGGGAGACCAGGAGAAGTACCTGGCTCCTGGCTTCAGATCAGCACGGTGCGCTGGCCGCAGCGCACAGGCCGTGGCGGCCATTGGAGGGTGAACCAACGGCAAAGGAAGACCTTTCTCTCTGTCTCTCTCTCTCACTGTCCACTCTGCCTGTCCAAAAAAAACAAAAAAACAAACAAAAAAAAAATTCAGGTTGCCAGGAAAGAGAAAAGGCCAGGCCTGTCCCCAGGGCACCCCAATTCTATCGAGGCTCAGGGAGGGGTCCCGACTGCCCTCGAGTCGTGCAGGTGCCCAGGCAGGCACTGGGATGCCCAGTCCCCCACGAGTGCCTATGTTCAAGTCCTGACTGCTTCCGATCCAGTGTGCAGCCTGGGAGGCAGAGGAAGACGGCCCAACTACTTGGGACCCTGCCACCCACGTGGCAGATCCAAATTGAGTTCCTGGCTCCTGGCGTTGGTCTGGCCCCCACTGGCTGTTGTGGGCATTTGGGGAGTGAACCAGCAGATGGAAGATCTTAGTCTCTCTCTGTCTTTTAAATAAAATGAAAATAAATAAATAGAAATTAAAAGGAATTTTCAAAAGTTCAGCTTCCAGTCCTACCACTCCTCAGCCAGCTGATCCCAGTCAAACCACTCCTCAGTTCCCTCGGCTCTAAAGCGGAGATGATTGTACCTCGTTGTGAAAACCAAGCCAAGGTAAGGGTGGAGAGTGCCGAGCACAGAGCCAGCCGGGAACAAGCGATTCAAAGGCGAGTATCGCTTTCATCATCGAGGCCATTACTGTCCATTCCCAAATGCGGCCGGGCAGCCCAGTGCAGGCGGCTTCCTTGCATCAGCCGACAGCTGGCCCCGAGCCCGCAGGCAGCAGAGACCGGGGCGGAAGAGGAGATAGCCTTTGTCCTGCTCTGCCAAGGTGGGACCCTGCTCATCTCCTGGAGGGCAGCCCCCTGCGGACTGTGCCACTCCGGTGGGACAGGCCCCGCCCTCTGTGGGTCCTGAAACGTCCTGGGAGTTTCTCCCTGGGGAGGCAGGTAGGCAGGGTGGGGTGAGTCACAGCAGCAGGAGATCCCTGCCCCCTGCGTCACTGCCTGCCTGAGTCAGCAGCCCTGGGATGCCACGGACAGGTCCCCATCACTGCCACCTCCCCTTGTCCTCCTGGGGCAGGGTCTACAGAAAGGCGGGCACCAGCCAGGAAGTCCCCAAACCCTTGTGCCATAGGAACCTGCTGACCCTCTGGGAAAATCCCTGCCAGCAATAGAAGTGGGTTCTGGGTCCTCAAAGATGCCAGCCTGCTGTGTAACCTTGAACCCCTCTTGATATCCATGCCAGTTATACAGCAAGGGACAGACGGACTAGGCTCCGGTCCCGGTGCCAGCACCTCGGCCTTCCCCACTGGCTCCCGGGGCCTGGCCCGGAGGCCCCAACAGGCAGGTTCTTCTAGCTCCAGCCTGACGGATTACATTCAGTATTCACACTCACAGCACCCCCGGTCGGCAGCAGGAACGTGAGAGAACAGCAGACAGACTCTGTGCTCCCCTGAAGCAGCGCCCTGCTAACCACAAACAAACAAGCGGCAGAAACGCCAGAAGGCAGGTAAGCATGATCAGCACCAGTGATGGTGCCAGTGACTGGTGCTCAGCGCCAGAGAGGCCTGCCCAAGGGTATGGTCGGATCCACGCCTGGCAGAACCAGGCACTTCAAAGGGTGACATGCAGGAACAAGCATGGTGGGTACAGGGAGTGAAGACGGCATGGCAGGCGACAAGGAGCACAGGGAGGCCCAACAGGTGCCCAGGGCCACACCATGGGCTTTGATCTCGCCTGCACGCTGCCTCACCTGTAGCCAGGAGCAGAGGCAGCCCAGAGCTTTCTCACACAGTCAGTCGACAGGGCTCCTTCAAGCCGCTCCTTTGTGCTAGGTAGGCTCTGAGCTGGGTGCTGTGCATGGACTGGCTGGAGGAGCAGCCTCGGGTCCTACCGTGTGTTGGGGGGCAGGGGGCTTCTAGTGGTGGAGGGCGAGATGGGAGACAAACCCAAGTCATACTGACCTCAGCACCCTATTCGGGTCCAGGCCGGAAGGAGGCCCAGGGAGCAAGAAGCCCAGGGTGCTGGGAGCCAGGGTGAAAATTCTGAAGAGGAGGGAGCGGCCCGTGTGTGGGTCGCAGGTACAGAGGTGGATGCTTTGGGGAGACCTGCTGAGATGAGTCCTGGACCTTGCAGGGAGGAGGAAGAGGAATAATTTGGGGTTGGAGGAGTGAGGGGGTGAAACCAGGGGCACAGCAAGTGTAGATGGCTCCCTAAGAAGCCACAGGGCAGGGCCAGCGCCGTGGCACAGCAGGTAAGCCACTGCCTGTGACGCAGGCGTCCCATCTGAGCACTGGGTTGAGTCCTGGCTGCCCCACATCTGACCCGGCTCCCTGCCATTGCACCTGGGAAAGCAGCAGAGGATGGCTTTAGTACTTGGGCCCCTGCCACCCACATGGGAGACCCAAATAGAGTTCCTGGTTCTTTGCTTCCGCCTGGCTGAGCCCTGCCCGTTGCGACTACCTAGGGAGTGAACCAGTAAATGAGTATCTGTGTGTCTCTCCCTCTCTCTCTGTAACTCTGCCTTTCAAATAAATAAATCTTTTTCTTTAAAAGAAAGAGAGAGAGAGAGAGAGAGAGAGAGAGAGAGAGAGAGGAAGGAGGAAGGCAGGCAGGCAGACCAGCCAGAGAGAGACATCCGGAAGGCAGAAGTGTTAAAACCTAAGACTATGAAAACCTCTCCAAGAAAATAGGAGGGGGGCCGGCGCTGTGGCGCAGCGGGTTAACGTGCTGGCATCCCATATGGGCACCGGTTCTAGTCCCGGCTGCCCCTCTTCCTATCCAGCTCTCTGCTATGGCCTGGGATAGCAAAGGAGATGGCCCAAGTCCTTAGGCCCCTGCACCCACGTGGGAGTAGGAAGAAGCTCCTGGCTCCTGGTTTCAGATCGGCACAGCTCTGGCTGTTGCAGCCATCTGGGGAGTGAATCAGAGGATGGAAGACCTCTCTCTCTCTCTACCTCTCTCTGTAACTCTTTCAAATAAATAAAATAAAATAAAATAAAATAAAATAAAAAAGAAAGAAAACAGAGGAGGAATCTCTGTGACCTTGAGTGAGGCGAAGACTCAAATATGACTCCAAAAGCATGATTCGTACAAGAAAAAAGCTGATAAATTGGACTTTATCAAAGTCAAGAATTTCTCCTCTAGGGCGGGCATTTCTCTTATAGGGTGCAGCTGTTCAGTTGCCAAATGGGACATCTGCATCCAATATCACAGGGCTTGGTTCAAGACCCAGCCACTCCGGCCGGCGCCGCGGCTCACTAGGCTAATCCTCCGCCTAGCGGCGCCGGCACACTGGGTTCTAGTCCCAGTCGGGGCGCCGGATTCTGTCCCGGTTGCCCCTCTTCCAGGCCAGCCCTCTGCTGTGGCCAGGGAGTGCAGTGGAGGATGGCCCAGGTGCTTGGGCCCTGCACCCCATGGGAGACCAGGAGAAGCACCTGGCTCCTGCCATCGGATCAGCGTGGTGCGCCGGCCACAGCGCGCCGGCCATGGCGGCCATTGGAGGGTGAACCAACGGCAAAGGAAGACCTTTCTCTCTGTCTCTCTCTCTCTCTCACTGTCCACTCTGCCTGTCAAAAAAAAAAAAAAAAAAAAAAAAAAAAAAAAAAAGACCCAGCCACTCCGCTTCTGCAACTGGGAGGCAGTTTGGTGGCCCACAAACCTGAGTCCCTGCCATCCATCTGTGAAACCGGATTGAGTTCTGAGCCTCCGGCGTCAGCCTGGCCCAACCCTGGCTGTCACTGGCATTTAGATGGAAGGTTCTCCTTATCTCTGTCACTCTGCCTTTTAAATAGAGATTTATTTATTTATTTTATTTGAAACAGAGAGTAACAGAAGGGGCTGGGGGAGATCTTCCATTTTCTGATTCACTCCCCAAATGGTCCCAACAGTCAAGGCTGGGCCAGACTGAAGCCAGGAACCAGGTATCCCATCCTTATCTCCCACACGGGTGACAGGGGTCCAGCTGCTTGGGCCATCCTCCGCTGCCTCGCCAGGTGCACTAGTAGGAAGCTGCATCCATGCAGAGTAAACGGAACTCAAGTCAGCAGGCTGCTGTGGGATGCTGGTGTCACGAGCGGCGGTTTAATCTGGTAGGCACAGTGCTGGCCCCTCCTGGTCTGTCTGTCTGTCTTTTTTAAAAAAGATTGTTTATTTATTATTTGAAAAGCAGCGTTACAGAGAGGCAGACACACACAGAGAGAGAAAGAGAGAGAGAGAGAGAGAGAGAGAAAGATCATCCATCTGCTGGTTCACTCCCCAAATGGCTGCAATGGCTGGAGCTGCGCTGATCCAAAGCCAGGAGCCAGGAGCTTCCTCTGGGTCTCCCACGTGGGTGCAGGAGCCCAAGGACTTGGGCCATCTTCCACTGCTTTCCCAGGTCATATCAGAGAGCTGGATCGGAAGTGGAGCAGCCAGGACTTGAACTAGCATCCATATGGGATGTTGGCACTGCAGGTGGTGGCTTTACCCATGCCACAGTGCTGGCCCCAAATAATGTCTGTCTGTTTTTTTTTTTTTTTTTTTTTTTTTTTTTTTCAGGCAGAATTAGACGGTGAGAGAGAGAGACAGAGAGAAAGGTCTTCCTTTTTCTGTTGGTTCACCCCCCAAGTGGCTGCTACGGCTGGCGTGCTGCGCTGAACTGAAGCCAGGAGCCAGGTGCTTCCTCCTGGTCTCCCATGGGGTGCAGGGCCCAAGCACCTGGGCCATCCTCCACTGCACTCCCGGGCCACAGCAGAGAGCTGGACTGGAAGAGGAGCAACCGGAACAGAATCCGGCGCCCCAACCAGGACTAGAACCTGGGTGTGCCGGCGCCGCAGGCGGAGGATTAGCCAAGTGAGCCGCGGTGCCAGCCAATAATGTCTTTCAAATACAAACAAAAATAGAAACCAGCGCTGTGGTGTGGTAGGCTAGGCTTCTGCCTGCAGTGCTGGCATCCCATATGGGCACCAGTTCATGTCCCGATGGCTCCTCTTCCCATCCAGGTCTCTGTATGGCCTGGGAAAGCAGTAGAAGATGGCCCAAGTGCTTGGGCCCCTGCACCCATGTGGGAGACCTGGAAGAAGCTCCTGGCTTTGGATCGGCCCAGCTCTGGCCTTTGCAGACTTTGAGAATGAACCAGGAGAAGGAAGGCCTGTCTCTCCCTCTCTATCTGTAACTCTACCTCTCAAATAAAAAAAATGAATCTTTAAAACAAAAATAAACAAGATTTTTTTAAAAGAGGGAGAGTAAGGAAACTTTTGGGGGTGACAGATATACAAGGGTACTTCAAAAAGTTCATGGAAAGTGGGAGACCCCGCTGGAGTACCAGGCTCCCGGCTGTGGCTTGGCCCATTCACTGCTGATGTGGCCATTTGGTGAGTGAACCAGCATACGGGAAGACTTACTTCTGTGTGTCTCTCCTGTTCTCTCTGTTGCTCTGCCTTTCAAATAAACAAAACAAATTAAAAAATAAGAAGTTTAATAGAGTGCAACAACACATCAGAAAAATCATCCACCCAGACCAAGTGGGATTTATCCCTGTTATGCAGGGATAGTTCAATGTTCGCAAATCAATGTGATACACCACATTAACAAACTGCAGAAGAAAAACCATATGATTTTCTAAATAGATGCAGAGAAAGCATTCGATAAAATTCAACACCCTTTCATGATGAAAACTCTAAGCAAACTGGGTATGGAAGGAACATTCCTCAATACAATCAAAGCAATTTATGAAAAACCCATGGTCAACATCCTATTGAATGGGGAAAAGTTGGAAGCATTTCCACTGAGATCTGGTACCAGACAGGGATGCCCACTCTCACCACTGCTATTCAATATAGTTCTGGAAGTTCTAGCCAGAGCCATCAGGCAAGAAAAAGAAATTAAAGGGATACAAATTGGGAAGGAAGAAGTCAAACTATCCCTCTTTGCAGATGATATGGTTCTTTATTTAAGGGATCCAAAGAACTCTACTAAGAGACTATTGGAACTCATAGAAGAGTGCAAAGTAGCAGGATATAAAATCAATGCACAAAAATCCACAGCCTTTGTATACACAGGCAATGCCACGGCTCAGAAAGAACTGCTAAGATCAACCCCATTCACAATAGCCACAAAAACAATCAAATACCTTGGAATAAACTTAACCAAGGACGTTAAAGATCTCTATGATGAAAATTACAAAATCTTAAAGAAAGAAATAGAAGAGGATACCAAAAAATGGAAAAATCATCCATGCTCATGGATTGGAAAAATCAACATCATCAAAATGTCCATTCTCCCAAAAGCAATTTACAGATTCAATGCGATGCCAATCAAAATACCAAAGACATTCTTCTCAGATCTAGAAAAAAATGATGCTGAAATTCATATGGAGACACAGGAGACTTTGAATAGCTAAAGCAATCTTGTACAACAAAAACAAAGCCGGAGGCATCACAATACCAGATTTCAGGACATACTACAGGGCAGTTGTTATAAAAACAGCATGGTACTGGTACAGAAACAGATGGATAGACCAATGGAACAGAATGGAAACACCAGAAATCAACCCAAACATCTACAGCCAACTTATATTTGATCAAAGATCTAAAACCAATTTCTGGAGTAAGGACAGTCTATTCAATAAATGGTGCTGGGAAAACTGGATTTCCACGTGCAGAAGCATGAAGATAGACCCCTACCTTACACCTTACACAAAAATCCACTCAACATGGATTAAAGACCTAAATCTATGACCCAACACCATCAAATTATTAGAGAACACTGGAGAAACCCTGCAAGATATTGGCACCAGCAAAGACTTCTTGGAGGCACAGGCAGTCAAAGCCAAAATTAACTATTGGGATTGCATCAAATTGAGAAGTTTCTGTACTGCAAAAGAAACAGTCAGGAAAGTGAAGAGGCAACCGACAGAATGAGAAAAAATATTTGCAAACTATGCAACAGATAAAGGATTAATAACCAGAATCTACAATGAAATCAAGAAACTCAACAAACAACCCACTTAAGAGATGAGCCAAGAACCTCAATAGATATTTTTCAAAAGAGGAAATCCAAATGCCAACAGACACATGAAAAATTGTTCAGGATCACTAGCAATCAGAGAAATGCAAATTAAAACCACAATGAGGTTTCACCTCACCCCGGTTAGAATTGCTAACATTCAGAAATCTACCAACAACAGATGCTGGCGAGGATGTGGGGAAAAAGGGACATTAACCCACTGCTGGTGGGAATGCAAACTGGTAAAGCCACTATGAAAGTCGGTCTGGAGATTCCTCAGAAACCTGAATATAACCCTACCATTCAACCCAGCCATCCCACTCCTTGGAATTTACCCAAAGGAAATTAAATTGGCAAAGAAAAAAGCGGTCTGCACCTTAAAAAAAAAAAATTGTAGGAAAAATGGAACGAAAGGCTGTTCAAGGGCTGGCCTGGAGGTGAAGCTGCCGGTTGGGACGCCCGCATCCCCGTCAGAGGGCCTGGGTTTGAGTCCTAGCTCCGGCTGCTGCCTCCAGCTTCCCGCCAGTGCACACTGGGGAGGCAGTGGTGATGGCTCGAGTCCTTGGGCTCCTGCCGCCCGCGTGGGAGACCTGGATCAGCGGTTGTGTGCATCTGGGGAGTGAGCCAGTAGTGGGAATTCTCTGTCCGTCCGCCCCTCCCTCGCCTCTCGAAAAAGATGAAATCCATGCACAGTTGTCCGTGATACACATTTTCCACAAACTTCATGGAGGCCCCTCCTTGTAGTTATTATCCTGATTGTGATGATGTTCTCACAAGTGTACAAATGTCTAAATTTACCAAGTTACGTGGCCGGCATGTGACGCTGTGGTCACTCTGCCGCTTGGGACACCTGGGTCCCTCATTGGAGTTCTGGGTTGAGTCCTGGCTGCTCCACTTCCAATCCAGCTCCTTGCTGATGTGCCTGGAAGGCAGCGGATAATGACCTGAATACGTGACTCCCCGCCATCTCCCTCAGACTCTCCCTCTGCTTTTCAAATAAATAAAAAGAATAAATCTTGTAAAAAATTATCGTTATGATTTTTAAGTATGTGTGGCATATTGTCAATGACTCTTCAGTAAAACTGTTAAAAAGCAAGAAGAGGAACAAGAAGCCCAGAGCATCCAACTGTTGACAAATATTTATCCACCCTCCTCCGTGCTGTGCACCGAGATGCAGCAGAAACAGGGCAGGGGCCCCGTCCTCGCTGGGCTTCCAAAGTCTAGTGGGCAAGATCAACAGCAGGGGCCGGCGCTGTGGCATAGCAGGTAGAGCCGCTGCCTGCAGTGCCGGCATCCCACATGGGCGCCGGTTTGAGTCCTGGCTGCTCCTCTTCCGATCCAGCTCTCTGCTGTAGCCTGGGAAAGCAGTAGAAGATGGCCCAAGTCCTTGGACCTCTGCACCCACATGGGAGACCCGGAAGGAACTCCTGGCTCCTGGCTTCGAATCAGTGCAGATCCGACTGCTGCGGCCATTGGGGAAGGAACCAACAGACAGAAGACTCTCTCTCCTCTCTCTCTCTCCCTCTCTCTCTCTCTCTCTGGGTCTGCCTCTCTGTAACTCTGCCTTTCAAATAAAACAAATAAATATTAAAAAAAAAATAAGATCAACAGCAAACACGATAAAGAAACAAGAAAGTCCAAGGCACAGCTTGGGGTCCTCAGGGAAACCATGGTGGGCACGTGGGAGGGGCCGTGAGTGGGGAGATTCAGGGAAAGCTGCAAGCTGGAGGCACACCCTACACAGAGGAGCCCAGAGGGCCTCCCCTGTGGGTGACCCCAGCTGTCCCCACCCCTACACAGAGGAGCCCAGGGGGCCTCCCTTGTGGATGACCCCCAGCTGTCCCCACCCCTACACAGAGGAGCCCAGGGGGCCTCCCCCGTGGGTGACCCCCAGCTGTCCCCACCCCTACACAGAGGAGCCCAGAGGGCCTCCCCTGTTGGTGACCCCAGCTGTCCCCACCCCTACACAGAGGAGCCCACGGGGCCTCCCCTGTGGGTGCCCCCCAGCTGTCCCCACCCCTACACAGAGGAGCCCAGGGGGCCTCCCCCGTGGGTGACCCCCAGCTGTCCCCACCCCTACACAGAGAAGCCCAGGGGGGCCTCCCCTATGGATGTCCCCCCCAGTTGTCCCTGCCCCTCAGCCCCTTCTAGGCTGACCCCATGGCTGTGTGGCCTGGTGCAAATCCCACCCTCTCTGCAGCCCAGTTCTGCTCCCTAAGAAGTGAGGAGGAGCCAAGGGTGTGCCCAGTCTGTCCAAGGGAGCCTCTCGCCTTGGCTCACCTGGCATCTTGGGACGTGCAGAGGCCAAGGGCAGAGAAGCAGGCCTCCCCCTCCCGGGAGCCCCGCTGACTCCTCTGGGGGGGCGCTCAGGGGCGTCTGTCTTTTGGGGTCGTCCTCTAGGGCAAGGGCATGGATTGGAGCAAGGGCACCTCTCAGGAATGGCTCCGAGCGGGGCGGGCAGAACTGATGTACTTCCTGGCCCCCGTGAGGGCAGCTGGGCCCTCCAGCTCGTGCCAGGGCCAGGGCCAGGTCAGGTTGGCACAAGGCCCAGAGGGGCGGGCCAGGAGGTCAGCACCACGGGTCGGAGCAGGGCGGGGGTGGGGCGGGCCCTGCTCGGCCCTCTTTCTGGACACAATGTCCTGGACTGCTCCACGCCTTGGCTGGCCGACAGGGAACAGTGGCTGGCAGAGGGTACAGGCAGCCGGCCAGCTGGGTAGGGGGGCAGCGCAGTCCCCACAGCGGGCTCCTTCTTACAACCTGTCCTGCCACTCAGGCGGGGACAGGGCCAGCTCTCGGCAGGCAGGGGGTGTGGCCTCCTTCAGGGCCTCAGCGCTCTCTCCCTAGCTCATACCCGGTTCCCTTTACCCCCAACAATGGCCATCATTTGATCTGCGTTCTACAGGAGTGCAGACCCCCGCAAATGCTGGTCTGGCGACTTCCCGGCTGTGTATCCCATCGTAGGTAGGTCACAGCCTCTCTGAAACAGAGATCTCCACCTGAAAAAGGACACCTGTCTCCTTGGGGGTGAATGCCTGGGAGTGTTTGGGAAGGAGCTTAATGACATGAAGTTTGCTGTTATTGCCACACTGATAAGCAAAAATAAACGATTCAGGGTCTCGTGTGTGCCAAGAGTTTTTCCAGCATTGTCTTAAATTCCAGCAACCTGGCAGGCAGGTCTTACCACTTTATATGTGAGGAGCCTGACCTGATCAGAGGTTGGTTCCAGCCCCAGCTGCTCCCCTTCCCACCCAGCTCCCTGCTAACGTGTCTGGGACAGCAGCAAATGGTAGCCCAAGTGCCTGGGGCCCTGCTAACCACATGGGAGACCCGGAGGGAGTTCATGGCTCCTGGTTTCAGCCTGGTCCAGACCTGGGTGTTGCAGCCATTTGGGGAGTGAACCAGCAGATGCAACCTCTCTCTCTCTCTCTCTCTGTCTCTCTCTCTCTCTGTCTCTCTCTGTTACTCTGCCTTTCAAATAAATAAAATATTAAAAATTAAAAGTAAAAACGAGCAAAGTGATAAGCCTAAAGCCACACAGCTCCGTGAAGGGCTAAGTGACTCCCCAGGCACAGTGCGGTGGGAGGGGCCGCAGCGGGAAGCTTCCGGAGAGCCCCAAATCTAGGCCAGGGAGAAGCAGTGCACCGAGGCGCAAGCCCGGGCTCCCCGGGGGCGGTAGCATCCTTGCGCAGGCAGCCGCTCCCCTCCCAGCGCGAAGCCTCGCTCCCCAGGGGAGGGTCCCTCTGGGCGCTTCGCAAAATGACAGGCGGCGCGGCAGCTCGGACTGCTACGGACAAAGGGGCCTCGCCCCCAGCTGCCCCGCCGCCAGGCGCCGGGCGGGGGTGGGGGGTGGGGAGGGGAGGTTACGTAACGGGCGGGGCGGGGGCGGGGCGCCGGCGCCGTGCAGGGGAGGGGAGCCGTGGGGCGCGCCCCGCCCAGGCCGCGGGAGCTGGTGGTGGGCAGGCTCCCTGGTCAGGTTGGCGTGCAGAGGACTCGCCGGCCAGGGGGGGTCCCTCATTGGGCCCCCAAAGCCCGGCGCTCCAGGCTGTCCGTGAGCCCTCCTCGGCCCCTCGGCACGGTCCAGGCACTGGTCCATCCGCTCAGGCCCCTCTCTGCGGAGGCCTCGCCCAGGCCGCCCGGGACCCCCGGGGCCGCGCCCGCGCCCGCGCAGCCCGCTGGTGTTTCTGTCCGCGCAGGCTCCTGGGCTGGGGCCTCAAGGGCAGGTTCAAAGGAGGAAGCTGTGGGTTCCTGGCCCACAGTGCTGGTCGCCCACAAACCGGGGAGACCCCGGGCCTAGGCGGCGCGCCTTGGCCTTGGGAGAGGAGGAGGGGACGGCAGGCAGCTGCCACCGCGCGCCGGCCCTGCACCTGGGCAGGACAGCGAGCTGGGCCTCTGTGCCGCCTCGGAGGCGCCGCTAAGCAGGTCTAGACCCGGGGGGGAGGCTGCTTCACGATGCGGAGTCCAAGGTTCCTCTTGCCAGGCCCCTGTAAGCCTCCCTCGTGGGCGGAAGCCTGGGCCTGTGGGTTTGAAACATGCTCCCTGGGGGGATCGGTTTATCTAAAATTACTTCTTTTATTTATGTGAAATCAGAGAGACAGCTCATTCACCACCACCACCCCACCCCACCCCCCGCCGCCAATGTCCACAATAGCCAGGGCTGGACCTGGCCAAATCCAGGAGCCCAGAACGTCTTCCAGGTCTCCCACGTGGGTGGCAGGGGCCCAGGGATCGGAGCCATCACCTGCTGCCTCCAGGATGCGCATTAGCAGGGATCTGGAACCAGGGTCAAAGCGGGACCCAAATCCAGGCACTCAGATCCGGGATGCTGGTGCCCGGAGCGCTGCCCTCAAAGCCGGGCAGAGCCCCCTCTGGGGTGCAGTCGCCCCCCGCCTCCTCCAGCGGCCCCCACTGTATAATTGCGGCTCAGAGAGGGATGAGATTTGGACGAACTCCTGGGCAAGGATGGACAGAGTCAGGACTCGTTTATGCAGGCGCTAGGGACACACGGGGCAGGGAGATTTGAGTGAAGCACAGTTTCTGCCCTAAGAAAGTTGGTCCAGGAAGAGGAGGGGCCAGGGAGCAGTCAGGATGGGAAGGGCTCAGAGCGGCATCCCAATGGACCATGAGCAGCAGTTTCCCCCAGAAGGTGCGGGGGGAGGGGCAGCTTGTTCACCTGCTGGGGGAGGGGCTGACATAGCAGTGGCTTTGGGGGCGTCAGCGCTGGGGGTATCCCCTGCTGAGGCTGGATTTGCAGGGGTGAGTCTTGGCCAGGCTGGAGGCTGGACTCTGGCCTCAGCACAGCAGGGGGCACCAGCCCTGTGGAGGAGGGTTGGAGGTGGGCAGAGGGGCAGTGCTCCCTCCCACCCAGTATCCTGTGACAGCTCCACTTCCCCCTCCCCACCTTCGCCCTAGCTCTGTCCCTGTCAGCAGCTGAGCTGGGGGACACCAGAAGAGACCAGACCCATCCCTGCTGGGTGGGAGGTGCTTGCTCTGTGGTCTGCAGCAGCCCACTTGTGCCCCTGGGCTCAGTTTTCTCACCTGTAAAATGGGCCAGTGCCGATCCCTGCTGGGTCCCTCTTCCTCAGGGTCTCGGTGAGGGGCAGAGGTGATGGATGGGCGGGAGGAACTTGTATGTTGGGTGCAGCACCCAGTCCAGCAGTAGGTGAGGCCTTTGCTCACTGGGTGCCTCCCCTGCCCTCCATCCCAGTGCAACTCCTCCCAGCCATGCCCACAGACACCCAGAGCCCCCACCAGAGGCCCACACTGCCGGCTTGCGTTCTGGAGCCACCACACCTCCCCACGCGGGGCCTCAGGCAAGCCCCAGCCCCCCCACCCCACCCCCTGCTTTCTGAGTTTTCCGATGCAGAATGGGAGGCCCCGGCAGCCCCTCAGCCCCAGGCACCCCAGACCAGATGCGGGCTCTCTCCAAGCACGAGCAACTCCCAGGCAGGAGAGGGCAGATCAGGGCCCCTTCTCCCCTCCCCTCTGCCACTCCCGGCCCCTGCCAGGGACATCTTGTGCCCTGGTGATGTCACTAGGCCCTCAGAGCCATGGCTGTAGCTGACAGGATTTATTTTTAAACTCTCAGGTCTAGGCCAGCTCCCTACCCCACCCCCATCCTACCCCACCTCACCCTGCGGGCTGTATCACACAGCCCCCCGCGCCCCCAGGCTTGGTCTCCCCACCCACACACTCAGACGCCATGTGGGAGCTGGGCGGTGGGCCAGCTGCCTCCGGTCACTGAACCAACACCTGCTGAGGCCAACAGATGGGCCCGGCTACCTTGCGCCTCCAGGGGAGAGCCTGGAGCCCAGAATGGACAAGGGACTTGTCCAGAGACCCCTACAGGACCAGGGGGCATCAGATGTGCTCCACACTCGCCCAGACCCCCTGGCGTGGCTTTAGCGCTGTCACCAAGGCTTGGTTTGGACGCGTTTCTTAATAACAGCTCTGTGCCTGCAGTTTCAGGTCCGTCTGGACGCCGTGCAGCTCAGACAGGTTCAGAAATAGGGTGCTGGGCCAGTGCCCAGCTGCCCCGAGGGCAGGGTGTATGTCCAGCACAAATGTCACACACTTGCCCTCATGAGTGACCTCAGACTAAGCACCTGTCACCACCTTGAGCTTGGCCCCTGGATAAGATCCCGGCTGAAAATGAGATTTTACTGCCAAGAAAATGCCGGAGAACAGCAGCCTGGAGGCCGCACCGGGAGGCTGGGCCGGGGCCAGGAACCTCTCATAGCAAATGGGGAAACTGAGGCTCCCGGGGGAGGAGAAGTCTGGGCCGAAGCATCTGCCCTGTCTGTGGGAGGCCACAGTGACCTACCTGGCGTGGCCCCGCCCAGGGCTGGTGGCGTGTGGTGTCTTGGGCGCCCCTGTAGCCTGCTGCGCCCCGGGAAGACACAGCCTTGGCACCCCTGTTTCATCACAGGCTGCTCAGTGTAACCCAGGGGACAAGGCCCCAGGCTCCCCGGCCCAGCAGATCCCAGCTGGAATCCTGCCTGCGGCCTCTCTTAGCCGTGCGACCTTGGGCAGAGTCCGGCACTGCTCCGTGCCTCAGTTTCCTCCCCCGGACCGTGGGGCAGCACTGCTGCAGGGAATGCCGGGCGGCACGGAGCACAGGCTGCACCCTCCGCGCCCAGCAACGGCAGATTTTACCGTCATTGTTATGCTCCCGTGCCAGGCCGCCGGATCGCGGCTCTGCACAGCTGCTGTGGGTCCCCGAATGGCTCAGAAACCCCGACACGCAGGGGCAGATGAGGGAGAGGCCCCCTCTGCGAGGGTTTCCAGGAAGAAAATGGCCTTGGAGCTGGGATCCGGGTCCCACCGTGTCTTCCAGGGCCACAGCAGGGCCAAGCCGGTGGGGCTGGTCTGGGGGAAAGAACTGCAGAGGCCCCCCGGTGGGGAGAGAACCCAGCACCAGCTCGGGACCCCCACCCCCAGCAGCCCTGTGTCTGCATCTCCGCAGGGGACACTGTGACACTTGTGCAAGAGCTGGGCTCCCCCACAGCGCACACTCGGGTAGCGGCGGCAGAAAACCCACCAGAGCCGGGTCCGAATCCCACTCAGGGTGTGACCTCGGCCGACTGGCTTAACCTCGCTGAACCCTTCCCCGTAAGCCTGGCATAGAGACGTCTTAAGGGGCCGTGGTGCGGAAGAAATGAGCAGGCATCTGGTACACAGTAAGTGCTCAATAATTCTGCCTCTTGGGAGAGCCAGCCTGCATCTCAGAGAAGTGGGAGGCGGGCTCTGGGCTCCTCCAGCTCGGTCCCTGGGCAACCAAGTCCACAGCCTCCCTATAACTGGCAGGAGGGAGTGGGAACAAAGACCCCACCCCTTAGGGAAGAAGCTCGTGGGGGTGGGGCCTGAATGCCAATGTATGCAAATCTCATGCAAACCAGGGAGATGGCTAGCCCTCCTGGAGAAGGTGGGAAAGATGCAGCTGTCAGGAGCCGGGGAGGGGGCGCCCCGGGATAGAAGCGGGTGCCCTGGAGCCATCACAGGACGCTGCCCCAGCTCTGGCCTCGCCTGGCATGGCTGTGAACGCCCCTGGTCAGCAGTCAGTCTCCAAGTCGGGGGCTTACAGAACCCCTCATCCCAGACCCTTGCTGTACCCCAAGCTCCGTGCCTAACGACTCCCTCGCCAGAGTGCCAGCCACCCCTCCTGTTCCCCCACGCTGACCCCGGGACCATGTCGGCCGGTAGCCGTTGGAGGGCAGGCGGGGCGGGCCAAGTCAGCTGAGGCCCCCTAGCGCCGCCTGGCACGAAGGCCTCCCCCGCTCGGTCTGCGGAGGCTTTGCTGGACCGGCCGTCACGGCCCGGGACGTGTCTTCAGCGCCACCTGGCGGTGGCGCGGCGCTCCTGCTGCACCAGGCCCCGACGCTGTCAGCCTTGCTCCGGCAGGTTCAGCGAGGCAGTGTGCAGCTACTAGGACCGCAGGTGGGGAGGCCAGGCACCGAGCACGGAGCTAGGCTGGAGCACACCAGGCAGATGACCAGCGAGGGCCTCGGCTGAGACGGGAAGGAGGTGCAAACAGGTCGCAGAGCCAGAGCCGGGGTGCTCAGTAGACAGAGGGAGGGGGCTGCGGGCCGGATGGGGGGCGGGTCTCACTCGCGTGGCTTCTGAGTGTGATGGGAGTCGCAGCACGCTGTGGGCATGTGAAGGCTGCCAGCCGAACAGAGGGGCTGCAGGCGGGAGGAGCGGGCCTTGGGGGGACCAGGTGAAGTGGAGGTGCCGGGTAGGCAGGTAGATGAGAATCTGGGGCTCAGGGGACAGGCTCAGGCTGGAGAGATGCGTTGGGATGTTTCCGGGGTGTAGGCAGCTTCAGGTGTAGATGGTCCAGTCCTTGAGGCTGGATGAATCACTTAGAGGGCAAGTGTAGACGGGGCAGAGTGCCAGCATGGAGTCTTTGGGGGAGGAGCCGGAGCAGGCAGGGAGGAGAGGTCATGAAGTCCAGTGAAGCTTCCGGAAGGAGCCCGTGCGTTCCCTGGGTCAGATTCCACACAGAAGTGGAGGGAGGTGAGCCGGAGCGTGGCCCCAGCGACCTGGAGAAGGGAGCCTGGAGCAGGAGGTGTGGCCAGGCTTGTGCTTGGGCATCTTAACCCCTCAGCAGGTTTCACAGCTTGTCCAGGGGGTGGAACGCTAGGAACACAGCCGGGGGGAGAAGTGATGGCCCACAGGGAAAGCGGGACCCGCAGGCCAGTGGGGATGGACAGGTGCCCTGCAGAGGGCTTGGGCCGAGTGGGACAGGGATTCGGGCACACTTGGTACCTAGTAAGGGGAGGGCCTGGGTTTGGATCCTGGCCCCAGCAGGCCCAAGTCACTTTGCTGACTGACCCTCAGTTTCCCCATCTACAGAGGGCTGGTGTTGAGAGTGACAGTGGCCACCTGCTCCATGCCAGGCACCAGTCCAAGTGTTTCACATAAAGTTTTTTTTTTTAATTTTAAGATTTATTTATTTTTTGAAAGAGTTACACAGAGAGGAGAGACAGACGGAGAGGTCTTACATCCACTGGTTCACTCCCCAAATGGCCTCAACAGCCAGAGCCGCGCCCATCCGAAGCCAGGAGCTTCTTCCGGGTCTCCCACATGGGTGCAGGGGTCCAAAGACTTGGGCCATCTTCTTCTGCTTTCTCAGGCCGTAGCAGAGAGCTGGATCGGAAGTGGAGCAGCCGGGACTAGAACTGGCGCCCATATGGGATGCCGGCACTGCAGATGGTAGCTTTACCTGCTAAGCCACAGCGCTGGCCTGTTTTTTTTTTTTTTTTTTTTTTTGTTGTTGTTGTTGTTGTGTTTGGTTTTGTTTTTTATTTAAAATTAGTGTTACGGAGAGAAGGAGAGACAGAGAGATCCTCTATCCACTGGTTCACTCCCCAGATGACCACAGTGACCAGGGCTGGACCTATCCGAAGCCAGGAGTCAGGAGCTTCTTCCTGGTCTCCCACATGGGTACAAGCACCCAAGCACTTGGGTCATCTTCCACTGCTTTCCCACACGCATTATCAGGGAGCTGGATCCTAGCAGAGCAGCTGGGACCTTAACCGGCCTCCAATAAGTGATGCCAGCATTGCAGAAGCCAACTTAACCCAGTGTGCCACAATGACAGCCCAGATATTTATTGATTTATTTGTTTTCATTTTATTTGAAAAGCAGAGAGAGATTTCCCTTGTACTGGTTTACATCCCCATGAGCCTACAACAGGCAGGGCTGGGCCAGACCAAGGCCTGGAGCCCTGAACTCAATGCAGGTCCCCGACATGGGCGGCAGGAACCCCTGCCTCCCAGGGTGCTCACCAGCAGGGAGCGGGCATCAGCAGCAGGGCTGACCTCTGGCACAGGGTGAGGGGATCCCCAGGGCCGTGGCAACCGCTGCGCCCACGCCCGCCCCACGTCTCCCGGGTTTCATCTCGGCGGCTGCCCACCTCAAGCGGGAGGGGACTGAGCCCAGCTCTGGGCCCGTGGGAGCTGCAGGATCGCACGGGAAGGGAAGCTTCCTCCCGGGACCACCGGAGCAGCCTTCCCGGGGCAGGCTGGGTGCAGGCTGGGTGTCCCTGGGGGCTAGCGAGGCAGCGAAGACAGGAGAGGGGAGGCCCAGTGTCGGCGTGGAGGGCCACATTCCCAGTCCCCCTGGGCGGGTGGGGATGCTGAGGGCCAAGGGGACGGCCTGTGCTGTGGTCACACCTCGGGCTCACACCCAGGCCCCTGCAGGGCTCTAGGGGGCTGCTCTTGGGGGCAGTTTGGGCTCAGCCCAGCAGCTCAGACGCACAGGCTCCGGGGGCAGAGGGCGCGGCTCAGCCGAGCCACGGACATCTGTCAAAGCAGCACTGGACTCAGCGGCCGGCTGCGAGTCTTCAGCCTGGACAGCCCGGTCCTGCCGCCACTCAGCGGCCTGGATTCCCCAGCCGCTCATCTGCTGGCGGCGGTGCAGGTGTTGGAAGGCGTGGGGCAGGTGATGTGTGTGTACGACGTAAGGGAGGGCCGGGCGACGTGGCTGTCAGCGCGTTCCGGGCTGCAGCTTCACAAGGAGCATCCGGCTGGTGTCTCGTGGCCTCACAATGCCCCTGGCAGCTGGGCAGGGCCGGGGGACAGGGAAGCTCAGAGAGCAAAGTGGCTGCAGGAGGCGCACGGTGCATTGGAGATGAGCCTGGGCCTCTGCGAGCAGCAGGAGGCGTCCTCCCCAGGGAGGCCATGGTGCCGTGGGGCCAGGGGGCCAGGGGGCCAGGGAGCCGGGGTGTGGAGACGCGAGGTCGCGCAGCCTGAGTCCCATTGCTGTGTGGCCATGGCCAGCTCCTGCTCCGCTCAGTCTCTTCCTCATCCCCCACCCCCACAGGAGGGCCTGCATGTGATAGCTGCCCGGTTCCTTGTCCAAAGCCTCTGCCCCCAGCACCCAGGAGGAGAGCGCACACCAGGAGACGGGGAGAGAGCTGGGTGCAGGGAGGGTGGACGCTGGGATCCGGGGCCGCGGGGCCTGGCTGGACAGGGGAGATCAAGGAAGAAGCTAGGAGAAGCTGGTAATCACCACTGCTCTCACGTTTGCCAGCTGGCGTCACCTTGAAGGCCCTGGCCCTGCCTGCAGCCGCGGGCCCAAGGGAGGTGGAGGTGGGGCTCTCCTTGCAGCGTGGACCGGCCCGGGCAGTGCCAGCCCCTGCGCTGGGCGACCACCATGATGCAAAGAGCCGCGACCCAGGAGCCCCAAGCCTGGGTTTGAATCTCAGCTGCGACACTCAGTAGGTGCGAGACCCTGGGCGCCTCACCCAAGACAGCCTGAGCCTGGATTTCTGCCTGAGGAGGCGCCCGGGCAAGGGTGCTGGGCACCGCAAGGCCAGTGAGGACCCAGACCCCCAGCCTCGTGCTCTGAGAGGCAGCAGACCAGCTCCTGCTGACCCCTTGGACTCAGCCTGGAGCCCGCCCGAGTGGACACCCCCAGCTCAGCTTGGAGAAAACTGGCGGAGGCCGAGCAGCGGCCACGGTGCTGCCCCGTTCCTGCAGACCGAGCCGGGCTCCTGCCCGGGCCTCGGTCCTGTCTGCCGCGTCAGCCTGCGCACTGGCACGGGAAGCCGAGAGGAGCTCGGGGAAGGCGGGCTGGGGCTGGGGCTGGGGCTGGGGGCTGGGGTGCCCACCTGGGGCCTGTTTCTGACTTCTTTTCTGCTTGCTCCTATCTGTGGCTGGCAGCTTCTGACGTCAGAGCTGCCGGCTGGGCGGGCCTGGCGGGGTGTGTGTGTGTGCGCGCGTGCGCACGTCCAGTTCTGGAAATCCGTCCTCCAGGGGGCAGGGGAGTGTGTGTGTAGGAGGGGGAGAATTAGCGAGCTGCATGGTGTCAGGCACTCACCTGTCACGTGTGTGGCGTGTGCTCCTCGTACACAGGGGCGGGGTGGGGGACCAGCTCAGGCAGGGGCGTAACTGGCCCTGACCGCCTCCCACGCTGCCCCGTGTCACCCGGACAGCCTCTGCCGTGCCGGCAGGTGCCCGGGTAGGAAACCCTCACAATGGCCTTCGGAGGCTGGGGTCCATTCTGCAGAGAGTGCAGCCCAGAGAGGGAAAGGGATGTGCCCAGATCACACCCTCGTAACTGGCGGAGGCCGGCTGGAAGCCAGGACAGGGAGGCCCCAGGCAGCGTCCTTCCCGCGCTGAGCAGTGTCCTCGGCCTGTGCTCCCGCGCTGCACAGTCTCTGCTTCGAACGGGGGCAGAAAACGGGTGAAGCAGGTCATCGCTGGCCGGCGAGGAAACAGACCGCAGGTTGCAGATCTCAGGGAAAGGCTGGCGTCAGACCCTGGCGACGGATCTGGGGGTGGGCGAAGGCTCCGGTTCCATCTGCTTCATTTCACTTGGAGTCGCAACCCCAAGCTCAGCGTCAGGGGCGCGCTGCCCTGTGCCCTCCTCTCTCACGGCCGCCCTGTGCCTCGTCCGCCGGCCAGCGGCAGCAGGGGCTGCTGGGCGTGCCTACCTGCAGGCTTCCGCACCCAACCTGTATGCGGACCTTGAGGCCGAGCCCCAGCCAGCCAGCCTCCCGGTCCCTGCATCGGTGCCACCCACAGCGAGGTCACCCCTGACCCCCGCTGACTGGCCTCCCCGACTCCCAGTCCTCTCGGGCCCCTCGGTGCCTCGTCCTCTACTTCCGTCCATCTAATGTTGGCCTTTCCCAGCATGCTGTGAGGGCACCAAACAGGCAGCCAGTGAGTACTGCGGAGTTCTCCATCTGTGCAATGGGGCGACGACAGACAGCTCTCCTGTGAGGAGCAAACGCGCCAGTGCCTCTGAGCCGGCGCCTGACACCAGCCCTTCCCTGAGCACTGGGACGGGCTGACCCGGGGATGGGGGGAGCAGCTGCCCGGCCACCGTCCTGCGGCCCTGCCAACCCTCTGTCCACTCGCGGTTGAAGTTCAGCTCTGCCGCTGTGACCTGAGACACCTGAGCCTTGGTGACAGTCGCTTCCGAAAGTGCACCTTGCCAGCCTCTGTCCCCAAACTTCAAACCTCAGAAACAGAACTATGAAGGGTTCCCTGAGCACCAACCACGTGCAGCGGGAAGGGAAGCCAGGACGCAGCAGGCCCGGCTAGGGCAGGGCTGGTGCACCCCACTCCCGCCGAACGCTCCCGGGGAACTGGGGCCAGCCTGAGCAGCGGCCTTGGGGACACCAGCACTGAGCGACCCGGCAACCACATCGCTGCTGCCTGGGACTCGTCATTTACTCGTGGAAGTCTCATGACCACCAACAGAAGACACTGACAACAAGAAAACTCCCAGGTTCCCACCACCAGCACCCGGCTCTCGCGGGGCCTTCACCATGTCCCTGTCGCCCCAGGGTGTCCTCCAGCACCGCCGTCTGGGGACCCCTCATCGGCAGTCCCTGCCCTCCTAGCTGGACGGCACTGTTAGCCGCCGCAGTTGCTTTTCTTCCTGGCGTCTCAACACCAGCAGGCCGGGTTACTTCCAGCCGACAGGGCACAGAGGGGTTAGGGACTCGGCTGGCGAGGAGGAGGTACCTGGGATGGATGGTCACTGACCCTCAAGCTCCAAGGCCAGCACGCAGAAGGGACGCGTGGGCAGGACAGAAGACGCAGCCCCAACATTCTCATCTCAAAATATTTAATTTTGTTTTGAAAAGGATACATTCCCGGCTTCCCTCCCCACATCGCTCCGGCCCAGAGGCAGTGACACACACACGCACACACGCAAGTAAGGCCAACGGGCTCCGGCTGCCTCTGCCCTCTCCAGCCAGGAGAAGGGATCCTTTCCTTGCCTCCTTCCCCCAAAAAAAGGTGAAGGAGAGGGGCCCGCTGGAATGCCAGCTCCGGGGGCGCAGAGCCCCCCACCCGTCTCATCACATGCACCCAGAAAAATAAGCCCAAGTGGCGCTCAGGCATGGCCAACACCTGCAGTGTCCACCTGGAAGCATCTCTACCATCTCCTAGAAAAGTTATTGCACTTGATTAACAGATGTGACAGGAGCCCCGGGTGGGCCCCGTGTGGCGCACCGCCCAGCATGCAGAGGCCTGCCCTCCCGGCCCCACACCGTGCCCGGCCTCGGGCAGGACTGTGGGAGCCGCGGACGCCCCGTGCCCCCCCAGCCTCAGGAGCCAGAAGAAGGCAA
This sequence comes from Oryctolagus cuniculus, assembly GCF_051225735.1. Taxonomy (NCBI): domain Eukaryota; kingdom Metazoa; phylum Chordata; class Mammalia; order Lagomorpha; family Leporidae; genus Oryctolagus; species Oryctolagus cuniculus. The sequence goes on along the minus strand of NC_142877.1, from coordinate 117,558,110 downwards.
AGCAGGAGTCACTGAGGCCCTCCACAGGGCCACCACCTGCCCGAGAGCTCGCTGTCCTCCACGTCCGAGAGCTATTCATCATGTGGACACTCTCGCAACGTGGCTGCCAGAGCTGGAGGCGGGTGCTCGGGGGGGCTGCACCTCCCAGCCCGTCAGGAGCCGCTGGCGGGCCAAGCTCCGGTTGGCTTCTCATTTCTGAACAGACGCCTCAGCTGGCTGCTGGCCCCGAGAGAGAAACGGCTCAAAACGGAGTCGAGACTCCCATCTCCACGACAGAAGCTGAGCACTCGTGCGAGGCCCCAGGGCCGAGCCCAGGGAAACAAGCTCACCGAGCACTGCTGTGTCCCCCTCTGGGGGCGTCCCCGTCCTGTCCCCCAGGCTCCCGACTCAAAGGGGCTGCACGGACACGCTTTCCAAGGAAGTGCTTTGGGAAGGAGCCAGACCCCACTGCCTGGGGGGAGGAAAGGTGGGTACCGTGCAGACAGGAGGCGGGACGAAAGGACACACACGGAGCCGCCGTCCCACCACGGGATCAGAACGTGGACACTCCCAGCGACTCAAGTGTCTATCCTTTAAAAAAAGTGAAACTGGAGAAACACAAACCATACACTTTCTAGCCAAAAAACGAACAGCTTTAAAGCTCAAGGCTCTTTCACCAATATCCAAAGGAGAGCTGCCCTCCTGGTGAGTAGCCAGAGCAGGGGTGCCCGGGTGGGCGGGGGCCCAGGGCAGACACGGACATGCTGGGTGCAACTGCCCTGGCGGTTACAACAGAGTGGAAAGTGTGTACATGGTGTTTTTAGAACCACAGAGGAAGAACCGGGGCCTGGCGGGAGGGGTGGCCTCCTTTGGCCTTAGGGACCCTTGCCAAGTCCCCTGGAGAAGTGGGTGTGCAGGTCCCCGGGGGCCTGGGCGTCCCCCTGGGGTGTAGTCCGCGGCCAGTGGGTGGCTTCCCTGGTCTTAACATCTGCTATGAAGTCTTCAGGGTCGGGGCCGCGACTCTGAGCCCCGACTTTAAATAAAGCCAGTGTTAAGTGCGACAAAGGGTGCCGTCTCCTCCGTCTCCTCTTCACCACAGGCTGCCCGCCCTGAGCAAATAAACACCCCCATTCAGGGTGCCCCACTGACCCCAAGGAGCAGAGGGTCCCACGGATTTCCTCGGTGAATCTTCTTGCAGAGCAGGGCGGCTCCGACCAGACCCCAGGAGCAGCTGGGACGCAGAGGCCGCCACAGCTGTGAAATTCCCTCTGCAGCACAGCCAGGCTCGAGCGGTGGCCCCGTCCCCTGGGACCAAGACTGAGGGGACTCCAGTCCCGTGTGAATGTCCCAAGAGCCCGTTGTCCCAAGAGAGTGGCGCCACGTCCTCGGGGATCCCTGACGAGGTGCCCTGCCCTGCTGCCACCCTCTGGGCGGTTCACCCAGGATCCCCTAGGGAGACCCAGGGCCCTCCGTGACCTCCAGGTTCCCGAGGGAGACCCGGGGCCCCCATGACCTCCAGGTGGGCAGAGCAATAAAAAGGGGCTTCTCAAGAATCACGGCCGCCCGGTGCCCACACGGAGGGCTGCGAGGCAGGCCGCACCCTGGTCCAGGAAGTGAAGCCTCCTGCAGGGAGGGGCCTTCTTTCCTAAATGAGACTGTAGATGGGTTACTGGGTGGAAGGGATGGCAGGCCCAGAGGCCCCGTCTGGTGGGAGAGACGAGATCGAGGTGGCCTCCGTGAGAAGCCCTCCCCGCACAGGCTCAGGAGCCTCCACAGCAGGTGCCTCGTGGGGCAAGCCCACTGCTGGGCCTGCAGACCACAGGCCACAGCCACGAGAGAAAAAGGGCGCTGGGCTCCCTCCTGCTGCAGGCCCACACCCAAGCCCACCTCAGGCTGTGCAGGGACCCCTCCTGTGGCTGCCGCATGCCAACACTTCACCTCCACGCAGTGCGGAGTGGCTGCGTCTCTCCAAGGCTCTTTGGGGATGATGGGGTGTAAGCCCTGCGACCTGAGAAGACCTGAGGGTGACAGGATCACAGCTCGCTCTGCACAGCCCTCGGCAGCCCGGGCCGGGAGCGTGGGAGTCCAGGGAAGCCCGAGCACCCTGGGAAAGATCTGCTCGCCAGAGGTCCCTTCCGATTCAACCAGGACTTCCAGGGACAGAGATCGAGGCCGCTCCCCGGCGATGTGGATCCTCTGCACTCCAGCCAGAGGGAGGCGGCCCCTGGGAAGGCCCGCGAGCGCCGGCTGTGTTATAATGAAGCTGAGACGTGGATGCTCCGGGGGCAGGTGCGCCGCCACGCGCCCAGGACGAGTCCTAAGTCTCCACGCGCGGGTGGGGTTCAGGGAGCCCCAGGCAGAGGTCTGAGTGAGGCAGCGCCCCGCCCGGGGGAGGGGCCCGGGTTACAAGGGGCCGTACTTGGTCTCATACTTGGACACGATGGTCTTGCACTTGCCCACCTCCTTGCGAAGCTCGGCCACCTCCGTGCGCAGCGCCGTGTTCTCCTTCTCCAGGAAGGCCGCCCGGATGGTGATCTGGTTTTCCTTCAGGCGCCGGGCGTCCCGGGACCGTTTCGCCGCCACGTTGTTTTTCTTGCGTCTCGTCCAGTACTTTTCATCCTGCGAGGAGGTCACCCTGTGGGTCTCTGATTTCCTCACCAGGGAACCCAGCCGTTCCCCTCCCGCAGCCCAGATTCTGCTCAGAGCTACGGCAGGGGGCTGGGAGGACTCCGAGGGGCACTGTCCTTGCCGCGGGTGGGGGGGGGTGAGTCCTGGGCAGGTCCTGTGGGGAGCGCCGCAGCCCCCACTTGCTGTGCTCAGGCCTGCACTGGGCTCCGGGCCCTGCAGCGCCAGTCCTCGCTCTGCAGGACTCAGGCAGTGGGACCACACGAGTCCCTGAACCTCTGTCTCGGGCCCCCTGCTCCGCCATGGAGGACGCGACAGTAACCCCCTCCCAGTCATTGGAGGACGACACGAGTGGCCTCAGCGAGCTCCACCCGTGTGCCGCCGTCGTCACGGCTCCCACAGTCTCGGACACCTCCTGAGAGGCAGGCTCTGTCACAGGAGGCCACGTGGGCATCGCACGCAGGCCGGCCTGACTGCCTGGCTCGGGCGAGAACGTCCTTCCTCTAAGTGTTTCATAGGAAAGCGTGGAAACTACACAATCCTCCCTTCCCGCCGGTTCCACGGAACCAGCAACCCTCCAAAGCAAGGACGTGCGCAGCCCCAGCTCCTGCGCCCCAGCGAGCTCCTGCCTGATGGCTGGGCCACAGTGTAACTGTGGCGGTGGCCCCGGTGTAACTCCCGGAGTTTCTGTCTGCTCACCAGGCACCACCCAACTGTTTCTCCCCACCGGATGGCCGCCGGCCGTGGCTCCCTGCCCTGAACTCACAGCCTCTACCTGCGGTCCACGGCAGGGACGGCTCCCCAGGAGACAGCAGCCAGAGCGGGCACAGCCCCAGCCCCCGCGCTGTGCCCCACGCAGGAGGGGTGCCGGGTTACCTTCTGCTCGTCAGGCACGAAGACCTTCTTGGCCTTCTTGATCATGGGCTGCGGCTTCAGGTCCTCCTCGGCAAACTTGTGCTTCCGCGGGTTGAAGAGCTCTCCGCCAGGCACGCTGGACAGGACCAGGTCAGCCGGGTCGGGATTGAAGTTCACGTCCACCTCCACGCAGTTGGGGTCGATGGGGCTGGGTGTCTCCCTCTCCTTTTCCAGGGAAGATTCTGGAAGACACGGAAACAGGTGGTCCAGGGCAGCCCTTGGGATGGACGAGACCCAGGCCTCTGCGCTCTCAAAGCTGCACCAACCACTGCCACCTGGGAAGAAACCCAACCCCACCAGCCCTGCAGCCAGACCGGCACAGACCGCTCACGCCAACAGGGACACAGAAACAACCGGCACAGACCGCTCACGCCAACAGGGACACAGAAACAACTGGCACGCACGGCTCACGCCAACAGCAGCCCTGGAGCCAGACCGGCACAGACCACTCACACCAACAGGGACAGAAACAACTGGCACGCACAGCTCACGCCAACAGCAGCCCTGGAGCCAGACCGGCACAGACCGCTCACACCAACAGGGACACAGAAACAATTCTCTCCGTAAGGAACAGGATGCTCACAAGGAAACAGGCCCTCGAAAAAGACACCATTTTCCAACTGTTTTCTTCGCCCAGAGATGTTAAGCAAAACATTAAACCATTATGCCCTCAACTTCCTGTGGTTTCAAGTTCTCAACTAATGAGTAACAGCTGAGTCTCTCTATGAACTATACTGGCCGGCGACCTCGACTAAGTGACTGAAACGGGCTCCACCTTTGGGTCCCTGGGGTGCACGCAGTCTGCGGGCACTCTGACGGAGGATGGGTGGGTGTGAGCCCCTCTGTCAGAGGCGGCCACAAGGCTCAGAGAAAGGAGCCACGTGGGCACAAGTGGCTGAATGGAATCCCCACCCTCGGTCTGCTGACTCTGCCTCCTGTCCCTCCCGGCGCCGCCTCCACTTCGCGGGGCACGGACGCTGGAGTACAGCCACCTCCAGTCCAAAGGCTGTGCGACTTACGAGAACAAACACCATCTTTTAATTCACATTTAGAAGACTTGTTCATGTGTTTTTCAGAGAGGAAGAGATGGAGGGAGGGAGGGAAAAGAAAACCTTCATCCACTTTTTCACTCTGCAAATGGCCACGAGAGCCAGGAGCCAGGAACTCAATCCGGGTCTCCCACGTAGGTGGACAGGGTCCAAGTACCCATGCCCTGGTCTGCTGCCTCCCCGGAGCATCAGCAGACAGCTGGAGTGGAAGTGGAACAGCCAAGACTCAAACTGGTGCTCCAACGTGGGGCGCTGGTGTTCCAAGTGGTGGCGTAACACACTGCGCCACAATGCCCACCCCAAAGCTTGCTTGTCACTAAAGATAAGAGTTTTACTTGAAAGAATAATGTACCTTTGGACTACTTGTCCAAGGCTACTGGTAAGAGTATACGAAATAATTCAGTTAGCAAGTATTTATGGAATACCTACTACAAGCCAGAGACTAAACAGTGTAACAGCTACAAAGCCCTGCCTTCATGGAATGTTATCTAGTGGAGAAGGCTGACATTATACAAGATAAACAAAAGTATCTATAAAAGTCTTAGATGCCATGGGCATATCCGGGAGAACATTCTAGAAAGAGTGAGCCTGAGGCAGGTGCCCAGCTGGTATGTTCAAGGGGCCAGTGTGAGTGAACAAGAGGGGTGAGGGACAGAACAGGTCTGAACCACATAAGGCAGTGGTTCTCAACAGAGAGGCATTCTGCTCTGCAGGGGACATGTGGTCACGTGCGGCCTGAACAGTGCCCCGAAACGCTCCGGTCAGACCCTCCTCCAGCCCCCACCCCCAGATGTGTCTGGTCTGAGTCAGTGGTGCTGCTGTGAGGCCGCTGTGCGGGGAAGAGGCGTGCGTGGTCAGACTTAGGGCTCACGGGCATCATGCACATAATTCACGGTACACTCTGGACGGGTTAGGTACTCAGAGGTCTGAGCGTTGAAGGAGTGAATGACCAGGGAGCACTGTGGGGGCTGGAAGCAAGCGGGGCCGTCAAACCCCGCACCGGCAAGACCACCAGCCAGGGCACGCGTCACCCTGGGGGCAGGTGTTTGAGCTCCCGCTCCTGATTCCATTTTCTTGCATGCAGGCCCTGGGAGGTGGTGGCGATGAATCAGGTAACTGGGTCCCTAACCACCCGGGAGATCTGGATTGAGTTCCAGGCCCTGGCTTCCGCCCAGGCCCAGTCTCAGTTGTTGTGGGCATTTGGAGAGCAACCTGGTGGACAGGACTTTTCTAAACTCGGCAGAAACCAAATGCTAAGATGTGGCTACTTTTCAGGGACAGGACAAGAGAAAGCCCCAGGAAACAGAAGGGGACAATTCACAAGAAGCACATAAAAACTGGTTTAGCGGCAACGGTTTTGAGGACGACTCCTTCCCAGAGGATACTTCTGTGAACAAATTCTAGCCACGACAGCAAGACCTTAAAGTGACTCTGCGGGGGAAGAGGGAAGTCGGAGGCCCGGTGGCAATCTGCTGGAAGCATCACCGGGACCCCCCAGCACAAACACTGCCAACGCTAACACCGAAGCCCGGCAGGCGGAACCCTGGTGGTGGAGGAGCCGCTCTCCACTGAAGGCAGGCACCTACAAACGCTGAGTGTGCCCGCACCCAGTGAGCAGCCATTCCAGCCCCGGTAAATGCCCACGTACTGACAGCAGCGCCATCAGAACCCGATCTAGCAAGGCCCCAAATGCTCTTCAGCAGAATGGGGACGGCACAGGCGCAGGCGCGGGCGCAGGCACAGGCGCAGGCGCGGGCACAGGCACGGGCGCGGGCGCGGGCGCAGGCGCGGGCGCGGGCGCAGGCGCGGGCGCAGGCACAGGCGCGGGCGCAGGCGCGGGCGCAGGCGCAGGCGCGGGCACAGGCGCAGGCGCGGGCACAGGCGCAGGCGCAGGCGCAGGCACAGGCACAGGCGCAGGCGCAGGCACAGGCGCGGGCGCAGGCACAGGCGCAGGCGCAGGCGCGGGCACAGGCGCAGGCGCAGGCGCAGGCACAGGCACGGGCGCGGGCACAGGCGCAGGCGCAGGCGCAGGCGCAGGCGCAGGCACAGGCACAGGCACAGGCGCGGGCACAGGCACGGGCGCGGGCGCGGGCACAGGCGCGGGCGCAGGCACAGGCGCAGGCGCAGGCGCGGGCGCAGGCGCAGGCGCGGGCGCAGGCGCAGGCGCAGGCGCGGGCACAGGCGCAGGCGCAGGCGCAGGCACAGGCACGGGCGCGGGCACAGGCGCAGGCGCAGGCGCAGGCGCAGGCGCGGGCGCAGGCACAGGCGCGGGCGCGGGCACAGGCGCGGGCGCGGGCGCGGGCACAGGCACAGGCGCAGGCGCGGGCACAGGCGCGGGCACAGGCACAGGCGCAGGCGCAGGCACAGGCACGGGCGCGGGCACGGGCACAGGCGCAGGCGCGGGCGCAGGCGCGGGCGCAGGCACGGGCGCGGGCGCAGGCGCAGGCGCGGCACTGTTCCACAGCTGTGTGCGACGTGACGCAGTTTTAGAGATGAGAGAAGCCGGAAACCAAAGGATATGCTACTCCGTCTTTTCTACAGAAAGAGCTGCCACGTCAGGAGGAATCCTACTTTCATCCCTAGCATGTGTGCAATTCTTCAGTGTATGAGGGGTCTTCAAAAAGGTTACGGGAGGAACTGGTGGTGTGGCTTAGTGGGTAAAGCCGCCGCCGGTGATGCCAGCATCCCACATGGGCGCCAGTTCCAGCCCTGGCTGCTCCACTTCCAATCCAGTTCCCTACTAATGCACTTGGGAAAGCAGCAGAAGATGGCCCACGTGTTGGGCCCCTGCACCCACGTGGGAGCCCTGGAAGAAGCTCCTGGCTCTTGGCTTTGGCCTGGCCCAGCCCCAGCCATTGTGACTACTTGGGGAGTGAACCAGCAGATGGAGGCTAACTCTGAATGTCAAATAAATGTTTTTAAAAATATACCAAAAGCGGGGGTGGGGGCTGTGGGAGCTGGCATTTGGTGCAGTACGGAGGACGACACTTGGGATGCCTGCAGGCCACGCTGGAGCGCCCGGGCTCACGTTCCAGCTGTTCCCAGTTCCAGCTCTCTGCTAACACACACCCTGGGAGGCAGCAGGTGAAGGTCGAGTAGCGGGTCCTTACCCCTGTGGGAGACCTGGATTAGGCTCTAGACTCCTGGCTTTGGCTTGGCCCAGCTGCAGCTCAGCCCTAGCTGTTGTGGGCATTTGGGGTGTGAATCAGTGGAATGGAAATCTCTGTCTTCTGTCTCTGTCTGCCTTTCAAAAACAAAAACAAAAACAAAAAAAAAACAAAAAAAAACCAAAAAAACAAGTTCATGAAATCACATACTAGGAAAAAACTATGCATGGATTTCAAAATAATTTTGCATCAAACTGTTTTCTGTTTTTGTTTTTGAAGATTTATTTGAAAGACAGAATGACAGAGAGACTCCATCTACTGGTTCACTACCCCAAATGCCCACAACAGCCAGATCTGGGCCAGGGGCCAGGGACTCTATCCAGGTCCCCAGCATGGGTTCAGGGACCCAAGGGCATGGGACATCCTCCACTCTTTCCCAGGACCATTAGCAGGGAGCCGGATCGAAGCGGAGCAGCCGGGACTTGAAGTGGCGGCACCATACGGGTTGCCAGCATCACAGATGGTGGCTTTACCCACTAAGCCACAGCACTGCCCCTCCCCAAACTCATTAACTACTTCCCATTAATTGTCTGAGGCATCCTCATACGTTTTACATTACCTGTATTTTAATTTTTCTTCCGGGGGCTGGCACTGTGGCACAGTAGGTTGATCTTCCACCTGTGGCACCAACATTCCATACAGGTGCCAGTCCTAGTCCCAGCTGCTCCACTTCCGAACCAGCTCTCTGCTATGGCCTGGGAAAGCAGCAGAAGATGGCCTAAGCGCTTGGGCTCCTGCACCCACATGGGAGACCTGGAGAAAGCTCCTGGCTCCTGGCTTCAGATCAGCTCAGCTCTGGCTGTTGTGACCATTTGGAGAGTGAACCAGCAGACGGAAGACCTGTCTCTCCCTCTGTCTATAACTCTGCCTCTCAAATAAATAAATATTAAATTTTTTTTTCTTTCAAGATTTTAAAGTTAAAAAGAAAGAGAAAGGGATCTTCCATCTGCTGGTTTACTCCCCAGATAGCATCAATGGCTGAGGCTGGGCCAGACCAAAGCTAGGAGCCCAGAATTCCGTCTGGGTCTCCTGTGTGGGTGCAGGGGCCCAAGCACTTGGACCATCGTCCACTGCTTTCCTAGGCACATTAGCAGGGAGCTGGATTGGAAGAGGAACAGTGGAGACTTGAACCAGGGCCCATACGGGATGCAGGCATGGCAGGTGGCAGCTTAGCCTGCGGTGCCATGATGCCAGCCTCAAAAGAATACTTCATAATATGTCTGGTAAACGGTTTTGTTGGTGTGAAGAGGTTTATAATGTACATGCTTTTTTTTTTTTTTTTTTTTTTTTTTGACAGGCAGAGTGGACAGTGAGAGAGAGACAGAGAGAAAGGTCTTCCTTTGCCGTTGGTTCACCCTCCAATGGCCGCAGCGGCCGGCGCACCGCTCTGATCCAATGGCAGGAGCCAGGTGCTTCTCCTGGTCTCCCATGGGGTGAAGGGCCCAAGCACTTGGGCCATCCTCCACTGCACTCCCTGGCCACAGCAGAGAGCTGGCCTGGAAGAGGGGCAACCGGGACAGAATCCGGTGCCCCGACCAGGACTAGAACCTGGTGTGCAAGGCGGAGGATTAGCCTAGTGAGCCGCGGCACCGGCCCATACACACTTCTTTAAAATTTTATTTACTTATTTGAAAGCCAGAGAGGCACTGACAATAAACAGCTCACTCACCTGCTGGCTCACTCCCCAAATATCTGCAAAAGCTGGGGCTGGGCCAGGCTGAAGCCAGGAGCTGGAAACACAACCTGAGTCTCCCACACAGGTGGCAGGAACCCAGCTGCCTGAGTCATCACTGCTGCCTCCCAGAAGGTGACACCTGGAGCAGAGCTGGGGGCACTCAAAGTCCAGGCGCTAACATGGGATGCTGCTGTCCTGAGCGGCATCTTGGCTGCCAGAGCCGAGTCTGCGTCCCTACCCCGTGATTCTACATGTCCTCTGACTCTAGCTAAAGGAAGCTGGATGTTTACGAGCATATAATTAGGCTACAATTATTAAAAACAAGAGCCAGTGCTGGGGTGTAGCAGGTAAAGCCACCACCTGCAGTGCCAGCATCCCATATGGGTGCCTGCTCAAATCCTGGCTGCTCCACTTCTGACCCAGCTGTCTGCTATGGCCTGGGAAAGCAGTGGAAGGTGGCCTGAGTCCTTGGGCCCCTGCACCCATATGCAAGACCCGGAGGAAGCTCTTGGCTTCGGATCGGCCCAGCTCCAGCCATTGCGTCCACTTGGGGAGTGAACCAGTGGATGAAGACCTCTCTCTTTCTCTCTCTGCCTCTGCCTCTCTAACAATTTTCTTTTAAAAAAAGAGGATATTATGTACAATTTTGTTATAAAAAGTTTAACTGTAAGCACAACTAGTATTTGGTGATGATACAAGAAAGATGGTAACGTGGGGAGCAGAGGCTGCGCGGCGTCACAGGGCACTTCAGGGACACCAGCAGTGTTCCAGGTCCTGAACGGGCGACGACGCTTTCACTCTGTGAAGACTCACGGGGCTCTGCGCTGAGGACACGTGCACCTGAGTAAGGGCACGCCTCGGAAAGGGCTCACTTAGACAGAAAGTCAGGGCGGGCACGTGGCCTCGCGGGAAGACGCCCGTGCTCCATGTCAGTGTCTGGGTTTGATTTCAGCTCCAGCTCCTGACTCCAGGTTTCTGCTAACGCAGCCCCTGGGAGGCAGCAGTGTTGGCTCAAGTGACTGGGTTCTGTCACCCACGTGGGAGACCTGGAAGTAGTTCCCAGCTCCTACCTTCAGCTTGGCCCAGTCCTGGTCACTATGGGCATTTAGGGAGTGACCCAACAGATGGGATCTGTCTGTCTCTCTCACCTCTACCTCTCAGATAAATCAAAAAACAAACAAAAACTCACTGGCTTCAAATGGGAATTCTGTCAGGATCAGCTGTCGTCTCTCATCTAACCAGCTTCCAGAGAAAGTGATGTGCAGAGAGACATGTTAAAGGGACGTAGCCAGAAACACCCAACCCTTGTGAAACCCTGCAGGGCAAATGATTTGGTTTCAACAACAAATAAACTGCAGGGGCCTGCTGTGGCACAGAGGGTGAAGCCGCTGCCTGCGAGCCGGTGTCCCAACTGGGCGCTGGTTTGTGTCCTGGCTGCTTCACTTCCAGTCCAGCTGCTAATGGCCTGGGAGAAGCAGCACAAGACGGCCCATGCGCTTGGGCCCCAGGCACCCACGTGAGACCCAGCTAAGGCTTAAGCTCCTGACTCCTGGCTTTGGCCTGGCCCAGCGCTGGCTGTCACAGTCATCTGGGGAGCCAACCAGCGGATGGAAGGTTTCCCCACCTTCCCTGACTTGGAAAATAAATAATCTTGGAAGAAAAAAACACAAATACATTTCAAAGAAAGAAACAAGGAGAGGGGAGCCCACAGACATGTTCCCACCAAGTGCAACTGCAAGCCTTGCTTGGATCCTGATTCAAAGAAACAAACTAATTTCTTCAAACACTTTTAAACTCCCACTTCAGTTATATATGCAATCTTCTTGACATGATAAACTATCTCAAGTTTTATTGAAAATAATTGGTTATGAATTAGGAATTGTTGAAAGTGGTAATGGCTAACACGGAAGTTCATTCTAGTAGTTTTTAATCAATTAAAACAACTTATTCAAAAGACAGCGTGTCAGGGAGGGAGAGACAGAGACAAAGAGATCTTCCATTCACTGATTCTCCAAATGCCCACAACAGCCAGGGGTGGGCCAGGCTGAAGCCAGGAGCCAGGAAATGCACTCGGGTGTCTCCCATGGCGGCAGGGATCCAATCTCTCGGGCCGTCACTGCCACCCCCCAGCTGCATCAGCAGGAAGCTGGTCTGGAGGCAGAGCAGGGACTCAACCCCGGTGCTGCAGTAAGCGAGCTGGGCCTCTCAAGTGGTGGCTTAGCTTAACCCACTGCCCCACAGTGCCACCCAGACTAGTCTCATTATTCTGTCTGAAAACTTTTCCATAATAAAGAGTTAAAAAAGCACGGGCTAGGAGGATCTCCTGGGTGAGACATGCACCTGCCTGCCCTGAGCCGCAGTTCTGCAGAGCCCCCTGGAACAGGAGCTGCGTCTCCTCTGATGGGGTCGTGTCCAAGGGCACGAGAGCAAACCACCCCTCACAGGTAGAACAGGCAGAGAGACAGGAGAGCGAGGCGGGCCCCGGAGCTCACACCTGCAGGAGCGTCTCTGCGCCTCTCGCTGGCAGCGCCTGGCTGTGCAGCTGCGTGATTCAAGGGCCACTGCCTCCCAGCTGCGTGACCTTGGACAAACTGCTTAACCCCAGCTTCCCTGCCCGTAACTCAGGGTGACGGTCTTCAGCCCCTAGAGTTCGTGGGAGGGTTTTGTGTCTGTCTGGCACGGAGCGAGCGGTAACTGAACGTGAGTGGCAGGAGTACCCTCACTACTATCACTGCCCGAGCTTCCCGCCCGTCTGTGGCACAGCGCACGTCGGGGTACAAGAGCGGCGCTGAGAAACGCATACCGGGACCGTGGGGCCTTCATCCTGCGGCACACCCCACTGGCCGGGCTCGCTCCACCGCCCCGACTCCTGCGGCGAGGGAGCCGACAGGAAGGCCCGGCAGCGTGGGCCGTGGAGCCCCACCACGACCTCCCGATGGGGCAGGCGGCCCTGCCCGGAGGCCTCCACCCACCTGTGCTGGACACGGTCTCAGAGGGCTGGAAGAGGGCAGTGGAGGAGGACGGTGGGGACGCCGTGGAGGAGCTGGCCGACTCCTTCCCCTCCAGCTCGGCCACCGGCAGCAGCAGGTTCTGGGCCAGGTGGGTGGGGCTGGCGGGGATGCCGTTCTCCAGGAGGAACTCGTCCAGGTCCATGTACTCCAGGTGGAAAGACTCGCCGTCGTACGGGATGGTCTTGTCCCAGATGGGCGGCATGAGGGAGGCCGAGACGGCCATGGTGCTGGCGGCCGCCGCCTCGTCCTCCTCCAGCTTCTCTTTCCCCTTTTCCTTGTCTGCAGACACAAAACCTGGGGTGAGACACCACACAGAGAGCACCTCAGTCCCAGGAGGCGGGCGGTGGCCGCGGGTGGCCCAGCCTGCTCGGAGCGCTACTCCATCCCAGGCCCGTAGAGCCCGCTCTGTTCCTGGGGGCCTCTCCGGAGATGGCACTGGGCCTCCTCCAGGCCTGGCTTCCCAGGAAGCTCACCACCGCCGAGGCCGCGTGGGGTCCCCGGGTCGGTGCAGCACGGGCCGCGGGGCCAGCACCTGCAGGAGGCTCACCTCAGTGTGAGGAGCCGAGAGCCTCAGGCCGCCAGCTCTGGCGCTCTCTCCTGCTCCCGCCAGCCCTGCGTGTCCTCCCTGACCCACGGCAGGGCTGAACCCAGCTCTGCCACCCACGTGCTGCGTGACGTCTGAGCTCAGCCACGCTGCTTCACTCCTCTGGGTCTCAGTGTCTCCTACCGTCACCGTACTAGAGTTCCCGGCACACGCTGGCATTCACCGTCACTGTGAGCTCTGAGGACACGGCAGAGCCTGGGATGCGCCCTTCTACAGCTCAGGGGTCAACAGAGGGGCAGGCAGGCAGTGGTCGTGGACTCCGAACACTGGATGTGCAGGCAGTCACTGGAGGGTTACCAGGTGGAGACCTGGAGCTTTCTTGTCAGAGCAGCCAATCAGAGACCCTCATCCCTGAACAAGCAGGACACACCGCGGACAGGTGTCCTGGGAGGAAGGCGTGGAACGGCTCCCATTCAAAGCCAAACTAATCAACCAATGGAGACTACAACCCATCTAATTATCATGGCCAAAACATTCAGCACATGGATATCCAAGCGAGGCCAACCAAGGGAGAAAACGAAAAGACGAGAGCGATGTGATGACAGAGAGGAGGCTGGGAGGGAATCGAACCGACAGGGACGCTACTCAGGGAAGCGGGAGATAAAATCATGACGAGTGCATGATGGGTTTTCAAAATCCAGGGAGACAACTGTGAACTCAGGATTCGGAAGTGAGAAGGAGAAACCAGACGTGACTGTGTTGGAAACAAACCAGCCACCCATGGACACCGACACCATAGACAAGGCCCAAGAGCAGCCCAGCGGCCCAGTGAAGATGGACACGCCAGGGAATTAGGAAGGTGGAGATTTTTCACAAACAGAACCTGGGCATGGCTTCTTGTATGAATTAACTTGAATTTCTGCAACTGTCTCCCGCACCAGGCTTTGGCTGACGACCAACTAGGAAGTCAGGGAGCCAAGCCTCGGTGGGCTGGGCCGGCCAGATGGCATCCCGGTCTCCTCCCCTGAGATCCAGGCTCCACGTTCTGTTCAGAAACCTGCGACCCATGTCGGGTGGGGCCACTGAGATCAAAGGGGGGAGGAGAAAGAAAAGCCGCCAAACTGAAAGTCAAGCGCTAAGTCCAGGGTTCACCTGCTCAAGACAATTAAGGGCAACTGAGATCGGCGATTTAAACCGGAAGAGAGAAACCACTCGTCTACCATGCACGTCACAGGACTTGACACCAGTGGTGGCCAGTGGGATGTAGTAAAAAGAGGACCAGACCGGGAGTCACATGTGACCTTGAGAAAGCACCTTCCCCGCTCCAGGCCTCGAGTCTCCTCCTCTGGGCAGTGGGGATGCTACCCCCAGGCCGCTGTGGAAGTCTACGTGAAGTCAGGTTACCACCAAGCGCTCCGTGAGTGGGAACCTCAGACGGGAAGCTGCCCCTGCGCACCCCGGTCCCTGCAGCCTGCCTTAGCCCCAGACCTGGAGCGAACATCACCTTAAAAATAAAAGGGCTTATTCACGTAAGGTCCCAAAGCAGGAGGAAAAAACCTGGCCTCACCTGATGTACTGAAGCTATTTATAACCCAACAGTGACAGCCACAGTGATGGGAGCCTCAGAACGCGGAGGCATTCTTAAGAGAAAAATTAATTCCCAGGATAGGCGACTCACAGAAGGCCTGCCCCCTCCCAAGTCCCTACATTATACTGATGGCTCCCGGGCTGGAGGGATGCCCTGGTGCACCTGAGACCCACAATGGGTGGCACTCCTGCACCCCATCCCCAGGGCAAAAAACAAGGCCAAGCCTGCTTCCCACACGTGCCCTGGGCAGTGAGATGAAGCCCGGCCCTGCCACTGAGCCCCAGCAGGGGAGCGGCTCCAGGGGCCTAGCTCAGAGGCGCCTTCCCCGTGTATCTCTCACTGCACCTCGGCAGCAGCCCGGGGACACGTGTCCAGAGGAGCTCCAGCGAGCACCCAGTCCCTGGGGATGCTCCGCACCCAGGAGCGCGGCAGGCCGCATACCTGCCACCCCGGACCCGCCCTTCTCCAACTTCGGCGCGGACTTTGCAATCACGGGGGTGGCAAGCACACGGAATGCTCCTTAAAAGGCAGACTCCCATCCCAGGAGCCGCAGCCTGGGTGGGGCCCAGGAACCGGCATTCCAAGCAAGCATCCCGGGCGAGGCAGATGCAGGCGGCTCCAGGGGAGGCGCCCCGGGGCGTCACGTGAGCGGCCGCTTCCGACCCCACCAGCCTCCTCACGCCCCCACCCCAAGCTCCCCCGCCCGCCGCGGCCCCGCCACCCCCCTCCGCTTCGCTCGCCCCCGGCCGCCTCTCCCCAAGCCCCTGCCTAGGCCTCCAGGCTCCTCGTCATCCCTGGCCCCATCCCCCTCCGCTGGACCACTTCACCCTGACCTCCGACCTCCCAGCCCCGCCCTCAGGAGGCCCCGCCCCTGCAGAAGTCCCGCCCCCAGGGCGCGCGGACGCCCCCCCTCACCAAGGCGCGCCTCGCGCGGGGGGTTCTCCATCAGCTTCTTCAGCACCAGCGGGAAGGAGCCCGGCAGGCCCCGTTCCCCAGCTGCGCGCCCCGGCCCCGGGCCCGGGCCCGGCCCCGCCTGCGGCTCCACAGGCGGCTTCTTTCCGCCGCCCGCGTCGGACATCGTGCCCCGCGCTCCGCTCGCGCGCCGCGCCTCCCCCGCCCGCCCCCCGAGATGGGCCGGAGCCGTGCGACCCGCCGCAGCTGCCGACCCGGGCGGCGACTGCGCAGGCGCGCAACAGCACCCCCGCCTCCCTCCATCCCTACCCCGCCTGCGGACCGACTCCGGCGTATTAATTATTCATGAGGCCAGGCCAGCGTCCCCGGACGGCGGCTCCGGATTGGCCAATCCCGCGAGAAGGGCGGGCGCGGCTTCTCGGGCTGCGATTGGCTAGGCAGGCAGGGTGAGCGCGACACGTGCGGGGCCAGGTGAGGAGCCCCCGCCCCTGCGCTCCCTGATTGGCGCTTGCCAGAGTCTCTGTCCTAGGGCCCTCTCGGCCGCAGCCTCTTCCCCGTCTCAGAACACCCGGAGCAGCGCGGCCGCCTCCTCTTCCCGCGGGTCCCCGCCTCAGCCGGAGGGGGGCGGGGTGGGGCGCGGTCGGGCCGGCCCCCCACGGGTCACGTGGAGCCGCGGCAGGGTCCAGCCGCGGGGGAGGGGGAGAAGGCGCGGAAGCAGCCAATGGCGGCCGGGGGCGGGGCCCGGCCCGTGCACGAGGCGCCGCACGTGCGGGGCTGCGGCGGGGCGGGAAAGGGAAGAGGAAGGGAGGGGCGGGCCTCGCTCGCCGGACTCTGCCCGGGGCCGTGGGGCTGGGGCGTGAGGCCTAGGCCGCGCTCCGCCTCCCGCCGCGACCCCGGGGTCGGCCGAGGGCCGGGCCGCCGCGAGGCCGGTGTCGGGTTGCCTGGCGATCCCGGCTGTGTCCCTGTGGGCGGCGGCGGCAGATAAACACTAACGTGGAGCGAGCCTCCCGGAGGCCCGGCCTGAGGCGGGCCGGAACGCGCGCCCGCGCTCCCACTTACTAGCCCGTGACCTTGAGAAAGTCCAGTGGCTTCACTTGGGCTGTGTCCTTGGCCATAGTTAGGAGCTTGGGCTAGATACTCTCTGCCGACCTCATCGGCTCTGAAATTCGCTTCTGGCCTACGAGTTTCCCTTTTCCTAGGGCAAAACAAAAACAAAACCTCTTTTACACAGAGTACTGAGCCCACGGCCGCCTCTCTCAAAATACGATCATTCCCTGAGGGGAAACGGGGAGACACGCCGTCTGGGGGCGCGCACGGAGCTGGGGACGCCGCAGGAAGCTGCGGAACTGACCGGAACTCCTCCTGATGGCGGGCCTTGGCTGCCTTGGCCTGGGTCCCTGTGGCGGCTCAGGGGGCGCAGTAGAATGGCAGCTGTGGGTTCCCGGGGTGTGCGCCCGCCGGCGGCCTGAACGCTGTCAAGCGGGTGCGATCCGAATTTCGCGGGAGAAGTCGGGTGGCGGGCTGTGGCACAGCAGGTTGAGCCGCCGCCTGCAAGGCGGGCATCGCATCCCAGCACAGGTGGAGTCCCCGCTGCCCCCTGCTAATGCACCTCGGAAGGCAGTGGAAGGCGGCCCACGTGCTTGGGCCCCTGCACCCGCGTGGGAGACCTGATGAACTCCCGGGCTCTGGCCTGGTGCGCCCCGGCTGTTGCTGCCAACCGGGGGAGTGAACCCGCAATTAGACCTTTCTGTTTCCCCCTCTCATTGTGCCTTTCAAATACACTGAGCCTGGGAAGCTAGAAATTTGAAGGACTCTGGTAGGTGGTAGGGACAGGACGACTGAACCGGACTCCAGAGTTCAAGTTCTTCCTGCCACACTGTTAGACTTCATCCTTCTCTGGACCTGTTGCCTCCTGTGGTAGCCACGGGAGACGGGTAGGACAGGGTCTACCTCAGGGCTTTCTGTGAGCCAGTGCAGTAGTCGCGCAATTGCAAAGTTGCAACAAACGGTCCATTTTGTGATTCTACTAAAACTGTGATTGGTTGGTTTATCGGTTATCCAGAGACGAACACAGTCCCTGGGTCCCTTTGCATGTAGTGGAAAGAGTAAGTTGTGTCCAGAAAGAGCCTGTGTGTTGTGGAATTGTTGTTAGTGGGAAGATAATTGTTGTTAGGGGAAAGTAGCCTAGAGATTTTTAGAAACAAGTTTCAAAGGGCACTCCTAGGAAACTGATTTAAGCAGTACGCGAAGCTTTTAAGTAACGTGGGTAGTTTAGCCAGCAGAGGGGCCTGCTAGGTTGGAGTGGGACGTACGTTTCTGTGGCTAACAGGGCGTTACTGAGTGAGGAAAGCGCTTGTCAAGGTATCAGAGGCGGATAAATGATTACCGGCGCAGTGGAAAGTTAGGACATTTGTTCCTGACAGAGGTGGGATGGAGGAAGTACAGACTGAGATGTTCTTTCTTTAGCAGTAGTTATGCAAAATGGATAATGCCTGCTCCACTGGTGTGCCAGCAGCGAGGCTGCCAGGCCGTGCTTCCTCTGAGTGTGCACCGCCTTGTGCTGCCGCCCTGCAACGGGGAGGTTTCCCCAGGATAGCCGGAGGGCGACTGGCGTGTCCCAAATTCGGCAGGAGCGTCGCAGGCAGGCGTGTGTGCTCTTGTGCGAGCTGGGAGACTGGCCATGTGGCTGGCCTGCAGCGCCTGCCATTTCTGGTCTCTTGTTCACTCGCCACAGCGGCCTCCCCCTGCCTCCATCCACTCTCGGGGTTGGGGAAAATAACAGGGCGACCTCAACAGAAGCAGAAACGTTAGGAGAAGTAATCAGCTGATTTGTGTGGCTGCTTAGCCCCACAAAGAACCTCGGTAAGCTTGTGTCCTCTCACAGTTAAGACTTAAGAAGCAGGAAGCGGCACTTGGGTGCTCTGTGGCAATAGGTTTGCCGAGCCGCGGCCTCTGGAGGGAAGTGGGGGTCCTAGTGTCCCCGTGGGCTCGGGGGGCGGGCCTCCCCAGAGTCTCCCCTCAGCCACTGCCCAGCTCCGTGGCCTTGGGCCTCGGATGTTTTCCTCTAGGTTGAGATGGACGGCCCTACCTCTCAGAACGTTTGTGTAGATCCTCTGCAATAAGCAACGCCAAGTGTATGCCCAGAACAGTGAGTGGCGAGACGTGGGTGGCACTCAGGTTGCGCTGGGCTAGGGGTTGAGTTGTTTTGGGGATGAGGACAAGGCTGGGGCTCTGCAGGTGGGTTACAGAATCTAAGCGAGAACCGGAAGAGGATGTGCAGCGTCCGCACTCCTGAGCTGGACTCTTTACTGCTCCGGAATCCCCCGGGAAAACTTAATTCCGTCGAGCAAATGCACAGAAATGATCTTCATGAACCCATCGTGCCAATTGGGATCATTATTATTATTCGAATTCCAGCGTGGGAGCCTTTGACCAGATTGCTCCCAGCCCTTCAGCACCCAGTAGGACTGACAAGTGGGCCCCGAGCACGACGCTGCGGCTTCCGCTGAGCTCGGCACGGCCCGGTTTTCCGTGTCCTCTGCCAGTTCCGCATGCAGGAGGGCACAGTGCTTTGTTGAGGAGAGGAGCTCAGTAAATATTTGTTGGCAGTGCTGGTAGGAGGGTTAACAAAGCCTTTCACAGCCGAGTCACATGCATTCGGAGCGGTGCTGGTGTTAAATAGCAGCCATTGTGTTTGGTTCCCAACTGGACCTGGCATAACGAGCGGGAGCCGTCCCTGTGGCGCGGCCCCGCACCTGCCCTGCTTGCCAGCCCACATACCTGTGGCTGCATAGTTCTGGGCTCTCTGCTTTGTACCTTGGTCTCCGTGTGTTCTGGGGCGAAGTGGTGGGTGGAGGCTCTTCCCTAATCCCTGCCCATCTCTTCAGGACTCTCGGGAGCGCCAGTGTCCTGGTTGGCTTGCATTTTGTGCCCGCCCAGCGTTCAGAGTAGCACAGAGCTACTCTGCTGGTACCGTTTCCGGGGGGAGGCCTCACCTGTAGCCCCTGCGGCGTCTCGACAGCCATGGCCCCTCCAGCTGAGGCCGTGCTGGGGGTACAGTGGGAGGCTGGGTGTGATTCCCACTTCAGCTGCTCCCTAACTGTGTGACCTTGGGCAAGTTACTCAACTTCTCTGTGCCCGAGTGCCAGACTTAAGGCAGTTCACGCACAGGACAGCACCTGGCACACGGCAAGCACTCCATTAAAGTTAACTCTTTCCGCAGTTCCCTCTGGGTTGCTCGTTCCTCCCCTCCTGCCCCTTCCTCGGATAATGGGGGTGGGTGGCCCTCCCGCCCCGTTATGACCCTCGAGGCCCTGCAGGCTGTTGCCTTCCTGGGGCTGTCCCCCTTGCTCCGCTCCTGGAGCCACAGCGCGCGGAGTCTGTCCTGCCCAGGGGAGGGCCTTGGCGGTGTAACGGCCCCTTCCATGCCTTCCCAGCCTCGGCTCTGACCCCTGACTGCAGTCCCGAGCCGGGGGAGCGGGGTCAGCCGCGCGCTAACACGGGCTCAGGAAGCAAAGGAGGAATGATCGGCTGACTGAGAGGCACTGCTGCCCTGGGACGTGGTTGTGAGCAGCGGGGAATCCTGTGGGTACGCACACGCCCAGAGGCGGGAGGCGCGGGGTTGGACCCCTTGGACAGCTGTGTGGCCTTGCCCTCTCTAAGCACCCTTCTCTCCCGGGTAGGGCAGACACCACACCTCCCTTGCCACACCATGGCAGTGGCGCGAGGGCACAGAGCACAGGTCCCAGCGCCAGCGCAAGAGACCGCAGCTGTTGGGATCAGGAATCCTTCCTTCCACAGCCCCGCTTTGGGTCAGGCCCCGTGAGAGCCTGCTAGAGGAGCACTCCTGGGGCCGGCGCTGTGGCGCAGCCGGTTAACACCCTGGCCTGGAGTGCCGACACCCATATGGGCGCCGGTTCGTCCGAGACCCAGATGCTCCTGATCCAGCTCTCTGCTGTGGCCTGGGAAAGTAGTAGAAGATGGTCCAAGTCTTTGGGTCCCTGCACCTGCGTGGGAGACCCGGAAGAAGCTCCTGGCTCCTGGCTTTGGCCTGGCCCATCCCCAGCCATTGCAGCCATTTGGGGAGTGAACCAGCGGATGGAAGACCTCTCTCCCTCTGCCTCCCCTCTCTCTGTGTAACTCTGACTTTCGAATAAATAAATAAATCTTTAAAAAAAAAAAAAAACGAAGAAGAAGAAGAGGGACCCCTGGATGCCACCCTCCGCCTGGCACTTGGCGAGAATGAGTGTCTCGAATTTCTGTGACTGGGGTGGGGGCCCCTAAAGTGGGAGGGAAGAGGGAGGGGCCCCACATACCGGCCCTGAGGTTAGTCAGTCATTGGAGTCATTTCCTCGCTCAGAGACTGTGAAGACACCCCTTAGAAGGCTGTGGTGAGGATTAAACCAGCTGACACATCCAGCACCTACAAAGCCCCCTCCCCCTTCCTCAAGACGTCGAACTGCATCCAGCTGCTCCCCCCCCCCCCGCCCCAGGCTGTGAGGCCGGCACACGCGCCTCTGCCAAGGCCAGGCGGCGCGGAGTCCACCCTGAGCACTGTCCCAAGCCCCTTCCTCCTGCCCCCACAGCCCTGCGGAGATCCTGGGCTCTCCTGTGCAGGGCCCGCGGCACCACACCCCAGGAGCCGCAGCGAGGCCGTCCTGCACCGCAGTGACATCCGGTTCTCTGGATGGCGGGAAGCCGGGAAGGAGGGCCAGAGTGCGAGCGCGATGGGGGGGGCGGAGGGAGCCCGGTGCCACGCTCTTTGCCTTTCACAGAGGAAACAGCCCGCGCTTCGCAGTTTGCAAACACTCACGTGGGGTAACTCATTTAATCCTGGCGGCAAGCCCGCGGCACGGGCCTTCTCCCTCTCCTCTTTACAGTCTGGGGACAGCGGGCCAAGTCAAGGAGACCTGAGCAGTGGGGTCAGGTCCTGTCTGGTTAGAAGCCTCCCTGCTGGGCCCGGTGCTTCTGGTCTAGGAGCGCCCCCAGGTGGGAACCCCGCGTGCCCAGTGCAAAGCCTCCTTCCACCTCTGAGTGCTTCACAGCTCCTGGCAAGGATGGGGATGGGGGCGCCTCTGAGCACAGGCAAGGCCCCCCGGGGAGGGGGTGCGGGCAGTAGGTGTGTGAGGCTGAGAGACTGTGCCGTCTTCCCGGAAATAGGCTGGAGAAGGAAGAAGAACGAGAGAGCGAGCAGCCTGGAACAGGCTCGCCAGGTGGGGAATCCATGAGACAGAGGGTGGGGGCAGAGCCAGGAAGCGTAGTCTTTAGGGATCAGGACCCACAGACATAGAGGAGAAACTGAGGCAGAGTGGCAGCCAGGCCCACTCTTTTGCTGAATGTGCTCCTCTCTGCCGACAGTGAGGGTTGCCGGGCAGCCCCCGGAGTTTCGGGTCCAGTGAGCGCTGCCTGAGAAAGGTGGCTTGGGACTGGCATTGTGGCACAGCGGTTTAAGCCATTGCCTGCAAGGCCAGCATCCCATATGGGTGCTGATTTGAGTCCGAGCTGCTCCACTTTTGATCAGCTCCTTGCTAATGGCCTGAGAAGGCAGCTATCTGCCCAAGTTTTTGGGTCCCTGTACTCATGTGGAAGACCCCGAAGAAGCTCCTGGCTCCTGGCTTTGGCCTGGCCCAGCCCCAGCCATTGCGGCCATTTGGGGAGTGAGCCAGCAGATGGAGGATCTCTCTCTCTCTCTCTCTCTTTAACTGCCTTTCAAATAAATACATCCAGGAGCAGCGAGAGGGGAGCGCGGGAGCGGGTCTCGGGGAGTAGCCTTCTCGGGGAGTAGCCTTCAACCAGAAAATGGAGTGGGAGACTGCAGACAGAGCAGTCTCATGAGAGCACACCTGGAGTTTCTCACGCTCTGCCTGCCCTCCGCGGAGGTTCCCTCCCACTGGAGTCAGGGTAGCCCTGCACGTGACCTCCCCATGTCACAGGTGCAGCCACTGGGCTGGCGCACCACGAGAAAGCGGGGGACTGTGACCCGTCCCCCAAGCACACACCTGCCCCCTTTCACAGGGAAGCAGAGAGCTAGAGATCTGACGGCCTCCCCGGTCTCTGCCCTGAGGTCCGGAGCCACAGAGGTGGGCAGTGGGGAGAGGAGCCGCTGCGACCAGACCTCCTGAAGCACTTGCCACACGACTGTGTCAGATCCCAGTTCTGCGTGGTGGGTGTAAGGTGCAAGCTTTGCAGGTAGACATCTATTTTTATCCACATCTGGAGGGTGTGGGGCTTTGGGAAGCAGTGAATGCAAGTAGTGTGCAGGAGCCTTCCTGGCTGCCGTGGCACGTCCGCCCAGGGGGCTCCTAACGTGCAGTGAGATGCCACACGAAGTGACAGGAGGTGACCTGAGACTGGCCCACGCCCGCCTTACGGGACTAACTAATCCTTAGCTAGAGCCTGCCAGCTCTTGGCAGGGCTCTGCCTGAAACCTTGGGCAAGTCCCCTAAGTGCTGCGCCCTGCCTGGGAGGGTTGGGGACTTTTCAGCTGTCACAAGGCTCTGCAGACCAGCTGGGAGCTTGTGGCCGGCAGCTGCCACCCGCCACAGAGGCCCGGTTATCCTGACCGAGGAGCAATGTCCCGAGTTGCTCCCGAAAACCTTCCCTTGCTCAGCTGGGACCTGGCCCTGTAGTGCAGTGGGACGCGCTGGGGCACCTGGGAGGACAGGACCAGGACCCAGAAGGGACTCCCCCAACTCAGCTCTCAGAAATCCTTCCAGCCTGGCCTCTTGCAGGCGTGGGCAAAAAAAGCCAACAGTGGCCTGGCTGTGGGTGTGGACTCCATCTGGGTGCTGAGCTGCAGGGGGCTTCCCTGAGGGGTGGGCTTCTCTTGTGAGCAGCAGGGGTCCTAGGTTCTAGGAGGCGAGGGAGCTCTGTGATGCCCACCTGGAGTGTGGCCCAGGCCCAAAGTTCCATGGAGGACCCTGTTGGGACCCAACCCTGACTCCTGCACCTCCTCCCTCCCACAGGGGCTCCTGAAGAGCAGAGCCCACGGCCTGCTCTTTCCTGCTTTTACAAAACAAGCCCCAGGGCTGAAAAGAGGTCAAGAAGGGGGGGGGGTCTCTTCTCTGGCTGCAAAGTTTTAAGAGTGGGCAGAGAGAGTCCTGGGAAAGGAAGTCCTGTGGGGACGCCCAGGACCACCTACGGATGAGACGTGGCAGGTGTTAGCACAACAGGATGAGGGAGAGGCCTGAGGGAGGGGCCCCGAGGGGACACCCGGGCCCCTAGGTGACCTCGGGCAGCAGAGGCTGGGCTCCCCTGAAGGCGGTGAGGAGGCAGGGTGAGTGCTGACAACTTGGAGCAGAAGCATTTATCACGAGGAAGCACCCCGGGCAGGTGGCCCCCAACTCTTGCTAACTAACTGTTTGGGGCACCTGGGCTTCCCAGGAAGATACCTGGTGCTGGCTGCCTAGCTACCCCTCGGTCCACGCCCTCCTCCGCCCGCTGCCTCGCCCCGTGTTTGCCATGGTATCCTAGGAACGCAGGGCTTCGAGCCGTGTGGCCCTGTTACATAACAGCTTCCATCCCGTGCGTGAGTTCAGCCCAGCGCAGGAGCCGGGAGCCACAGCAGGCAAGGCAAGCTTCTCTCCAGACTCCCGGGCCCCTGCTGCCCACACCTGCCGGCTGTGCCACTGCTCTGCCTGCCCCCCGGTGCCGGGGGCGGGGGTGGGTAGGGAGAGCGTCAGCAGCAGTCAGTCCAGCTGTATCTTATCCTGTCCTTGGCCCAAGCACAGTGGCTGCACACTGGTCATAACTTCCCAAGGCTAGCAGGCCCTGGGGGCAGCCTCAGAGCTGGTGTGGCGCTCCCACACCCCCCGAGTCCCTTTCCGCACTGTGACCCACCCTTCTGCCCCAGATGAGACCACAGACAGACCCCTGCCAGGGACCCCCCCCCCCCCCGCCCAGCTGGGGATGCTCGTCCTGACTCTGTGCCTGTGGGTGCTCCCGCCCCTTGGACACCTGGGCAGCCAGCCAGTGCAGACCACCCGCGTTCCTACCTGTCCTCTTCTCTGGCCAAGGCAGAGAGTGCTCCAGCAGGGACTTGAGGACCTCAGGCATGTCCATGGCAGGGGCCACTCCGATCCGGTCACAGCTCGACATGGCCCGGCAGGAGGTGCTTGCTCCGGGAGTTTGGAAGCAGCTGAGAGGCAGGGGCTGGCCTGGGAGCCGCAGGCTAGGGAGGCAGGCGGGGTGGGGGCCTGAGGCAGCCAATGGGCAGCACCGGCCCCGGCCCGCCCGTCCACCCCCGGCTCGGCCACCTGCCAGCTCCGGCTGCAGCCAGGCCTTCCCTTCCCGCTGCTTGGCTGGGCGGACCTGGCCCTGCGCCAGCTGCAGCACGTGGAGCCACCGCGCCAATCCTCTGACAGAGAACCCGGCCTGTTATCTAACTTTGCGAAGGGAAATTCTCCCCAGGCTGGGAGCCATAACCAGGGCTGCCAGATGAGAACGGTGAGCACAGCTCCACGCCCACAGCGAGCAGGCTCGGCACAGGGTGGAGGGGCCCTGGCAGCCCAGGCACGGCAGAGAGCAGGGCCCACCACGGCAGCCATCCTGGGCTGGGGCCCGGGGCTCCAGGGAGGACAGAGGAGGGCAGGCAAGACAGTAGCTCAGCACAGAAGATCCTCGTTGTGTTGGTGTGTGCAGGGGCACTACCGGGCACTGTGCAGTCACCCAAGGGCTTGTGAGCCCCGAAGGCTTGTGGCGTGCTTTGATGCTGGTGTGTGTGTGTGTGTGTGTGTGTGTGTCGTGCACACGCGCACTGCAATGCACGGGAGTGTGCATGTGGCATGTGTAGCTGGGGCTATCTGCCATCTGCAGAGCCGGAAGCCTGCTCTCCAAAGGCGAGTGCAAAAGACCTGCAGCCTGGAGTTCTTCGGTGTTCTGGGGAGAAGAGGGAAGAGGCAGGTGCCTGGCAGAGGCGCGCTGGGAGGGGAGCACCAGGCTTGTCCTGGACGAGGCATCCCTGCTTCCCAGCCCGTCTACTGGCCATTGGCTGGAGTCCGCTCCTTTGCCCTCCTGCCAGCACTCTGTCTGGCCTCTGTGGGCCCAGGCCACCTGGGCGTGTGGGTGAAGTCCGCGCTCTGTTTCCATCCACCTGAGACCAACGTCAGAGTGAAGCCAGACTTGGCCGGGGGACATCAGGTGCTGGATTCTGCCAGACACTGGTGTGGAATCCTGGACGAGCCGAGCCGAGCCGAGCTTCTGGTGCCAGTTCCCAAACTGCTGCAAGCAGTGACCTCGAAGGCCCCCTCCAGCTCGCGCTCCGGCTCAGCGGCTCTGGGCTGCGTGTGATAAGCACAGGTTTGTCTGCTGTAGCTGACTCCTGTGCAGTTCTTTGCTGCTGCCCAAAATTCCAATTTGCTCAGAATCAAAAACATCCAAGACCCCCTCCAGCCTCTCCCCTTCCCGACAGCACCCAGCGTATCCTCTCCGTGCCCTCCTTCCCCCCAAAATGATACTCCCCGGATTATGGTCTTTTCTCAAATAATTAAAAATTAATATTCTTAACCTTTGACTAAAAAAACCAGTATATGGCTCAAGGCTCAAAAGTTTTGATAAAGTACATACTTCAGAGACATCATTTTTATCCCTGCCCCCATAACAAATTTAATTTATTTCTTTGTTTTTAAAAAGATTCTATTTTAGAGGCCAGGGTTGTGGCATAGCAGGCAAAGCCTCTGTCTGTGATATGGGCATCCCATGTGGGTGAGTCCCGGCTGCTCCACTTCCCGGCCAGCTCCCTGCCAATGCGCCTGGGAAAGAAGTGGAGGATGGCCCAAGTGCTTGGGGCCCTGCCACCCACGTGGGAGACCTGGAAGAAGCTCCTGGCTTCAGCCTAGCCCAGCCCCAGACATGGTGGCCATCTGGGGAGTGAACTAGCAGATGGATGACCTCTGTCTCTCCCTTTCTCTCTCTCTAACTCTGCCTTTCAAATGAATAAATCTTTTCATAAAATGCTGTCTTTAAAAAAATATTTTATTTGACAGAGTGAGAGAGCGAGTTTTCATCTGCTGGTTTACTCCCCCAAATGCCTGTAATAGCTAGAGCTGGGCCAGGCCAAAGCCAGAAGCCTGGAACGCCATCTGGGTCTCCCAGGTGGTGACGGGGCCTACGTACTCAGGCCGTCTTCTGCTTTCTCAGGAACATTAACAGGGAGCTGTATCAGAAGTGGAGCAGCCGGGACTCGAACAGGCAGTCCTATGGATGCTGGCACTGCAGGCAGCGGCTTAACTCCCAGAGCTGTATGCTTTGAGGATGTAGTGATACTCGGTCATGGCAAAAGCAAGGCCCCCTTTCTGTTCTGTTCCAGCCAGGGCCCAAGCTGGCGCCCGCCGTGTCCCTGGGAGTATGGGTACAGAGGGCCCGGTGCAGGCTGCTTTGAGTTTACCTGTGATTTGCAGACAGCATTGACTCAGGTGAGTTGGTGCATTAACTACTTCCTGGCCTACGAGCCCTGGAGTGCAAGCTCTGGCTGACAAGGGTGGAATGGGCAGGCAGCTACAGAGCGAGACTTCAGAGACAACAGGAAGTACCCTCAGTGTCTCAGAAATGCCCCTGCTGCCTGGCGCTGCCCTTCCGGGGGATTCGCGCCTGTGAGCCTTCCGCAGACCCCACCTGTCGTACAAGTACCCTGCTCACCAGGCTGGACCCCGGGAGTTCAACACCAAACACCAAGCCTCCTCAGCAAACTCCCCGCCTTTAGAGGACGCCTGTGCCCCTGAATGCCCTCAGCGGCACCCCTGCTGTGTGCTCGGTGTCCAGCTGGCAGTGGCAATGATGGTCAGGTGGGGGGGGGGGGGAAGGGCCGGGCAGGCACATCCCCGGACACGTCCGGAAGGGGCCACACGGCAGGTGTGTGGGGATTGTCCTCATTTCTGGCTGCTTTACTTCTGATCCAGCTCCCTGCAAATGTGCCTGGGGAGGCCGTGGAAGACGGCCCTGGTGCTTGGGCCTCTATCAGCCTTGCGGGAGACCTGGAAGAAGCTCCTGGCTTCTGGCGTTAGCCTGCCCGGCTCCGGCTGCTGCAGGCATTTGGGGAGTGGGCTGAAGGTCCCTCTTTCTCTGCTGCTCTGCCTTTCAAATAAATCTTTAAAAACCCAAAACCAACTGTCTCTGTGCTTTGCTCTCTCCCTGGCCAGCAGAAGTGAAGGGGCCAGTGAAGCTGGACACAGCTTGCCAGCCAGCATGTGGGTCCAGTGTCCCGGGCTGCCCTTTCCTGAGGGCCTGGGGACACTTCCTGGGAAGCTGCACAGGGCCTCCCTGGTGGGGAACAGCGGGGTGTGGAAGCAGGTTAGGGAGAACCCTCCAGGGCCACCCGAGCCGCACCTGCAGGCTCCCGAGACACCTGGCTCGCTCCAGGCCCCTTGGCAGTGGTGCACTGTGGGTGGGCCTCACTGCGGTCTCTACTTCCAAGGCTGAAGACCAGCAGTGGGCCTGCGTTCAGCAAGTGGGGGCCCTCTGACGGGGTCTATCTCAGCCACTGACCAAATATCCAGGTGGCCCTGGTGCCTGGAACCACAGATGTGGCCCAGAATGAAGAGAAAAAGATGCACAGCATTACATGCGCACTAATTAACAATGACACGAGTTTCTGGAAGCCTGAATTCCAGTTCTATCTCCTCCTCCAGGAAGTCCACCTGGCTTCCCAGCCTGGATGAGCCTTCCCTGGCTTGCTGAGTGTCTCCCACCACGGTGCCCATCACATCACCCATTACCCCACAATCTTCTATGTAGGTCGCCCCCCACCCCTGCCAGCAGCCTGGATTCAAGACAGCCACAGCTTCTCCCACAGTCTTGGATGCCAGGAGTGAGGGTGCAGTGGGTGCCTAGTTAATGCTGACCAACCCAAGCCAAACGAGGACCAGGCGGGAACTTAAGGGAACTGAGGTTTAGTCCACGAGGTCCCCGGAACTGCTCTTCGACTTTCCTCCTGCAAGCCATTCTCTCTCCAGCCCCAGGAGGGGCTGCAGCTTCCCGCACCACTTAGTTTTGCACAGTGCAGTCGGGGAGCCAAGAACGCCAGAAGAACAGAGCCAAGGGCACCTCTGCCGACAGCCAATTCCCAGGAGGTTCTCCATCTTTTTTTCTGCCTCTTTCCCAGGAGTCCCTGAAACCCTCACTGTCTGCGGAGGCTGTGAAGGGTGCTCGGCAGTCCTGCAGGGCTGCGGTGAGAAGGGACGCTCGCCCCGGGCCTGCAGGGCTGTGGTGAGAAGGGATGCCTGCCCCATGCCTGCAGGGCTGTGGTGAGAAGGGACAGCTGCCCCAGTCCTGCAGGGCTGCGGTGAGAAGTGACAGCTGCCCCGGGCCTGCAGGGCTGTGGTGAGAAGGGACACCTGCCCCGGGCCTACAGGGCTGCAGTGAGAAGGGACTCCCACCCCGTACCTGCAGGGCTGCGCTGAGAAGAGACACCCACCCCGGGCCTGCAGGGCTGTGGTGAGAAGGGACGCTTACTCCGTTCCTGCAGGGCTGTGGTGAGAAGGGACGCTCACTCCATTCCTGCAGGGCTGTGGTGAAGGGACAGCCGCCCCAGTCCTGCGGTGACCGAGCTGCTCAGCGCCCCCTCCCATCCTGTATCAGGCACCGGAGCGCCTCCTGCAGACCCAGCTGGCTGACTCCCTGGCCTCGGGCCTCTCCTGAGCGCTACCCGGTGAGAGCCCCTCCCGCAGGACTCCCCCCGCCCCGAACCCCTGCTGTAATGCATCCACTCCTCCTAAGGTGAGGGAACTGGGGGCCCACCTGACGTCAGGCTGCTCCAGCCTCGGGGAGTCGGGGGTGCGGCCAGGACGCGCGCACGGCCCTTCCGCTGAGGGAGCTGCCTCCACCAGGGGCACAGCCCAGGGCAGCATCGCTGGCAAAGATCCAGCAGGTGGGGAGAGGCGGCGGACGGTGGCACTGGGGCCACTGTGCAGAGCACAGCTTGTCCTGGCCAACAGTGCTGCCTGCGCGGGGTCAGCTGGGCCTCTGTGTACACAGGGACACGGGCCGCCCTCACCCCTCGGAATGTCAGCCTCAGGCGCAGCCAGCGCCCGCCAGCTTTGCCCCACGGGTGCAGAGCAGCCCAGGGCGCCGGGCGCGAGTGCCAGCTGGGGAGGAGTAGGAGCAACACCTCGGGGACTGGGGTCAAAGTGCGCGCGTTTATTTTCTAGAACAAAGGCTAAAAGAATCAAGTTTCTTTCATTTTATTTTAAGAAGGACAAAAATTGTTATTAAAACATCTACATTATTATCAAGATACTAGACCTTATGATATTTAATATTAAAGTGTGGTATTCTTAAATTTTTAATACACAGATGTTTTAAAAAGGACCATTAAATTGATTACTGCCAGCTGAGAAACGCAGGCCCCGCCCCCACCCCACCGTGCCATGCTGTCCTGGCCCTGCCACCAGGGGTGGGCACAGGCCTCAGAGGGGCAACAGCTGAAGCCGTGCCCTTCCCCCTAACTCCCTGCCCACAGGGCCCCTGGTCCGATCACAGCTGCAGACGGACACCCTGGACTTGCAGCCTACTTCTTTGGCAAGTTTGATTATTCTTGCACGCTGTGGTCCAGGAAGCAATCGGCAGAGCTGGGCCCCGGGGTGGGGGCGCTCCCACCACCGCTGCCTGAATCCGATCACCTCTGAATCCTGGCTCCGGGGCTCAGCTCCTCACCAACAGCGGGGGAAACAACCCCCCACGCAAGAATGGCTGCGTTCTTCTGGCCGTTTCTTTATCTTTAGCCCTCATTAGAAGTGATTCCTTGGATACCACACACATATATAATATTATATAGAGCGATATATTTAATACCTGTGTATATATGCATCACGGGGCGACATATATACACACTAGAACAAGGCTGGTGACGACGGACTACAACACCACGGGTCAGGGGGACGAGTGTCATGCCATTCACGGCACGGCCCCCACCTGGGCGGTGGTCTCTCCTCCCCCCAGGCAGGCCACCAGCACCCAGACTCTGCAGTGCTGGCCTGCTGGGGCGGGGCGGGGAGGAGACAAGGGAGCAAGCCACAGCTGTCGGGAAAAGGCTGGCGGCGGTGGCAATGAGGAGCAGGGTCCTCCAGAGCCCTGGTGCCCCTCGTTTGTCACCGCACGATCGGTCTTTGCTTGGGGAGAAGCATGGGTATTCTGTTCTCTCCGTCTCACCCCCACCCTGCCTTGGTCCCTGGGTGTCTGCGGGGGTGTCCCGCTCCTTGTGCCAACGGCCTGGGGCATTCTGGAATGTTTGGGGAGCCAGGGGAGGCTGAGTCTTCCCGTGGGGCATGGAATGGAAAGGAAGGGGTACACACAGGCACGTCAGACGAGGGGAACAGGAGAGGCCTTAGTGGGTAAGGGCAAAGGCTGGGGTCAGCTGGGGTCCCAGGCAGCTGGCAGGGCTGGCATCGGGAAGAGCTGGGACAGATGGACACATGGTGTGTCTGGGTTGAGGGCAGAGGATCGCGATGGTCGCCAGGACAGAGGGGTCATGTGCCGTCCTGGAGTGGCCCAGGTGCCAGGGTCATCTCTTCTCTCCAAGTCCCCCAGGCCCTCCCCTCCCCACCACTGCACCTCCTGTAGAACCTGAGCTCACCAGCACGGTCCTCTGCCGCCTCTGCCCTCCAGGGGGTACTGATGAGAGCTGCGCGTCCCCAGCCTCCAGGGACCCCTCCCCCACACTGCACCCTGACTCAGAGACGGCCCCATCCCTGCCTGCCAAGAGGCTTGAGGGCTCCAGCCAGTGACTGGCCCTGAGCATTGTGGCCTCTCCCCCATTCATCCCAGCTCCGCCTCCAGCAGTGGACCAGAGACCCTGGGCAGACCAACTCCTCCCCTGGGCCTCAGTGTTCGTGTCTGCAAAGTGGAGATTGGGTTGGGACCCATCCAAAGGCTGAAGGCTCCAGTCTATGTTCAACTGCCCACGAGGAAGAAGGGCCGGGGCGGGGGCATCAAGGACAGAATCAAGACTCCTCAACCAGGCTCCAGAAATCACCAGTCCAGCCTCTCCCACCCTTCTAGCCAGAGGGGAAACTGGGGCCTGGGGGGGGGTAAGTGTCCCCTGGCTCCATCCTGGGGCTGCATTTTAAAGCTAATCAGGGTCCCCTGCCCTCTGTGGTATCCTAATCTGCCCTCAGGGCAAGGGGATAGGGTGGGGGACCAAGGAGAAAGCCCCTCTTGCTGCAGATTCAAGTGGGGACCCCAGGCTCCCCAGCCCTGAGCTTTGGGCCCCCTGTAGGAGCAGACAGAAGTTAAAGCTGTAAGCTGAAGTTGGAGGGGTCAGCCAGGCCTCTCCCACCCCAACCAGGAGAGCCACGGGGGTGGGGGAGGGTCTGCCCAGGTTTCAGCAGGATACAGACCCTGGGACTGCCTGGGGCTGCAGCGTGTGCACCTGGGTATGCGCACAGGGGGCAGTGGGGGCAGGGAGGATGGATGGGCCCCAGGGGGCAAGGGGCTGCCTGATGAGGTCGATCCCCCACCCCCAGCTGGCTTGCCCTAGCCCTTCCATGAGGCCTTCTCTTCCCACCCCTACCCCCGACCCCAGGACTCTGCCCACAGCCAAGACCTGGCCCTATTCCCCCGTGGTGGTGGCAGCGGCGGCGGCGGCAGAGGCAGCAGCAGCAGGGGCCTCTGGGGTGGCACCGGTGGTGTCCCCGTCCTCTCGCAGCAGGAAGTTGTACCTGCCGAAGTCGTCATCTCGCGGGCACAGCAGCATGTCCTTGCGGGCCTTGGCCAGCTTCTGCTTCAGGACCTCGCGCCGGTCCAGCCACTCGCTGAGCTCCTCCTGCCCGTGGGCACAGCGGCACTTGTCCCCGTCTGGGCAGACCTTGCCCTTCTGGAGCCTGCGGGCAGCCGGAGACTTCACTGTCCCAGTTCTGGGCCCTTCCTGCCCCAGCTGGTTACCCTCCCAAACAGGCCTCTCCCGAGTACCTTCCCTGCCAACTCAGGGAGCACCCGGGCGTCCGGCCCTCTCTGGGGTCTCACCCAGCGCTGAGCCACCTGCTGCTGCCCCCTCTCCCCACATCCAAGACCCACCTCCACCCCCAGCATGCCACTGCCAGACCACAAGGAGCCAGGGCCGGCCAGGGCCCCCCTCCCGCGGGCCTGCCTCCCTGCAGCACCTGTCGCAGAGCCGGAACTCGCCCATGGGGAAGCGGAAGGCCCAGCCGCTGGCGTCGCTGTCGGACGTGAAGACCTTCTCCTTGTGCTTCTCCGACTGGATGTGCTGCTGCCACTGCTTCTTGCTGTTGCTGTTCTTGCCGCAGAGCCAGCAGTGGTAGCCCATCTGGGGACACAGCACCATGGACGCCCACGCCCCACGCTGCCGGCCCCTCCTGGGCGGGCCCAGCCCAGGGCCCCGGGCTCACCGACACGGGGCCTTACCATGATGTCAGCATAGTCCGTGGGCATCTGGATCTGCTTTTCCCCTTCCCGAGAGCTGATCGGGGTCCCTTCCCCCGGCTTCCCTGGGTTGTGCTTCTTCAGCCACATGTCGTAGGTCTGCTGCATGTCCAGGACTGGGCAGGGGATGGGGGACAGAGTGCCTGGTGAGGGGCTTCTCCGTGCATTCTGCCCCAGGACCCCTGCCCAGCTGGTGAGGCTGGAGGAGGGCAGGTGGCAGAGGGAGGGCTGCCGGGGCTGGGCTGCCCACCGCTGGGGTGGGGGCCCTAAGCCTGTCACTCACTCTTGTTCTCCTTCATGAACGTCCACATGTCTCTCTCCTCGGGGCTGTGTGCGAAGGAGCAGTTGCCCACGTACTGGCACTTGCGGCCGTTCTGCGCATGGATGCAGAGCTGGGGGGAGGGGAGCCTGCTGAGTCCACCGGGCGGCATCACTGCCCGGGCTGGCGGGCAGGCCCTCCCAGGCCCACAGCCCTGACCCCGGCTCCCGGCTCACGTCGTATTGCTGTGGGAAGTTGCGGATAGACGGCAGGGGCCTCACGGACACCCACTTCCTCTTGGCCTTGGACATCACCAGAAGGACCCGCCGCTCCTTGGTCCAGCTGTAGGTAGGACAGAGGGGAGGCGGCGGCGAGAGGTCAGGGCAGGGCCTGGGGCTATGTGATCTCCCCGAGCGCGCCCACCCCGCCCGAGCCCTGCCTGGGCCCCGCGCACCAGTGCCGGGCCTTGGCACTGCAGTACTTGAGGTCCTTGCCAGGCTCCACCACCTGCCCGTTCCTCCAGCACTGGCCGCACACGAACTTCATCTGCAGGTCAAAGGTGCTGGGCCCGTGGCTCCGAGGGGCTCCCTGCAGGGGGTGGGGAGAGGAGCCTGTGACGCGCTGGGGTCTCGCCTCTGGGAGTGCGGGGGCCACTCCGGGCCTTGGCATGGACTGGCTCTCCAGGCACACGGTGGCCTCCAGGGCTTCTCAGCGTGGGAGCCTGCAGGGGGCTCCTGGCTCCTGGCCAGGTGCTCTGCCCGCCTCCTCTGGTCGTCCCCCCAGACCTCACTCCTGTGGAGGCCTGCTTGGTGGAACGGCTGCACTTGCGCGGGCACAGCCTCCCCCGTCACACCTGCCTGCCTTCGCACCTGCTGGAATGCCCTCCCTCCATTCTTCACCCAGCTCGTTCTAGAAACTGCAACACCTCCAAAAGGAAGCCCTCCCTGGAGCCCTCCCAAGTCACAGCTGCCCGTTCCACGAACTCCCAGTCCCTAAACTACCTGTGCTGATTGATGCATCCAGCTATGAGCACTGGGCCTTAAGAACTCAGGCGTCCAGCAGGAGGAACACCCCGTGGAGGTGGGGCAGGGAGGAGACACCTGGGCATCCCTGGCCCCTCCTCCAGCGCTATGTCTAATGTCTCTAGGCCCCACCCCCATGTTCCCTCCTCACCCTCTGTCCCAGCCTTTGCTTTGCAGGCAGAAAGTCCTGCTCTACCTGCACTCCTGGGACAGAGGGAGGGGCCGGGGGCGGGGAAGGTGCCCTCGCAGCTGTGCTGGGCAGCCTGCTGCTCCAAGTGTGTGCCAGCTGCCCCCAGTGCCCCAGCATCCTCTGGGCAGCCCTGGCTCCTCCAGGCAAGTGTGTGTCTCCTGTCGCAGGGACTCCTAGCACCGGCACTGTGGACCACCCCCAGGACTCAGCCCAGGCCTGTCTTAGAGCAGGAAGGGGCTCTGTCCTCACTGATGACGGAGCCCTGCCTGGGACCTGGGATGCACAGTGCCCCACTCTAGTGACAAGGTAAACGCAGGCCTTCGTAGTGGGACGCCGCCTGCGCTACGGTGGGCAGAGGGCTAGCCTTATTGCTATTGGCCCCAGAGGGTCCCGGATTCTCACAAGAGTGAGAAGGGATGCCGCACTGCTGTAACAGTGAGCCACACACACTGGTTCTCTGGCTCCTCGCTGGGCCAGGTCTGGGCCCAGGCCTGCGTCTGTAGGGCTCACGGTCCCATCTGACAAACTCAGAGATGTTGCCGACCCGCCACAGGTGAGCTGTGTGAGGACAGGGGCTGGCAGGTCCCATCTGACAAACTCAGAGATGTTGCCGACCCGCCACAGGTGAGCTGTGTGAGGACAGGGGCTGGCACACAGCAGGTGCTCATGCTTTGTGGGGGGCACGGAGCAGGGACTCGGCCCTGGTTCCCCAAGCCACAGGCCCCACCCTCTGGAGAGGAAGCAAGCAAGAGGCCTCACACCTGAGCCGGCGTCTTGGGTGGGTGGGCAGCAGGAGGCGGGTGAAGCCCTTTCTGGCACCCACAGGCAGCTAGGCCTGCACCCGGGCCCTGGGCCCTGGCAGCACCACCGGGCAGGAATCGGGGGTCCGAGGGATGCAGGAGGCGAGGCCACAGGTGGTGCCTCTGCCCCTCCTCACGGCACAAAAAGAAATGAGGGGAGAGGAAAAGACGTCACAAGAGATAGACCAGGGAGAGGGGAGAGTGAGGGAAGGGCCTAGGAGCGAGGAGACGTGGCAGACACGGAAGACCTCTCTCCCTGCCGTACCTGGGATGGCTCAGGGGCTCAGGGGCTCAGGGGCCCAGCCTCCCCCTGAGAGAAAGGGCCACCCAGCCTCACCTCACATCGCTGTCCCCTGGGCCCCTGAGCCCCTGAGCCCCTCTGAGCTCAGCGTCCCCACTGTCAGGTACGGTTTGAGATCCCGCTGCCCAGGGAGCTGTGGCATCAGGGCTCACGGGGCTGCCCACTCCCCTGGGAGACAGGCAGGCTGGACTGTGATGGGTGATGGGGTGGGAATGGTGCAGGCAGGGAGGGAGCAGGCAAGTCCTGGGCTCTGAGCCCGAGTTTTCCCTTCTGCAAATGCCACAGTACCATAGGTCACATCTTCAGGACCAGGGTTAGGATCAAGGGGGACAAGAGATGACATGTGGCGGGGGTTGGGGGTGCAGTTTGCAAGTACTGGGTCATTCACACACCATCTCCCCAGAAGGGATTCTCAGTCACAGAGGGGGAAGTTCAAGTTTATGGGGCTGGTGCTGTGGTGCAGCAGGT
This sequence comes from Oryctolagus cuniculus, assembly GCF_051225735.1. NCBI lineage: Eukaryota > Metazoa > Chordata > Mammalia > Lagomorpha > Leporidae > Oryctolagus > Oryctolagus cuniculus. The sequence goes on along the minus strand of NC_142877.1, from coordinate 117,522,235 downwards.
TAAGCCACTGCCTGCAGCACTGGCATTTCCATATGGGTGCTGGTTGAGTCCCAGAAGCTCCTGGGAGTCCTGATCCAGAGACCCGCTAATGAGCCCAGGAAGGCAGCAGAAGACGGCCCGAGTGTTTGGGCCCCTGCACTCACATAGGAGACCTGGGTGCAGCTCCAGGCTTCTGGCTTTAGCCTGGCACAGCCCTGCCATTTAGAGAGTGAACCAGAAGATGGAAGGTCTCTCTCTCTCTCCCTCTCTCTCTCTCTCTCTCTCTTTCTCTCTCTTTCCCTTTCTCTCTGTAACTCTGCCTTTCAAATAAATCAATAAATCTTAAAGAAAAAGTTCAGGGGCCAGCACTGTGGTGCAGTGGGTAATGCTGCCACTGCCTGCAGTACTGGCATCCTGTATGGGCGCCGGCTCGAGTCCCGGCTGCTCCACTTCCGATCCAGCTCCCTGCTAATTCACCTGGGAGGTAGCAGAAGAAGGCCCAAGTGCTTGGACCCCTGCACCCATGTGGGAGACCTGGAGGAAACTCCTGGCTCCTGTCCAGCTCTGGCCATTGCAGCCATTTGGGGAGTGAGCCAGGAGATGGAAGACCTCTCTGCCTCTGCCTCTCTGAAACTCTGCCTTTCAAATAAATAGATTTTTTTTTTTTTTTTGAAGTTCACAGTGGAGGCACTTTGAGTCAAATCATTAGTCGGTGACTGCAGTGGGGTCGTGTGAAAGTGCTTATTTTCAGAACACACACATCTGCAGCTGACTCTCAAATGGTTCTGAAAGACAGGAAAAGTGTCCATTTATGTACGTGAATGTACGTGTGTGTCCGTATAACCACACACCCACAACAGATGTGGAATCGGAAAGATCGTAACTTCCGGGGAATCCAGGAAGGGATACATCCGGAGTCCCCAGGGCATCCTCACCACCTTCCGTGAGCCGTGCCTGGGCCTTACCAAGCTGCTGCTGGCCTTCCCCGAGTGGGCCTCCATCTGCTGCCAGTACTTCTTGGATTCCTGAACGATGTCTTCATGGGTCATGCCTGGGGAGGGCAGGGGCCAGACAGGCATCCTTGAAGGCGTTTGGTCAAGGAGCGAGACGATGGCCCCCCAAGGTGCCAGTGCCACCAGAGGCCCAGGTGGAGGAGCCTCACTCCTGTCTGGCTCTGCCATGGACAGACACGGGGTGCAGGAAATGACTCCTCTCTGGGCCCGCCTGCTTATCTGCAGAATGGGGACGCGGGCCCTGCTCCGAGCCCTCACAAGGGCCAAGGGGATAAAACACGGCTCAGAGTGGGAAGATGCAGTAGGAAGGGGCTGCTCCGTGCCACGGTGTGGGAGCCCTGCGCCTGTGCCAGTGTCCTTGTCTCTTGGGCCCGCAGCTCAGCCCCCTTCCCTGACCCGGCCTCCTACAGCGGGGCCACCTCCTGCACGGCAGCCCCTGCCCCAGGCTCGCTCACCAGCTCACCGAGGCACCGGGGCTCTTCACTGCTAGTGCCCGGAGGGTCCCCAGACCCTCCCCATCAGAGCCACACCAGCCTCAGGCTAGGGATACAGAGCCCACCCTGGAGGTCCTGCTCAGCGCCTGCTCCGTGAAACCTCCCCTCCCATCTCCACGTCATCGTGTTTTCCCCACAGTTCGTTCTACTTCCTGCCTTGTCCTTTAGATGCTGATCCCTAGCAGCCACTCATCACTGAGCCAGGCACTGCACCTGACACGCAGGTTCCCACTGACGAGCCCAAAATATGCATCTAAGCCCAGACCGTTCCCATGTCCGCTGCCTGCCCAGCACAGTCACTCGAAGTCCAACAGGCAGCTCAGACCCTAGTTCTACACTGAGTCCCAGTGTTACTCTCAAAACTGCTCCTCTGACAGCCTCCCCCTTCTCGGAAAAAGCAGCCTCACTCCGCCAGTTACTCTCATGGTAGACTTGAACTTGACACTGTCCTTTGTCTCGTGCTCATATCTGGGCCGACAAGTCTCGCTGGTTCCACCACCAGAACAAGCCCAGGGGGCGGGCGCTGTGGTGCAGCCAGGGCAGCTGCATCCCGTATCAGCACCAGCTGCTCTGCTTCTGATCCAGCTCACCTGGGAGGCACCAGGTACGGGCTCACGGACTTGAGTCCCTGCCACGCATGTGGGAGACCTGGGTGGAGCTCCTGGCTCCTGGCTTCAGCCTGGCCCAGCTGTTGAGGCCATCTGGGGAGTGAACCAGCAGATGCAAGATCTTGCTCTGTCACTCTGCCTTTCAAATAATTAATATTTTAAATATATACCCGGAATCTTGAGGTGAGCCTTTGGCACAGTGGCTGAGATGTGCACATCCCATCTGGAGTGAGTGCCTCTGCTTCCCATGCCCCACTTCCTGCTAACGTGCACCCTGGGAGGCAGCAGATGATGGCTCAAGTACTTGGGTCCCTGTCACCCATGTGGGAGATGGACATTAAGTTCCAGGCTCATGGTTTTGGCCTGGTTCAGCTCCAGCTGTTGTGGGCACTTGGGGAATGAACCAGCTGATGGAAGATGTCTCTCTTTCTCGCTCTGCTTTCTGGACCTGCCCCTGTATCCTGTACCCAGTGGTCAGAGAAACTTGAAAAATACTAATCAGATCACACAACTACACCCACTTAAAATCCTCCAGACACTGCACATCATATATAGAACAATCCCAGGAATTTCTATTTGAGACCTAGAAATGGAGACTTACAGACTTGGGTCCAACCCTGAGCCTCACCCCTTACGGTCTCCATTCACAAAGCTGCCAGCTCCCCCCTTCCAATTCTTCCTGTACATGGCTCACTCCTGCCTTAGGGCCTCTGGACTGGTTTTTCCCTCTGCCTGGAACACACTTCCCTGCTCAGACGCCACCCCCTCAGAGACGCCCCACTTCCTGTCCCTCTCCCCTGCTGTCTTACCACAGCTCTCATGTGCACCTGACCTCCTGTCAGTGTGACCCCTGGAAGACTGCAATGGTGACAGGGACCGTACCACACGCCCCACCCCCAAGAGGAATGCTGTGGATTCAGTTACAACAGCAGAGGGGCAGGTGCGCGTCCTAGGTCAAAGGATGTAGGGGGTTTCTGTGCCTGGTTGTGCGTGGATTGTCCTGGGCTCTCTGAGCAAGGGCCTCAGTGGTTCACAGCACAAAGGGTTGTCTGGTAAATCCCCGTGAGATGGGTGAGGCACATGGGCTCCACTTCCCAGGAGAGCAGGGGACTGACTTGCTGACAAGCACCCAGAGCGAGTGGAGCAGCTGGAGTGGGAACTACGTCTACCCAGCCCAGGGTCCCACTTCTGCTTCTCTCCCGCACCCAGGACAGTCCCAGCCCGGAGGCTTTGTCTTCTCTGCACCACCCAGGACGCACCAGCTGCACCAGGGAGCTCGCCCTGGCCACCGGCCACCGGCCAGCCCTGAAGCCCAGCCGTTCCATGCGCCCGCGCCGGGCCCTCACCTGAGTACTGCTGCAGCAGCCAGACCTTGAGCTCGATGAAGCTGTGCGCGAAGTGGCAGCTGTCCTCGCGTAGGCAGCCGTAGCGCACCTCGTGGCGGCACACGTCGAACTGGAAGTGCTCCTGGAACTGGCGGATCTTGGAGTACTTGAGGGAGGTGGAGCGGACGATGTGCACCAGGCACCTGGCAGGCGGGGGGAGGGACACCATGCAGCCCCAGCCTCGATGACGCTCTGCCTCCTGCTGGGGCCACTCTGCCAGTGCCAGGCAAGCCCGGGAGTGCTCACTCTAGGCACCATCCATGAATGCGGATGGGACAGTGGGGAAGAAGTGCGGGTACCACACGGAGGCAGCCCTAGGTTCAAGGCCCAGCTCCAACAAGCACAGGGCACCCAAGCCCACCAAGCCAAGGTTTCCGGCTTGAGTCTCCAGAGCTGGTTCTGGACCCTAGGGACAACAGTGAAGCGCCTCTCTGGGCCAGGAACCGTAACTGATGATGGGACCATCATCAGTTTTATAGATGAGGAAACCCAAGGCAAGAGGACGTGAGACAGGCATTGGTCAGGATGGGGCTGGGTCCTGGTGGGCAGGAGAGGGCAAAGGCGGGCGGCCCCACGCCCAACACCTCCTTCTCACTGCCCAGTGCTGCCATGACGACAGTGGGGTTGTGGGGCAGGAGGAGAGGCCGGGCCCCATGTGCCTGCTGACCAAGCTACTTCCAAGCCTCAGCCTTCTCCCCTGTGTACACGGGGACAGTAGCTTCTCCCGCGTAAGGGCTGCTGGGGTTATCACACATAGATACTTGATAACTGGGGCTCCTATGCTTTCCACGTGGAGGCTGGATCCGTGGCGCCTGCCGTCCCCGGCTATCGAAGCTGCCCTGGGAGCCTCTCTAGCACCCCCGACCCCCAGAGCAGCAGTGGGTGCCACTCACTTGTTGTTGTAGAAGCTGTGTTTGGCAGCCAGGTTGGAGCAGACGGAAGGAGAGTCCTTGGTGCCTTTGCTGATGATCCGGGGCTTACTGTCGAAGCAGATCTGCCAGGGAGGAGGTGGGCTGGGACCCCACAAGGCCACCAGGGGATGGGCAGCTTGGTCCCTGCGAGCCCTGCCCTGAGTTAGGGTCCCGATGACCTGTGTTGGCTTGCTTCCTCTTCCTGCCCCCTCTCTCTGATGCCACCATTCCACACGCCTGGAGCAAGGGGTTACTCTGGTCCCTGAGCCTCAGTTTCCCTGACTGTAAACTGGGAGTAACCATAGGCTCACTGTGAAGGCCAAAAGATCAAAGAAGGACCTGCAGGTGCATTGTGAACTGCCTGCTGCGTCCCAGCTGTGAGCCGGACTCCTGAGCAGGGCCAGCCAAGTGCGCCTGGCTAAGGGTGGGGGGAAGGGGCGGTGCAGACCCTTGCTCCAGGACACGACACTGCCTCCACCCTCAACATGCTACAGCAGGGTGGGGAGGCAGGGCCAAGTTCACAGGGAGGCTGGGGCAGGAAACTCAGTGGAGCTGCTGGGACCACAGGCGGGCACTCCAGGGAGAGGACACGTCTGGGAACGGGCAGGGAGGTGCACTAGAGCCGGCCTGGCTGCAGGGGAGGGCACACAGAGGCAGGTGGGAAGAGCGAGGCCGTGGACACCTTGCTGGGGACAGATGAGCAGCACCAACCATGCCACTCCCAGGAGGGACTGAGGAGTCTGGACTCCGCCATCTGCAGCACAGCCCCACGCGTTCCGGCCATGTGAGAAGAGCCTCGAACCCTGAACCTCAGCTTCAGTAAAACGAGGCGAATCCACCCGCCCTCACTGTTGCAGGACGGGATGAGTACCCAACCCCTCGGCCCAAGCCTGGCAGCTGACCACTGTCGGGAAGCAGCAGGGTGAGGGCTACGACTTCTCTTTCTGGCCTCAGCTTCCACCTTTGCAAGACGAGGGGCTGGGTAGGATCTGGGCTCTAAAGGCAGGATCCTCGGGGCCCAACTTTCCGAATCCAGGGACCTGCTGGTTCTAAGGCCAAGCCTCCCACACCCCAGTGCCCACGCCAGGGGCTGGGCACGCCCGGGGCAGGTACCTCGCAGAGGAAAGTGAAGATGCCCTGGTGCTCTTTAAGGAGCTTGGCGATGGTGAGGCTGCCGCGCCTGACGCCCCCCAGCGGGTCGAAGAGCAGGTCTCGGTTGAGGGTGCCCTTCCGCTCCTCCGTCCACACGTCGATCTCCTCCTGATGGTAGGCGAAGGTGCAGTTATCCCCGTACTTACAGTCCTGCTTGGTAATCATGTCTGCAAAGAGGCAACAGGACACACGTTCCGCCAGGCGGGGTGGCAGCCCACGGTGCCCCCGCAACCCGGCCACAGCCAGCAGGACTTGGCTCCACCCCACAGGGCCCGGCAGGAGCGGAGGGGCAAGGCTGGGATGCCCTCCCCAGATGCAGGCCCTTCTGTGGGGCTCGGCGATCATTCCTGCCCCTACCTCCCCCACCCCCACACACAACAGGGCTGCCTTGTATGGATCAAGCAGGATAAAAGGGAAAGGGCTTTGTAAAAGTGCTCAAGCCTCCACATACATAGGAGTAAAAATCCATTTTCACCAGGAAACTAAATCCACACAGCTAAGAGTGTGGCCTTGGAGTCACACAGACCCAGGCTGGGATTCCCAGCACCCCTGCGTCCCAACTAACTTTTCTTTCTTTCTTTTTTTAAAATATTTATTTACTTATTTATCTGAAAGGTGAAGTGACAGCAAAAGAGACAGAGAAAGAGATCTTCCATCTGTTGGTTCACTCCCCAGATGGCCAAAACAGCCAATGGCTGAGCCAAGCTGAAGCCAAGAACCAGAAATCCATCCAGGTCTCCCACATGGGTGGGATGGGCCCAAGCACTTGCACCATCTTCTGCTACTTCCTCAGGTACAGCGGCAGGGAGCTAGATCAGAAGTGGAGCAGCCCGGTCCCAAACCAGAGCCCCTATCTATGGGATGCTGGCATTGCAGATAGCAGCTTGACCCACTTGTGCCATAATGCCGACCCCTCCTACCACATCTTTTTAAAACTTATTTATTTGAAAGCAGAGAGAGAGGGAGACAGAGACAGACACAGATCTTCCATCCCCTGGTTCATGCTTTAAATGGCTGCAAGAGCCAGGGCTGGGCCTGGCCAAAGCCAGGAGCCCAGAACTCCAGCCAGGTCTCCCATGCGGGTGGCAGGGACCCAAGCACCTGCTGCTTCATAGCGTGCACACCATCAGGAAGAAGGAACCAGAAGCAGAGCCAGGACTGAAACCAGGAGCCCCGATACAGGAGGCAAGCATCCCAAATGGCATCTGACCCACCGCACCCAGCGCCTGCCCCCACAACGGGCTTCTCCATAAGCAAGGGACGCGGGCTTGTTGTGGGCAACGAGTGGGGGTGGGGGTCTTTGCAGAAGGGAAAGCAGGCTTAGAATCTGGAAACCTGCACCTCCGGGGTGGGACCTGCTCTCTGTCTGCCCTGTGCTGTCCCCCCCCCCCCCCGCAGGCTCTAGGCACCCAGGGGCACAGGGGAGTGTTTCTGGAGGCGACGGGGTAGGGGCAGTGCAGGGAAGGCTTCCCAAGACCAGGTGCACTTACAGAGATGGAGCAGAGGCCAAAGGGCACAGTGTGTTTTGGGAATGGTTGGGACAGAGGGAGTAGGAGGTGGATGTGGGCACTCATACGCCTCAGTGTGGAATCTGGACTTATCCCATGGCTACAGGCAGTGGTCTGATGGAGACCTAGGAGGGCAGAGGTCAGACGACCTGGAACCAGCCAGGCTCGAGCTGGTCCAGAAGGCCCGGGAGACCCAAGGTCCTGGGCTGGGTGCAGGGACAAAGGCAGAGCCTGGGGTGGATTCTCAAAGCCTCAACTTCTTAGCTCAGAGTTGTTAAGGAGGCACGACAGTGAGCACTCCAAGGTGTGAACAACCTCCTGATTCCTGCAGAGCCGACGGCAGAGCAGACTGGCCCAAGGAGCCAGGGTGGGGAACAGAGGAAAGCCAGCGAGGCAGGTGACGAGTGTCCGTTCAACACCAACACAACTGACACGAGCCAGAGTGAGGACAATGATAGCAACGTGCAGCTGAGAAGAGCCGAAGTTCACGGAGCCCTGAGCACACACGCCACTTCTTTCCCCTCCTCCCAGCAGCCCTGTGGGACCTGGAAGGCTAACAGAACTGGCTCTCCACACACTGGCTATAGCCAGCTGGAGGACACAAGCACGGAGGTCCCCCACCTGTCCAGAGAGCCATCCAGGGCAGGAGATGCCTATTTACTTTGATTGCACTTGGCCTTGATGGGCCCCGGGAGCCCCCTCAGCTCCCACTTGTGCCGTGGAAACTACACCTGCTCTGTGTACTTTTAGGAGGAGTGGAGGGGCAGTTGGTATGGGGGTGGGGGGAGCTGGGCTCTGCTTGTGCTGCCGGCTCCTGCCACGGCCCACCCACCTTTGCACAGGTAGTAGGAGCCCACGAAGCTGGTCTTGGTGGGCCGAGGCCGGATCCGCTTCCAGGCCTGGTCCTCGGAGCTCCGGAGGCGGCCAAGCAGGATGTCCCGCTTGCATTTGTGCTCGAGGCCCTCGCGGTAGGCGTAGTCGCCGGCCCTGGGGCCTGTGGGCAGGGAGGACGAGGGCGACGGCTGGTGGGCCCGGGCAGGGTGCAGGGATGGGCTCCCCTGCCCTCTCCCGAGCACCCACGTGCCTCAGAGCCAGGGGGCCCCAGTGCTGTGGGAGACCCCTCCAAGGAGCCCACTCTCTCCCTCCACCCGCTTCCTACCACTTCCCGACTCGCTGTTTCTAGAACAGTGAAGACGGGGCCTGGCAGAGGGCAGGCTGACGGGTGCTCACCCCTTCATTCCCCACACTCTCTTCCAGCTGACGCCCTGGGTTCCTTCACGCTGGGCCCCTGGGGCGGGGGGAGGCAGCTGGCGGGGCAGCGTTACCTGTCTTGGGGTAGCAGAGCTGGCAGGCCTGCTTGAACTCGTGGGTGGCCGCCAAGGGGTTCTTGATGAGCAAGGCCGTGTTGGGCATGGAGGGCTCTGGCTGTGAGGGGAAGGGGTGGTCGGTTTGGGCCCTGGGTGATGGCTGGAACCGCCAGGGCCAGGCTGGGCACTAGAGGTGGGGGGCTGCTCCAGGAAGCCCCCATCCCACCCAAGAGTAGAACAAGAACCTAGGATGTTCCCAACCCTTATTACCCAGGAGCCCCGAATATCAGGATGCTCCTGGCCTCAAGCCCCTAGGCTAGTGGGTGACAGTGATCCCAGCCCAGAACCACTCCTTGGGTGAAGGCAGGAGTGGTCTGACTGGAGCCTCTGCACGCACTCCCCCCACACCAAACAAACCCCAAGGCCAGGCCATCAGCAGACAGGGAGGAAGGTGAGATTTAGAGATGAGGTGACTTCCCTGGGGCCACACAGCTGGAGCCCAGGCTGAGGTCAGGGTAAGGCTGCCCTGCTGCCGGTCAGCCTCCTGAGTTTGGAGACCAACGATGAACCCTGGGCAGTCACTTAACCTCTCTGAGCCTGGATGTCCCTGGCCACCTGCAAGGGTGGACGAGGCCTGCTGTGTGCTCTCCCAGCAGGCAGCTGGGGGAGAAGGGCTAGCCCAGCTCTGGCCTGTCCACTCTGTGGGTGCCTCTCCTTGTATCACCTGACCCCATGCAGGGGGTTCACCCCCTACCCCTTTCCCAGGAGGGCTTGGCCATGGGGTCCCCAAGGTACTCACTGATGGGGCTGGTTTCTGAGTACTGCTTGGGGGGTGGTGGTCTTGCGAGTTGGTCTCCTCTGGGCAGGGAGAAGACACAAGGGTCACCAGGGCTGGACCTGCAGGCAGCAGAGGCCTCCCCAGGCCTCCGCTCATGCATTTCTGGCTCAGAGAGGCCTTCAGGCTGTGCCGACCTCTCCACCCTCTCGGCCACTGCCCTGCGGCAGAGGCTCCCAGTCCAAGCGTCCAGCTCTTACTTAAACCTTCTGAGGCTCCCACGGCCCCCAACTCCTGCGCTTGGTTCCTAGGTCCCTGAGACCAGCATTCCAGCCAACACTCCCCTGCAGCAACTGCGCTGGTCACCGGCCGGCCCCTATACATGCCAGGCCAGTGCCCTGGCACCATATGCCCAACAGATGGACTTCTTCAGGATCCTGCCCAGCCATCACCTCCTCCAGGAAGTCTCCCTGGGCTAAGGTCTGACTGCCCACCCACAAGCCAGTCCCACCAGCACCAAGGGGCCTGTGGCTTCTGCCTGCCCCCAGCCTCAGGATCATCCCTGTGGGGCCCCCAGGGCCCAAGAGGGTGGGCAGACAGCCCTAGACTAGGCAACTGGATCCATAACTATCCCAGCTCTGCTCTCTTTGATCCTGAACAAGACGCCACTGGCTTAGGCCTCAGTCCTGCACTGAGCACAACACAACAGGAACACGTGACCCTGGCCGCCACGGGGTCAGAGCTAATTCTGCCTCCACTCTCCAGAGACTAGAGATGTGCCAGCCCCATGCAAAGTGTCAGGGGGTGGGGGACACACGTGCCCACCCAGGCCTCACCCAGGAAGGAGTCGGGCTTGTCCAGGGAGCTGCGGGTTGACCCGAAGTTTTCAAGGGCGTCTAGTCGGGTCTCCGAGTAGGGCAGCAAGTCCAGGGGGTCCAGTGTGGGGCCTGGGGGGTCGAGGGCGTCCAGCACAGAGGCGGCCAGCTTCTTGGAGGGGTCCATGACGAGGCCAAAGGAGGCAGGGGGCAGTGGGCTGGAGACGGGGATGGAGCCGCCCACCACGGGTGGCAGCAGCGGGGTCCCGCCGGGAAACACGGGTATCAGCTGGGGCAACTCACTAGGCACGCCGCCGCCGGGCAGGCCACCCTGGACCAGAGACTGCGGGTGGGGACGGAGTGGGGTCAGAGGAGGCGACCACCAGACCTGGGCAGAACTGGGCACTCTGCCCCTGGGTGCGGCTCGGCCCTAAGCTGCCCCAGGAGGCAGAGCTGGGGCTCCTCACAGCCCTTCCCCGGGGGGTCTGTTCTGCAGCTTCTTTTCTATCCCCCTGGGCCTCAGTTTCCCCAAGTGTGATGTGGAGACAGGGCCCTCCCCCACCCCTCACAGGACAGCACGGTACCCGGTGGGATCAGGGCTTGAGGGGCAGGAGGGCGGTGTGGCTCACCAGCGAGTCCAGGAGGGTGTCCAGCTCTGGACCAAAGACATCCCCATCCGAGAAGTCGTCCAGGCTCTCCGTGCCGGGGAGGGCCCTGATGCTGCTGTCCAGGGGGGCCAGCAGGTCCAGGACATGAGGGAACAGGGGCATCGAGGGGGTGGAGGGGAGGAGAGCCGGGGAGCCTCGCAGGTCCACGTAGCAGTCTGTGGATGGGAGATGGGCTCAGCAGCCTGGTGGGAATGGAGGTGACCAGGGCCTCCCCATGGGCCTGCCCCAGCAGAGGGGCACAGTAGCAGGCAAGGATGGTGGCCCAGAGCCTGGGGGGGGGGTCATCTAGTCCTATGGTGTTCCCCCAACTGCCCCAGCTCAGTGCCTAGACATCACCCAGCCTCTTCAATGCTCTCTGCATGGGACACTTTTCAGTGAGCAAGAGGAGGGGGAAGGGGGCCTCTGAAGGGTGGACTCCCAGTGGGGGAGGCCTGGAGTGCCCCTCCCCTCCTCAGTCCATCCCAGGCCTCGCAGGGCAGGCACACAGTGGACTTGACTTGCCTGACCTCCCAGGGCCTTGGGGATGAGGAGCTGACCCCTCACCTTGGGCCCACCTCTCCCCCCTCCCCTCAGGGACACTACCTGTTTCGATGTCATCTATGGACCCCAATCCATTGGAAGTTCCCTGTGGAAAAGGACAAGGGCGGGGAGGGAGGTCAGGCAGACTCAGTGCAGGGGCCGTGCTGGCGACTGGTGCCAGGGAGCTCCGCAGCCTCACACACCTCACACATGTGGGTTCCCTCCCTGCCGTGCCCAGCATGGGGCTGGCGGCGCACTGGCCAGGGCAGGTGGGGTGTGTGTGTGTAGCAAACAAGCTGTCGGCATGGGAGCAGCGGCAGGGGATGTCCCCACAAGTCCCAGGTGGGCTCCACACCCAGGGGAGGGCTGGGGAAGGGCTTTACCGAGTTTGTAGCTTAAAGACAAAAATGCCCACTGCCTTCATCAGCGTCCCACCCCCCACCTATAGCCCCAAGCTCCCTAGGAAGCAGAGAAGGGGGGAGCAGCTGGAGGAGGGATCCTGCTGTCTCCAGGAGCCTTCAGCTGGACAGAAAGCTAGGCCTGGGCTGCTCTGTGACCCGGCCGAGTCCCTGCCCTTCTCTGTGACAGGAGGAGACAGGAACTGTTCTCAGGACACAGGGCTCCATGACTGAGAAGGGCCCAGCAAGGCCGGCCCACGGGCGGTTGCTTTCCACCTGTCTAGCAGGTGCGGGGCCAGCAGGAGGTCAGCCTGCTGGACTGGGTGTCTCCTCCAGCGGCCCCCACGCTCCCCCTCCAGGCTGGGGCGCAGGTCACTGCTCTGCCCTGACCCTCCTCCCCACCTCCCCTCCTCGCTGACTCCTTCCCCATCCAGCTCAAGGTTTGCTTTCCTGGTGAGGCTCTGAGTGACCCTTCCCCATCTGTGTTCTTGCAGAGGGCAGGGAAGGACCAGACCCCCCCCCCCCCCAACACACACACACACACACACACACACACACACACGAGCCATCTGCACCTGGGACTCAGCGGCCGCAGTCAGGGTGACCCACTCGGCGCTGACCTCCCAGAAGCCAGGCCAGAACCTCACGTTCAGCCTTGGGGACGGGACTGCTGTATGGAGTGGGGATGCTGACGCAGGGCCTGCCTTGACCTTGACCCCCCTCAAGCACTTCTCCAGCCTCACCCCCATTGGGAGCTGCCTTCCCACACCCCTGGCCTGCCCAGGGAGTGCACAGGGAAAACGGGCATCAGATAGACCACACAAACCACGGCCATCACGCTGCATCGGGGAGCTGCGGTCACCATAGCAAGCACCTGAAGTACGGGGGTAAAGAGGAGGGGTCCCTCGGGGTGTGTGTGTGTGTGTGTGTGTGTGTGTATCAGTGTGTGGGAATATAAGTGTGAGACAGTGTGAGCATGTGTGTGTGCATCACTGTGTGCGAATCAGAGAGCATAGGAGTGTCTGTCACAGTGTGTGTGAGTGTGACTGAGTGTCAGCGACAGCGTGTGAGCGTGAGGGACAGACACAAGCCTGACCTGGGCCCTTCTGTCATGTTGTCTGTTCTGCTTGGGCTCCTCACCCGCCCTCCGTAACTGACCAGTCCTGACCTCGTGAACGTGGCGGGGGCCCAGCGAGGTTGTGGGGACGGGTGAACCTTCTCGCGGCCTGAGGCTGTTTACACCCAAGCTCTCACGATGGACGAAGCAAGGCAGGCTGGCACAGGGCTGGGGAGGGGTGTGGGGCTCCAGTCCCAGTCCTACCTGATCTGCCACGCCAGACGCGGTGCCGTTACTGAGCAGAGAAAAGGTTTCCAATTCCTGCCAGAGGTGGGAGAAGGAGGAAGATTGGAGAGATGCCCGCACACGTGTGGCCTCCACGGCTCCCTGCCCTGTCTCTCTGGGTCTTCCTCCTCCACACACCTGGTCCTACTGTGTCAGGCACTGTCCCAGGTGCTATCCCAACATCCTCCCGTGTTACTCCTCCCGCAAGCCCTCTGAGACCGGCACAACCGCCCCTGTCTTGCAGGTGAGGAAACCGAGGTGGACAGCGATGACCTAACTTGCCCAGGGTCATGGCTGAGGCTCTGGAGCCCCACGCTTCACTGCATGTGGCTTCCTGGCACACGGTAGGCGCCAAATGAACATACGTGAGCCTGAACGAGCCAAGCGGACACTGGAGTTTCAGAGATGCACCGTTCGGGGGTAACCTGAGAACAGCGGGCTAAAGGACGCCAGCATCATCTCAGGCCATCACCAGGGGCGTTGAAGTCAGCCAGGGCGGGGGAGGGAGACCTGGCATCTTGGATGAGCTGGAAGCCTTGGCTGCTCTTTCCTTTCCCACAAGGCTCTGCAGTCACTCCACAGCATTCAGCCAAGAGACGGAGTCCACCTGCTGTCACTACCCTCCATCCTAACCTGTCTCTGGCCACCCACATCCACCCTCCCCCCACCCCTCCTCACCGGCACCCCCGCCCTCCCCAGGGCACGATGCCCACCTACCTGGGGCCTCTTATATGCCTTCCGCACTCGCAGCCCAAGCTTCTGAGCCAGCTCCTGACCAAGCTGAGTGACACTTTCATCCTGGGAAGACACGGGGTTGGTGGCTTAGCCTGCCCTGGCTCCCAGAGCTGTGCCCCAGACACTTGTGTAGCCTTGAGGCGTGTGGGGGACATGGCTGCCCCACATTACAGACAAGAGGGAGGCCTCTGGAAGTGAACCTGGCTTTCCCACAACACTCAGCCAGAGACGTGTGAGGTTGGTGCCTCGAACCCACACTTTTGTTTTCCCTTTTATTTTGGGAGAGGGAAAAGGCTGAATTTGTTTCTACATTTTTAAGATCTATTTTATTGGGGCCAGCACTGTGGCTCACTTGGTTAATCCTCCGCTTGTGGCACCAGCATCCCATATGGGCACCGGGTTCTAGTCCCAGTTGCTCCTCTTCCAGTCCAGCTCTCTGCTGTGGCCTGGGAGGGCAGTGGAGGATGGCCCAAGTGCTTGGGCCTCTGCACTCACATGGGAGACCAGGAGGAAGTACCTGGCTCCTGGCTTCGGATCGGTGCAGCACGCCAGCCGTGGCGGCCATTTTGGGGGTGAACCAATGGAAGGAAGACCTTTCTCTTTGTCTCTCTCTCTCACTGTCTATAACTCTGTCAAATAATTTAAAAAGGATTTATTTATTTGAAAGGCAGAGTTCCAGAGAGGGAGAGGCAGAGGCAGAGGCAGAGAGAGAGAGATTTTCCATCTGCTGGTTCACTCCCCAAATGGCTGCAATGGCTGGGGCTGGGCCAGGCTGAAGCCAGGAGCCAGGAGCTTCATCTCGGTCTCTCACATGGGTACAGGGGCCCAAGCACTTGGGCCATCTTCTGCTGCTTTGCCATGCACATTAGCAGGGAGCTGGACTGGAAGCGGAGCAGCCTGGACTAGAACCAGCGCCCATGTGGGATGCCAGCATTGCAGCGGCGGCTTTACCCACTATGCCACAGCGCCAACCTCATGTTTCTGTTTTAATATTATCTTTTTATTTTTCTTTCATTTATTTATTTTTCATTTGAGGTGCACACACAGAGAAAAAGATAAGACAGACAGACAGACAGCTTCCACTTGCTGGTTCACTCCCCAAATGCCTGCGACAGTTGGGGCTGGGCCATGGCTGAAGCCAGGAGCTGGGAACTCAATCCAGGTCTCCCACGTGGGAGGCGGGAACCCGGTCACCTGAGCACTCACTGCTGCCTCGCAGGCTCTGCACCGCCAGGTGGCTGGAGTCAGGAACCAGGACTCAGGGCCAGGCACTGTCATACAGGGTACAGTTGTCTCGAGTGTCATCTTAATGGCTAAGCCCAAGTCCACCCTCATCTTTTTATTTCTGCAGTCAGCATGTAACAGTGTCACTGTAGCAGAGCGAGCAGGTGCTCCTGGGTCGCCCCCTCTCATCGTCGGCTCCTCAGCAGAGGGTCCCAGTGCTTTGTTGACCTGATGTGCTTTGTTGCAGACCCTTTCTGGGAGCATACACACGCAGACCTACGGGAACACTTCGTTCTGTTTTATGGGCCTTTTCTCTCTCTCTCTCTCTCTCTCTCTCTCTCTCTCTGTTTTTACATAAATGGGACGATGTTATACCTGCTGTCCTCCACCTTTCTTCTATCACCAGTGTCTTGGAAGCACTGACCAGCGAGGACACGTGGGTCATGAGGCCCAACAAACAAGGATGTGGGGTAGCCTAGTGACCCTTGTGCCCCCCCCCCATATGCTGATGCACTCAGCGCCAGGCACGAGGCCAGGGGCGAGTGACACCGCAGTGAACAGAACAGACGGGACCCAGGTCACATGGGGATTCCAGTCTACTTGAGGGCATCAGTCAGTCAGTAGACAAACGATCAGGGCCACACCCTGGTCCAAGGCACCAAGGACAAGGGATACTGCGGCAACCTTCACTCCTGAAGAGCCCCGGAGGCCAGCGCCTGGGTCCGAGGCGCCCAGCGCCCAGCCTGGAACAGGGGCTCAGTCAGTATGTGCCCAGCGAAGACTGGGAGAAGAGGTGTTCCCTAGGACAGATGCCCAGTCCTTGGCTCAGCAGTGTACCAGCCCTCTCCGGTGGGCTGGAGTGGGGACAGCACTACCCTGTCCCTCTCACGGGTGAGTACACAGTGGGCTGCTGTGGTCGCTGTGAAATGCGATGGGGTCAGGGGCTATTGTCAGAAAGGTGGTTTCCGGTTTGGAACTCACCTGAATTAGGGAGGCCAGACGAACACAAGCAAGCCACAGAGCGACAACAGCTAACAAATCCTGAATGTTCAGCGTGTCTGGCCACTGTGCTAACTGCCTGGCTCTGATCCTACCTTCAGCACGGCTCTGTAATGTGTGCTGCACTGCCGTCCCATTTGACCGGGCAGTAAACCAAGGCTACCAGAGGCTAAGCCACGGCAAGGGTCCCACGGCTGGTGGGCAGCAGACCCAGGCCAGATCTCCTGCACCCACATCTTTGCTCACTGTGCACAGTGCTGCCCTCCGCTCTGCCCACCCAAACCCTTCTTGCTTCTTCCAGCCCTACATGTGCCCATCTCCTCCAGGGAGCCCTCCTGGATCCTGACCACTCCTGGGCAGCATGTACCTTTTCCCAACCATTATTTCAGGGATGAAGTAAGAAGGACACTTCATAGTTCTGAGCTGATACGCAGAGACAGGAAGTGCATTGCTCAAGGTCACACTGGGGGTCAGGGGAGCAAAGTCTAACCCTAGGGCTGTTCCCACTGTCTCCAGTGAGCTGTAGGTCCCTAAGGGTACTGATCTGGGTACCCTGTGGGCACTCAGTAATATATTGAAGTGGACAGATACATGGGGAGTTAAGGGACACTTGTTACACTATTACACTTGTTACACTATTACACTGTTACGTGGACAGATAAATGGAGGAAGGGCACGTGTCCAACCGTGAGCAGGTAGTAGGGGACAGCTTACACATTCTCTATCGCTCATTTCCCATAGTCTCTTTCCCACCCAGTGGCAGCCCCAACATCAGGACCCCGGCCCCCTTTCAACCCTGAAACCCCATGTTCTTATGATGCAGAAGGGAAGAGCCCCAGCTCAAGAAGCGGGCTGGGTTCAAACCTCAGCTCTGCCACCCCCTGGCTGTTGCGACCTGGGTAAGTTCCTGCCTTTCCTGTTTCCGTCCCATTTAAAACAGGGGTAGTAACAGCAGCCGCCTCCCAGGGTTGCCGCGAGGACAGAGTTAACACACCCAGCGCAGAGTCAGGGCTCAGAGAACATCAGCTGGTGCCCCCACCGCATCTGCAGCTCCTCGTCACCGGGGAGGGAGCCGAGGCTCAGAAAGCCGGGGTGGCGTGGCCCAAGGGAGGGCCAGAGCGGAGGGTGTGGGGCCTGCACAGGAGCCGCCCGGGCGTGGACGCAGGGCTGCACTCACGTGGGGCAGGGCGAGGGAGCAGCGGCTGCTGCACTCGTAGGCCTCCTTGTGGCGTCCCAGCTCGTTGAGGGCGCGCGCTTTGCGGAACAGAGCCCGGATGCTCTCGCCGTCCAGGCCCAGCGCCTTTTCGCTGTCCTCCAGTGCCTTCTCATACAGGCCCTGCAGAGAGGGGCAGGCAGCCCACAGGTCAGCACCTGTACGGCCCTCCCCTGGGCCTCCTGCCCCACCTCGGGCTGTGCAGGTGGCTCTTCCCTGGGCGCTAAGGGTGGGGTCAGGACAGGCTGGAGAGAGCAGGGAGCATTTGGGGTCAGGCTCAGATCAAGGGCCTGGTCACTCGAGCGCGTCTATCTGCACACCTGCCTTTGGTTCAGATGCCACGGGGCTGAGAGCGAGGGCCCCTTGGGAAGTGAGATCACGGCCCCGCAGCCCAGTGTGAAGGGTCAACCCAGCATCTGGAGACTCACTGGCCAGCCGAGCCCACCCCGGCCTGCAGACGAGCTCCCGGACCCTCTGAGAGCCCCCAGCAGAGACTCTCACAGGACTCGAGGAATGACTGGGCCAGCAGAGAGCAGGGCAGGGAGGAGCAGGAGGCCAGAGCTCTGCAGGAGGAGGAGGAGGAGGAGGAGACTGGAAGTCTGGGAAGACAGAGTGAGGGCCTGAGGGTGTGGGACAGGAGAGGGAGGCTGGGATGGAGGACGGGGACAGGCGGAGACTCCCACCAATGTCCAGGTCACCCTAGGATTCTTACTTAATCCATCTGTGGCAAGGTTAGGGGCACCAGGATTGGTTTTTCCAAAACTTTTCATTACATGTAAGTACTTCTAAAAGCTCTCCAGGTCAATCTGCCGTGTAGCTACAGCAGCAGCAGGTGAGATTCGAACTGGGCTCGCTGGGTGCCCCGGGGGCCATGCCGGCAGAGCGGGGGCCGGGCTCACCATGGTGAAGTAGCAGGCCGCCCTGTTGACGTGCAGCTTGCACAGCAGCTCCCGGGGCAGGGCCACCTGGTCGGAGGCTGCGTAGTCGGCCACGTTCAGCCCCTCCATGTACTGCACCAGGGCCTGCTTATAGTCCTTCTCCCGGAACAGGTCATTGCCCTCCGCAAACAGATTCTGCACCAGCTTGAGCAGGAAGGCCTGTTGGGGGAGGGCGCACGGGGGCTCAGGGGGTTTCTCCAGCAGGCCCAGCCTCCACATCCCTCTGCTCTGGAGACTCCGCCCTGCACCTCCACCCTCAGCCAGCCCGGCAGCCGACACTCACCTCATACTCCTCTTGCTTTAGGGGTAGTGTCGACCTAGCAGGAAGAGAGGGATGCAAGGTCTTGGTGAGCCCAGGGCTCCCAGCCTTATGAAGGCCCCACCTCGGGCCCCAGGGCTGGAAAAACGCGGGAAGAGGGAAACCAGCCTCTGGCCTGCAGAGCCGATGCTGGCCCAGGCTCTAGCTCAGTGCCAGAAAGAGGAAGGGGCAGGGGCTCCCGTACCAGGAGCAGTGGGGACAGCAAAGGCAAAGCGGGCCTCGGGAGTAACCACGCCCTCGGTAAGCCAAATCCAGAACTGGAGTCAATGGGAGCTGAGGCACCAGGAGTCTGCCCCAGGCCCCTCAGTCTCTCGCCGGTTCCAGTGCCAGGTCTACTCTGAGCCTGTCAAGCCCTCGTGCCAGACTCATCAAATTAGGCGGGGTCTGCAGCAGCCTCCTCTCTCCCATGGTGACATCACACCACTCCGTAGGGAAGAAAATGTCGGCCAGGAGAACTGAGACCCGCGCGTCGGGCGCCGTGGCTGAGCTGAAGGGAACCTGGGCTTGTCTCCTGGTCCCTCACTTCACAGACACTCAGGGTAGGGCAGTGACATGCCCGAGGTCAGACAGCGTCAGAGGGAGCCTGGGGCTTGCTCTTTGCCCAGAGCTGCCACCTGCTCCTGGACAGCAGCATCCTGAGTGAGTGAGGAGAAGCAGCGTGAGAGGAGGGGCAGGAGGCCCGGGGCGTGTGTGCGCATGGTGTTTGTGTGCGGATGCGTGTGAGGTGTCCCTGATATCGCGTGGGGACTTGGCATCACCCCCGCCAGAGACCAGGACTGCTGCACGTGTCTGTCCCTCCTGTGGCCACCCTGCCCAGCCAGGCCCCCATCACTGTCCTTCTAGCTTGTCTCCAGCCTCTCCTCTTCCAAGCTGCGCCTCATCTGTCGGAGACATCCACGTTGTAAAAGACATTTTAGCCTGGTACTTAGGGCCCTCTGCAAGCCAGTGCCAATCCACCTGTCCAAATTCACTTAACGGCTCCCACAGTGCTCTGTGCCCAGAGGTGCCCACCGAGGCTTGCTAAGCACATGAAGTACATGTGTGCAAAAACAGTGCTGGAGTGGGGGAAATAGTGAGACTGGGGGCAAGTGTTTGTTAGATGCCGCCTGGGACACCCACATCCCGTGCCAGAGTGCCTGCTCCTGACTCCAGCTTCCTGCTAAGGCACAACCTGGAAGGCAGCAGGTTGAGGGCTCAAGTACTTGTGTCCCTGCCACCCACGCTGAGTTCCCAGCACCCGGCTTCAGCCTGGCCCAGCCCCGGCTATTGCAGGCATTTGAGGGGGGGACCAGGAGATGGAAGATCGATCTCTCTCTCTCTCTCTCTCTCTCTCTCTCTCCCTGCCTCTGTCATTCTGACTTTCAAATAAATAAATCTTTAAAACCAATTAAAAGGGTATGTAGGACAAATTTCAATTTTATGGGGAGCCTTGTTTGAGAAAAAGAACACACAACTGTGAAGACAGAATGGCCAAGGTGCATGTCTCCAGGGCCATGGAGCAGGCCCATGCAAGACGGGGCCAAGAAGCCCACGCATCACGAGTATCAGGGAAACAGGGAAACAGCAAAAACAAACATGGGATGCGAGTGCGGGGAGTCAGGCACTTTGGGGTCGCCACACCTGGCTTAGAATGCTGTCCCTCAAAAGCCCTGTGACCTTAACAAATTTTCTTTTTTATTTTATTTTATTTTTTTTTTTTTTTTATTTTTTGACAGGCAGAGTGGACAGTGAGAGAGAGACAGAGAGGAAGGTCTTCCTTTGCCGTTGGTTCACCCTCCAATGGGCGCCGCAGCCGGCGTGCTGCGGCCGGCGCACCGCGCTGATCCGATGGCAGGAGCCAGGTACTTACCCTGGTCTCCCATGGAGTGCAGGGCCCAAGCACTTGGGCCATCCTCCACTGCACTCCCTGGCCACAGCAGAGAGCTGGCCTGGAAGAGGGGCAACCGGGACAGAATCCGGTGCCCCGACCGGGACTAGAACCTGGTGTGCCGGTGCCGCTAGGCGGAGGATTAGCCTAGTGAGCCGCGGCGCCAGCCAACAAATTTTCTATTCTCTCTGAGCCTCAGCTTTCTCATCTGCAAAATGGAAATAGGTCACCTACTTTACTGGGCAGTTGTGAAAAATGATGGGTGGATGTGAAAGGCCAGCATGGAGCCAGAGACATAACTACTGGCTAATGAGGCGATGCATGTAGGCATGCGTGAGAATCAAAGGGAGCCACGTGCAAAGGGCTGGATGAGGCCGAGGGGCAACCAGGGTTCGGGGTACAGCCCTGCCATACCAGCCCTTCCCCAGCTCACCCCCAGGCACACAGGAGCCCGACCAGCAGAGGCCCCGAGGCAGCAAGGAGGGCTGGAGGGGGCAGGGCCTTGGGAGGGCCCGCCCCTGCCCCTCCTGCTCCTCCTGCCCCGCCCACTCCCCACCACTTACTGAATGAACTGCAGCCCCTTCTCGATGTCCGCCTTCCGTTTCTGCCTCTCCATCAGTCTCTGGGGAGAGAGCGCAGGCCACCAGTGAGCAGGGGGAGGGTGCCGCCGCCCGCACCCCACCGGGCAGCCCTGTGAGCCACTCTCATCCCACTTCACAGGTGGGGGGTGCCCAGGCACCATGACCCTCCCTGGGCCTGGGGGGACCACGTGAATCAGCCCACACTGCTGCCCTCCACGCCCACGCCCCACGGACTCGGAGCTGGTGTGGAGCCCTCGATGGGCAGAGGCTGCACGAGTCCCTCGTTCTTTCCCAAGCATGGCCTGGGCTCCAGCACTGCACAGGACACCCTGGCGCTTGCAGGGAGAATGGTGCTTAACCGTTAAACTCAGTGGTCCCTGCAGGGGACTGCAGGAGGCACCCAGAGAATGTATAACGACGGCCAATAACTACAGTGGCAAGGGGACACCAGGCTCTGGCCTCGGGAGTCACAGAGATCCTTCTGTGCAGGGGCAGGGGTCATTTCATCCCCATTTACCAAGGGGGAAACAAGCTCAGGGGTACCAGTCATGAGGCAGCGCACACCAGAGGCAGGACTTGAGCCGGGACATACTTCCTTCCTACACTCCATGCCCAGTGATGACTCCTGGCTACAGCCAGCTGGAGAGGAATGCCAGACGGTGCGGATGGCCACAGCATGCACTCAGGTGCACCTGCTCACTGCCTGGTCCTCACTGTGAGGTGCACAGGTCCATGCCGGGTGGGTCTGGGAAAGCCGCAGGCGGTTCTGGAATGGCTGGGGTCCCCTGGCAGACAAATGAGGCACTGACAGGTGCCTCCTTCCTCGAGGGGCTTCGCCAGGGCTCTGCACTCCAATCTGGGGGTGATTGCAGTATTCACATTTCCTGTGTAGTTTTGGGCCTCAGTCTCCTGGGAGGGAGACGGCTTCACAGCTGTCGTGAGCACCAGGCACCGATCAGTAACCAGCAATCCTGGGGCAATGTGTCAGCCAGCACTACTGCTCCCTCCTGGAAAAAGCCCTGAAGAGAGTCCCGGGATAGACAGGACAGCTCTGATCCTGACGCCGCAGGCCAGCAGCAGGCCCCACCTCTCTGTCAGCCTCCCGGGCCTCGGCTTCCCTGGCTGTGGTCAGACCTCCCATCAGCCACCAGGCCGCTCGCTGGTGATCCCTGCCTCTGGGCTTTGCCCTCACAGCTCCCTCCACTGTGCAGCCCAGCTCCTCCGGGCCCTGCATGGGCTTCTCTTGCCTGATCCCTTCAATTGTACCCCATCACACACCTGTTCAGCCTGGGGAAACATGGCAGGGTCAGGCCCAGTGCTTGCCTGAAAAGAGCCACTAATACCATACGGGCGCCGGTTCAAGTCCCGGCTGCTCCACTTCAGATCCAGCTCCCTGCTAATGTGCCTGTGAAAGCAGTGGAGGATGGCCCAAGTGCTTGGGCCCCTGTGTCATGTGGGAGACCTAGAAGAAGCTCCTGGCTTCAGATTGACTCAGCTCAGCCTTTGGGGGGGCATCTAGGGGGAGAACCAGCGGATGGAGATCTCCCTTCTTTCTGCCTCTCTCTCTCTCTCTCTCTCTGTAACTCCACCTTTCAAGTAAAATAAATAAATCTTAAAAAACAAAACAAAAAAACTGCTCTCTGCAGGGCTGGTACCTGATACGGGTGCCAGTTCATATCCCAGCTGCTCTATTCAGATCCAGCTCCTGCTAATGGGCCTGAGAAAACAGCAGAGAATGCTTGGGCCTTGTACCCACGTGGGAGACCCAGAGGAAGCTCCTGGCTCCAGCCTGGCGCAGCCCCAGCCATTGAAGCCATTTGGGGGAGTGAACCAGCAGATGGAAGACCTCTCTCTCTCTCTCCCTCTCTTTCTTTCTCTCTGTAGTACCAACTTTCAACTAAATAAATAAATCGGAAAGAAAAAAAATGCAGTGGGAGACAGACAGCATGGCCCAGCGCTCACAGGGGAAGCTGCGAGTGGAGAGACCTCCAAAGGCCTGCCCACTGGTCCCACAGGGCACAGGTGCTGCTGCTGCTGGCCACTGGGCCCTACCATTTTGACCGGGGTCACAGTCCAGCCTCCATCCCTCCCTGAAGGTGGTGCCTGTCCCTAGACGACAGGACCAACCTCTGCACAGCCCCTGAGCTCCCTAAGTACGGCACAGTCTTTCAGCTCCACAGATCAGACCCTGCCACCTCCACCCAGAGCCTCCGATGCCGATGCCTCGCTTCACCTCTGGCTGATCAAAATTCCCCTCCACACCCACACGGGCTCGCACCTCGGGGTGCCATGGCCGCGTAACCCTCTGGGAAATCAGAGCAACAGAGAAACTCTTCTGCGTCAGCCCTCCGGCAGGGAGGCCTAGGTAGATGTAACAGCCGCCCGAGTGCTCCCGCAAGGAGCCTGACTACAAGGTCACGGAACGTCATGGAGTGAACGCTCCCTGCTCCACGAGGCCGGCTCCTCCCACAGCCCTCTCCGACCTCAACTCACTGGCTGCGTGACCCTGAGAGCTCCCTCTGCCTGAGCTACCCCTTCCTGCCCTGGCAAGCGAGGCGGATGAACAGTGACCACTGCCAGGACTAGCACCCAGGAGACACCACAGCCCTGGTCTGCAGTTCCATCCCGGCCCCACTTCCAATCCCAGTTTCCACTAACGTGCACCCTGGGAGGAAGCAGGTGGTGCTCAAGTACTTGGGCTCCTGCTGTTGGTGCGGGAGACCTAGATCAGGTTCTAGGCTCCTGGCTTCAGCCTGGCCCAGCCCTGAAAGCGCATTTTGGGGGTGAACCAGCAATGGAAGAGCTCGCTTGCTCTCGCTCACTCTCGCTCGCTCTCCCTCTCCCCTCCCCTCTGCCTTTCAAATAAATATATATTTTTTAAAAGGGGTGGGTGTTGTGGCACAGCAACAATTAAACTGCCCTGTGGGATACCCGTGTCCCACACTGAATTGCCAGTTCGAGTCCTGGCTTCTCCACTTCCAATCCAGCGTCTTGCTAATACATTCTTGAAGGCAGCGAATGATGGATCAAATGCTTGGGCCCCTGCCACCCGCACAGGAGACCCTGATGGAGGGTCTGAGCTCCTGGCTTCACCCTGGTCCAACCCAAGCAGCTGTGGGGATTTGGGGAGTGATTCACTGGATTGGAGATCTCTCTCTCTGCTTGGAACCAAGGATGGATGCTTAAAAGAGCGGGAAATCACCAGGTCCCCACCTTCCAGAAATCCTTCTGACTCCCCCACCCAGCCTGCTGACTTCGTCCCCTCCATGCCAAGGGCAAAGTTGGACCCAGAAAAGGAGAACTTGCTCAGCTTAGCCCACATTTATGACTTTCCTATCTGGTGCTGGGCGCTGTACTGTGCTGGGGTCATGGGGGAGGGGGAGGGCATAGAAAGATCAGTCACTCAAGCCCAGCCCTGCTCTCAGAGGACTCCCAGTCCCGTACAGCAGGAGGGAGACAGGCACCTGCTCCAGGTGCAGTGGCTGCGAGCTGAGGAAGCAGAGGTGCACCTGTGGGGGGTGGTCAAGGGAAGCTCTGCAGGAGGTGACTGTCGGGCTGGCCGGTGCAGGAGAACGGCCACTGTCCTGGGTAAACTGGGAGGAAAAGACAGCTGAACAGGAAGCCAGCTCAGAAGGATGCACTGTAAGCCTGGCCTGGACACTCCAATCCCCTGTGGCTTCCTACAGTCACACAGCCAGGGTGCGGAGGAAGCCGGGGCTGCAAGACAGGGGTGGGCAATAGCTAAGACCCATGCTGGGGGCCGGCACTGTGGCGCAGTAGGTTAATCCTCCGCCTGCGGTGCCGGCATTCTATATGGGCACCGGTTCTAGTCCTAGCTGCTCCACTTCCCATCCAGCTCTCCGCTATGGCCTGGGAAAGCGGTAGAAGATGGCCCAAGTTCTTGAGCCCCTGCACCTGCACAGGAGCGCCTGGCTCCTGGCTTCGGATGGTGCAGCTCCGGCTGTTGCAGCCATTTGGGGAGTGAACTAGTGGATGGAAGACCTGTCTCTCCCTCTCACTGTCTAACTCTACCTCTCAAATTTAAAAAAAAAAAGACCCATGCTGGGTGAAAGCCCAAGAGGCAGGTGGCAGCAGAGGAAGGAAACCATCATTTACTGGGTGCTCACCTCACACCTGTGCACACCTCTCGGGGTTAAGGAGCCGCCCAGGGACCCTGGTGAGGATGACAGTAGCACAGACTCCCCTGACTCCCCCTGACCACACCCAACACAAGAAGTGAATGACGGGCACCTGCTGAGTACCAGGTCCTGGGGTAGAGGGGCAGGAAGGGTAGAAAGCACAGCCCAGGAGGAAAATCCCACACCAGTTGGGTGGGCAGTAACCTCTGTGAGCTGGGGGAATGGGGGCCACACTTGTCTCAACTTTCTTACTGTTAACACGAGTGGGTACCTCCTGCCCTGATCTGGGTACACCTACTCGGTCTGGAAGGGCTCATCGTCTAAAGGTGAAACCAACCTGCGAGAACAGCTCCAAGATGGAGCAACAGGGGCCCCAGGAGAGCCGTCCACCCAGCCTGCCGGACACCCCCCAAGTGAGCACTTCAGGAGTTATCTTACATGGTTTAGGCTTCTTGGGAACTTAGCAACTAACACAGTTGACAAAGTCTCTCCTTTAGAGTGTCTTTTAGTGGAAGAGACACAGAATAAGTAGATAATGTAACACAGGAAGGATACACAACAAAGAAAAACGGGAAGAGTGACGAGTTGCTGTAACCATTCAGGATATCAGAGGTCTCTAGATCCGACTGATACTTCAGGTATGATGTAAGGGAAGGAGCCATGTGAGTATCTGGTGGGACAGTGCCCCAGGCGCAGGAACAGTGAGTGCAGAAGTCCTGATCGGTGTATTTGAGGAAGAGCAAGGAGGCAGTGAAGGTGAGCTGTATTATCTGGCTTTGCCCTACATGAAAATGAGTTCTCATCAAATAACTGAAATTACCTAAATCTCACTACAACCCCTTCAGGCAGGAAAACAACTCCAAGAGGCCAGGAAAGTTTTCAACCCCCACAGTCAACCTGGAGCCAGGGTTCAAAGGAACACGGTGCGGGGAGGAGCCTGGTGGGGACATTTAGCACAGAGGTTAAGCCGCTGCTTGGGATGCCCACATCCATATCAGAGCGCCTGCGTGTGAACCCTGGCTCTGCTCCTGACTGGCCTCCTGCTAATGTACATCGTGGGCGGCAGCGGTGAAAGCTCAGGTTGTTGGGTTCCTGCCTCCCACATCAAGACTCGGATGGAGTTCCCAGTTCCCAGCTTTAGCCTGGCCCAGCCTTGGACAGTGAACCAGCAGATAAGAGGTACATCTCAAATAAAATGAGTAAGTAAAAAATTTAAAAATAATAATAAGAAGCCAGTGCTGTGGCGTAGTAAGCTAAGCCTCCACCTGTGGCACCGAATCCCATAGGGGCGCCGGTTCATGTCCCAGCTACTCCTCTCTGATGCAGCTCTCTGCTATGGCCTGGGAAAGCAGTGGAGGATGGCCCAGGTCCTTGGGCCCCTACACCCACGGGGGAGACCCAGAAGAAGCTCCTAGCTCCTGGTGTCAGATCAACGCAGCTTCAGCCATTGCGGCCGTTTGGGGAGTGAACCAGCGGATGGAGGACCTTTCTCTTTGTCTCTCTCTCTCAGTCTGTACACTACCTCTCAAATAAATAAATAAGGGCCGGCGCCGCGGCTCACTAGGCTAATCCTCCGCCTAGCGGCGCCGGCACACCAGGTTCTAGTCCCGGTCGGGGCGCCGGATTCTGTCCCGGTTGCCCCTCTTCCAGGCCAGCTCTCTGCCGTGGCCAGGGAGTGCAGTGGAGGATGGCCCAGGTGCTTGGGCCCTGCACCCCATGGGAGACCAGGAAAAGCACCTGGCTCCTGGCTCCTGCCATTGGATCAGCGTGGTGCGCCGGCCGCAGCGCGCCGGCCGCGGCGGCCATTGGAGGGTGAACCAACGGCAAAAGGAAGACCTTTCTCTCTGTTTCTCTCTCTCACTGTCCACTCTGCCTGTCAAAAATAAAAATTAAAATTAAAAAAAATAAATAAAATATTAAAAGACAGACAGACTCTGGGGACTGTTGGGCTAGAATCAATGTATCTTGCATGCAAGAAGGATGTGAATTTTGGGGGGTTAGGGGTAAAATAGTATAGAATAAAGGTTTATATCCTCCCCAAATTCACAAGAGCAATTCATTAGAGCTAAAACTCATAATCCCCAGTGTGACTGCATTTGGAGACAGGGCCCTAAGGAGGTAGTTAAGGTTAGATGAGGTCAGAAGCATGGGACCCTGATCCAACAGGACTAGCATCCTTAAAAGAAAGAGACACCAGGGAATGGCATTGAGGCACAGTGGGTTAAACTGCTGCCTGCGATGCCGGCATCCTATATAAGCACCAATTCAAGCCCCAGCTGCTCCACTTCCAGTCCAGCTCCCTGCTAACACACCTGGGAAATAGCAGATGGCAGCACAAGTGCTAGGGCCCCTGCCATCCACGTGGGAGACCCGGATGGAGTTCCAGGCTCGTCCTGGCCATGCAGACATTTGGGGAGTGAACCAGTGGATGGAAGATCTCTCTGTCTGTTTCTCTCTCCCCTCCCTCTGCTTCTCTGTAACTCTGCCTTTCAAAAATAAATAAATCTTTAAAAGAAAGAGACGGACACCAGAGAGCATCTTCTTCCTCTCGTTCCTCCCAGGCATGCCCAAGAAGAGGTCACATGAGCCGGCGCCGCGGCTCACTAGGTTAATCCTCCCCCTTGCGGCGCTGGCACACTCACTGGGTTCTAGTCCCGGTCGGGGTGCTGGATTCTGTCCCGGTTGCCCCTCTTCCAGGCCAGCTCTCTGCTGTGGCCCGGGAGTGCAGTGGAGGATGGCCCAAGTGCTTGGGCCCTGCACCCCATGGGAGACCAGGATAAGTACCTGGCTCCTGCCTTCAGATCAGCGTGGTGCGCCGGCTGCAGCGTGCCAGCCGTGGCGGCCACTGGAGGGTGAACCAACGGCAAAGGAAGACCTTTCTCTCTGTCTCTCTCTCTCTCACTGTCGACTCTGCCCGTGAAAGAAAGAAAGAAAAGAAAGAAAAGAAAGAAAAGAAAAGGCCACATGAGGATATAGTGAGGCTGGTGAGCCAGGAGTGGCCTCGCTGGAAACCAAATCCACCAGCGCCTCAATCTAGGACCTCCAGCCTCCACAACCGTGAGGTAATGCACTGCCGTCGTGTGAGCTGGCCGGGCAGTCTGCGGTGGCCACGCAGACTAACGCACAGGGCTGAAGGTCATTTGTTCCCAGCTGAAGAGGAAGTGCGCTCCCAGAGGGTGGGGGTCGGGCATGACTCAGAGCTCACACTTGGTGGAGGAACAAAAGGTATGTGAGCCAAACAAACCTCCAGGTCCAAGGAGAAACGGGCCAGGTCTGCCTCAGAGCCCACGGCCAGGCTGAGCTGTCCCTCAGCCCCAGGACCTGCGTCAAATGGGCTCCTTCCAGAAATACAGCTGTGACTCACAGAACCCACAGGAAACAAATCCCTCACCTATATGACAGGACATCCCCAGCGCGCCCCGGGCTCAGATCTGCCGTTCAAATTGTAGAGAAACCGGGCGACTTCCAAGTGTGTCACATCCCTCATCTCTAAAGCAAGAATGAAATCTGTTTTACAGGGTTGTGAAGATTAAGTCGATGTCTGGTACATGATAAGCCTTTATATTAACAATTATTCCTTTATAAACATTATTTCTTTTCTTTTTAAACTTATTTATTTATTTATTTATTTATTTATTTATTTATTTTGACAGGCAGAGTGGACAGTGAGAGAGAGAGACAGAGAGAAAGGTCTTCCTTTTGCCGTTGGTTCACCCTCCAATGGCCGCCACGGCCGGCGCACCGCGCTGATCCGATGGCAGGAGCCAGGTGCTTTTCCTGGTCTCCCATGGGGTGCAGGGCCCAAGCACTTGGGCCATCCTCCACTGCACTCCCGGGCCACAGCAGAGAGCTGGCCTGGAAGAGGCGCAACCGGGACAGAATCTGGCGCCCCGACCGGGACTAGAACCCGGTGTGCCGGCGCCGCAAGGCGGAGGATTAGCCCAGTGAGCTGCGGTGCTGGCCAACATTATTTCTACCTACAAAATGGGCCAAGGGGCTCGCATTGTGGCCCAGCGGGTTAAGCTGCTGCCTGTGATGCCAGCATCCCACATCAGAACACGCATCCATCTCCCTGCTAATGTGCCAAGGAAGGCAGTGGAAGATGGCCCAAGTGCATGGGCCCCTGCACCCATGTGGGAGACGAGGATGGAGTTCCTAGCTTTTGGCTTCAGCCTGGCCCAGCCCATTTGGGGAGTGACCAGCAGATGGACAATCTCTTTCTAGCTCTCCCTTCCTCTATTTCTCAAATAAATAAATAAACCTTAAGGGGGGGGGGGGGCCAGAAAGACTAAACACAAAATTTACAGGAAATATAAATCATTAAGAAAAATAATCGAGGGGCCGGCACTCTGGGATAGCAGGTAAAACCACTACCTGCAGGGCCGGCATCCCGTATGGGCGCCAGTTCGAGTCCCAGTTGCTCCACTTCCCATTAGCTTTCTGCTATGGCCTGGGAAAGCAGTGGAAGATGGCCCAAGTGCCTGGGCCCCTGCACCCACATGGGAGACCCTGGAGACGCTCCTGGCTCCTGGCTTCAGATTGGTGCAGCTTCAGCCGTTGCGGCCATTTGGGGAGTGAACCACTGGATGGAAGATCTCTCTCTCTCTCTCTCTCTCTCTCTGTAACTCTTTCAAATACATTTAAAAAAAAATACCCTCCTAAAAGTAATTTAAAAAAAAATACTTGAACTCACTGACAAATGAATCACATGTCAAACCAAGCAACCACTTTTCACCCAGCAGACTAAAGTGAGAAGAAAACCGGAAACCAAGGGTGGAGAAACGGTCCCTCCTGACCAGGGCACAGACACCGAGCGCGTGACCTGAATCATCTTCATGAAGCAATTGATCAACGTCTTCCACGGAGCGAGGCAGGCTCAGCGGCCAGTTTCCTTTCTCCTCCCAGGCATGCGTGTGTGCGTGTGTGTGTGTACATATAAGCCAATCACGACGGTCCTTTTCCCTCACTAGCAACTGGCTTAGGGAAGGCCATGTGATGCCATCCTGGCCAATGAGAAAGGAAAGAAAGTCAGCCAAGGGGCTTCTGGGAAAGGTTCTTCAGTTGTAAAGTGGAACTGAAGAAAGAGCAGCTTTATCCGCCCTGAATGCCTGAGGATACACTGGGGACGGCGGAGCAGAAGGACAGAGATGCTCACGGGGTTCAACGACAAGTCTGACTTGAAAAATGAACTGTCCTGCCTCATGGTTTTTTGTTTTTGTTTTTGTTTTTTTGTTTTTTTGTTTTTTTTTTTTTGACAGGCAGAGTGGACAGTGAGAGAGAGAGACAGAGAGAAAGGTCTTCCTTTGCCGTTGGTTCACCCTCCAATGGCCGCCGCGGCCAGCACGCTGCGGCCAGCGCACCGCGCTGATCCGATGGCAGGAGCCAGGAGCCAGGTGCTTTTCCTGGTCTCCCATGGGGTGCAGGGCCCAAGCACCTGGGCCATCCTCCACTGCACTCCCTGGCCACAGCAGAGGGCTGGCCTGGAAGAGGGGCAACCGGGACAGAATCCGGCGCCCTGACCGGGACTAGAACCCGGTGTACCGGCGCCGCTAGGCGGAGGATTAGCCTAGTGAGCCGTGGCACCGGCTTGCCTCATGTTTTTATGTGAGATGACGAATTCCCATCTTAATGTTATTGTAAATTGGCATATTGTAATTGTATGTAATGGTGGCATACAAATGTATATGAATTAATTTTTCATATACATTTGAAAAACTTTTTAGTTTGTTTATTTGAGAGGCAGAAAGAGACACTGACAGAGAGAAGTCCGGCTGCTGGTTCACTCCCCAGACGTCTGCCTCAGTTAAGGGGGCGACAGCTGGAAGCAGGAGGTCAGTGCAGGTGTCCCGGCTACCTGAGCCATCGCGGCGACCTTGGAGTCTGCATTAAGCAGAAACCTCATCAGCCACAGCAGCAAGCTGAACCCAGGTCCTCCAGTGTGAGATGTAGGCATCCTAACCCACGGCCTAACCAGTACAACAAACACCTGTGCCCACAGCCAAAGTCTTTCAAATGACAAAATGTCCTTTGCCTTTGACACAAGAATTTTACTTCTAAGAATTTAACCAACCAAACTCCTGGTATAAATACTAAATTTTATTTGTAAAAGGATGTATTACTTTTAAGAGTGAAAAAAAAAAAAAAACCAGAAACAACCTTACTGTCTATCAGTAAATTATAGTATGTCCACACCACAGAACACCACAATACACACTGGATCTTTATATACTGTCATGGAGATGCCTGCATGCACAGTTAAGGAACAAAAAAAAAAAAAAAAAGCAAATTTCAGGACACTGTGTGGGGGATGGGTGTTGTGGCACAGAAGATTAAATTGCCACCTGAAAGGCCAGCACTGTGGCACTGACTGCAGTGCCAACATCCCACATGGGCACTGGTTCAAGTCCCAGCTACTCCACTTCTGATCCAGCTTCTGGCTAATGCACCTGGGAAAGCAGCAGAGGATGGCCCAAGTCCCTGGGTCCCTGCACCACCTGGAAGAAGACCCTGACTCCTGGCTTCAGCCTGGAAGCCCAGCCCCAACCCCAGGCATTCTGGCCATTTGGGGCAGCAGATGGAAGATGGAAGATCTTGATCTCGATCTCTCCTCCCCCCCTTCTCTCTGTATCTCTGCCTTTCAAATAAATAAATAAATATTTTAATAAAAAAACTAGCTATAAAATATAGCAGTACACACTGAATAATTATTTAAAAAATAATAAATTGCCACTTGAGATAACTTGCAACCCATTCAGTGCCAGCTCCAGTCTTGGATACTGTTTCCAGTCCAGCTCCCTGCTAACGCACCTAAGAAACAGCAGATGGTGGTTCAAGTACTTGAGATCCTGCCACCCAGGTGGAGACCTGGTTGGAGTTCCCAACTCCTGGCTTCGGCATGGTGCAACCCTGGCTTTTGCAGCCATTTGGGGCCAGCCACAAGTGGCAGCTCAGCCTGCTGCACAACACCAGCCCCCTTTTGTCATCAGAGATACAAAATGAAATGATTATTTGAGGCCAACTCTGTAGCGGTGGGGCTGAGTGAGAAACAGCATCCTGAGCACCTGAGTTTAAACCTGGAGCGCTGCACCTGCCAAACGCCATGGGCTGTTCCCAAGAGCCACAATGGAAACACGTTTTTCACTATGTTGGGGAAGAGTTTGATTTTTGGCCGGTGCCGCAGCTCAATAGGCTAATCCTCTGCCTGTGGCGCCGGCATCCCATATGGGCCTGGTTCTAGTCCTGGTTGCTCCTCTTCCAGTCCAGCTCTCTGCTGTGGCCTGGGAAAGCAGTAGAAGATGGCCCAGGTGCTTGGGCTCCTGCACCCGCATGGGAGACCAGGAAGAAGCACCTGGCTCCTGGCTTCAGATCGGCGCAGTGCGCCGGCCATAGCAGTCATTTGGGAGTGAACCAACGGAAGGAAGAACTTTCTCTCTGTCTCTCACTATCTGTAACTCTATCTGTCAAATAAATAAATAAAAATCTAAATAAATAAATAGCACTCCAAGTACACCTTTTTTAAAAAAAATTGCTGAGAGCTGCCAGACACCAGGGGCTGTCCTAACAGTTTCCTGCTTCTTTAAGGACAAACAACCCAAGGAGATAGTTACTCTTACCCTTTTACAGCGGAATACTTAGAAGCACAGAGAAGGTAAACGACTTGCCCAGGGTCACAGAGCAGGCAGCCCTGCCCCAGCACTCAAGTACCCCGCCACCACCTTCATTATCCCTGTCTAGGCAACAAGACCTGGCCCTGGGGCCCTCCATCCCTCCTCACACTCAAGTCTTCCTCAGGCCCAAAATAATTCCCTCCCCTCATCTCAGCTAGTGTGCAACCTCTCCTCCCTTTCTCAGTGAGCCCTCTTCAGAGCGTTGTCTACACTGTTGCCACATCCTCACCTCCCACTCAATTCTCAACTCTCGGCATCCCCACTCGCTCCTGCACTCTCCTGCCCAGTGCCTGCCCAGGCTCCTTCCAGCCCAGGGGCCTCCCCGCTGCTGAGCCCAGTGAGGCACAGCTTTTCACTTGCCTCTTCTTGGACTCTGGACTGCACCTGCCACTGCCTGGCTCCGTGAGGCTGCACTGCCAGGTCCTCCTGGCACCGCTCTGATGGTTCCTGCTCCGCCTGTTAGGGGCTCTTCTTCTGCCCAGGTCTCGGCATGGATGCTCCGGGCTTCCATTAGGGACAGCGCCCTGTTCTGCTCACCCTTACATGCTCTCCCCTGATGAGCTTTTGTATTTCATGATCTCATGAGTCACGCTGGTGACTCACCCATCTATTCCTCCCGCCACGCTCACCCCTTCCCCAGTATTCCAGACTCACATCCCTCATCCCCTGAGTGCTGGCACCCAGATGTCCAACACCCTCATTGCCTACGATCTCTGTGCCTTTCCCAATCCTAAACACATCCAGTCAATACCCAGCTCAGGGCCGGCGTTGTGGCACAGCAGGCTAAGCCACTGCTTGCAGTGCCGGCATTCCATATGTGAGCACTGGCTTGAATCCCAGCTGCTCTTCTTCTCACGCATCTCCCCACTGATGTGCTTGGGAAAGCAGTGGATGATGGCCCAAGCAGCTGGGTCCCTGACACCCACATGGAAGACCTGGATGGAGTTCCAGGTTCCTGGCTTCAGCCTGGACCAATCCCAGCTGTTGCAGCCATTTGAGGAGTGAACCAGCATATAGAAGCACTCTCTCTCTCTCTCTCTCTCTCTCTCTCTCTCTCTGTCTTGCCCCTCCTCTCTGTCCCTCTTTCAGATAAATAAATAAATAAATATTAAAAAAAGAAAACCAGCTCAAATTGTCCAGAAAGTCCTCCCTGGTGTCCACGCCAGAGGGGCTGGGTGTTCCTTCCTCTGAACGTATTCCAAAGTGCACTCAGCATCTCCCAGAACCCCGCCCCTTCTCTGGGACTCCCCAATCCTGTCTCCAGCCCTGACCGTCATCCTGTTCTCAGCCCACCCCCAGTTCCTTCCACTTCACCTATTTCTCCTTTCTGCTGCCCCGTCCTCTCTTCCACAACTGTGGCCATCTGGAAGGCCCTCATTATTTTTTTTTTAAGATTTATTTATTTATTTATTTGAAAAGCAGAGTTACAGAGAGAGGGATACAGAGAGAGAGAGAGAGAGAGAGAGAGAGAGATCAGCCCCCCATCCACTGGCTCACTCTCCAAATGGCCACAATGGCTGGGGCTGTGCCATACCACAGCCTCTGGGTCTCCTGTGTAGGTGCACGGGCCCAAGCTCTTAGGTGATTTCCGTTTCCTTCCCAGGTGCATCAGCAGAGAACTGGATCGGAAGTTGGCATTTCGGAAGTGAACTGGAGCCCACATGATGCTGGTATCCCAGGCAGCGGCCCCACCTGCCAAAACATTGGCTCCTCTTTCTCTCTCTCTCTTTCTTTTCTCTCTCTCTTTCTCTTTTCTCTGTAACTTTTTCTTTTCTTTTTTATCTTTCTTTTTTCTTGAGAAAGGTTTTCCTTTCGCTGGTTCACCCCCCAAATGGCTGCTATGGCCGGCGCGCTGCCCTGATCTGAAGCCAGGAGCCAGGTGCCCCCTCCTGGTCTCCCATGGGGTGCAGGGCCCAAGCACTTGGGCCATCCTCCACTGCACTCCCGGGCCACAGCAGAGAGCTGGACTGGAAGAGGAGCAACCGGGACAGAACTGGCGCCCCAACTGGGACTAGAACCCGGGGTGTCAGTGCCACAGGTGGAGGATTAGCCAAGTGAGCTGCAGCACCGGCCTCGCCTCGCCTCTCCTCTCTTCTCCTCTCCTCTCCTCTCCTCTCCTCTCCTCTCCTCTCCTCTCCTCTCCTCTCCTCTCCTCTCTTTTCTTTTCTTTAATTTAAGGCAGAGAGACAGCGACAGAAATTCTCTATCTGCTGGTTGATTCCCAAAATGCCTGCAATAGCCAGGGCTGAGCCAGGCCAACGGCAGGAGCCTGAAACTCTATCTGGGTCTCCCACATGGACGACGGGGGTCCAAGTGCTTGAGCCATCATCTGCTCCCTCCCAGGGTGCTCATTAGCAGGAAACTGGATCAGAAGCCACATCTCAAACCAGGCCCTCCTTGGGGACAAGGGTGTCCTGAGCAGTGACTTCAGTGCTTTGCCAAATGCCCACCCCCTCACACCCTCGTCAACACCTTCCAAGAGCCCTGTCCAATCTGCTCCCATTTGGAGGTCAGGGGAAGCTGCCTAACACACAGCCAGGGCCACTCTCCTGATAGAAGCCCTTCCAAGTGTATACACACACGCGCACACACACCAATGAACGCCAAATACGCTCTGCCACCTGGGGGTGCACCGAGGCCAATTTTCTCCCTTTGATCGTGTCCCACAGACACATAGGATGTCACCATTACAGGGAGCTGGGTGAAGGGGATTCTTTATACTATTTTTGCAACTTCCTATGAGTACAAAGTTAAAAAGCAAACAGAACTGTCCACGATAACACTACAAAGAGGACCTGGTCCAAGCTCCCCAGCCTGGTGCACACTGCTACGTGGCAGGCCTGGCTACACTGCCTGCCCGTGGCCTGGAAAGCTGGGTCGCCCAGCTTCCCACGCAAGCTGCCTCCACGCCCGCAGCTTCCTACCTGGACCAATGCTCACCACTTCTCTAAAGCTCTGCTGAGACAGTGCTCCTCCAGGAAGGCTTCTCCCTCCACCCGCACTGGAACACAGCCCCCAGGCTCACCGTGGCCATGTCCCCATTTCCACCTAAATCATGAGCTCCTTGCAGGCAGAAGCCGCAGCTGACTGCTCTGTGGGATGCTCAGAGAAACAATGTAACCACAAAGATGCTGGTAGCAGCCACCACTCCGTAAGCACTTTCCCCTACCAAACATGGCCCCAGGAGCTTTAAACAGCATATGCAACCCTCACAACATCCCATCAGAAAGTACTATTATGTCCCCACTTAACAGATGAGGAAATGGAGGCACAGCAGGCGAGGAATCTGCCAGGGTCACGTTCAGTAGGCAATGGAGCTGGATTTGCCCCCGGGCAGTCAGCTCTGGAGCCCACACTCTGTCCCTCCCCACCAGGCTCTCCCTCGCCCCAGGTTTAATTAAGGAGCAGCAGGGAGTCCAGACTGCAGACACGCCGCACTCCACACAAGCACTTCCTGCGGTGACCTCATCTCCAAGAAGGCCCGGCCCTTGTGATGCACCTGGCCCCGAACGCTGACTCAGAGAGCAGGACAGGTTTAATTTTGCCAGTAGAGGATGGTCCGTCCAAGTCCTTAGGCCCCTGCACCCGCATGGGAGACCTGGAAGAAGCTCCTGGCTCCAGATCAGTGCAGCTCCAGCCATTGCAGCCAATTGGGGAGTGAACCAGTCAATAGAAGACCTCTCTCTCTCTCTCTCTCTCTCTCTCTCTCCCCCCCCCCGCCCCCGTGTAACTCTCACTTTATTTAAGAAGGGGGAGTTACAGACAGAGGGAGAGACAGAGAGATCTTCCATCTGATGGTTCACTCCCCAGATGGCTGCAATGGCCAGAGCTGGGCTAATCTGAAGCCAGGAACCAGGAGCCTCTTCTGGGTCTTCCACGTGAATGCAGGGGCCGAAGCACTTGGGCCACCTTCTACTGCTTTCCCAGGCCATGGAAGAGAAGCTGGATCAGAAGAGGAACAGATGGGACAAGAACTGGCACCCATATGGGATGCCGGCACTGCAAGTGGAGGCTTAGCCCACTACGCCACAGCGCCAGCCCCCCAATCCTGATTTTTAGTGAGCCGAGACAGAAGCACAGCTGTGGTCCAAGGGAACGGATCCCTCTTGCCATTGCACATTTCACTTTCACTTCACACCATTTAAAAGAGGGGTCTGAGCGGGCCTCTGAGGGCTTCCCTGGGCTGCCAGACGGATCTGAGATTTGAACGTCCTAAGCTGAGAATCCCAGCAGTCTACAAGGCGGGAGCTTTGTAGACTCACCTCCCACAGAAGTGAGGCTCAGAGGATCAAGACTCACCCAAGGCCACACTGCTGCAGAGGAAGAAGGCTGGCGCCAGCCTGGCCACGGCCCAGCCAGGCCACAGGCGTGAGTGTGAATGTGAATGCAATGGGCCTCAGCCTCCACAATCTTTTTTCTTTTCAACTGGCCACCTCTGCCAGGAAACCCCCCACCCCACCCAGGGCTCTCTGTCCCTCCAGTAGAAGCCAAGCCAGGAGCCAGCAGCCTGCTGATCCGCTTACACAGGGCCCCTCCTTCCTTTTTTTTTTTTTTTTTTTTTTGACAGGCAGAGTGGACAGTGAGAGAGAGACAGAGAGAAAGGTCTTCCTTTTGCTGTTGGTTCACCCTCCAATAGCCGCTGCAGCCGGTGCACCGCGCTGACCCGAAGCCAGGAGCCAGGTGCTTCCTCCTGGTCTCCCATGTGGGTGCAGGGCTCAAGGACTTGGGCCATCCTCATAGCAGAGAGCTGGCCTGGAAGAGAGGCAACCGGGACAGAATCCGGTGCCCCAACTGGGACTAGAACCCGTGTGCCACCACCGCAAGGCAGAGGATTAGCCTATTGAGCCTCGGGCCCCTCCTTCCAAAAGCTTGTCCCACAACCTGGAGCCAATCTGCTCAGAAACGGCTCCAACAGCCCAGGCTGTCTCTGCAGCCCAGGCTCCTGCATCCCCATTACAACCCATGGGATATGCTGTTGAAGTGAGATATTTAAAAAGTAACTCTCCTGAGCCAGTGTTGCAGGGCAGTGGGTTAAGCCACTGCCTGGAACACCAGCACTCCCTGTGAGTGCAGGTTCAAGTCCCAGCTGCTCCACTTCCAATCCGACTCCCTGCTAACGTGCCTGGGAAAACAGCCCAAGTCCTAGGGCCCCTGCCACCCATGTGGGAGACGTGGATGGAGTTCCAGGCTCCTGGCTTTGGCCTGGCCCAGCCCCAGCTATTCTGGCCATTTGAGGAGTGAACTAGCAGATGGAAGATGTCTTTCTCTGTCTCTCCCTCTTTCCATGTTGCTCAGCCTTTCATATAAATAAAACAAATCTTTTTTTTTTTTTTTTTTTTTTTTTGACAAGCAGAGTGGACAGTGAGAGAGAGAGAGACAGAGACAGAGAGAAAGGTCTTCCTTTGCCGTTGGTTCACCCTCCAATGGCCGCCATGCTGATCCGACGGCAGGAGCCAGGTACTTATCCTGGTCTCCCAGGGGGTGCAGGGCCCAAGCACTTGGGCCATCCTCCACTGCACTCCCGGGCCACAGCAGAGAGCTGGCCTGGAAGAGGGGCAACCGGGACAGAATCCGGCGCCCCGACCAGGACTAGAACCTGGTGTGCCAGCGCCGCAAGGCGGAGGATTAGCCTAGTAAGCCGCGGCGCCAGCCAATAAAACAAATCTTAAAAAAAAAACAAAAAAAAAAAAAAACAAAAAAAAAAAAAAAACAAAACAAAAACAACTCATTGTCAAACCCTTGGAAACCAGCGGCATGTTAAGAAACAAAACTGGCCGGCGCCGCGGCTCACTAGGCTAATCCTCCGCCTAGCGGCGCCGGCACACCAGGTTCTAGTCCCAGTTGGGGCGCCGGATTCTGTCCCGGTTGCCCCTCTTCCAGGCTAGCTCTCTGCTGTGGCCAGGGAGTACAGTGGAGGATGGCCCAGGTGCTTGGGCCCTGCACCCCATGGGAGACCAGGAAAAGCACCTGGCTCCTGCCATCGGATCAGCGCGGTGCGCCGGCCGCAGCGCGCCGGCCGCGGTGGCCATTGGAGGGTGAACCAACGGCAAAAGGAAGACCTTTCTCTCTGTCTCTCTCTCTCACTGTCCACTCTGCCTGTCAAAAAAAAAAAAAAAAGAAAAGAAAAAGAAACAAAACTGAGAGGCTGGCATCATTGTGGTGCAGCAGGTAAAGCCACTGCCTGCAATGCCAGGATCCTGGCTGCTCCACTTCCAATCCAACTCCCTGCTAATGGCCTGGGAAAACAATGGAAGATGGTCCAAGTGCTTGGTTCCCTGCCTCCCATGCAGGAGACCTGGAAGAAGCTCCTGGCTTCGGTCTGGCCCAGCCCTGGCCATTAAGGCCATCTGGGGGGTGAACCTGTAGGTGGAAGACTTCTCTCCCTCTCTCTGCCTCTCCCTCTGACTTTCAAATAAACAGATAAATATTTAGAAAAAGAAAAGAAAACCAAAATCACCCAGGTCCTCTCTACCATCATGCACAGCTTGCTTGCTCCTGAGCAGCCAGGTCCCCGAGGCTGCTCCCAGGGACCTTGGACATCCTGGCCATGCACCGTGGGCGCTGAGAGTTCGTGGGCTGCTCTGCCCAGCTTGCTTCCATGCCCGATCCAGTTTCTGATCCAATGGGCATGCAGGCCGTCCACCAGGCCTGTGATCCCATCCAGCACTGTCACAGACAGCTTTCCCAGTGGCTCTGTGAGCCTCAGTTCTGTCATCTGCAAGGCGAGGCTGAGGACAGGCACCTGTCCAGCTGTTCTGCAGATTTACACAGTAGGCCTCCCCCAAGAGGAGATCAGAAATGGGCATTTCTTCTGGACCGGGTGACTGGCAACTTTCCCATCGACCAACTCCAGCTTCCTTGCAGTTTCTGGCCAGACTGCTCCTTCCTGGCCAGGGCTGCTCTGTGGCTAAGTTGCTGTTACTACATATTCATTTATTCAACAAAGCACCCTGGGGCACCTTTATGTGCCAGGGCTTCTGCAGGCGCTGAGGAAGCACAGTTAACAGAGTCCCCGCTGGGGCGGGCACTGTGGTGCCGTTGGTTAAGCCGCCATGTGGGATGCCTGCATCTTATATCCCAGTGCCAGGATCCGCTGTCACCTCAGAATCTTTTTTTTGTTTTTAAGATTTATTTATTTATTTGAGAAGCAGAGTTATGGGGGAGAGGGGGGGAGAAAGATGTTCCATTTGCTGGTTCACTCCCCAAATGACCACAAAGGCAGGAGCTGGGCCAACCTGAAGCCAAGAGCCAGGAGCTTCCTCCGGGTCTCCCACATGGATGCAGGGACCATCTTCTACTGCTTTCCCAGGTGCATAGGCAGGGAGCTGGATTGGAAATGGAGCAGCTGGGACACAAACTAGCACCCATATGGGATGCCAGCACTACAAGGCAGAGGCTTAACCTACTACACCACAGTGCCGGCCTCCACTTCAGTTTCTGATCCAACGCCCTGCTAATGAACACCCTGGGGAGCAGCCAATGACGGCTCAAGAACTTGGGTCCTTGCCACCCACATGGGAGCCCTGGATGGAGTTCTGGGCTCGTGGCTTCAGTCTGACCCAACTCTGGCTGTTGCAGGCATTTGGGAAGTAAACAAGCAGATGGAAGTTCTCCCCAACCCCACCCTTGTCACTCTGCCTTTCAAACAAATAAAAATAAAATTAAAAAGCATAAAAAAATAAAGCCCTTTCCCAGGGTCCCTGTATGGAGTTTCTGGTTCTCAGCTCTGGCCTGGTCCAGCCCCAGTCTTGGTGGATATTGGGGAGTGAACCAGCAGATGTGAGGTCTCTCTGTGGGTGTGTCTCCTTTCTTCTCAAATTAAATAAACGAATACATAAATCAAAGAGTCAGTGTTAAATGCACAAGGCAAGCAAAGAGACAGCTAAGAATTACAAAGAAACTAAAACAGGAAGCATGGCACTGAGTGACGGAGGGTGGATGGGACGGGAAGGCTCTTAAAGCAGGCAGTCACCGAAGACGGCGAGTGCCAGGGACACAGTGCACCGGGCACAGGAGCAATGGCCTTGAGGCAGCAACCAGCTGAGGGTGCTCAGGGAGAGGAGGCGGCAGGCCAGGGAGGAGAGCAAGCCAACAGGAAGCAAGGGAAGTGGGGGAAGCAGGGGGGGCCAAGGCCAAGGCCAGTCAGAGAGCTCCACGCAGGCCATGCTGGGAGCCAGGGCTGGTCCCTGTGTGGCAGGAAA
The DNA here is from genome assembly GCF_051225735.1 of Oryctolagus cuniculus. NCBI lineage: Eukaryota > Metazoa > Chordata > Mammalia > Lagomorpha > Leporidae > Oryctolagus > Oryctolagus cuniculus. Next base: position 117,481,478 of record NC_142877.1, on the reverse strand, counting down.
CCGCCGGCAGGTTTCAGCAGCCACAACTTAGATCTCAAGAAGATGCCTTTAGCTGCTGTGTGGAAGACGGAAGACAGGAGGGACAGTCAGGTTAGTCTAGAGGCTACTGCCACGTTCCAGGCCTGGATCAAAGCAGAAAGTGGAGGATTCAGGAATATTCTAAAAGTTATTCAAGTCTTTCCAGCTTTGTAAGTTCCTTCGTTTGACCCTGTGGATACCAGAGGCAGACAAAACGGGATCAGTGTGACTGTTTCACAGAGGAGACTCAGGTGGGGGCGGGAGGCAGGTGTTTGGACTCTGTTTAAGGTGCTGCTTGGGACACCCAGACCCCATATCAGAGTGCCTGGGTTCGAGTCCCAGCTCCACTCCTGGTTCTATTTTCCTGCTAATGCACACTCAGGAGGCAGCAGGAGATGGCTCAAGTACTTGGGTCCCTGCAACCCACATGGAAGACTGACCGAGCACTGGGCTCCCAGCTTCAATCTGGCCCAGACGCTTTTGCAGGTATCTGGACAGTGAACCAGCAGTAGGAAAATCTGTCAATTTCTCTGCCTTTCAAATAATACCATAAATGAATAAATTTTTTTGGCCGGCGCCGCGGCTCACTAGGCTAATCCTCCGCCTAGCGGCGCCGGCACACCGGGTTCTAGTCCCGGTTGGGGTGCCGGATTCTGTCCCGGTTGCCCCTCTTCCAGGCCAGCTCTCTGCTGTGGCCAGGGAGTACAGTGGAGGATGGCCCAGGTGCTTGGGCCCTGCACCCCATGGGAGACCAGGAAAAGCACCTGGTTCCTGGCTCCTGGCTCCTGCCATCAGATCAGCGCGGTGCGCCGGCCGCAGCGCGCCGGCCGCAGAGGCCATTGGAGGGTGAACCAACGGCAAAGGAAGACCTTTCTCTCTGTCTCTCTCTCTCTCACTGTCCACTCTGCCTGTCAAAAAAAATTAAAAAAAATAAAAATAAATGAATAAATTTTTTTAATGAAACGGAGGGGGCCAGTGTTGTGGCATTGCAGGTGAAGCCATGGCCTGCGATCCACACATCATCCCATGTGGGTGCCAGTTGGAGTCCCAGCTGCTCCACTTCCAATCCAGCTCTCTGCTATGGTCTGGGAAAAGCAGTAGAAGGTGGTCCAAGTGCTTGGGCCCCTGTACCCACGTGGGAGATCTGGAAGAAGCTCCTGGCTCCTGGCTTCAGCCTGGCCCTGCCCCAGCTGTTCTAGCCCTTTGGGAAGTGAACCAGTGAATGGAAAGACCCCCCCACCCTCTCTGCCCGTCTCCCTCTCTGTCCCTGTAACTCTGCCTTTCAAATAAATAAATCGTAAAAAATAAATCAACGATGTTGATAAACTAGAAAATTCAAAAGATGGCAAAGTTAAAAAAAAATGAAACTGAGGCCAAGAACAACAAAATGCTTGTGCCCCAGCTCACGAAGCCAGCGTGGGCTGCATTTGGGAATAGAAAGCAGGACTTTGGACTCCTTGCTCTGTGTTTTTCTGCCAGCAGAGGCACAGAGCATGACATGGAATGTTCCAGGGAACAAGGCACAGATGAATGAGGGTGGCCTCTGGAAACCCCAGAAAGGTCACAGCCTCTACCTTCCTTGCAGCTCTCATGGGAAGTGCTCAATGAGCGGCAGCTGGCCGGCCCCCAGCACTTCAGAAACAAGAGCTGGCCAGAAGACACAGCTCTGGGCCTCAGAGCATCCAGTGCCCTCCCTGGACCCTTTCCAATTCCGTCCAGAGCAGCAAGAGCCAGAGGGTGCGTGACACCTCTTACTTGAAAGATTGTCGTGACAATTAATGAGCTTTTAGGTATAAACACGACACAGAAAATAGTTTCCTGGAGAGTGGAAATAACTTTAAAAAAAAAAAAGATTTTATTTATTTGAAAGGCAGGGTTAGAGAGGGAGAGACAGATCTCCCACCTGCTGGTGCACTCCCCAAGTGTCTGCAACCTCAGGAGCTGGGCCATGCAGAAGCCAGGAGTCTGGGACTCCATCTGGGTCTCCCGTGTGGGTGCGTGACGGGGCCTAAGCACTTGCTATCCGTGGTACAGTGGCAGGGAGCTGGATCAGAAGCAGAGCAACCAGGAGTCAAACCCACGCCCACATGGGATACTGGCCTCCCAGGCAGCGGCTTACCACTGCACCGCAGTGCTGGCCCCAACAGGGAGTAACTTGAAGGCACCTCCACCGCACCGCAGTGCTGGCCCCAACAGGGAGTAACTTGAAGGCACCTCTCCTGCAGGGAGGCTAAGACCTGGATTCTGGAGGCCAACAGGCCTGGCTCCATCTGACTTCCTGTTCTACCACCGCTATATGATTTTGGATCTCGCTGAGCCTCAGGCTCCGCCTCTCTGCTAACAATTATTCCTGTCTCAAAGACAGTGCTGGCTCGCAGTGGCTCTAAACACGCAGTGGTTGCTGTCGCCTGTGTCTCCACCTCTGATACGGGGCACGGGGATTGCTGAAGTTGACTAGCTGGTTCCGAAGCAGAGAAGGCAGAAATGCGGCTGCTTGTCCCTGTGATGGAGAGACAGCGCTAAGGCGCCTGCAGAAGCCATCAGGATGCTCGCAAAGAAACGGACTCACTGGGGCAATAACCAAGGCTTGATGGGGTCCCGGAGCTAGCGACGACAGAGAAAGGAAATCGAGCCTGCTTCCAATGGGCCATTAAATGTGATGAAAGGAGCAGGCTTCTGCAGGGGCTCAGGGGAGCTGACACAGTGGGTCGTCGTCGCTCCGTCAGGCCAGGCTGGGCCTCCGGCTTCGGGCTGCGGCTCGGCCCTCCTCAGGGGACACCTCTACCTCCTGCTGTCTGAACAATGCACAGGTCTGCACTGTTGGCCCCAGCAGTCCCCCCTCCCCTGCCTGTCCCACACGGGGCCAACTCCAAAGATAGACCGCCTGGGCTTTATGCTGTGTAGCTCTGCTGCTTATGCAATGTCACTTCGCCTCCCTGCCCCATGGTTTCTTGATCAGTAAGATGGAGAGAACGGCAGTGCCCACCTACAGGGCTGCTATGAGGATTAAATTAGCTCACCTAGGAAAAACCACGCCCCAAAGGGCCTGGCCAACCAGGGCACGGCTGGACCGGTATGCATTCAAGTAATGCAGAGTGTAAAACCCCTCTAGCTGGTCTCGTTGAGATTCTTGTCCTAATCCCCAGGCACAGGCTAGCATCACACATCATCAGATCTCAGGGCTTGCTTTCAGAAGGGGAAACTGAGACCCAGAGAGCCAAAGGGACCACCACAGTGGCACAGCCCAAGAGGAACCTTAACTCACATGTGCCCCCTACCCTGTGGCTGTACCAGGTGACCTGTTCCTTCTCCACGTCTCCCTGCCTTTGCTCCTCTCAGCTCCCTGCTCAGAACGCCCTTTCTCTGGCTTTCCTCAATCCATCTTTCAAGTGGCGCTGCTTCTAGCAAGAACTTCCTTCCACTCACTGGAAAAATAAACCATTCTCTCCTCCACTGGGGAAAGACTTAGCTTGACAGTGCAAGGGCCAAAAGCGTCCTCCTGGCACACCCACCGGGGCTGCAGGCAGAGAGGGAGTCAGACCTAGATCCTGCCCTGGGGAAGCTCAGGTTCATCACCCATACCGTCTCATGCCCAAGCCCTGAGCCGGATGTACACAACCCAGACACCCAGCAGGACAGAACTAACTCCAGTCTCCCAGTTCAGCCCCAGCCCTCCATGCACCACCACCTGTTTCCAGAAGCCTAGTGTAGCACTTTCGCTGGGTCCGCCCTGCAGAGCCCCAGGACAGACACCACACCAGTCCAGTGGAACCTCCTGGTCTGGGGAGAGCCTGCACCTCTACCCTTGCGGCTTTTGCTGACTCAGCCCAGCCCAGTGTGTGTTCTCGTCCACGCACCAGAGCAGAGGCTGGCCACAGGAAGCAGCAGCACCTTCAAGAGTCATGGTTCGGCCTGCGCCGCAGCTCACTAGGCTAATCCTCCACCTTGCGGCGCCGGCACACCGGGTTCTAGTCCCGGTCAGGGCACTGGATTCTGTCCCGGTTGCCCCTCTTCCAGGCTAGCTCTCTGCTGTGGCCAGGGAGTGCAGTGGAGGATGGCCCAAGTGCTTGGGCCCTGCACCCACATGGGAGACCAGAAGCACCTGGCTCCTGCCTTCAGATCAGCGTGGTGTGCAGGCTGTGGCAGCCATTGGAGGGTGAACCAATGGCAAAAGGAAGACCTTTCTGTCTCTCTCTCTCACTGTCCACTCTGCCTGTCAAAAATAAAAATAAAATAAAATTTTAAAAAAGAGAGACATGATTCAAACCCAGCCAGGCGGCCTTGGTCCTGCATTCCCGAATTTCCTCACCTGGGAATGCAGATAACGCATTCAGGGAACCACTGGAGGTTCAGCACAGAAGCAACAGCGGCTGGCCCAGGAACTCCTCCTCCTTCTCCCTGGCCACGCCTCCCCACTCCTTTCTGGCAGAAGCCTTTCCCACTTTTCCCAGTTTACCACTTCCACCATATGTGCATGACTCCAGACCAGAGCATTTTCTTGTTCTCTCACTGGTCTGTCCCTGTGAACTTCCTTTTTCCAGCCAGCCTGCAGGTGACATCAATCCCAAACCTGCCCCACAGCATCTCACAAGAGGCTAGAAAAGCAACGTGCTGAGCCACAGCCAGGGCTCCCGAAAGGCAAGGATCTGGGAGACAGAAAACAGCCGGTCCCAGCCCTGCTTCTCTGACTTTCCAGAAAGATACCCAATGCTCTGGGCCTCAGGTCTCTCACCTGAGAAACAGATGGAAAATGTCTACCCAGGGGCCGGTGCTACGGCATAGCAGGTAAAGCCTCCGCCTGCAGGGCCGCATGCCATATGGGTGCTGGTTGAGTCCCAGCTGCTCCTCTTCCAATCCAGCTCCCTGCTGTGGCCTGGGAAAGCAGTAGAAGATGACCCAGGTCCTTGGGCCCCTGCACCCACGTGGGAGACCTGGAAGAAGCTCCTGACTCCTGGCTTCAGATTGGCCCAGCTCCACCCTTACGGCCATCTGGGGAGTGAACCAGCGCATGGAAACTCTCTCTCTGCCTCTCTCTAACTCTGCCTCTCAAATAAATAAATAAATCTTGGAAGAAAGATGTCTATCCAAGGACAGATGAGCCAAGCCATGTTATAAACTAAAAGGTGCTATTTAAGAGATTCACTGATGTCTCAACTTTCCTCATGTTTGAGACGGAGGTCAGCTCATCCCAAACTTCTTAACCCCGCCAATAAGCCCCCAAAATTCGCATTCTGAGCTGTCCCCACTTGCATGGCAAGCCATCAGTTCAGAACTCAGAGCCCAAGGCCCACACAGTCTCTCAGCCATCCTCAATGTTCCTGTCTCACACCTGCTCCAGCCAGGAGCAGGGTCCCTCGCCAGGGGCCAGCCTCTCTTGGGGAGGTGACAGTGGAGAAAGGAGAGGGAGGGTATGGTTGGGGGCGGGGGCAGGTAGTAGAACCAAAGATGCTTTTAGAATTCTGTGTCCAACACAGTTGCTAAATGTACTATAATTATCACATTTGTGTGCAAATTCAAGAATCTGCATTCTGCTATTTTCATCAGACTGGATGGATCCCTGGCACCCAGGAAAATGGCAAGAAGTTGGAGCTGCTTGTCTTCAGAGAAATGAAATCCCCGATGCTGCGGCTGTGGGCCACCGGCCCCCCACTCCAGGCCCACCGCTCAAGCTCCCCAGACTCCCATTTGGGACCCCTGCCCTCCGGTCTGCCCCTGGTACCACGCAGACACCACAGTCCCCCGGGGCTATCAGAGAGAATGGTTTCCACACGGTGTTTTTTTTTTTTTTTTCTCCCCTCTGCACAAATGCTTTGTCTCTATGTAAACGACCCACAAACCAGGCACCTTAAAAACACCCCAACCAGAGTTGAAGGGGAAAGGGGAGTAAAGAGGAGAGGGAGCAGGCCTCCCAGGAGGCCCTCAAGCCCCGGGTGGGCAGGAGGCGGGTCCCAGGCTGGGGTCCGAGGCTCCGCAGGGGCGACCCCCGGGATCCAGAGCCTGCCTGCCGCGTACCCCCCACGAGCTCCCAGCACGGACCGCCCACGGCCCCCTCCCTTCCCGGAGCCCAGGGTCAGACCCCGCGACCGGAAATGCCCTCCTGCCCCGTGAGCCCAGACCGCGCCCCCCTTTCCTGCCGCCCCCTGCCCCTGAGCCAGGCCGCAGGCCCTGAATCCCCGGGCTCGCGTGACTGCCGCAGCCGCCAAGGGCGGCCCATCGGGCGGCCGCGGTCCCTGGCCCTCGCCGCGGCACCTCCAACACCTTGGGCAGTGCGGGGCCAGGATGAACACAAAAGCAAGAGAAACGGTGCCAGCGACGCCCCTGATGGGTAGGGGGAGGGGGCCGGCCAAGCAACCGCGAACCCCCAAAGCGGGAGAGCCCCGCACAGAAACAAATTCCATGACACCCCCCGGCCGCCGCGGCAGGTGCCCCCGGCCGCACCACAACTCTGCAACTTCGGGGCAGGGCTCCCCAAAAGGGAGGAATGGGGTTCGGGGAGGCTATTGCTTTATCTGTCCAGGTGGCCGCGCGCGTCTCCGGCCCGCCCGCCCGCGCCCGGGTGGCCCCGGCCTCTGTGCCCGCGGGGCCGGGCCGCGCCAAGCACTCACCTCGGCCGGGCTGCGCTCCCCGCGGGCCTGCGCCGAGCCCGATAAATGGTATGCTATGACTAGAGGTATGATTACGTTATTATTATTAGTAATAATAAGAGTAAATGCTATTTAATTACGGGCGGCCGCATCCTGCTCCCGGTGCCGCCGCCCCGGCAGCTCGGCCCATGTGGCTCCGGAGCGCTCCCCGTCCATCTCCAGCCTCGGCCGGCCGCTCGCGGCAGCGCCCGCTCCAGGCGCCGTCTCCCGGCGGCTCTTCCTCCTCGGGTCCTAGAGCGCAGCTGCCCGCGCCGCGCCACGCCGCGCCCGGGTGGGCGGCGCGGGCTGCGCACCTGCGGGCCGGGGAGGGGGCGTCGCGGAGCCCCCTCTTCCTCGGGGGGCGCTCATGCCCGGAATTCGCCCTTCTTTTTAAAAAAATATCTCTTTGGGGGCAGTGATGCGTTTCTGGGGCTGATGTCGGTGCAAACAGCGCCTTCCCCCTCCCCAGCTGTGTCCAAGGCCCCCCCTGGTTTCCAGGTGTTTGCGCCCTGTTCCCGGACCCCTCTGAAGACCACAGGCTGGGATGGGAGAGAAATGATTTTCCGGCGACGTTTCTGGTTAACGAGAGTCCTTTATTCAAGGGGGGCTCAGCGTGAGAGGTGTGGGGACCCACTGCGGTGGGTTTTGCAGTGAGGGAGATTCGGTATGGAAATGTATAGCCAAGGAACAAGATGGGACCCAGGGGGTGGAAAAGGACTACAGGGGCCCCTCAGGAGTTACAGGGTTTCTAGCTAAACTGATGAAGGCAGCCCCCCCCCCCCCATGCACTGTCCTAGGGGGTGGAGGAGGAGGAGGAGGAAGATCCCGCTGAGATATTGGAGATGACCAGAAATGGAAGGCGGCAGGAGATTCTAGGTAGAATGATTTAACATGATGCCAGCTGAAACTGGACAATGCAGAAGGGAACAGCCAAGTCCAAAAGTGGGGTCCTCTTTGAAATGTTGGAGGACGCCCAAGTAGAGGTCAGGCCAGGGGAGAATCCATATCAGGTGTCTTTTTGCAGAGGTATTGAGGCAGCTTAGAAAACCCTCCAGGTAAAGTGAGAGTAACCAGTCAGGCCAGCTCTAAGCATCACTGGCACTGCCTCAGGGCTGGGAAAGGTGCATCTGAACCCAGAGCTTCGGGTTCCAAAGTGTTCAACAGCCCCCGCCCCCATACTGCCTGCACATGGATGCCAGCAGGACTCACACCTCTCAAGTTTCCCTCCCCTCTCTTCATTTTATGTACCCATGCGTGTGCATACACACACGTGTTGTATGTGCATCTGATTTATTTCAGATCGTCTGAGAGCCTGGCAGACTTGCTCTCTGTAGGGTATCTCTTCCACCGACATTTGCACCAGGCACAGTTTTAGGAAGCGCGGCTGCTACAGTGAGACAAACGTTACATGTTTAGATACACTGTGTCCATGCTAGCAAGACAAGAAGCTGGAGCTGCGTTTGTTTACTCACCTACCGCAGTAACCCTGGGACATTGCAGGAGCTCAGAGGTGAAGAAGCTGGCACCAGGAGGCGGGGTCTGTCTCCAGAAACTGTGCCTCACCTGGCCTCTGGCACTTTCCACTGTGTCTGCTTTTTTCTTTTTTTTTAAGTTTTAAAAATTTATTTACTTGAAAGGCAGAGTGACAGAGACAAAGAGAGAAATGTTTCATCCACTGGTTCACTCCCCAGATGGCCTCAACAGCGGTTAGAACTCCCTCCTTGTCTCCTAGGTGGGTGTCAGGGGCCCAGGTATTTGGACCATCTTCTGCTGCCTTCTCAGGCACAGTAGCAGGGAGTTGGATCCAAAGTAGAGACACTGGAATCTGGGATGCTGATGGCGGCAGCTTAACCCACTGCGCCACAACTCTGCTTTCTGGGAGGCTTAGAAGCAGCTGTGCCTCCAGCAGTTCTCAAACTCTTGTGTGGGAGCCTTCCCCCTGCCTCACCACCCTCAGAGTCACAGCAAAAAGACAGCCTCAGGCGTGCAAAGGATGGACATTCGTGCCCAGGAGGAAAAGCAGAGGCCTGTGGCTCTCAGACGTTTAATGGGAAACCAGCCCTTCTGGGTTTCGAAGGTCATCTGGGGTTCCAGCTCCATGGGCTAAGGGCAGTAATAGCTGAGCCTGGTGATTCAGAGGCAAGTGGTGTAGTTGGAAAGACCAGGGTCCCCGCTCTGCCGCTTGCAGAGCTGTGTGTGACCCCAGGCAATTGAATAGCCTCTGTTTCCTCATTTGTAAGATAAGAACACTGAATCCACATAAAGTTTCAAGGATTGCAATGAAAGTATGCTGCAGTGCATGTCCTCCGGTTCTCAGTACAGGATGAATGAATGCCCTGTTACTTGCAATCAGACACGCTTAGAAACGTACACACTGGGCACCATGGCTGTGATCACTCCCATTGTACAGTTAAGGGTGTTGAAGCCAGGTGGACTAACGCACCTTGCCTTAAGTGAACTAGCTGCCAGGGGTTTGGAGATCCTGCCGTCCCAGGCTGCTAGTGACATAACACATATCCTGAAAAGAGGATTGTCCAAAATTCAAGGGGCTCAGCTGGCTGCCAGTCCCCTCTGTCTGCCTCTGCCTGGCATTAACTTGTTGTAAGACCCCAATCCTAGCCAACCCTAGCTTCCTCCATAGCATTGGGAAAAAGGATCGGGAGACTGGTACCAGTGGGCTATTTGCCGGGCAGCAGGGCTCTGTCCACACATAAAAGCTGAAAAAACAGTAAGAGCTACCAGCCAGCGCTTTGCGAATGGTGATGTGCTTGCTTCCTCTCTCAAAAGCCCTGTAAAGCAGGTGCTTGCTGTCTTTACTCATTCTCCTGTGAGGAATACACAGAAAGCAGTTAAGTGACTTGGTCACACAGCTCAAAAAGAGGCAGAGGCAGGATTCAGTCCCAGGTTTATCCACCTATAAGGCAGTGACCCCTGCACCAGGATGTGAACACCTTAAGTGTTTGGTGCAGCTGCTTGGGACACCTGCGTCCCCTATCAGAGTGCCTGGCTCAAGCCTCAGCTCCTCTACTTCTGACACAGCTGATGGCTGATGTACACTCTAAGGTACTTAAGCCCCTGCCACCCCCGTGGGTGACCTTGGGGTTCCTGGATTCTAGCTAGGCCTGGCCCAGTCACAGGTGTTGGGAACATTTGGAGGATGAACCACTGGATGAAATAGCTCTCTGTCTCTCTGCCTTACAAATATAATGAAGATAAATAATTATTTTAAAGAAAATCCTTTAAAAAATATGGATCTGTCACCAGTTTATACCCAAGGGCTTGTCACATGACTGGATGAATGGGGAATGGGAGGCAGAGGCTCATGTTCCTGACTCTGAGGAACTGACAGGCACATCATTAGCCTCTTCTTCAGTGAGCACCTTCTGTGCCAGCCTTAGGCCTTCTTGTCTCCTGGGAGAGCCAGAGTTGTAACCAGGTGCAGGGTTCATTTGCTCGCCCTACAAATAGTCCTTGAGAGGCCCATGTCCTGACAGCTTCAGCATAGCCCCAGGTCCTAGAATTCCAGCAAGAATTTTTTTTTTCATTTTTAAATGTTTGTTTATTTGAAAGGCAAGAGAGAAAGACCTTCCTTCTGCTGGTTCACTCCTCAAATAGCTGCAAAGGCCGAGCATAGCTATGCCAAAGCCAGAAGCCAAGAACTCCATCCAGATATCCTATGTGTGTGGCAGGGGCCCAAGCACTTGAGCCATCTTCTGCTGCTTTCCCAGGAAGGACGCCTTCACCAAGAACCTGACAATGCTGGCACTCTGATCTTGGACTTCCAGCCTCCAGAGAAATAAATTTGTGCTTCATATTCTGCCACTCAGTCTACAGTGTTTGTTCTAGATGATTGAAACAGGATATAACAAGAGGACAGCCATGTCTCACCTAATGCAGGGATACATAGTGAGAAAGTTGTCGCTAGGTGATTTTGTTGTCAAGCCAGCATCATAGACTGTGTGGAATCTCCAAGTATGCATCTAGGTTATGCGGCATGTACCATCATGTATGTGGTCTGTCATTGACTGACATGTTAGGCAGTGCTTGACTGTGTGAGGGGCTTCAACATGTACGTGGGAAAGTGGGATTGAAGGGACAATGTGCATGTTCCATGAACTTTCTGAAGCCCCTGTGCTTACCCCAGAATCTGACAGCTTGTGTGTCTGTCTGAATGGGCTATGAAGTGGCCAGCTCTCTCTCACACACTCTGTGTGTTTCTGCGATGGTGCTTTTGGATATATATATTAATTAAAAAACCAGGGCTGGGGCCAGCACTGTGGCATAGCAGGCAAAGCCACTGCCTGCAATGTTGGTATCCCATACGGGCGCCGGTTTAAGTCCCGGCTGCTCCACTTCTGATCAGCTCTCTGCTATGGCCTGGGAAAGCGGAAGTTTCTGGGTGCCTGCACACATATGGGAGACCCAAAAGAAGCTCCTGGCTTCGGATCAGCCCAGCTGCAGCCACTGTGGCCCTTTGGGAAGTGAACCAGCAGATGGAAGACTCCTCTCTCTCTCTCTTTGCCTCTGCCTTTCTATAACTCTGCCTTTCAAATAAATTTTAAATTTTTTTATTGAGGGGCTGGGCATTGTGGAGAAGTAAGTTCTTTTTTATTATTATTATTTTTTGACAGGCAGAGTGGACAGTGAGAGAGAGACAGAGACAGAGAGAAAGGTCTTCCTTTGCCGTTGGTTCACCCTTCAATGGCTGCCGCGGCCAGCGCGCTGATCCGATGGCAGGAGCCAGGTACTTATCCTGGTCTCCCAGGGGGTGCAGGGCCCAAGGACTTGGGCCATCCTCCACTGCACTCCCGGGCCACAGCAGAGAGCTGGCCTGGAAGAGGGGCAACCGGGACAGAATCGGGACTAGAACCTGGTGTGCTGGCACCGCAAGGCAGAGGATTAGCCTAGTGAGCTGCGGCGCCGGCCAGGAGAAGTAAGTTCCTGCAGTACCTATATCCATGCCCCCATCATGTGCTGGTTCCTGTTGCTGTCCCTCCACTCCCCATCCAGCTTCCTGCTAGTGCATCCTGAGAGGCAGCAGATGATGGCTCAAATGCTTGAGACTCTGCCATCCCTGTGGGAGACTTGCATTGGCTGCCAGGTGGTAGCTTTGGGATCCACATGGAAGGAAGGCCTATACTTCCGGGAATGGAGAAGTCCCTACCTGTGCTTCTGGGGAAGAAAAGTCCTTGTCAAGGTCCCCGCAGGTGCCTAAAGGTCAACCAATGAGGATCAGAGCCGCCACAACCTTTAACCCCCATGCCCTGAATCTATAAAATCTATAAAAGGAGCCCTCCCAATCCCTGGCCCCCACTCTGTTGCTCTGTTGGGGTCGGTGAACCTCGCCCGGGAGCGGAATCCCAATAAAAGCCTGTGAATTAATTGATTTGTCTGCCTGGGAAGATTTGTTACACACCAGACACCTTGCACCAGGCTCCTGGAGTTAAACTATATAAACTACTTGCAAGTCAGGGAATTAGGGAGAGGGAGAAAGAGAGAGAAAGAGATCTTCTATTCACTGGTCCATTTCCCAAATGCCTATAACAGCTGGGGCTAAGCCAGACCAAAGCCAGGAGCCAGGAACTCCACCCTGGTCTCCCATGTGGGTAGCAGGAACCCAAGTACTTTGGCCATCATCTGCAGTCTCCCAGAATGCACATTAGCAGGAAGTTAGAATGGGGAGCAGAGCTAGGATTCAAACCTAGGCACTCCCATTTGGGATGCCGACTTAATTGCTGCGCCAAATGTTTACCTCCAACTTTCTTCTTTATGCTCTTTTGCAACTCTATTATTTTAAAATTACTCGCAGTTTTTATTAAAAACAAAGAAATCTATTTCCATCTTGGGGCAAAAAACATATTAAAAAGGAAGACACCAGGAAACCCTCCACAAACACTCAGAGTGGAATTTAAGGTTCCTGGTGAGATCCCATCCATCTTAGAACCGCTGCTGCTGCTGCTGTGTCTGTTACAATGTAGATGTTGGATAACTGTTTGTGGAGGGAACCAATTGTTTCAAATATGAGTTATTTATCGAGGGGAGCCCCAGGGGAGTGTCCTTCATACACAGATGATGACCACTTACTCCCTCCTCCCAGCCTACCTAGTCATATGGGTGGGTGGGGGTGGGCAGCCCCTTGAGCCCAGGCCAGCAGGCCCTCACCCCCTCTGAGGACTGGGGAATGTCTCTCCACATTCCTCACGCGTCAGGCATACTTTAGCCCTTTGTTTTTGATCTGACTAAATGGCAAATCTGCAGCCTTGGTTGCTGTTTTTTGTTTTTCAGGAAATAAGCATAAATATTGTTATATATTCCATTTATAACTGGCAATTAAGTTTGCTTTCAGGAACCAGAATGGAATTTAAAACACCCAGTTAGGTGAACCAGACAAATCAGAGACAGCCTGCTCTTCCCTTCTAAACATTCTTTGGAAAAGTTTTTAAGAGAAAAGTCTAGAGCACTCCTCAGTCTGTTCCCCTCATCCCCGCCTCACACTTCACAAAGTGACTTGCTCTGTGTGTGCATGGAAAATGACCCCAAGGACCTGCGTCTTCTCCCTTCCTCTCTCTCTCTCTCTCCCTCTTAAAGATTTATTTATTTATTTTCAAGACTTACACAGAGGGAGGAGAAGTAGAGAGAGAGAGAGAGAGAGATCTTCCATTCACCAGTTCACTCCCCAATTGGCTGCCACGGCTGGAGCTGCACCGATCCGAAGATCCGAAGATCTGAAGATCCGAAGCCAGGAGCCAGGAGCTTGTTCCTAGTCTCCCATGTGGGTGCAGAGGCGCAAGGACTTGGGCCATCTTCTACTGCTTTCCCAGGCCACAGCAGAGAGCTGGATTGGAAGTGGAGCAGCTGGGACTTGAACTGGCACCCATGTGGGATGCCAGCACTGCAGGTGGCGGCTTTACCTGCTATACCACAGCACCAGCCCCCTTCTCCTGTCTCTTGTTGAAGCTGTGTAAGGTGAATAGTTTACTGGACTCTCACGTCTCAGTTCTTCACCTGTTGAAATGAGGACAAAGGAGACCCACGATGGTCCTACTTCTCTGTGCAAGGCTGAGCAGACTTCTCAGGCCAGGAAGGAGAGAGAGAATGACAGGGGTGAAGTGTTTTTCTTGTAAAACAGTGACAATTCTGGCCTATCTTGACCCTCTGTGCATCCTTTCTCCTTTGTATTTGTAGTATTTATTTTCACTTTATTTGAAAGGCAGACAGAGTGAGATCTCCCAACCACTAGTTCACTCCCCAAACGCCCACAACAGCTAGGGCTGGGGCAGGCCAAACCCAGAAACTCAGAATTCAGTTTGGATCTTAGGTGTGGCTGGAAGGGACCCCAAATATGTGAGGCATCATCTACTCCCTCCCCAGATGCACATCAGCAGGAAGCTGGATCAGTAGAGTAGCCGGGGACTTGCATTCCAATATGGTCAGAATAGTGTTGCAGGAGAACGGAGTGAAATGAGCCCTGGTGTTGATGACGATTACAAGACTGGATAAAGAGGAGAGTATAAGTGAAGCTTTATTTAAGTAAACGGTACTATTGGAGTGGCCTGTTGAAGGAGAGACCAAGCCATCAGCGCTCTAGGGCTGTTTGTATGTCTTTGCCATGTTATCTGTAAAGGAACAGGGATAGCGGTGGTTACTGTGAGTGCCGGGGGCAGTCTGAGTGGAGCCCTCTCTAGCTTGTCTCTATCGAGACCTAGATCTTGTTAACCACTCTTGTCATGAACGATAAGTCTTTGTTACCAGGGGCTTCCTTCCTGATTCCTTTAGTGTGTGCTTGCAGAGAAGGAACTAGGATGGAGCCAGTCTGGCTTGCTTCTAGTCCTGGGCTCCCTCACAACGTGGACTCTCCCAAGTCTCCCCAGCTCTGCCAGCCCCATTCCATTGCTGTGACCTCCATGACCTTTGAAGTTCATGGAATTTCTGCTAAGAATTCCACCTTCCAGTTCTTATTTACTTATTTAAAGATTTATTTATTTATTTGAAAGGCAGAGTTACAGAGAGAGAGAAGGAGAGACACAGTGAGAGAGATCTTCCATCCGCTGGTTCACACCTCAGATGGCTGCAATGCCCATGGCTGGGCCAGGTCAAAATCAGGAGCCAGTAACTTCTTCCAGATCTCCCACTTGAGCAGCAGGGCCCCAAGCACTCGGACCATCTTCCACTGCTTTTCCCAAGCCATTAGCAGGGAGCTAGATCAGAAGTGGGGCATCTGGGACTCGAACCAGCGCCCATATGGGATGCAGGTGTCAAAGAAGGTGGCTTAACCCACTATTCCAGGATGCCAGCCCCTCCCTTCCAGTTCTAAAGATCCAGAAGCTATTGAGGAAGGGAAGAGTCGCTGAAGATGTCCTAGAACCCACCTTTCTCTGAGGGCCAAGGGAAGTCTCAAGTACCGTTGGAAAAGGGGGCCTGGGCCACCCCCAGGAAATCCTAAAAGGAATGGATCAGTGCTAGCTGCAGGGGCACAGCCGCAGCCCACGGGGAGCCCCTCAGCCTTCCATGATGCAAATTCACTTTTTTTTTTAAGAATTATTTTATTTATTTGAAAGACAGTTACAGAGAGAGGTAGAGACAGAGAGAGAGAGGGGTCTTCCATTCCACTAGTTCACTCCCCAAATGACTGCAACGGCCGGAGCTGCGCCAATCCGAAGCCAGGTCTCCCATGCAGGTTCATGGGCCCAAGGACTTGGGCCTCTTTTACTGCTTCCCCAGGTGATAGCAGTGAGCTGGATCAGAAGAGGAGCAGCCAGGACTTGAATTGGCGCCCATATGGGATGCAGGCACTGCAGGCGGCGGCTTTAACCTACTGCGCCACAGTGCCAGCCCCGCAAATTCACTTCTAAACAAACATTGTGTGACCCCGACTGGAATGGGGTTCAAATGAGGAAGGCTGAAGCACCAGTGACAAGGCGGGCTGGCTGCTCAGCAAAGACACTGCCAAGGAGGGAGTTCCTGCCCCAGGATCCACTCAGGCCACAGAGGAAGCCATCAAGAATACCCTTAACTTTGTGGACCCGTGCAGGTGTGCAGCTTGCTGCGGGCACCCGGGTGAGGGTGAGGGTGAGATGGATCCCGGCTGCAGTGACGCGGAAGGCCCCTGGATGGTGTAGTGTGACATTGGACACAGCCCTGGAGGCAGACTAGGAGAGAAGAGGGGGAAGAGGACCTTCCCCTGCAGTCCTTTAGACAGGAGAGATCATGTTCAGTCTGGAGCTCCAGTGGTCGTGTGTCTGTGCCAGGAAGGGAATGATGCCCACACTTCCTTACGTGAGCTGCAGGTGAGGGGATCTGGCACATGACCTGTTTAGCTCTCAAGTACAGGTAAAGTGAAGACGTGTGGGCCAAGTTGGGAGAGGTAACTTAGACCGAACCCCTATAACGTGAAGGCACGACCCGGCCTCTTGTCCTCCACCAAAAGGAATTCACTGACTTGAGAGAGTTGTGTAACTGACCCTGGAAGGTACGAACCACTGGACTCAAGTAGTCATTTGCTTCTCCAGTAGATAAACCCTTAGGTACTGGCCAGTACTGTCTGGTGGGGTTTGTGTAGGGGAATTTTAGGCCCGGGGCAGAAGGTGACTGCCACTTACGTGAAACACGGCTCCCCCCCAGATCAACTGGAGCCTGCCTGGCCACCATACATTCCCTAGAGTACACAGCATCACCAACCAATCAAAGGAAGGTCACACGCACCACGGACCAACCAGGAACTTGTGCAGGAGTTGACCACGCACCTCTCAGCCCCAGTTTCAGTTTATAAGAACCTTCACCCCTAAGTCCTGGCCAGGGGGAGCTGGGAATTAAGCAATGGCTGCCCAGCTCCTTGCTCTGCGCTTTGCAACGAGCACCTCCTATCTTCCACCACCCCATGTCAGTGGTTGGCTTCTGCGTGTCGGGCGAGCCAGCCCAGATCCGGGAGTTCTGGGGCAACGCCTCTGGTTAGCTTGGGTGTTGTTCAGCAGCATAACTCTGGCTGCAAATGTTGGTGGCGACCAGGAAGCAAGCTCCCAGCCGGTGTCCTCAGCTTCGCTGCAACTCTGACGCTGCTGGAGACGGCATCAGATTCTGTAGACTGAGGGCTCAGTCCCAGCAACACTGCACCCCACTTCCCAGGCCAGTCCTCTGACTGGTAGCTCTCCATCAGTCTCCATGACCCTCCCACCTCCAATGCCAATCATTCTGATAGTTCCCACGACTCCATTCAACTCATTTGCTAGAGCGGCTCACAGAACTAAGGGAAACACTTTTTTGTTGTTTACTAAATAAAAATGTATTTATTTGAAAGGCAGAGGAGTAGAGAGAGGCCTTCCATCTGCTGGTTCACTCCTCCGAAGGCCCCAAGAGCAGGGGCTGGGCCAGGCTGACGCCAGGAGCGGCTGATAGGAAGAGGAGCAGCCAGGACTCTCATTCACGACACAGCTGTTTCTTTCTTTCTTTCTTTCTTTCTTTCTTTCTTTCTTTCTTTCTTTCTTTCTTTCTTTCTTTCTTTCTCTCTCTCTCTCTCTCTCTCTCTCTCTCTCTCTCTTTCTCTTTCTCTTTCTTCCTTTCTCTCTTTCTCTCTTTCTTTCAAGATTTATTCATTTATTATTTGAAAGGCAGAATTACAGACAGGCAAGGCAGACAGAGAGAGGCTGGTCCTCCATGGGACGGTTCACTCCCCAAATGGGCAAATCGACTGGAGCTGGACGGATCCGAAGCCAGGAGCCAGGAGCTTCTTCCTAGTCTCCCATGTGGGTGCAGGGGCCCAAGGACTTGGGCCATCTTCTACTGCTCTCCCAGGCCACAGCAGAGAGCTGGATTGGAAGTGGGGCAGCCGGGACTCGAACCGATGGCCGTATGGGATGCCGGCACTGCAGGTGGCGGCTCCCTGACATACAGCTTTGGAAGCGTATGGACTAGTCATTCCGGAGCACGTCTCTCGGCTTCGGTGGAGATTTTGTGCACTGTTGACCCGACAGTGAGGCTACACCTGCCTCAGGGCATCACGCCAGCAGGCGTGCGGTGGGTGTCGCTCTGTTCTGTCACGGATGCCGCCGCGGACCCGTGGATTAAGGGGGCGTCCGCAGAATTTCTCCACTACAGTTAACTTTGTCTCCTTTTTAATTATCAATCCATTTATGGGTATTTATGAGGAAGTGTTCGAATGCTCCTTCAATGTCACGGTACCAAACAAAAACAAAAAGCCAAGAGTCTTTCAGGAAATGGATCCCCATTTTCTCACTGAAGAGATCCCTCGGCCAGTCTGGGGCAGTACCAGCCTTTTGTCAATAAAGTTACGGGAACGGGAGCGCGGGCCTCCCCGGAAGTGCTGGGACGCGGCCGCACGGCACCATGGGAACTGTAGTCTCTCGGGCGCTCCCGCTAAATACCGCCCTTTGGGCTCCGCGAGAAAGAGCCAGAAAGCCGAAGGGGAGAGCGAACCGGAACATGGCGCCGGCGCTCGGGGCGCGGTGGCTCATGGGATCGGTAGTCCGCGGCTCGCGTCCAGCAGCGCCCGCACCGGAGAACTGGACTTCCATACCCAAGTAGCCGCGCGCGCGGGGCCAAGGGAAGCCGGCCTGGGCTCGAACAAATCAAATCGAAGGAAAGAAACTGCCGGCTTTCAAAATCCTCCTCCTCCGCCATCATCCGCTGCCGTGTGCAGAGCAGGTGGTGCTGGACACGCGAGACACGAGGACGCCCCCGGGAGAGTAGACAGGCTAAGTGGGCTGGTCATCGGCACCGCTGGCCCGGAGGCGGCGACCCCGGCCTGACCTGACGCGGACCCTGAATCCGTCCCCGCCCCAGCGGGCGGACTCGTCGCTCGGTCACCCCGCGCGGCGGCGCCGCCTGGTCACGGCACGGTCGGGGTCCGGTCCCTTCGCCGCTCCGCTCTCTGAGGTAGGGGGCGCGGGGCGGCCCTGGAGCCGGGCCGAGGAGGATGTGGCGCCCCTTGGGCGGCGAGCTTGGAGGGCCGGGTGGCGCTGACTCCTTTCTGCAGCGGGTAAACTGAGGCCTAGGGCGCGCGTGCGGGCCGCGCAGCGCCGCGTCGCGTCGGTGCCGGCCGAGGCGGGCGGGTCCCCGCGCGGCGCGCCTGCCCTCGGCCGCCTCCCGCCGGCCCACGCCCGCGTGGATGCGCGCCTCCAGGCGTCTCGGCCCTGCTGCCGGGAAGCGAGAGGGCGGTTCTGGACTCAGTCCCTGTGCCGACCTTGGGCAGGTCGGTTCGGTGTTTTGATCTTTAAAGTGGACTGGGGGTGGGAGGGGGCGGCTTGTGCCTCGTGCCTTCCTCCCTCCCCACCTGGACCGAGGGTCGTCCCCTTACCCCCCGAGAAGTTCCGTGTCCCGTCTGGACGCCCCCGCCGTTAGTTTATTCAGTTTTGTCCCGTCATTTCTTGAGCGTCGGCGGGCCCTAGGCAGCTGTCAAAGCGCTGGTCCGGTCGGGTCTCTGCTGGAGACCCTCCAGGAGGTCCTCGGGCCCCTTGGAGGGAAAGCCACGATGCTTAGAGCCCTTGGTTAACTCTCCCCTCCTCTCCTCTCCTGCTTCCATCTGTCTGCTCCCTTTGTGGGAATGCTCCAATATGCTGGGCCTCTTCCCCGACAGCCTTCAAATGGTTATTGTTTCTTACCTGATACCTTTCTAATTGAAGTTGCAACTGTCAGAGCCCCCCTCCCCCTTATTTATTTTTATTCCAGTCTGACATACTAAGTATCCTGTTTAGAACATAGCTTCTTTTTGTATCAGTTACTGCTGTGTTCCTGGAACCGTGAACAGTATCCAGTATCCAGTAGTAGTCAAGACAGTGGAAGTTCTGTGTGGTGAATGACTGGTTGTCTTACCTAGAGAAGTAATTCAGGCTTACTGATGAACACAGTGCATGCAGACGAGGGGTTAGATAAGGAGAGGGGGTAGGAAGCTGGTTATTTGAATCCAGAGGAAGACTGGGGTGGAGGTCACAACCGAATCTGAGAAGGAGATGGGGGGAGGCCTTGCGGATAGCACCCCGAGTTCTCGCCTCCATGTCACTCTTCTGAGGTCCCCAGACTACCTGCCCTTTCTTCTCTGGGGAAGTGCAGTGGACCACTGTACCAGTCTGTGATTGTGCAAAATATAAATTGGACCTTCAACCTAACGTCCTAAATTGACAAGCGTCTATGTAGTTTTTAAGTTTGTTTATTTGAAAGAGAAAGAGATCTCTTCAGTCTGCTGGTTTACTCTCCAAACACCTGCAAGAGCCAGGAACCCAAATACTTGGGCCAAAACCTGCTGCCTCTCAGGGTGCACACGAGCAGGAGGCTGGGTTGGAAGCAGAGGCAAGACTCGATCCCAACCAAACACAGGATGTGGCGGTGGTCCTGTAGCCTTTTGTATGCCCAGAAAACTGCCTGGGGGATCCTGGGTGGCTTCAGGAGGGTGCAGGTCACCTGAGAGACCCAGGCAGGATTAGGGTTGAGCCCCACCCCCAACCTCTGGGAAGTGGGTTTAGCTGGTCACCAATGGCCAGTGATTTAATCAGTCGTGCCTGTGCTGTGGGGCCTCCATGAAACCCAGAGGGCAGCCTTTGGAGAGCTGCTGGGGAGCTGTGCAGGTAGAGGGTGGTCCCGGCAGGAAGGCACTGGCAAGCGAGGGTGTGGAACTCTGCCCCCTTCTCCTGTGCCTTGTTCCGTGTATCTCTTCATCAGGCTGATCATTTGTATCCTTTTTATCTTCTCTGAACTGGTAAGCATAGGTGAGTGTAGCCCTTGTTTGAGAGTCTGTCTGGTGGAACCTATTTCACAGCCACCCAGTCAGAAGTGCAGGTAAAGCTACCGGGGGCTTGCATTAGCATCAGGTGGGGAGCAGTGTCGCAGGTGTCTCCAGATAGTGTCAGAACTGAGTGGGAGCAAACCTAGCCGACATCTGTGGTAAAATGTGATTGGGTGCTCTGTGGGGAGGAACCCCTGCCCATCTGGTGTCAGGATAATGTTGGAGAAACTTGAGTTTGCTGTTTCTGTACATTGGCCTATTGTGATGGTAGCTGTTGTGATGTAGGGTCCTCTGGTTTCCTAGGAACCTGGGAGGCCTCCGTGGCTTGCCCAGTCTCCTGGTCAGGGCTACAGCCAGAGGTGCAGTGGGCTGACCCCTGTGCCCCACCCCTAGTCATGCCAGCGTGGGTGGTGGGCATTCCCTGGGATGGATGACCTGGATCCCATAGACATCCATGTCCTGTTTGGGGACTGGGACCCTCAGACACAGAGCAGCCAGGATGATCAGGCAGGTGTGTGCTTGGGTGGACCCTGTGGACTTGGCTCCCATGGGGTTGGTTTTGTGGGTGTCCCCGGTATGGGGTGGGGGCAGTTGGCAGAGGAGGGAGTTAGGGAGCTGCTGACCCTCCAGGCTGACGCTGGACATTTCTGCTTTCCTGCTGCCTCCACCTTTCTGGAACCGTGCCTTCTCTAATGCTGTTTTCATTCCTCCCAGTGGTTTACCTCTTAGGTTCCCCGTGGCAGGGGCCAGTGGGGTCAGGAGGTGGCTGATGCCCCTTCCTGTCCCTCCCCAACCAGGCTCCCAGGAGATCCCTCTTCTTTAATGCCACTTGGGGCTTCTCAGTTTGCAGATCTCCGGGGGAGCCTGCCACTTTGGCCCTCATGGCCTCTGAAGACATCGCCAAACTAGCAGAGACCCTGGCCAAAACCCAGGTGGCCGGAGGACAGCTGAGTTTCAAGGGCAAGAGTCTCAAACTCAACACTGCAGAGGATGGTGAGTTCCTGCGCTGCTTGTGCGGCGAGCGCTTACTAACTGTGGGCCCTTTGAGCCGCACTGTCTCCTTTATTTGTCCAAGTAGCCCGGGCGGTGTTACTGGACCTACCTAGTCTAGTGGGAGGCTGTTAGTTCATTTCCCCAGGAGCATGGGAAGGCTTCCTGGCCACAATGAGCAGCTTCAGAGCCAACAGCCTTAACTTCCCTGGCTTCACTCCTGAGGTCGTAGGCATGGCAGGGAATATCTGCCGTGGGGGGAGGCAGGGCGAAGGCCCTTGGGGGGCAGAATTAAAACAATAGTCTCGACCCTCCTGGGAGGTTCTGGTCCCTGCCGCTAGATGCCCCTGGGAGAGGGATGGGTGCTGCTGCTGCTGCTCTGTGTGTGTGTGTGTGTGTGTTTGTGTGTATGTGTGCAAGAAAGCACCAGACTCCAGAGAACCAGTAACTGGAATGCAGGTCCTATCTTTCCATCTCTGGCCAAGTCTGCTGGCATGACCAACCCAGAGTCCCCTGGTGTCGGCAGTGAAGGCACCTGTGTCTGTACTTCTGCGATCTCTTGTTCTGGTGCAACCAGGGAAACTGGTCTGGAGTTGCCTGGTTATCCTGGTGTGTAGGCAGCCTTGCTTCCCTGCCCCGGGCCAGAGACCTTGGCTTGCTGGGAGTGTAGTGATGCATACTGCTCACATCTCTACGGGGCTGTATGGTTTCCACAGTTCTTTCTATACTTTATTTTTAAGATTTATTGATTTTAAAGAGTTACAGAGAGAGAGGTCTTCCATCTGCTGGCTCACTCCCCAGATGGCCGCAACAGCCAGGACTGGGCCAGGAAGAAGCCAGATGTTTCATCCAGGTCTCCCATGTGGGTGGCAGGGACCCAAGCACTTGGGCCATCTTCTGTTGCTTTTCCCAGGCTATTAGCAGGTAGCTGGATCGGAGCTGGAACAGCTGGGACACAACTCGTGTCTGCCGGAATACCAGCATGGTAGGCGGTGACTAAGCCACACTGCCAGCCCCCTCCCTGTGCTTTCATCACTGATAATCCTCCCATCATCCCCGTGGGAGGCAGGTGGAAATATTGCCTTTTTATAAATGAAGAAAAAGGACTTAGGAGGCCTTGGTAGCCTGCCGGAGATCCCGCGTCTCGTCAGTAGCAGAGCCAGGATTTAATGGGGTCCTGTGGAATCCCTGTGCCTGTGCTGCTCTTTCTGGCAGTTCACAGATTGTTTATTCATGCCACAAGGTGAACGGGCCCCAAACGAGTGTACAGTGACCTTCTGCATTGCCACCTAACTTAAAGTGCTTAGATTCCTTACCTACGCTCCCTGCAAAGCTGGCTAATGATGACTGAGCAGGGGCAGGACTGGAACCTTCCAAAGCTATGCTGCTTTTATCATGATGGAGCTCATCAACCCCGTTCCTACCCAGCTGTCCTGGTAACCCGGGTAGAGTAGGGCTTCATGGGGGTCCAGGCATTCTTAGTAACACTCAGAAGCGTCTCAGCACAGACAGTGTCTCAGGCCATGCCAGTGCCCCCAGCTGATGACTCAGACAGGTCTGAGTAGACACAGTTCAGTCAGGAAGCACGGATTTGCTATGAAATGTCATCTATTGAACACCATGTCAGGCTAGGAGTAAGTGCCATGCCAGTAGTATCTCAGTTTCCTGTCAGAATTCCTTGGTAGAAGTTTTATCCCTGTTTCGCACATGGGAAAATTGAGGCTCAAGGAGGTGGTGATAACTTCCCAGGAGCACAGCTGTGGGTAGAGGAACTGGGGACAGAACGCAGGTATACCTGCTTCTGGTGTCTGCACGGGCTAGAGAGCATCACTCACTGATCACCAGGTCTGTAGATAGTGAGGTCTGGACTAGGGCACTGCTGGGAGCCAAGAACGCCATCTGGGTCTTCCACCTGGCTGGCAGGGGCCCAAGCACTTGGTTTGTCATCCGCTGCCTTCCCAGGCCATTAGCAGGGAGCTGGATCAGAAGTGGAGCAGCCGGGACTTGAACTGGTGCTCCAGTATGGGAATCTGTGTCTCAGGTTGCAGCTTCACTCACTGCTACAATGCCAGCCCCAACTTGTATGCTTTTGTTTAGATTATAAAATTAATATGGGACCAGCGCTGTGGAGTAGTGGGTAAGGCCACTGCCTGCAGTGCCAGCATCCCATATGGATGCCAGTTCAGGTCCCAGCTGCTCCTCTTCTGATCCAGTTCTCTACTATGGCCTGGGAAAGCAGTGGAGGATGGCCTAAGCCCTTGGGCCCCTGTGCCTGCGTGGGAGACCTGGAGGAGGCTCCTGGTTCCTGGCTTCGGTTTGGAGTGCAGATCCGGCCGTTGGGGCTATTTGGGGAGTAAACCAGCGGCTGGAGGATGTCTCTCTGCCTCTGCCTCTCTGTGACTCTGCCTTTCAAATAAATAAATAAATCTTTATGAAAAATTAATATGTGTTGTAGAATATAGAAACTGATAGAAAGGGGGAGGGGAACATAACTGTTCTTCCCACACAATCAAGGATGTAACTGTTGTTAGTTTTGGTGTATTTGGTGTGTTTGTGAATACATATCACTTTTTTTTTTTTAATAAAATATTTATTGATTGATTTGAAAAGTAGAGTTACAGAGAGGCAGAGGCAGAGAGAGAGGTCTTCCTTCTGCTGGTTCACTCCCATAAAGACCACAATGGCTGTAGCTGGGCTGATCCGAAGCCAGGAGCCAAGCCTTCTTCTGGGTCTCCCACATGAGTGCAGGGACCCAAGCACTTGGGCCATCTTCTGCTTTCTCAGGCCACAGCAGAGAGCTAGATCGGCAGTGGAGCACCCGGGACTCAAACCAATTCCCATATGGAATGCCGGCACTGCAGGCGGCAGCTTTAGCCACTATGCCTCAGTGCTGGCCCTCACATATCACATTTTTAAAGTGTGAGCAGAATGAACATTATTAGAGAACCTTGTTTTTTCACTTGTAATTAGAACATGAATTATTATTATTTTTTTAATCTGAGGGGAAGAGGGAGAGGGAGTCTGGGAAAGAGATAGATCTCTCATCTGCTGGTTCACTCCCAAAATGCCCATGACAATCAGGGCTGGGTCAGGCTCAAGCAAGGAACCAGGAACTCAGTCTTAAGTAATTACGCCAGAATTCCTAGCCCCTGACCTGTCCTATCCTTCTTAAAATTTTTTTAATTTATTTTGAAAGATGCATTTATTTATTTGAAAGGCAGAGAGAGAGATTCCGTTGCTGGGTCACTCCACAAATTGCTGTGACAACCAGGGCTGAAGCCAGGAGCCTGGAATTCCTGGGTCTCCCATGTGGGTAGCAGGGGCCATTGTCTACCACTTGTCCAGGTGTATTAACAGGGAGCTAGGTCAGAAGTGAGCAGCTGGGACTCAAACCTGTGCTCATTTGGGATGCTAGTGTTGCAGGCAGGTGCTTAACCCACTGTGCCACTTTGCCAGCCCCTGACCTATCTTTTTTTGGTAAAGACTTATTTATTTATTTGAAAGTCAGAGAGAGAGAGAGAGAGAGAGAATGAATGAGAGAGTACTTCCATCTGCTGGTTCACTCTCCAGATGGCCACAGTGGCCAGGGCTGGAAGCCCTAAAGCCAAGAGCCAGGAGCTTCCTCCGGGTCTCCCATGTGAGTGCAGGGGCCCAGGTACTTGGACCATCTGCTGCTTTCCAGGGTGCATTTTCAGGGAGCTGGATCAGAAGTGGAGCAACCGGGACTTGAAATCTGTTCTCAGTTGGGATACTGGTGTCGCAGGTAGTGGCAGTGCTGGCCCCAACCTTGCCTTTCTTGATGCCTGTTTAGATGGTTTGGAATTTTTCATCATAGTACAATCGTGATGAACGAACACCCCACCCATGAGTCATCTAACAGTGAGGCATTTGTGTCGTACCTTCTGGTGCCCTGACTTGGGTGCTGTTTCCATGCATGGCCTGGTGTGCACACCCATACCTGCTTGGTGAAGTCTTTGCTTCAAGCAGCCAATTGCTCTTTGCATTGCCTCTCAGGCCTGGCCTTTTGTATATGCCTTGTTAACATTCATTCTAGGGAATTGTTTGCAGAGCTGTGTCCCTGCTGAACTGTGAGCCTGTCTGATTGTCCTCTGTAAGCCAGGGCCAGCACATGGTAGGAGTGCTGGAAGTATTGGAGTGTATGAGTGGCATGGTGGCTGTGAGCTTTCTGCTACCTCAGCTAATCATGACTCCAAAATCTAAGCTTCTGTTCTTTGGTTTCCTGCAGCCAAAGATGTGATTAAAGAGATTGAAGAATTCGATGGCTTGGAGGCTCTGCGCCTAGAGGGCAACACAGTGGGTGTAGAAGCAGCCAGGGTCATTGCCAAGGCCTTAGAGAAGAAGTCGGAGTTGAAGGTGAGTTCTGCAGGGCCAGGAGGCACAGGCTGGTTGTAGAGAAGCCTCATACTGTCACAACACCTCCCTGTGTCCAGATCCTCCCTGGTTACTGCCCTGTTGTCTGACACCCAAGGAGGGAAGGGCTCAAAATCAGCCAGCAGGTGCCTCTGACTGACAGGCATTGCTGATGGACTCATGCAGGTCGGGATCCAAAGCCAAGATTGCCCATGAGGAGGTGGCCAAAGCTTCCATTGGGCAGAAATATCCAGCATCGTTGTAGCACAGTGGGTTTAGCTGCCACTGCTTCAGCCTACGACAGCACATCTGTGACTCACATCTGAGTGCCGATTTGTGCCAGCTGTTCCAGTTTCAGTCCAGCTCCCTGCTGATGCACCTGGGGAAGCAGCAGCAGATGGCCCGAGTCCTTGGGCCCTGTACCCATGTAGGAGACTTGGATGGAGCTCCAGGCTCCTTCCTTCAGCCTGCCCCAGCCCCAGCTGATGCAGCCGTTTGAAAGAGTGAACCTATAGATGGAAGATCTCTCTCTCTCTCTCTCTCTTTCTCCTTCTGTTTCTAACTCTTTCAAATAAATAAATCTTTCTTTATTTAAAAGACAGAGACATAGACAGATAGCAAGGTCTTCCATCCGCTGGTTCACTCCCCAAATGGCTGCAACTGCCAGAGCTGGGCTGATCCAAAGCTAGGAACCAGGAGCTTCTTCCGGGTCTCCCACATGGGTGCAGGGGTGCAAGCACTTGGGCCATCCTCTGCTGCTTTCCCAGGTTATTAGCAGGGAATCGGATAAGAAGTGGAGCAGCCAGGACTTAAACCTGCGCCCATATGGGATGCTGATCCTGTAGGCATTGGCTTTACCCACTACCCCACAACAGCAGCCCCAATAAAATACTTATTAAAAAAACACCAGTAAGGTTCTGGTATTGTATAATGGGTGAAGCCGCTGCCTCCCATGCCTGCAATCCATGTGGCTGCCAGTTCAAGTCCGAGGTACTCCATTTCCAATCGAGCTCCCTGCTGTGCACCTGGGAAAAGCAGCAGAGGGTGTAGCCTGGGTGCTTGGGCCTGTGCATCCAGCTGGGAGGCCCCGAGGAGGCTCCTGGCTCCTGGGTTGGGCCTGGTGCAGCCCTGGCTGTTGGGCCCATTTGAGGAATGAATCAGCAGATGAAACACCTCTCTCTCTCTCTCTCTCTCTCTCTCTCTCTCTCTCTAGCTCTGCCTTTCATATAAATAAAATAAATCTAGAAAAAGAGGAAGAAGAAGAAAAGGCCAGAATGGCCAGGCCTCAGATAATGCTGCAGTGGAGTGGGAAGGTACTGCGGCCGGAGGCTGCCTGCTACATGCACTCCTCAGCTGAGGCGGCAGGTGCTTGCTTTTTCTTTTCCCTTAAGATTTATTTGTTCGAAAGGCAGAATGACAGGAGGAGGGGACAGACAGGTAGGTGTTCATCCGCTGGTCACTCCTCAAACAGCTACAACAGCCAGGCCTGGGCCAGGTTGAAGCCAGGGGCCTAGAACTCCATCTTAGTCTCTGTGTGAGTAGCAGGGGCCCAACCTCTTGGGCCATTACCTGCTGCCTTTGCAGGTGTGTTAGCAGGGAGCTGGATCAGAAGTGGAATAGCTAGGACTCAAACCGTCACTCAGATATGGCGTGTAATCATTGCAAGTGGTGACTTAACCTGTACCGTAACACTGGTTCCAGCAAATGCTTTCTAAAATGTTAGATTCAAGTAGTGCCCTCCTTTATCAGCCAAAAGGTCAGTTCAGATTCTTCTAGTGTTCCCACAGTAGGCTCCAGTGAACACCAGTGTGGTGTTTTTTTCTTTTGGGGGGGGGGGGGTTGGGCTGACCCTGTAGGGTAGTGGGTAAAAGCTGCTACCTGCGATGCTGGCATCCCACATGGGCCAGTCGTTGGCCTGGCTGTTCCTCTTCTAATCTAGCTCCGTGCTGATGCACCTGGGAAGGCAGTGGAAGATAGCCTGAGTCCTTGGGCCCTTCACCCATGTGGGAGGCCCAGAGGAAGCTCCTGTCTTTATCAGACCCTAGCTGTTGGGGCCATTTGGGGAGTGAACCAGGGGATGGAGAATATTTTTCTCTTTGTCTCTCCCTCCTTATCTGTAACTCTGCCTTTCAAATAAATAAAATAAATCTTAAAAAAATATTTATTTGAAAGGCAGATCAGCAGACAGGCATATCCTCCATCCACTGGTTCACTCCTCAAATGGCTACAACAGCCAGGGCTGGGCCAGGCCAAAGCCAGGAGCCTGCAACTCCCTCCTTGTCTCCTAAGTGAGTGACAGGGGTCCAAGTACTTGGGCCATCATCTCCTGCCTTCCCAGGTGCATTAGCAGGAAGCTAGATCGGAAGCAAAGCAGCTGCTCCACTATGGATTGTCAGTGTCACAAATGGCAGCTTAACCCACTGGCCACAATGCCAGCCTTTCAGTGTGCTGTGTTCGAAATGTCAGAGGCGAGGAGGGTGTCACTGTATGTTCCCTCCTGCCCTGGGTTCCCAGTGTCTGTTAGCATGCCACAGTCTCCGGGGACAGGCTTGCACTCGCGTCTTTGTCAGGTGTCATTTAATCCTCACGACCCAGGTATGAGGATGGGTTGAGTCTCCATTTGGACAGTCAGGAGCACTGGGGCTCAGAGGGCTGGTTCAGTAGCCCAGTCATAATGTTGATGTGTCGCCAGGCCACCTGTTACACACCCAAGTCTAGTGTTATTTCCATGGTAGCACTGTCGCCTTTGAGGGGAAGGAATGTGGGGCTGGGGGCGTGAGGAGAAACAAAGTGGACTTGCCCCAAAGGGCCTGCCAGCGAGTTCCCATGTGGTCTCTGCCATTTGTCCTTAGGGAGATCACAGTCAGGGTAACAGTCAAAACAGCAGTTGTTTCTGCTCCTTTACCCATGGCCTGGGCGAAAGAACTCCCCCCCCCTCCCCCTGTGACCTGTGAGGAGCAGGGATGCAGGGGCTGGACCTGCAGGCTGCAGGACACAGCAGGAGCTGGACTTCAGCACCCAGGGCCCCGGGACACCACCTTGTCTGTTCTGAGGCCTTGCACTGAACTTGGCCCTTGGGCTCCTTTAGAAAATGGAGCTCATCCTCCTGCACAGTTTGTCCTGAGAGAACTTGGCCAATGGCAGTGCCGTGTGCGTTTTGTCTCCTGTGCAGGAAGCAGCACGGGGTGGGGAGAGGGGAGGAGCTGCCCCTGATGGCCTGCAGTGTCTGGCCTAGTGCTGATGCAGGATAAGATGTTATCGCCCCGCTGCAGCAGGTGTGCAAATGAGGTCTTGACAGGTGAGAGAAGGTCAGCCCAGGGTCACACAAGGAGCAGATGTCAGCCTGAGCTCCTAACTTCTCTGCTGTTCCCTTGGGGATTGTTGAGGCCTAAAGGCTTATTTCAGAGGTGGCACCAGGGACCAGAGGGGCGTCAGCTAAGTCAGGACTGGAACCCAGGCCCTGTTCCCTGGTGTCTCTTGATGAACCTTCAGTCCCTGGACTTTGGTTTGGGAGTTTGGGTGCGATGCCGGTGTTGTAAATGACTGTAGCACTCAGGTTGTGGCTGCCTGTTCTTGGCCCTAAGAACCTGCATGCAAGAGTAACTCACCAAGCAGACCCAGTATGTGGGATAGCCAGCAGAGGCCCCTGGGTGTTCATGATTTGCTTATTGGAGGTCGTGAGAAGTTTTCTACATAAACCAACTTCCCTGGAACATAAGGTTGGGTTTGGTTTGCATGTGTAAGGACTGGATGTTCAGGAGAAGGTGGCTTTCCCTGTGTGCTGTCCATCCCAGGTTTGGTCCAGAACACCGGACTGAGAGGACAGTAACCAGAGTTGGGGATAGGGCTGTGTGCTTGGAGACCAAATTCTGGCCAGTGTGAACACATGACCAAGTTAGGTGGCTGTCATCTTTGTGACATTTGCCTGATACCTTCTTTAAATCCGCCAACTTTTAAGTACCTTCTATGAAGGGAAAGCCCACATCCTTCAGTAAAGGAGATAATACAGTGTCACTGATTTCTGATTTGGTGTTACCATGTCAGACTCTGAGCCTGATGCTGTTTTCCGTTGATTGGGCGACGCAGCAGCCCCAGACAGGCCATCTTCTGGAGCTGGTCAGACGGATGGGGGAACTGTGGCACTAAGTCCTGCATTGCTGATGTTCCAGTTCATCCGTCACCTGTCAGACCAGAAAGTCAGACAGACTGGGGATTTTCCTGAGACTTCTGCTGAGCCCGCCTGGTCCTTAGGGGCCCCTGACTTGTGGACGGGTGTTCTGGTCCAGCCAGCCAGGGTGGTCCAGCTTTTCACTGACAGAGCCCAAAGTAAGAAGGCTGTGAGTGGGAGGCTCAGCGGTCCCAGCTTGTCTAATGCTGAGTGCGGCCCTGCTCGCTGGCGGGGCTTCTCCATTCAGGCCTCTTCCAGGGTCTGCAGCTAACTCTTCTCTTGTCCCGCCACAGCGATGCCACTGGAGCGATATGTTCACAGGGAGGCTGCGCTCCGAGATCCCGCCAGCCCTGGTGAGTGAACGCCCGGCACAGGAGCCCTCCTCACACTGTGTTCTTTCTGGAAGCTGAGCCCTTGATGGCTGAGATGCTGAAATGGAAGTCATGCAAAACCAGGGTTTCCCCTGTGTGAGGGCTGCTGAGAGCACAGGCGGTCACGGGAGGGAGCCAGAGGGAGGAAGTGGGGTGGGCTAGGGCGTCCCGGGTTCTTCCTGAGCTGGGGGGTTTGACTCGTACTGCACAACTGCCGTTCTTTCCTGGCACCACCACCCCTGCACCCTGAGGCCGTGGATTCTCCCTTTACCCTGCTTCCTCTTTCTGCTTCTCTCTGCCTCCGCTTTCCGATTCCCACTTGTGGGGCTTGGGGCAGGTGTTTGCTGCGGGTCAGCGGGCTCTTTGGTGTGGTGGAGTCCCTTACCTGGGCCACACCCTTGCTCCTTCTCAGGTCTTCCCCCTTCCATCCGGGACAGGGCCTCCAGACACGCCCGTGCACTGACCTCACTTCTGCAGGCACAGGCCACGGTGCCGGGCACTGTCAGGGTCCCAGAGTGAGGCTCTCTGGGTAGAAGTTAGAGGAGGCCTCAGAGCTGCTGGAGTTAGGGCCCTTGCCTGGAGGGGTGGACACGACCAGGTGAGGCTAGGGGTCAGGATGCAGGTTAAATGCATCCATTTGGGTGCTTACGAATAGAGGGTCTTGAGTTAGAAGAGGGAGGAACGGCCCGGCTCGGCGCGTGCTGCCGGACTCTGCTGCGTGAGATGCTTTACTGAGCTGCAGCATTTAACTTCCCAGGCTTTGAGGAGGTTTATCTCCATGCTCCTGGCGGTGAGAGTGAATCTGGAGAAGGGAGAAGAGAGTTAGGGGTCAGGGTGGCATGACCTGCGGGGAGGGTGAGGGGCTGGGCATTGGTTGGGGCCAGATCACCAAGCACAGGGCAGCCTGAGAACACTTGCCCTTGTTTAGTGAGGGAGGAGGGCAGTAGAAACGGCCACAGCAACCACGCCCCGGTCTGTGTGTGGACGGCCTCCCCTCTGTGTTTCTGTCCCTGTCGGCTGCAGCCCAGCCCACTTCTGCCTCCAGTTCTCTGAGCCTTCTCTCCGTGACCATCTCCCTGGGGACTGTGGGTGTCCCCAGCCAGAGGGGTTCCCAGGAGAGCTCAGTGTCCTCCTGCCAAATCCGGTCCCTGTCCACCTCCATTTGCCCAGTTACCCGCTGAGTCCCTGGAGGCCTTTGTGGGGCCCCCTTCCCCCCACATCCATTTCTGCAGCCTCCCTTCGCTGCACGGAGGCCCAGGTTCCTCTTTCACTTCTGCCACACCAACCAGTGCCACCTTGTACTCCCAGGGGGCGCACAGCCTCCAGCCTCCCTCTGCCCGACTGTCTGCCTTAAGGACCTTCCCTGCGTGTTCCGTGGCCATCAGAGTCTCTCGCTCTCAGGCTTAGGCCCAGTTCCTGGCCTGGTGTTTAAGGCTCTTGCCTTATGTGACCCCTTGCTTCCAGCCAGAGCTCACCCATTGATTGGTGTCCTTTCGGGTTTACCAGCTCCTTGCTCCGGCACACGGCATGCTGCTTCACGCTCATGTCTTTACTGCTGCCCTCCTCCTTTCGTGTGGACTGGCTGACTCCAGACTGAGCTCAAATGCCACCTCCTTCAGGGGGTCTTCCCAGACCACTCAGACCCTACTCCCTGGCTGCTAGGAGCCCTGTGCAGGGTTTCCAGTCGCGGTTGTGTGATTGGAAGGCTCTGCACTGAAGTAGGCTGTGTCTGCCTGCTGCCCCCTCCTCTGGGTGCCCTGAGGGCTGGACTGAGCCCAGCACAGAGGCAGCGCTGTGAAAGTGACCTGCGTTCCCTTGTCCAGATCTCCCTAGGGGAAGGACTCGTCACAGCTGGGGCCCAGCTGGTGGAGCTGGACCTGAGTGACAACGCGTTTGGACCCGATGGCGTGCGAGGCTTCGAGGCCCTGCTCAAGAGCCCAGCCTGCTTCAGCCTGCAGGAGCTCAAGCTCAACAACTGCGGCATGGGCATTGGCGGCGGGAAGGTAGGCGCCGCAGTCCTCTGCTCGCAGGCCTCATTGTTCTCTTCAAAGAAGAAAGGCCTCAAAGGCTGGGAGGGAGAGGAGTCTATGAGGGAGGGGTTGCTAAGCAACCATCCCAGTCTCCTGGGTTGGCTTGGCAACGGGGAGCAGTGCCACTGCATACCTGCACCTGCCGAGTTCTCAGAGCAGCCGGCAGAGCCAGGGCGAGGAGGCCCAGAAGGAGAAAGGGGCCGCTTGGGAAGGTGCTCCCAGCTCCCCTGTCTGTGTCCTTGGGTGGGGCCTTGCCGCAGGTGCCTCGCCCTGTCCTGCCACGAGTCAGTCTGGTCTGGTCGGTGTAGAAAGAAGCTTTGCTTGTCAGAACTCACACCCAGACAGGCTGGCCTCATTACTCTCCTGGACCCATTGAGAGTCGATCTGTTTCCTCTCTCCCTCCCCCTGCCTCCCTCCCTCTCTCCTCTTCTCTCTCTCTCTCTCCCCTCCCTCTCTCTCCCCTTCTCTCTCTCTCCTCTTCTCTCTCTCTCTCCTCTTCTCTCTCTCTCTCCTCTTCTCTCTCCCCCACCTCTCCCTCTCCCTCTCTCTTTCTCTTCCCTTCTCTCCCCTTCCCCCTTCCCCTCTCTCCCTCCCTCCTCTCCTGCTTCCTTCCCTCTCTTTCTCTCTCTCTGCTGGGGACATGGGTGTGAAGGTGAATGAGACACATGAGTTGCCCCCACACTGCTGCCTCCCTCTCCCCAGAGAGTAGATGGGCTCAGAGAGGTGGGGCTGATTGTGGGGCTTAAAACCTCATCCAAAGGCTCCATTCACAGCAACAAGAGTTGCCAGGGTGGGGCTTGCAGTGCCCCAGGCTGGAGCCAGAGTGGACACCCCCACAGGATGTGCCTGTCTCCCTGCCCCACAGGAGGGAGAGCATCCCTTCTCCTAGCCTAGCTGGACGGTAAGCAGTCCACGTGTAGAGATGTCATAAAAGCATTCACTTCCTCACAGAGAATTCATCGCCCACCCAGAGGAGCCTGCTGCGAGAGCAGGGACACTATAGCGTGTCCTGCCTGTGCTCCCATCACCTCCTGTCTGTTGCATAGCATTGCCAGGAAGCACACGCAGGGCTTCCCCAGCTGCCCAGTGGCTGTATGGCCTATCCCACTCTGAGTGGTGGGCATAGGAGTTGGGAACGCAGAGACCTTGGAACCCCAGGACCAGGGCCTCCTCTGTAGACCAGCTCTATGCTGGGATTTGAGTTGTGCAGTAACTTCATTTAGCCATGGACTGTTGTTCCAAGACCCCTGGTGAGTGCCTGTAGCCTTGGGCAGTACCAAAGCCATGTATGTATACTCTGTTTTTTCCTCTATATACATACCTGTGACAAAATTCCATTTCTCATTTAGGAATAAGAGATTAGCAAAAAAGAACAGGTTCTGGTGTTATGGTGCAGTAAGCTGCTGCCCACAAGGCCAGCATCCCATGTGGGTGCAAGTTCGAGTCCTGACTGCTCCACTTCCAATCCAGCTCCCTGGCTAATGATCTGGGAAAAGTAGCAGAAGATGACACAAGTACTTGGGCCCCTGCACCCCATGTAGGAGACCTAGTTGATCCCGGTTGCCCCTCTTCCAGTCCAGCTCTCTGCTGTGGCCCGGGAGTAAAGTGGAGGATGGCCCAAGTGCTTGGGCCCTGCACCCCATGGGAGACCAGGAGAAGCACCTGGCTCCTGCCATCGGATCAGCGCGGTGCACTGGCCGCGCCAGCCATTGGAGGGTGAACCAACGGCAAAAAGGAAGACCTTTCTCTCTGTTTCTCTCTCTCTCACTGTCCACTCTGCTTGTCACAAAAAAAAAAAAAAAAAGGAGACCTAGTTGAATCTCCTGGCTTCAGCCTGGCTCAGCCTTGGCTGTGGCAGCCATCTTGGGAGTGAACCAAAGATGGAAGATACACCTCTCTTGCTCTTGTTCTTGACTCTGTCTCTCTCTCTCTCTGTAACTCTGTCTTTCAAATAAATGAATCTGTTTTTAAAAAAGTTAAAACAGCATACTATAATAGAAGTTAATTGGGGCCAGCACTGTGGTGTAGTGGGTAAAGCCACCACCTGCAGTGCCGGCATCTCAAATGGGTGCTGACATCTCATATGGGTGCCAGTTCGAGTTCTGGATGCTCCACTTCAGATCCAGCTCTCTGCTATGGCCTGGGAAAGCAGTAGAAGGTGGCCCAAGTCCTTGGGCCCCTGCACTCATGTGGGAGACCAGAGGAAGCTCCTGGCTCCTGGCTTCGGATCGGCGCAGCTCCGGCCGTTGTAGCCATCTGGTTAGTGAAACAGTGGATGAAAGACTTCCTTCCTTCCTTCCTTCTCTCTCTCTCTCTCTCTCTCTCTCTGCCTCTCAAGTAAATAAATAACTGCCTTAAATAAATAAATCAATCTCTAAAAGTTAATTGCCTGTGATCACTCTGTCTGAAAAATATTGTACTATAAATCTTACCATACATTTTTTTTCCTTAGGAGCTTTCACTTTTTATTTATTTTTTTAAATAAGAAAGAGAGAGAGAGGTCTTTCATCCAGTGGTTCACTCCCCAAATGACTGCAACAGCCAGAGCTGGGCCAGGGGGAAGCCAGGAGCCTGGAACTCCATCCAGGTCTCCTGTGAAGGTGGCAGGGGCCCAGGTACCTGGGCCATCTTCCGCTGCTTTTCAGGTACATTGGCGAGCTGGATCAAGAACGGAGTAGCTGGGACTTGAAGTGGGGGCCATACGGGATGCTGTCATTCGCTGTGCCACAGTGACCCCACCTCTTCACTCGACAGAAGTGTTGCGGCTTCTCTTTGTCAGATCTGAATTGCCAGAATTGCAGACTTTGGGGCCAGGGTTAAGAGACAGTGATATTTTCAGGCCAGGGTTGGCTACCCTGAATGACAGGAGACTACTGCAGTTCTCTGTTGCCCCCTCACCACTGATCTGATGAGTCCTGGGGTCCTGGCGGCTCCACCTCTTCACTCGACAGAAGTGTTGCGGCTTCTCTTTGTCAGATCTGAATTGCCAGAATTGCAGACTTTGGGGCCAGGGTTAAGACAGTGATATTTTCAGGCCAGGGTTGGCTACCCTGAATGACAGGAGACTACTGCAGTTCTCTGTTGCCCCCTCACCACTGATCTGATGAGTCCTGGGGTCCTGGCGGCTGCAGGCCTCAGGTCCTTTGGCAGCTGTTCCCAGCAGGCTGTGTGTGTGAAGTGCGATCCGTGGGCCACACACCATGGGAATTGGAGGGGCCCTAGATCCAAGGTCTGTCAGGAAGTTGGAGTCCTGCAGGAGCCAAGGCCCTCCACATGGTGGCCTCAGCAGAACAAGGGGCAAGCAGGGTGAGCCACCTTAGAGAGTCTGATGCTTCTGCACTGTGCATGCACACGACCCCACCACTGTGGAGCTGGTGTGTGCTGACCTTACATTCTTCCAGGGCAGCTGTGTGGGCTCAGGCAGGAGCCAGGCCAGTCTGTGCAGTATTGGTGAGCCCCAGTTCTTCAGCTGACAACGGGGGTGACCATGGTCCCAGCTAGCAGAGGCTCTGCCGGTGCAGTGAGCTAACTGGGGAGTCCCCCCCCCCCGGACCTTAAAGCCGGGTGACTCTGCCCTGGCTCTTCCCTCGGACTCCCTGAGACTGAGCGCCACAGGCTAACACACAAACCAAGTGATAGATGTAAACTGTGAAGTCTGGGGCCCAGATGAGGCGCGATCTGGCCGCACACCCACTGCCAGTGGGTGCGCAGGATGCACACGGTGGGGGCCCCACAGGGACGAGGGCCCCCTGCCCATGGCTTGTTCCCCTTGCTTTTGCCTGCAGATCCTGGCTGCAGCTCTGACTGAGTGCTACCGGAAATCCAGCAGCCAAGGCAAACCACTGGCCCTGAAGGTCTTCATGGCTGGCAGAAACCGTCTGGAGAACGATGGGGCGACTGCTTTGGCAGAAGCCTTTGGGGTGAGTGTTCCTGTCTGTCGTGCCCTAGGCACTGATGCTGGCTAGGCCTACCAAGCTGAGAGTCTCGGCTGTGCATCCCAGCGCCGGCATTTAGCTGAGCCAGTGGAGATGGTCACTTACCCTCTCTGAGCTTGTTCACTCCCCCGCAAATGTGCGTGTCTAGAAGACACACTCACCATCTGGGGCGAGCCGCTAGCAGCTCCCCGAAGCTCTGTGTGAGAGTACTGTGAAGGCTCGAGACGGAGTTAGAGCTGAGGAGCCTGGCACGGCTTCCCTGTGTGGACTGCAGAGAGGGATCGCATCCCACTTGCCCGAGACAAGGAGACTGGGAGGAGCTTCTGAGGGGCCCCAGCCAATGAAGCACTCTTGGGTGACCTCCCCCAGTGTTTACTTGTGACCACTCCGCCCCCACTCCCAGCTGTGCCGTGCACCCAGGACAGCAAGACTGGCCCAGGTGCAGTGAAGTGCCTGTTCCCCATCCCAGGGAGCAGTGAAGGCGGGATATGGGCCTCTGGAGAACTCACTCAGGGTTGACGGTGTACAGGTGAGAACGTAGGCTTTGATGATGCAGGATGAGGAACCCCACCGGAGGGGAAGACTCAAATACTTGGGATGTGGAAGAAGAGCACTGGACGAGAATCCAGGAAGCCTTCCTGGGAGAAGTGTCCACCATGAGAGTGCATAGAATGCAGCAGAATAGGAGGGAACTGTTATAAGCAGAGATGGGGATGGCAGAAGGCCGGAATGAGAGAGGGCCAGGTGGGTTAGAGGAGCCCTTCCTCACCTCCCAGGACGTGGCTTGTAGAATGCCGGTGGAGGAGGGCGTCACCCAGAGGACTGAGCCCATGTCCCCAGGGCAGAGGACTGGGGAATCTGGAGTTTGGGCTGGGCGTGAAGCCTCGTCACTGAGACCTGGTTAAGATGCCCGCGTCCCACATGGCAGTGCCTGTGTGAGGCCCAGCTGTGGCTCCTGATTCCAGCTTCATGCAGGCGTACACCCTGGGAGGCAGTGTTGGTGACCCAAGCTGTTGGGTCCCTGCCTCCCATGTGGGACACTTGGATTGAGTTCTTGGCTGGTGGCTTCAACTTCTGCTGTGTCCCAGCGTTTGCTATTGCAGGCATTTGGGAAGTGAAGCAGCAGATGGGAGCTTTCTCTGTCAGCTACTCCAAAAAAATGAAATCTGGTTCCAGATCTGTTTGACCCTGGGCGAGTCACTTGGCCTTTTTGATTTCTCCTCTTACTGGTGGGGATCCTGACTCCACCTTGGTGAGACTGCGGAGAGGATCGCCTGCCATTTTGCCCCCCGAACCCACAGACAAGCCCTGCCTGGTGCTGGCGACAGCCCCTCCGCATGCGTGCTGTGTGGAGCCGCTCTCCCACCGCCGATGTGCCTGTCACTTGGGGGCCAACACTCTGCTCTCCTTCCTGCCCTCACAGATCATCGGGACTCTAGAGGAGGTCCACATGCCGCAGAATGGGATCAACCACCCTGGGGTCACAGCCCTGGCCCAGGCTTTCGCCATCAACCCCCTGCTGCGGGTCATCAACCTGAACGACAACACCTTCACTGAGAAAGGGGGGGTGGCCATGGCCGAGGTGAGGCAAGTGTGGCAGAGCCGGGTCACAGCCCCGTGGGGCAGGGCCTGGCTGCTGCCTGGGCTTCATTTGCAGGTGGCTGTTTAGCCCTCACTTTTCTGCCCACCTGGTGTGCACCCCATGGGCCCAGCCCGTGTGAACACGTCCAGAGTAGGGTCACGTGTCACGGGGAAGCCTGTGCCTTCCGTGGGCAGCTCTGGGGGTGCTGCTTTGTACTCAGACGGCACAGAGAAGGCTGCTCGTGCTTGTCTCTTCCTCATTGACTTGTTCAGAGATGGTTTTATTGAGCCCTTTCGGTGCTTGGCTTTGAACCAGTGCCTTCAAGGAGCTGTAGTTGAAGAAGGGGAGGAAACTGCTGACCAGTGACAGGCAGGCTACCTGCATGCCAGGCCCGGTGGGGAGGGCTCCACAGCCCTGCAGGGGCCTCACCCTGTTGCTGTGGCGGCAGATGTTGGGGAGCTTACATGAGTGAAGATCAGGTCAGGTGTGTCCTGGGCTTCCTGGAAGAGGTTCCATTTTGGCTACATTGTACAAGACACACAGATGCTACAGAAGGTGGGACTGGGGGTTTCAGGCAGAGGCGTCTGGGCTTGTGGGAAGCCAGGGACTCAGGAGGGAGCCTTGCTTTGCCTGGTCCTGGCTTCGCAAGGCCAGGCCAGAGATGAAGGGGGAGAGGCAGGACTGTGTAGCCTTGCTAACTCCTTGAGCTATGGAAGGTCCAGTAGTGGTGTGAAGTGATTAGATCTGTGCTCCAACACGAGGCATGGGCTGGCCCTGGAGGCCAATGGGGAGGTGATGAGAAGAGCTAGTGGGGTGTGGAGGTAACCAGACCAGGATACAGAGAGGATGCCGTGTGGTGACTGATGGGGGCAGGGAGGGCTGGGGTGAGGCCTGGACCCTTCCTCCTTGCAGACATTGAAGACCTTGCGGCAGGTGGAGGTGATCAATTTTGGGGACTGCCTTGTGCGCTCCAAGGGTGCCGTTGCCATCGCAGATGCTGTCCGTGGGGGTCTGCCCAAGCTCAAGGTATCACCAGTGCCATCTGCTGTCTTCTTCCCAGCCTCTGGGCTTCCCCCATGCTGGGGGTGGGGTCTGGTGGGGAGGCTGGTGGGCCGGGGTCCATACCCCAGCTCCTCTCCCGGCCACTGCGGTTTTGTGCACGTTCCTCCCCTCCCTGTAAAACCAGAAGAAGGTGTGATGTGCACCATTGTGTAGGCTGAGTGCTCTTAATCTGAAATCAGGTGCTCCAAGTTCTACAACTTTTGAATGCCAGTGTGACACCACAGCTGAGCTTGGGATGGGTCACCATCAAAACGCAGGCACCCTAAAATGACCATGTACACCTTTGGGTGTACATGAAGCAAATGAATTTCATGTCTACGTTTGGGTATCAATCCCAAATCTTGTTGCGTGTATGCAAGTAGTCCAAAATCTGAAACCGTTTGAAATTGGAAACATTGGTGTTCCCAAGGATGTTCTACGTGTGGTTCAGTTGAGGCAAACACACTTGGCCCTTGGCACCTGGTTGCGTGTGTGGCATTGTGTTTTTGTGTGTGTTGCTGTTCTCGCCCCCTTGCCAATCTGGAGGGCAGAGCCTGCCCTCTCTTCCCTCGGGGAGGCTGAGGCTTCAGAGCAGGACCTGTCTCTCCGCCCAGTTCCTGCTTGCCTCCACCACTTCCTCCTATTTTTAGGAGCTGAACTTGTCCTTCTGTGAAATCAAGAGAGATGCTGCCGTGGCAGTGGCCGAGGCCGTGGCCGACAAGACTGAGCTGGAGAAGCTGGATCTCAATGGTAGTGAGGGCAGGCGGCCTGGGCACAGACCCGCCAGGCTGGCCTGGTGCTGTCCTGACCAGCCCCTTTCTCCATGAGCAGGCAACACCCTGGGAGAGGAAGGCTGTGAACAGCTGCAGGAGGTGCTGGACAGCTTCAACATGGCCAAGGTGCTGGCGTCCCTCAGGTAGGGAATTCCGGGGGGCGGGGGCTGTCAGGCCACCTGTTCCTTCGTGGCCACTCTCCGTGTCACTGAGCTTCTGTTCTGGGTCAGGCTCTGTGCCAGGCGTGGGAGGTCTGAGGACATCTGACTCGCAGGAAGCGGAGAGAGGAATTGTGTCTTCAGCAAAGAAACACAGAGGGCTGAGCATGGCCACCCTTAGGAGTGGGTGAGCCAGGGGCCTCTGAAGTGACGTCAGGTTTGGTCCTGACCCAGCAGCAGCTGGCACAGAGGGCCGTGAAGCCAGGGCAGTGAAGGGGTGTGAGTGGGCACAGCTGGGGCCCAGGGTTGTTCCCCAGACGCTGACTCTAGGAAGGAAGCGACTGATGCAAGAGAGCGGGGCTCTGCATGTGGGGTGGGGTAGAGGTGGGGAGCGGACGCGCTGCCTCCTGCTGCACTGCACTCGGTCTGTGCTGGCAGCCCCGCCTGCTGGTCTGCAGCTGCACCTCACTGATGCTCAGTCTTGAGTCCCCACTGCAGGCCTGTGCTGCTGCCAGGAACTGGGGACTCAGGGGCTGGACCTCAGGAGGATCCTGGTCTGGGGACAGTGGAACAGCCTTCCTCGGGGCAGGGACAGCTAGACCTTTGCCTCCCTGCACCAGGAGCTTCCTGTGGTCATGAGAAGAGGGTGGCACTGCCCTGGGCATCTCGGCCTGGACAGATCCCGCCACGCCCTGGGCCTCAGCTGTCTCCCTGGGACACTGTGGGCTTCTTTGGGACAGGGACAAGATCTGATTCACCCGTGACTGCAGAAGCTGCTGCACGCTCATCCTTTGTCTTGAAGAATGAGTGACGTGCTCTCTGGTGAGCCCTGGGCCAGCCCCAGGAGCAGGCACCCTCCCCAGACTCCCTGCTGTCTGACTGGA
Source organism: Oryctolagus cuniculus (assembly GCF_051225735.1). Taxonomy (NCBI): domain Eukaryota; kingdom Metazoa; phylum Chordata; class Mammalia; order Lagomorpha; family Leporidae; genus Oryctolagus; species Oryctolagus cuniculus. The sequence goes on along the minus strand of NC_142877.1, from coordinate 117,440,802 downwards.
GCCTTGTGGTCAGTGAGGGTCACTGGGTAGGGAGAACCTGCTTTAGCCAACTCCTGTCTGCAGTGATGACGAGGGTGACGATGACGAAGACGAGGAAGAGGAGGAAGGGGAAGAAGAAGATGAGGAGGAAGAGGAAGAAGAGGAGGAGGAAGATGAGGAGGAGGAGGAAGAGGAGGAAGAAGAGTCTCAGCAGCAGCGAGGTCAGGGGGAAGAGTCGACCACACCCTCCAGGAAGATTCTGGACCCTAACAGTGGGGTACGTTCCTTGTCTTCTGCCAGAATCAGAGCCCTGGGCCCCCTGAGCACGCAGTCCTGTAGCGTCTTCCCGAGGGTGGGCCATGGACCTGCTTCAGCACAGCCGCTGCTCCTGGCTGAGACAGAAGGAACAGCTGTGATCCTAGTAACGTGTTTGCTTGCCCGATGCACTTTCACTCACTTAGGTGTGGTAACGTAGGACTGCAAGGCGTGCCTGATGTCCCTCGCCTGGCCCTGGTGGTTTCAGGGTGGCCTTGCCCCAGTCCATCTGTTTGTGTTCCCTTGTAGATTCCCACATAAAGCTTCTGGAGAACTCTGGGTAGGACTGGGACCCCGCCCAGCTGGATTGGGGTCCTCCCTGGTGTCTGGGTGCAGTGGAATGGCAAGGCACGGCTCGGCCCGTGTGTTTCTCCACACCTCTAGCGTTGCTAGCAGTGCTGACCCAGCTAGACTGGTCCCTGGGGGGTCTACCTCAGGTCTCACATGCCTCTCTCTTGAGTCCTTCCCCAGGTGTTGCGTGTCTTAGCATGGACTCACTCTGCCATACCAGGCTTCTGGAATCCTGGGCAGGTGGCTTCCCACACCCCGTATCAGGAACCTACTGGGACCAGCCTCTGTGGGGGCTGCACCCTTTGGGAAACTGCAGCTGAGTGGGAAGAATTGTGGGTGTAGGAGCAGGTACAACCTGGAGTCAGGTTCAGAATCCAACAGAACCACCCACGGCCCCGTCTCTCAGGAACCGGCCCCTGTGCTGTCCTCCCCGCCGCCTGCAGACGTCTCCACCTTCCTGGCCTTCCCCTCTCCTGAGAAGCTGCTGCGCCTGGGACCCAAGAGTTCCATGCTGATAGCCCAACAGGTAATAACAGCACTGTGACCCCAGACTTAACCTGTGCCAGGCTGCTGGAGGGGCCTGACCCCCGAGTCACACAGACACATGTAGCAGCGTGTGCAGTAGATCTGTCCACCACCGGTGCAGGCAGGCGCCTGTGCCTGCTGGGAACTGCTCAGCTGCAGGAAGAGCCACCTGCCGTGGCCAGTGCGGCCTGGAGCGAGGGCCTTTCCCACTCCCGCTCCTGCATGCCTGTGCCTCAGCGTCTCTGTGTTTGGGCCCAGGTGCTTCTAGAACAACCCTCTGGCCAGGGCCTCTTTGGAGGTCACAGCCTTCTGCAGGGAGGCCGCCCAGCTGCAGCCTTGCTGGTTGGTTCATTCGCTCATCCCAAGTTGATTCTGCAGCACTGTTTTCTGGTGGGCTCTGTATTTGGTCATGGTTTTATTTAGTCCTCTTGCAACTTGAAATGTGGTCCGTTACACTCCTTTTATAGATGAAAAAATGGAGGCTCAGGGAGCCCACGTGTGGGGTTGGCTTGACATTTTCAGTGATTTCCTTTTGAATGTTTTGTCTGTATACTTTTTTGCAACATGATAAATATGAGATTATATAATGGAAACCTTTCTGTATCCTACACTTTGACTTAGCCCTGTTCATGGTTTTCCTGGTTATGAAACTTTGCGTACGCTTGGTTCAGATGAGCAGGCCAGTGTCTCTGGACATTTGTATCTTGCCACTTTCCTCTCTTGTTAGTGGAGTTGAGGGACACATCCTTGTGTGAATATTGTCCATATTCTGCGTTATTTCTTCAGTTTGGATTACAAGAAAGAAACCAGAGGACCCCAGGGATGACAGTTTTCAGGGCTTATCCACTCTATATGTGCTGTGGGCCAGGCTCTAGGTAGGCTCCACGGGACAGCCTGGGGTGAGGACAGGTGAGGGCCCTGTCCTTGCCCTCTAGCGGTCACAGGTGCCAAGGCCTCTCATAAGCCCCAGAACAGGCAGATCATTGTGCCCGGCCCTGGGACTCGGGCCCCTGACCGTCCTCTCTGGTGTCCTCAGACTGATACATCTGACCCGGAGAAAGTGGCTGCTGCCTTCCTGAAGGTGTCGTCTGTGTTTAAGGATGAAGCTGCGGTGAGGACGGCAGTGCAGGACGCAGTAGGTAACGTGGGCGCCGAGGGGCTCTGCTCCAGCGCTGGTGCGGCATGCGCTCCCAGCCACTCTGGCCTGGCCTGTCAGGTCTTGCCATGGCCTGCTGTGGGGCGGGCTGGGTGCTCTCCTGGTTTTTGAAGCTCTGTTGGGCAAACTAGGTCTTTCCTAAAGCCAGACAGCTGTAGAAAACTCACAAGTGATGTCCAGTGCAGGTGCCCAGTGTGGAGGGCCAGAGTCGGGTCCACAAGGACCCATTCAGGAGGTGGGTGATGCAAGCTGAGCCTTGGTCCCCACCTTGGGCCTGTGTGTATGTGAGCCCCTCTGCGGGAGGGTCCTCACTTTCCTTTCCCAGGTCCCCTCCCTCCCTTCCTCCCTCCCTCCCTCCCTTCCTCCCTCCCTTCCTTTTCTTAACTTACGCTCATTTACTTAAAAGACAAGGAGAGACAGTGTGATCTGAACATCCACTAGGTCACCCTCCAAACACCTGCAACAGCTGGGGCTGGACCGTGCCAAAGCCCAGAACCTGGAATTTACTGGAGGCCTCCCACAGGGATGGCAGGGCCACCATCTGCTGCCTCCCAGGGTGCACATTAGCAGAAAGCTGGAGTTGGGGTAGAGTGGGCTCAGACCCAAGCACTGGTACGGGTGTGGGCATCTTGTTAAGCCTCACGCCGTGTTCACCCTTCCCCAAGTCATTCTTGAGTGCACTCTGGTAAGCCCTGTGACCACGTTTGCTTCCAGAGCCTGTCACCTTCCTCCTTGGTGCTGTTTGAGCCAGTGTGGACCAGATTTCAGTAGGCAGGAAGGGGTTGGGGGGTCCTGTGGTGAGGACACAGCTTATGCAGGAGGAGAGGAGGGATAGGAAGTGCTGGGGCTTCCCCAGAGTCAGCTGTGGGCATAGAGGCCAAGGCCAGCTGGGAGCGTGCAGGTCTCCCTGAGAATTAATGGGAGAACAAGAGGCTCGAGTTCTGTTTCTCAGAGCGGCCTGGCACACTCCCTGCAGGTCCCCCCAACCTGGCTACACCTCCTCCAGTGGTGGGGTGTCCACATATGGGAACCAGCTGTGTGAGGTGGGCACAGTGGCTTCGTCTCCATGCCATTTTACATGTTAGGCCAGGAGGGGAGGGGCCAAGGTATCTAGCCAAGCTTCTCATTGTGCCAAGTGCCTCCCCAGTCTGGTGCCTGTCCCTGTCATTCCTCGCCATGTTCACCTCTCGATGGGACAGGGAGGCAGGGCCGGGCCTTGGGACACCCTTGGGCCTGTGCCCAGCCCTCTGCTGCTTCTGCCCCACAGACGCCCTTATGAAGAAGGCCCTCAGCTGCTCGTCCTTCAACCCCAATGCCTTCCTCACCAGGCTGCTCATCCACATGGGCCTGCTGAAGGTGAGGTCAGAGGAGCGGCGGGTGCAGGGGCGGCTGCCCAGGTCACCACCCCAAGGCTTCCTGCGGCTCCAGTCCTGTCCCCAAGCAGCCTGGGCTCTGTGACGGGCTCTCTGTGGGGCCTCAGTGAGCCACTGTCTGGGTGGTGGAGCCCAGGGCCCTCCAGATGACTTCTAGCTCACCTCCCTTCTGCTGTGTCCTCTTGCAGAGTGAAGACAAGATCAAGGCCATTGCCAACCTGTACGGCCCCCTTATGGCACTGAACCACATGGTGCAGCAGGACTATTTCCCCAAGGCTCTCGCACCCCTGCTGCTGGCATTCATGACCAAGTGAGTGTGGCTTTGTCGCATTTATCCACACTGGCCTTCCACTTGCCTGGCCTGGTGAGGAGTCCCAGCCCAGCCAGCCTGCTGCGCCACGTGGGCACCTGGAGGCCCTTGCCCCTCCTGGGCCCTCTCCCAGCATTGCCATAGTTAAGAAATTTGCCTGCATCACACACCAGCAAGGGACCAGGCTGGTGTCTTACCCAAGTCTGCTCATGGATCCCATACTTATCGGGGTCCCTGTGGTCAGTTCTGTCGGTTCCCACAGTTGCATCATTCTAAGGGCCCTGGTCATCCTGGGCTTCCCTTGTGGACACACCTTGCTGTGGGAGCTGCCTGGTCCCCAGAGACTTAAACCTTGGCTAGGCCCTGGAGCACTGGTCACAGTCGGGTAATAAAGCATTAGGACCACCAGGCAGGGGTGCCCTCTCTGAGGCCTCGGGCCTCAGCCTCCCCACTGGATCAACCAGAGAGCTCTGTGCAGCCACACTTCTGTGAGGCCCAGCGCCTTTGGGGATGTGGGCGTGAGAGGAGCAGGAAGATCCCTGCCCTGAGGGGCGTGTAGCCCCGTAGGTGAGGCCCAGCACTCGGGGCTGCATCAGGACACGTGCAGCCTGCGGGACCGTGTTGCGGGGAGGCCATGTGGTAGGCGTGCGAGGACTGGCACCGACTCCCTTGCCGCAGGCCTGGTCGCCTCAGCGTCTGGCAGTTCATCTGCTACTGCAGGCATCCACCCACCTGCCACAAAGACTGCCCAGGCTGCAGGCGGCCTGGCTTTGTGGAGAGATCTGACTGCCTGCTCCTCTGCTGGAGTCCGCAGCACGATGGGTCTCGGCCCCTCCTGCCCCCAGCATGGCACACTCCCCCTGGCAGGAGCTCCAGGTGGGTGGGGTGGGTGAGACCCGCCCTCCCTCCCACTGCCAAGCTTGTGCCTGTGTCTCCTTCCCCACCCCATCTGAGCTGCCCCTCTGTACCCATCCCGGCTGGATGCCCTGATGGCCCTCTCTGCTCTCAGCCACGTGTTCTGGGGTCCCAAACCTGCCTGTGTGTGCGCTGCGGGTCAGAGGGCCATTGGTGCTGGTCCTGGGCCCCACACGCTTGTCCATCCCTAGGAGTCCTCCTGTTTCTTCGCTGAAATGACGCCAACGATGCTGCTGGTAACAACAGTGCTTGGCCTCTGGCCTGTGCCTGCTGGTGCAGTGCAGGTTGGCGTTCTGGCCGGTGGGCTATGTGACCTTGGCCGCACTGACGTCCTCTGATCCTTTTGCATAGCCCACCCCTGTGCAGAAGGCAGGGGGCTGAGAGCCTCCCTTGCAGAGTCGTTGTGAGAATTAGGAAAAACGGAGTCTGGCACAATAGTGGCCACAGCTGTTGGGAAATAAGCCTGAGCTCCCAGTGCCCACCCCACGCGCTGGCCCCTCTCTCCCACAGGCCCAACGGCGCCCTGGAATCCTGCTCCTTTGCCCGCCACAGTCTGCTGCAGACGCTGCACAAGGTCTAGACTCAGAGCAGCCTCTCGGATCCTCGCCTGGACCCGTGACTGGGGACTGAGATGAACTCGGCTGCGGCCACGCAGGACTCGGGCAGAGGCAGGGCGGGTCCCCGGGTACATGTGTCCTTGTGGTGTGTGTGCAGGTGTGCGCTTCCTGTCGGGCCCGGGGTCTTCATGTCCCCTGCTGGACTGGCCCTGCTCCGCTCTGGGGAGCTCTGCCATTAAACTCCCCACCATCCGAGGAGGCCCTGCTGGCTGCGCCTGTGCTCAGGGCCCTGCTGGCTGCGCCACCCCCGCCCCTCGGCTCCCCTGGGCTGCACCGAGCCTGGGGAGCTGTGTCCCCTCCCCGTGTACTGGGTGTTCCCTGCCAGCCTGGGACTGCGCGCTCAGTGGCTGCCTCTGCCTCTTGTCAGTACACTCTGGTCCTGACGTGGTCACCATCTCCCATCCATAGCTGCTATGCTGACCACCTGGCCTGAGCAGCACTTGCCACTGTGGGGCTGCGGGGTGGTCAGCAGAGGGCCAGGCCCTAGCCTCCATGCTGTGTAGACCAGAAGAGAGAGCGGTGGGCAGACGCCGTGCTGTCGAAGAGCAGGAGTTGCCTGGGACTGCTCTGGCTCCTGGGCCCGATGCGGCTCTCCCTGGCTGCTGAGCAGTTGTATGTGACTGGCCCTGGGGGTCAGCCCTGTTCCCCAGCCTGGGAACGGCAAGGAGAAGGGAGGGCCCCCCGCACCTGAGCGGCACCTGGGGCAGGGGAGGGATGGGGCCTGTGCTGGCAGGAGATGCCCTGGACCCCTGAGCCGCCTGTGCTTTCCCTTTGTGCTCCGTGTGTCTGGGCTGCGCCTGGGGCTTCACAAATAAACGTGTGTGTGGCAGCTGCAGAGACCTCGAAGCGTCCTTCCTCTGAATGGTGTCCTCCGGGCCACGGTGTGCACTTCCACCCAGTCTCCGAGGCGCACTGGACCCTGCAGGCAAGCCCAGCAACGCCCTTGTCTCAGCTGCCGCCGCTGGTGCAGATGCTTCCTCTGTGGGCGGGGCAGGCAGGGAGCATCCTGCTCTTGGCACTGGAGGTCCCGGGTTGCACCTGCTCTACCTGCCTGACCCTTGCCCACCTTTGGGCTGCAGCTTCTTAGGCGCCTGCATTTTTGGACCCAGCTGGGCTGGACACTGTCCGTGTTTTGTGTTAGGCCCTGAGGCTGCAGTCAGAAGCCCTGGGGCTGCTAGAAACCAGCACAGGTGACTGGCTACCAGGGGGAGTCCATGTTGCCCATGGGGACCTCCAAGAAGGGTCACTGAGGTCACATCGTTTTCTGCATGGCTGTGGACCCTTGGTTGGCGTCTTTCTTGGTGGTAGCTGAGATGGCCAGGCCTCCCCTCCCCTCCCCTGAGGAACTGCCTTGAGGGGGCTCCCGGTGTGGGGGCTAGGCTGTGGGGTGAGGGCCGTCTGCGAGTGTTAGGGATGCAAGAACCGAGTCTTGAGAGGCAGATAGGATTTCTGCAGGGTGACTTGAGACATGGAGACACTGGGCTGAGTCGGGGCTGTCCCAGGTTCTTAACCTGGCCTGGTCCCTCAGTGGAGCGAGTGCAAGCTTGGCTCAGACCGTGAGGGGCCCAAGTCTCCCCTCCCCACAGGCCATCAGCGCCTGAGTTCTTGAGCCCTCACGAAGGATCTGGGCGCTAGGAGTGGCGGCATCTTACAGCCCTGCCTTAGTCCTTCCAAGTAGCTCCAGGCTCTGCAGCTCCTGGCCAGCACCAGGTGGAGGGAAGAGCCTGGGCCAATAACTGCTGCTCACCGAGGAGCTGTAACCTTGGGAGTTTGCTCCAGACTCAAACCTTGCACAGCCTCCAGCTCCAAACACCCTCTGAGAGTGGCCGCCAGGCCCCTAGAACTCTGATTCTGGATCTCTGTGCACCCAAGGGCCCCTTGCTGCTCAGCAGGAGGCTGACTCCACTTACGGAGCTTGAGCCACGCACTGGAAGGGCTTCCATGGCAATGCCGTTCTTTAGCTTGGACTAGAAAACCAGGAAGCACAGTCGGTGCTGTTGATGATAGCAAGAACCTGAAAACAGGCCAGCATTGGGGTGTAGCGGTTGAGCCTCCTCCACCTGTGATGATAGCATCCGTGTGAGCACCAGCTCCAGTCCTGGCTGCTCCTTTTCTGATCCAGCTCCCTGCTAATGTGCTTGGGAAAGCAGTGGAGGTGGGCCCCTGCCACCCACTTGGAAGACACAGATGAAGCTCCAGGACCAGTGAATGGAAGAAATTCTCCCCCCTCTATCCTTCCTTCCTCGCTCCCCCTCTCTGTAACTCTGCTTTCAAATAAATAATCTTTTTTTTTTAAGTGCTTCATTAATAATAAGAAGAAGAACCTAGAAAGAACTCAAGTCCAACATCAGGAAGACGGGTGGATAAAATGCAAAAGGGGAGACCGGCACCATGGCCTAGCAGGTAAAGCTGCCACCTGCAGTGCTGGCATCCCATATAGGCACCGATTTGAGTCCCAGCTGCTCCACTTGAAATCCAGCTCTGCTATGGCTTGGGAAGGCAGTGGAGGATGGCCCAAATCCTTGGATCCCTGCACCCGCGTGGGAGACCCAGAGGAAGCTCCTGGCTCCTGGCTTCAGATCGGCACAGCTCCTGCCGTAGTGGTCATTTGGAGAGTAAACCAGCAGATTGAAGACCTCTCTGCCTCTGCCTCTGTAACTCTGCCTTTCAAATAAGTAAATTTAACAAAGAGAGGCCGGTACTGTGGACTAGGCTGCCTGCATTCCGTGTGCACCAGCTGGAGTGCGGCTGCTCCCCTTCTGATGCAGCTCCCTGCCAGTGCACTTGGGAGGCAGTGGAAGATAGCCTAAATTCTTGGGTCCCTGCGCCCATGTGAGGAACTGGATAGAGTTCCCAGCTCCAGGGAGGCCATCTGGGGAATGGCCCAGTGGAGGGAAGATTATCTCTAACCCTGCCTTTAAAGAAATCTTAAAAAACCCGCTACAGTGAAAGTGCATTAGCTACAGCTGTGTGCATAGTGGATGACTCAGTAGCACTGCTAACTGAAGGGAATCTCAGTACAAGTCAGTGGATCAGGAAAAAGCTAAACGTGTTGGTCCTACGTATGAATCACGCATTGCAGTTACAATTAAAAGACATGACTGGTGTGAGTTCTTGGCCTAGTGGCTGAGACACCCATGTGCCGTGGTGGAGCGCCTGGTCTGGTGCCCGCCCGTGTGCCGTGGTGGAGCGCCTGGTCTGGTGCCCGCCCGTGTGCCGTGGTGGAGCGCCTGGTCTGGTGCCCGCCTGTGTGCCATGATGGAGCGCCTGGTCTGGTGCCCGCCCGTGTGCCGTGGTGGAGCGCCTGGTCTGGTGCCCGCCCGTGGGCCGTGGTGGAGTGCCTGGTCTGGTGCCCCCTCGTGTGCCATGGTGGAGCGCCTGGTCTGGTGCCTGCCCTCCAGCTTCCTAATGCAGACCTTGGGAGGCAGCAGTTGTGCTCAAGTAGTTGGGTTCCAGCCACTCACGCTGGACATCTTGAGTTCACAGCTCCTGGCTTTGGTCCCAGGTACATGTTTCTGTCTCAATAAGTAAAAGGCATGATATTCAATAACGTTAATAAGGATATCACTCAGTGAGATTTATCCCTAGCATGCAAAGGTGGTTCAACACACAAAAATGAATTAATGTAAAATGCAACATTGACAATAAAAGATAATAGCATCATTGTCTCCATAGCTGCAGAAAAGGTGTTTGACAGAATTCAGCACTTTGATGACAAAAACTCAACAAGAAGGGTGTTTGGACTGGCAGTTAAGCAACCAGATGGGTTGCAGACACTCCACATTGCCAGACACCTGGATTTAAGTCCTGGCTACATGTCTGACCCCAGCTTCCTGCTGATATGTATCTTGGGAGAGTATCCTGGAGAGTTCTGGCTCCCAGCTTTGGCCCAGCCTCAACCCCAGCCATTTTGGGCATTTGAGAAGTAAACAAGCAGATGGGACCTCTCTCCCAAATAATTTCTTTAAAAATTGAGTGAACTGTATAATCAAAGATGCAATTCTATCAGAAACACTGATCTGAAAAACTGCAGAATACATAGTTTGCTCTAGATTGGGCATACTGTTTATTTTTTAATGCATGCATGCCTGAAAAGATATATATTTGGATATTCTTTGCAACATTGTTTCTTTTTAAAAAATATTTATTTGAAAGTCAGAGTTACACAGAGAGGAGAGGCAGAGAGAGAGAGAGAGAGAGGTCTTCCATCCACTGGTTCACTCCCCAATTGGACACAACGTCCAGAGCTGTGCCAATCCAAAGCCAGGAGCCAAGAGTTTCTTCCGGGTCTCCCACGTGGGTGCAGGGGCCTAAGGACTTGGGCCATCTTCTACTGCTTTCCCAGGCCAGAGCAAAGAGCTGGACTGAAAGAGGAGCAGCCGGGACTAGAACTCGGGGTACCAGCACCGCAAGCAGAGGATTAGCCTAGTGAGCCGTGGCGCCGGCCCCAACATTGTTTCTAACAACAAAAAATGGCTACCGAAATATCTAAGATGAATAAATAAATTCGAAACATTTTGACAATGAAATACTGTACAAAAGTCAAAATGAGTAAGTATATTCAGAGGAATCAATTTGAGCTTCTAATAGTCATGTTGGATAAAAATAATTTGCAGAATGCTGTATTACAGTATTAAACATTGTAGGTGTATGTAAATGGATAAACACAAGCAATCAGAAAGGAAAAGTGTTCCATCCTTGAGTAACTATTAGGTACCAGGTGCTACCATGCTGCCCGCGGCAAACCCTATGAACTGGTTACTGACTGGTTTCTGTTTTTCCGAGACCAGAAACTGCGGCTAGGTGAGGGACAGTGTCACAGAGGAGGGAGGGAGCCCAGGGCCGCTGACCCACAGGCTGGCTCCTCCCTGCTGCCCAGGTGGCCCGTGGACTCAGGCCTGGGCCATGTTCCTGGGCTGGCGCCGGGCAGGAGGCCCTATGAATCCAGCCACCAACCCCTCCCCTGCCTAGGGAAGCCCCAGTGTGGCCAGGCTGCCAACAATGCCTCCCATTCAGCCTTGTCCCTGCTGCCAGGCCTGCGGGGGCTGGGGAGGGGGCCTCCTGCCTTCGTCATCCAGCGAGCGGGGACTGTCGCCGGCCTTTCCCTTGTGCTGTGCCTGCAGGCAGGGCTGGCAGAGACAGCATGGAGGGGTGAGTCTTGGGGCCCTGAGGGTGCAGTGGGGACTTCGAGGAGCTGGGTGGCAGCAGGCCAGCCCCTGCCGCTCTCTGGCCCTCTGGGGCAGGGGGAGGGGGTCTGGGAGCTCTCTCGGCCTGAGATTTTAGAAGGTTCTCCCTGTGGAAGACGTGTCTGGAACGTGGCCACGCTGATGTGCTCCTGGGGGTTAACCCTGTGGGGACCCGTCTCAGCGTTCAGCAGCCCTGAGCCCCAGACACTGTCCCTTTAGGGACCTGTCCCCAGCGTTCCCCTTCCTGGTCTGCCCTGAGCCAGCCTTCACCAAGGCTCTGACGAAGGCCCCGGCTCCCAGGAAGGGGTGGATCCTGAGATCCTAAGGAGTCACAGTGACAAGCCAGTGAGGGAGGGGTGAGGGTAGGCAGCTGGAGGCCGGCAGGACAAGACTGAGCTGGGCATGTCGGGTGACCCATGCAGTGAGGCGAGAGCTCCGTGCCTGTGCAGGGACACAAAGTTGGTCCAAGTGTGCTGGTGGCAGGGGGGCCCAGGCGACGATGAAGAATGTAGTGGATTCCAGTTAAGGAATCGGGAAAGTTAAGGCTTTCCACCAAAGGCCGTGGGGGAGACGCTGAAGGATTTGCAGCTGTGGACATTCCGATTTGTGTTCTGGAACATTCCCTTTGGTTCGCGGTGGTGAGTGGAGCGCAGAAGCCAGGAGAGCCCTGGTGGCAGCAGGGACAGGTGGGTGGGTGGCTGTGTGACTGCTGGGCGGATGGGTGGACAGTCCAGACTGCTGCGTGGCACTCAGGAGAAGGCAGAACAAAACGGAAGTTAAAAGGCTCCCTCCCGAACCTCAGACCCCACAGCCCCGGGCCCCGCCCACCTGTGCACAGCTCAGGCCCGCCCTGGGGCCTCTCCTCCCGCGGCCAAGGTGTCTACTCGAGGTGGTGCCACGTGTCCCTGCTCCCTGGGAGCGGGCATGGCTTCTGCACCTCCTCCCTTGCACCGAAGCTTGGCCACAGCCTGGTGCGTGCCCTGCTGGCGGAGAGGGAAGGGCCTCCTCGGGTCACTCTTCTGAGCCTTGGTTTCCTCCAGCATAAAGCGGGACTAAGAATACCCACTGCACAGGGCAGCGATGGCAATGCCATTTTCCTGGTGCAGAGTGGGAGGCTCCGAGGGGTTCTGGGGGCAGGAGCCGCACCACGGCTGGGCTCAGTGAGAGCACAAGGCCCCCGCCCCTGTGGACAACCGACCCTCCCGCACCCCCAGGCCCCAGAGCTGCGCCCACACCTCCTTGCTGCTGCTGCTGCTGCTGCCGCTGCTGCCACCACCAGGCCCAGCTTGGCGCGCGGCAGCCCAGCGCTGCCCCCAGACCTGCGTCTGTGACAACTCCAGGCGCCACGTTGCCTGCCAGCGCCAGAACCTCACTGAGGTGCCGGACACCATCCCTGAGGTTAGCAGGACCCCAGCATGGGTGTGATGGGGTGGGGGGTGGCAGTGGGAGGAGCCTGGGCTGGGCACCAGTGGACCTGCCACCATCTGGCTGGGAGGTCTTGGCAAGTGACTTCTGCTGAGCCTCAGTCTTCATATCTGTATAATGGAAAGCCAGGACAGGGAGATGATCTATTGGAAACCCTTGTTGTGTGACTGGAATAAGTAGGTGACCTGAAGATTAAATGCTGAATTCATTGCAGGCCTGTGGCAGAGAAACGGTGGTCTCTGCCTTAGGAAGTCCCAAGCTAGTGGGGGGTAAACAGACAGTGACAAGATGGTGGGAAGAGGGCCACGGTGAGGGGGAGGCTTCCTGGAGGAGGCATCAAGGATCTGGATGCAGAGAAGTAGGGAAAGGTGTGGGAAGGCGCTGCAGGGGGGTAAAACGGCCTCAGCCGGCTTTGCTCTCTGCCGCAGCTGACCCAGCGCCTGGACCTCCAGGGCAACCTGCTGCAGGGGATCCCCCCAGCTGCCTTCCGGCACCTGCCCCATCTCACGCACCTGGACCTGCGCCACTGCCAGGTGGAGCAGGTGGCCGAGGGTGCCTTCCGCGGCCTGGGCCGCCTGCTCCTCCTCAACCTGGCCTACAACCGCCTGAGCGCGCTGCCCCAGGAGGCCTTGGACGGACTGGGCTCGCTGCGGCGGCTGGAGCTGGAGGGGAACATGCTGGAAGAGCTGCGGCCCGGGACATTCGGGGCACTGGGCGCTCTGGCCACGCTGAACCTGGCCCGCAACGCCCTGGTCTACCTGCCCGACATGGCCTTCCAGGGCCTGCTGCGCACGCGCTGGCTGCAGCTGTCCCACAACGCGCTCAGCGTGCTGGCCCCCGAGGCCCTGGCCGGTCTGCCGGGCCTCCGCAGGCTCAGCCTGCACCACAACGAACTCCAGGCCCTGCCTGGCGCAGCCTTGTCCCAGGCCCGCAGCCTGGTGCGTCTGGAGCTGGGCCATAACCCTTTCACCTATGCGGGCGAGGAGGACGGGCTGGCGCTGCCGGGCTTGCGCGAGCTGGTGCTGGACTACGGGGCCCTGCAGGCCTTGGATCCCCGCGCCTTCGCCCACTGCCCGCGCCTGCGCACCCTCGACCTGCGAGGGAACCAGCTGGACACGCTGCCCCCGCTGCAGGGCCCGGGCCAGCTGCGCCGCCTGCGGCTGCAGGGGAACCCGCTGTGGTGCGGTTGCCAGGCGCGGCCCCTGCTTGAGTGGCTGGCGCGCGCGCGCGTGCGCTCGGACGGCGCGTGCAGAGGGCCGCGGCGCCTGCGGGGTGAGGCCCTGGACGCCCTGCGGCCCTCGGACCTGCGCTGCCCGGGAGACGCGGAGGAGGAGGAGGAGGAAGCAGAGCGCGCCGTGGCCCCGCCCCGCGGCCCTCCGCGCGCGCCGGGGGAGCCGGATGCGGTGGCTGCGCCCTGCCCGCGCGCTTGCGTGTGCGTCTCCGAGTCCCGGCACAGCGGCTGCGAGGGCCGCGGTCTGCAGACTGTGCCCCACGGCTTCCCTAGCGACACTCAGCTCCTGGACCTGAGGCGGAACCACTTCCCGTCGGTGCCCCGAGCGGCCTTCCCCGGCCTGGGCCACCTGGTGTCGCTGCACCTGCAGCAGTGTGGCATCACAGAGCTGGAGGCCGGCGCCTTGGCGGGCCTGGGCCGCCTCATCTACCTCTACCTCTCGGACAACCAGCTCTCGCGCCTCAGCGCCGCTTCCCTCGAAGGGGCCCCCCACCTGGGCTACCTGTATCTGGAGCGTAACCGCTTCTCGCAGGTACCCGGGGCCGCCCTGCGCCCTCTGCACAGCCTCTTCTCCCTGCACCTGCAGGACAACGCTGTGGACCACCTGGCACCCGGGGACCTGGCGGGGGTGCGGGCCTTGCGCTGGCTCTACCTGAGTGGAAACCGCATCACCGAGGTGTCCCCTGGGGCGCTGGGCCCAGCACGAGAGCTGGAGAAGCTGTACCTTGACAGGAACCAGCTGCGAGAGGTGCCCACGGCGGCCTTGGAGGGTCTGCCTGCCCTCCTGGAGCTGCAGCTCTCGGGGAACCCGCTCAGGGCCCTGCACGAGGCGGCCTTCCGGCCTGTGGGCCGGTCCCTGCAACACCTCTTTCTAAACAGCACTGGCCTGGAGCAGGTGGGCACCGGGCTTGGCACATTCCCTCAACGAACTTTTTAAATGTTATTATTTGAAAGGCAGAGTGACAGAGAGGGAGGGAGGAGAGAGAGAGAGAGAGTGACAGAGAAGGAGACAGGGGGACATGGAGAGGGGGCTTCCATCTCGTTCCCTCCCCAAATGGCCACAATGTCCAGGCTGGGCCAGGCTGAAGTTAGGAGCTTGGAGCTTCTTCCGGGTCTCCCACGTGGGTGCAGGGGCCCAAGGACTTGGGCCATCTTCCACTGCTCTCCTAGGCACATTGGCAGGGAGGTGGGTCAGAAGTGGAGCGGCTGGGACTCGAGTGGGTGCTCATATGGGATGGCAGTGTCCCAAGTAGTAGCTTAGTGTACTGTGCCACAGAGCACCCCCCACACACCTGGCAGCAAGCATCTTGCCACCTCCTTGGTGCCAGATTCCAGGCTGAGTGTGGGGACGCTGAGAGACGCCAGACACTGGCCTCGTCCTTTGGGGACTCAGGTGTGGGTGCCAGGCTGGGTGGAATCCAGTGCTGCAAGGCCAGAGGCCTGCCCAGGGAGGGCACTACTAGGGCATGGAGAAGGGGGGACTTGGGGCCATGGGGGTCACCTGTGTACACTTTGAGAGTCCCCGGGAGGCTGTGCCATTGTCAGGGTGTTGGGCTCATGCAGAACAGAAAGACCACAAACTGGACAACCAGTGAGTTGGATGGAGCGAGTGCTTTGATGGGAGACCAACCTGGGTTGTGACCCCAGCACTGCCCTTCCTACCTGGGCCCCTGTATCTCCCCTTGCTGGACCATGGTGGGACCCCCTCCCAGACCTGGGATGAGACGGGCCTGGCAGGGCCTCATGCAGGGTCTGGCACCTCCCACCTCCTTGCAGATGTCTCCTGGGGCCTTCCTGGGCCTGGGGCCTGGGCTGCAGAGCCTGCACCTGCAGAAGAATCACCTGCGGGCTCTGCCTGCCCTGCCGGGCCTCAGGCAGCTGGAGCTCATTGACCTCAGCGGCAACCCCTTCCACTGTGACTGCCAGCTGCTCCCGCTGCACAGGTGGGCACCCCGCCAGACCCCCAAGTCAGACCCCTGCCTCTTCCCTGGGGGCACCCTGCCTGTGTTTGGCTGAGTAGCTTGTGGGGGTGGGCAGGGGCGAGTCCTGCCAGAGCCACGCCTGAATGAGCCCATTTCAGCCTCAGCTGCCCTTCCTGGGGGGCTGGGGTGGCCTCCACTGAGCCCCAGTTCCCTCACCCATAAAGGAGGAGCGATCCCTGCTGTCCCCTCGGGCTGGGACCTGGTGAACACAGTAATCCCACAAGAAGGCAGACCTGGGCTCCTTGGGCTCTGTGATTTTACCAGCTAAACCTCAGTAAAAGTATCTGCCTAACTAGAAAGGTGCATTTGGGGCCTGTGTTGTGGTGCAGCGGGCTAAGCTGCTGCCTGGGACCCCGTAGCCTGGGAAGGCAGCAGAGGATGACCCGGTGCTTGGGCCCCTGCGGCCCATGTGCTCTTCATGGAGGCTCTTAGCCGACTGTCAGCACGGTGGGCTCTCAGGCTCTCTCTTTCCCACAGGTGGCTCACTGGGCTGAACCTGCGGGTGGGGGCCACCTGCGCCAGCCCTCCCAGTGCCCGTGGCCAGAGGGTGAAGGCTGCAGCTACCGTCTTTGAAGCCTGCCCGGGTGGAGCTGCCAGGAAGTCTACACAGACACCAGCGGCTAGGCCTGGTGCCCGGAAAACTTCCATGCAGGGGAGACAGCGGGAAGCAGACAAGGTTGGTCCTGGGCTGGTGGGCCAGGCCCCAGAGCTGCTGGGGTGGTGGGGGTTGCGCTCCTCTGTCCGACCCATGTGTTTCCGGGGCTGGGCAGAGACCCTGCTGTGTCTGCTCAGTGACATCACACCCCTCCTCCACGCTTGGGCTGGGCCCAGGGTGGGTCTGTAGGAAAGTAACCATGCACTGTTCCCTTGTGTGGGACAGCGGCTTTCCCAGCAGGCCACAGCACCCCTGTCCCACGCGTCCATAAGATCAGTCCTGTGGTCCACCCGGCCTCTTGCGCCTCACCCCCCAGGGCGAGCAGGTGTGGTGTTGGCTCTGCCTCCTGCCACCTGCCGGCCACAGCGGTGGCCCCAGGCAACACCCGCCATCCTGACTTCCCCAGGCCCAGCTTGAGCCCTCAGTTGTAGCGAAATCTCTGGGTGCATCAGAGGAGGGGAACGAGATAGGAGTGCCTCAGGGCAGGGTGTCAGGGTGCCCGTGAAGGGTGCGAGGGCCAGTCCTTACAGGCAAGTGAGAACAAACAGGCACTGGGACGGGCCAGAGGCCATTAGCTGGGGTTCGCATTCGTGCCCTGGGCCCTCCCACAGCAAGAGCACACACTGGGTGGCCCAGAAAAACGAAGACTGCTGCTGACTGTGAGCTGGAAGCTGAGAACCAAGTCGAGTGCAGGGCCCCGGAGGGGGAACCCTTCCTCACCTCTGCCAGCGCCAGAAGTCCTCTGGCTTTGGCAACGTAATCCCAGTGCCTACCTTGGGCTCTTCACAGCATCTCCCCTCTCTGTGCCGTTTCCCTTTCTTGCAAGGATACCCCTCCTACCGATCAGGGCCCAATCTAATGATCTCATCTTAACTCCATTCTCTCTACAAAGATCCTACCTCCAAATGAGGTCAGACTCCGAGGTACCAGAGGTTAGGGTTCCCGTTTACCCCTGTCAGCTGACAGTATTCCTGTGGAGGCAGGCTGGGATGGAGGCAGGAAACCCCAAGACTGCAAGCTGTGGGGGAGCAGGTGTGGCCTTCGAAGGCAGAGAGCTGGTGTAGACAAGGCAGCAGCCCCGCCCTCCACCAGGCACTGTACCAGCTGACACCACAGCAGCCCTGGGCGCAGAGGTGCACCTGCTGCTCAGCCTGGCCCAGGAGGGGAGGCTCCAGTCCTCCAGACCAGGAACTTGGTTAAAAGGAGAGTAGAGGGTATGGTGGCTTCAGCACACAGTGGGGCCTCTTGGGTCATTTGACTCAGCTGCCCTTTCTGACACGGGGATACTCCACCCAGTGCCAGCCCCGGACTGCTGCGCTCTTTAGGTCAATGTGTTTCCTCCTAGGAAGGCTGAGGGCCCTGAGCTCTGGCAGCCCCAGGCTGTGGGTGCTTCCCTGTGGGCATGAGTCTGGGCCGCGTCTGCCCGCTCTCCCTCCAGGCCCCATGGAAGGTGGTTAACATGAAGGACTGGGACGGAGTGGATACCGAGCACAGGGGGGAGTGCGAGAGGCCAGCCCCGCCAGCCCCACTGCTGTCACCAAGCAGCCGTAGACATAAGCAATCAACTTGCTCGTCTTTATTGAGCCCTCCCTCTTCTCACCTGTGAGAAGTCAGAATGAACCTCTCGGGGCTCCTTAAATGTGTGGTTCACCTAGTGCCTGGGGGAGGAGGTCCTTGGTACTTTCCAGCAGAGGGTCCAAGCCACACAAGCTCTTTCTCAGATCTTCAGATCCCCTAATTGCAAGGGAATCTGCAATGATGAAGTCTGGCCGGGCTCTGGGAGCAGCAGCAGAGCGTCTTCCCCACAGCCTCCCGGGGCCGATGCCACTGACCCGGCACCCCGAGTCTCAGCGCTGTGCGTGTGGGTGATGGCAGGGGAGGCACGGCCCCTTGCCGCACTCCTCTGGGGCTCGTCAGTTTCCAGACCTGCTGACATTGGAAGAAACCTGGGCTGCACCAGCTGCCACTTCTGGGCCTGGCTTCTGCAGGGACAGAGGCTGTCTGTCTTTAGCAAAGGGAACAGGGTCGGGTTCTCTCGGACCCTGTTTAGAATCCCCCAGGTCCTGGATGCTGGAAAGTTGCACCTGCATCTCAGGGATGAATGAACCCAGCCCTGAGCAAACCACAGCACAGCCAGCCAGCAGCAGGTGCAGGTGGCCTGGGCCGATAGAGCAGCACACAGGCCCGAGGGGCCGCAGGAGACAGGACCAAGCCAGGCCACACAGCCCCTTCCAAAAACCTAGGTGGAAGAGAAGGGCCAGGACTGCAGCCTGGCCCGACCTTGGTTTCAGGAAGAGGAGCTCAGGACAGACGCATGGCTGATCAGAGAGCTTTATGGGTGGCTGAAGTTTGGGCAGACACCAGGTGAAGGAGTTAAAAGGACTGGGACCGTAGGGGTAGCGAGCCAGGATCCATACCCTGTGTGTGCCCCCCACCCCCACCCTGGCACTGGTGGAAAAGCGGGGGAAGGGCTGACCACCCCCAGCGACAAGGCCATCCCTGACCCTGCTTAATGGGCAGGAGGGGAATGCAAACGTCGGTCCAGCCCAGGCCAGGCCCCAGAGCAGGTCAGACTCAGACAGGGCTGGACGGTGCAAGGGCCAAGCTCATCTTCGGATCCTGCTGCCCCTGGCAGTACCAGGCCTCAGCCCCTCCCCCACCCCACCCTGTTCCTTTACGGAAGTGGGGGCAGTGCTCAGGCCACCGCACAAGTCGCCAAATCCTGGTCACCGCTTCTCAGCTGCCCACCACCGCAGGGTCCCTGGGAGCCAGGAGCACAGCACAGGCCGGGCGGGCTTCCAGGTGGGGGCTGCTGCTGTCACAGCACTCGTGTCAGTCAGGCGACCTTTATTTACACACAGTCCATGTCCTGCCTTCCTGTGGAGCTACCACTCCAGCTTCCGGGCTCTGCCTGGGGCGGGGCTGCTCACACCCGTCACGTAGATCTCTCCAGCCAGCACGGAGGCGTGAGGTGTCAGAGACCCGGGCCTCACAGCAGGCAGCATCTATACAAAAAGGCTCAGTTTCCACACTCAGGAGGCGTGGCAGGCTGGGGGAGCAGAGGAGCCGCCCCCTCTGCTCGGCCCAGGCCGGCTCAGTCCGGCGTCTCCTGCTTGATCTTCTCTGTGGGGACAGGCAGCTCTGGACCCGAAGCCTTGCCAGGTGAGGCTGTGCTTGGATGCTCGTCCTTCACACACACAGCGATGACTACAGAGGGAAGGAGGCGGGCGGGGAGAGCAGAGTCAGCGAGCCGAGCCTGTCACACCAGGGAGGGTCAGGGCCCGGGCTCTGGGAGAGGAAGCTGGCTGCCTGCAGAGGGCAGAGCGCCTTCACCCTCCTGCTCACCTCCAGGGGCTCACCTCCAGGGCCCAGGCCCCAGGCCCACCCCAGCCAGGCCCCCACCCATCTGCCACCCACCCTGCCAAGTACGAGGGCGGGGGCAGAGGGGCTTGGCTCCCACCAGAGGCGGGGGCAGGTGCTTGGGAAGCCCTTGTGGTTCAAGGGCTGCTTGGTGCCCGGAAGTCCCTTCACGCATGACTCCACTCTTCTGTGCCCAGGTGGGGAAGGAGAGGGGCCGCCTCTGAGCACGGAGCAGGCTGGCCCTGCCTCGACCCGCTCCCACGGCTCTTACTCTCGTCGGGAACGGGCTCCGACGAGATCTCCCCCGCCGTCTGCAGGTCGTCGTCCAGCAGCGGCTTCTTGGACCCCTGCCTGAGGGGCCGGGTCTTGGTCGGCGGGATCCTTTTCCCTTTGAATAAAAATGGAATCAAACCCAGAATCAGGGTCGAATCCATGCGAGGCTTACAGGCCAGGGTCTCACCCAGCGTCAGCACGGCGCAGGGGAACGTGCGGTGCGGGGACAACAGGCTGGACTGCAGCTCTGACGATGCCCAGTCCTGGCCCTGTGCCCTGGGGTCAGGCGGGTCTCTCCCACAGCACGCCGGGAACACCACTTCCCTCCAGAGCCGAGGCTCAGAGCTACGGTGGTTTAGTTTAAGCTTTTTAAAATTTGAGAGGCAGAGAGCGCGCGCTCCCATCTGCCTGTTCAAGCCCTAAATATTTTCAACAGCCAACAGCAGGAGCCGAGAACACAACCCAGGTCCCCAGACACTTGAGCCATCACTGCTGCCTCCCAGGGTCCGCACCAGCACGGAATGCAGGGTGTGGGGCACTGGCACCTTAACTGCCAAACGCCTCTCCCAGTTCCCTTTCCTGATCCTTGATTTCCACACCTGCAGCTCACAACCCTGCTGAGTGCTGAATGGCACAGACCCCTCACGCCTGTACCCTGCCCAGGGCCCTCAGCCCACTGCGGCTCTGTCCTGTCCCAGGGCGTCCTCTTCCCTGCCTGGTGCCACGTGGTGGAGCCGCCCAACGCCGAGGACAGCTGAGCACCCTGCTGCCTCCAGCGGAGCCCACCCTGGGCTCAGGATCTGTTGAGGGTGGGACCAGCTGAGGGGAACAGTGGCCAGGAGTCTAGATGCCTTTGCTCTCACCCTCCAGGAGATCCGGAGAGACAGCACCCCGCCCATGCCATGCCTTGACCTTAGAACCAAGTGGCCATGTGGTGCCCAGGCGGCCACGCCATCTTCTGAGCCTGGGGCAGCAGGGATGGGGACCCTCCCCCCAGTACTATCACTGCCCCTTCCTCAGCGTCTTGACTGCCAGAGACTGAATTCCCGAATTGTGCTCTGGGTCCCCAAAGGCCCAGGGAGAAAGGCTTGTGGGGCCAAAGGGCCAGGGAGGGGCACCATGCAAGAGCTTCCTGGGTGCGCAGCACCTGGGGGCCCCCAGGGACACGGCCCGGCTGCCCTGGGGCATCACTTACTTTTCTTCCCAAACTGCTTCTTTTTCTTCTTCGTGGCCTCTTTGGCCTTCAGAGGTGTGGCTGGTTCTGTTGTTGAAAGACAAGGGCAAAAGCACTAAGTCTGGGAGGCCAGCACACAGGCTGCCCCGAGAAGGGAGGCCACACTGGGGGGGGGGGGGGGAGGGCTGGGGAACAGTTCCTTCTTCCCATCCTCATTACCAGGGCTGCCGGAGGGGCTGGCAGTTTCCTGGGTGCACGGGGGCACGCGCGCATGACAGAGTGAGCAGGACGCAGGCCGGAGGGAGGGGGAGAGTGGTGGGCAGCGGGGCTGGGAGGCAGAGTTCACATTCTGCTTAGAGGGGTCAGGACACTGCCCGGCCCCAAGCCAAAGAACTGAGGTGGGCATGAGGGAGCGCGAGTGGTTGGCAGGAAGGAGGAAAGAGCCCTTTAGGGCTGTGAGGAGCCAGACCTGCGGCCACAGGAGGCTGGAGCTGGTAGCCGGTGAGCTCACACCAGCCCACGGGGTAGATGTCCGGGGATTCACAGTCCACCCACTGGTCGTACTCGTTGTCCCAGCCGTCAAAGTGGATGCTGAGCAGCCGCTGTACCACCCGCGTCACCGTGGCCACACAGATTAGCCGGGGCTCCATCAGGTCCACGGCCTCCAGCTTCATGCCCACCTTGAAGCCATGGTTGGGGCAGTCCTGGGGTGGGGGAAGCAGTTGCCAGGCCAGTCAGCTTCCTGTCCCCGCAAACCCGTGGAATGTCGGGATGGGGGGTGGGGTGTTGCGCTGGAGGGCCCTTGGGGCAGGGTCATCTGGACAATGACCCCTCTGTGCCTCTTTCCCACGCGGCGGCCCCGCATCCCTCTATGGAAAAGGCACGGCTAAACCAAGGCTCGGCAGGTGCCCAGTGTCACCCAGCAGCAGGGCCTCGAGGGCAGTGGGCAGGGACAGTTCAGGCCACCACAGCCCCCGCTCCATCGTCGGTCTCCTCACCATGTTAAAGAGTCTCGACGGAGCTGCTTTCGACTTGGTTTTCTCCAAGTAGGTGTCCCAGTTGAAAGTCTGCGTCTCATATCCTGGGGGAGCAGAGGCTTAGATGTGGAGGAGAAAGGGGAAGCAGTCGGGGGAGGCAGACCCTGCCACACCAGCCTTCTCCCTTCCTCCCGGGCAGGCATCACATAGGTTGTTCACTGGCCAAAGGCACGAGCGGCAGCTCTGTTCACCACCCACGTGCTGGCCGTGGGCTCAGGTTGGCTCAGCCACGGCGAGGGCCAGTGGAGGCCTGGGCAGCTCTGTCACCTCTCCCACACTGAGGCTCCATGGCCCAGGAGTCCGACCTGACCAGCCATCTGGGCCTGTGGCCTCACTCTGCCCCTTCCAACAAGGCAGCCTGTGGTGGCCAGTCTAATCATACCTTTCGGGGGTGTGAGCTCGATGTCATTTTTTTGGCAAAAGGTGGCTGGGAAGATGGCGTGGGAAGAGGCGTGGTAACAGAACCAGTCCGAGCCATCTGTGGAGGGCCCGCCATCCACACAGATCATCAGGTAGCCGTCCAGGAGCACCTGGGGAGCAGACGCCATCGAACCCTGAGCCGTGTCCAGGGAGACACGAGGCTGCTGCGCGCGGACTCAGCCCTCCGGGCGAGCACCCAGCTTCTGCTCCAGGGCATTGGTGCTTCTGTGCTGCCGGCGAGGAGACGGTCCCGTCCTGAGGCAGCAGAGGCTGTGCCAGCAGGGGCTCCGTCCTCCTGTTGCCTTGGCATCCCCAGTGGTGAGCACATACCCCTTCTGCCTGCCCCCCGCTGGGCCGCGTCAGCCGAGGGGCAGTAAGGGAGCTGGTTTGGGACAAAATGAACCCGCCTGGGGCTCATAGCTAGGCTAGCACAGGGGAAATGGCGTGTGGCAGGTAGGTCCCCAGTGCGGTGACGCAGGGCCAGCTCAGACGTTCGTAAGTACCTAAGGTGCCCTGGACCCTGACGTGAAGGCACACTGTGGGCAAGGAGCAAGAAAGGCCCCTATTCACAAAATCACGTGCTCCACGGGCAGCCAGTGTCCCTTGGTCCCAAGAGCCCTTGACTGTGAAGCGTGGAGCTCCCTGCACCTCAGCCTTCTGGGAAAGCTGGCGCTGGGGGACAGCCCCAGACTCACCTTGCAGATGGTGGCCACGCAGATGTTGCCCAGATTCAGCGGGTCAATGGCCTCCAGCTTCATGCCCTCCTCAAACCAACCGCCTTCTGTGTAGACAGCTCGGACCTTAGAGGAATGGGACAGTGGGGAATCTCTGGGCAGGCCCAGGGACGGGTGGGGGACAATCCTGTGGCAGAACCTGGCGATGGAAAGGGACAGTCCCGGGAAGAGCCAGGGTCCTCAGGCCGGGAATGGACCGTGGCCACGGGGAGAGTGCCCCGGGCTGTGCCTCACCTTCTTGAACAGGTAAGGAACGGCGTCACAGTAGATTTTCCGGAAGGTGGGATGATGGGCCATGTCACTGCGTCTCTCTTGCGTGGAAGGCAGAGGGAGTGAGGAAGAGAAGGGAGGTGAAGGCAGCCAACAGGGCCTCTCCCGACTCCCCCAGAAATGCGAGGCCGCTCCCAGAGGGGCCCCAGCACGCCCCGCCCTAGACCACAGGCAGACGGGTCTAGGTCAGAAAACCAGAGCTTGCTGTGGGGACGCTGCAGCCCTCGAGACCCAGGTTCCTCCACGTGACATGGGAGAGGATGGGGCGAGCGGCATCCGAGTCCAAATCTTGATTTTGCCCCTCGAGAGCTGAGCTGTTGACTTGATCCTGTCACTCAGCTGCTCCAGCTGTCGGTGCTGTCATATGCAGGTGGGGGTGACAGGCTCTACCTCCCATCACCGTTGGGAGGTGTAGACAAGGTGTCCCCCCAACCCTTGAGGAAATGGCCAGGGTCACTGCGACCTGGGGCTCTGCTAACCTGACATCTTGATGCCGTGGCCAACGCGCCGTGACCAACCCACTGGGTGGATCAAGGGGCTCCACATGTGGCACCAGAAGTCATCGTCACTGTCACCATCCTCATAGAGGAGTCGTAGGCGACCGCCAATGACCGTGTCCACCACAGCCATGCGGGTCCGTGACACTTGGGACTTGTCCACCACCTCCAGCCGCATGCCCTGACGAAAGGGGTACTTCATGCTCTCCACCATCTGCAATGACAGCAGAACACAGGCCTGTGTGGTCACGGGCTCCTCCCACCTGCCTTCCCTCTCGGTCTCAGGGGGCTGGCATTGTGGCAGAGTGGGTAAAGCCGCCACCTGCGATGCTGGCATCCATGGGCACTGGTTCATGTCCTAGCTGCTTTCCTTCTAACCCAGCTCCCTGCTAATGGCTGGAAAAAGCAGTGGAGGACGGCCCAAGTGCTTGGGTCCCTGCTACCCACGTGGGAGACCTGGAAGAAGCTCCTGGCTCCTGCCTGGCCCAGCCCTGGCCACTGCGGCCATCTGAGGAGTGAACCAGCAGATGGACAATCCTCTCTCTGTAATGCTTGACTTTCAAATAAACAAATAAATCTTAAAAAAAAAAGCAGAGGAGGGAAGGCGTGGTGGGATCACCGTGAACTCAGGTCAGATGACCCCTCCGGCACCGCTGGGGCTGCCATGGCCCTGGTTCCCTAGGATGACAGGCACACAGCTCTCAGCTGCACACCACTTCTCACCAAACACTACCAGTAGGTCAAGACAATGGGAATCACAAAGCCCACTCAGATCAAGGAAACGCAAGGGACCTGCAGAGGCCAAGTGATGTGTCAGTCACACAGCGGCACCAGAGCTGGGCCTGGAAGCAGTGTCCAGCCTGTGCTCGATCCCGGGCACCCAGCCTCCTCTCTGCTGAGAGCACACAGAACACCCGCATCCGGGGGCTGGCGTTGTGGCAGAGTGGGTACTCCCGTCCAGGGAGCTGAGGTCTGATTCCGGCTCTGAAATGCTATCAGGCACCTCAGTAGCAACCAGTGTCCCAACTGACCCGCCTGGGGACGCTGACCAAGATGCCGACGGGCTGCTCTGCAGAGCGCTGGGGTGGTGGGGGCACAGGTGACAGGTGTGGTACAGGGCTTTTCCAGGCCTGGAGCACTGCTGGCTCCCAGAGGAGCCAACAGGAAAATCTGACCAGGAGTGTTAAACCAGATCCCACAGCCCCAAGTCTCCACATCATGGCAGCTCTAAGCAGAGTGGCAGATGGTGCGGGAGGGCTGGGCTCGGCCCCTCTAGGCCTCCTGCCCTGCCTGGCCTCCCCGGACACACTCCTTCCTCTGCATCCCACAGCCCAGCACTGCACTGGCCTTCTGGTGTTTGGCACCATGGTGAGCGGGCCCCAGCGTCCATACCTTTCTTTTCCACAGTAGGTTTCTATACCACCCCTGCCTATTAGGGTAGGAATTCAAGCGCCTTTTCCCCACCACGCCTGCTGACCTGCTCCTCCGAGGGCGCAGTTTGATCGTGTGACCTGGCACACCTGCCCTGCGTCGTGCCGCACCCTGCTGCAAGGCTCACAGGGCACATGAAACACCGTGAGCACCTGGTCCAGGAGACCGCACGGGCCCTGAGGAGCACCGGCCGGACACTGCTTCCAGGCCCCGCTCCGGTGCCGAGGCGCCAGTGTGGCTCCTGCCCACTGCTGGACCTTCCCGGGTGTCTGAGTTTCCGTGCTCTGCAGCGGGCTCTGTAATTCCCAACATCCTGACTTCCTGGCAGCATTCTGGTGACGGGAAGCTGTGCCCAGTGTGGGGAGGGCCCCACCGTGAGGCCTGGCACGGGGTGGCAGCACAGACAGTGTTTACCATATACCCTTTAGCTGCCTGGGACTTCTCATTGTGTGCAGCTTCTAAAGTTAAAATTAAATGCCACTGACTCTGATGCACATCCCTGGGTCAGAACCAAGGACGTTCTATAACTATTCACGTATACGGGCCAGACCCGAGTTCCCGGATGGCAGCGCCTGTATTCTGTGTATGCCCACAGTGCCCTGTATGCCTAACAACATCTATGGTGTGAACACGCCTGTGGAATGTCATTAGCAGAGGTAGGGTCTGTAGCAGAAGGCGGAGCAGCACCGTGGCCCGTGTGCCTGGATCAGAGTCAGCGGGGGTGGCGGTGGCCTGTGCCCTGTGGACTCTGTCCTGGGGAGAAGTGGAGCTGCGGAGACTGTCAGGCGAGGGAGGCTTGGAAGAATGTTCCGTGGGCAGCAGGGAGAATGAATAAGAACGGGAGAGGGGTGGGACGAGAAGTTATAGAGGCCCAGAGGGCTCCTGGCTGACCTTGATGTGGAAATCCACAGGAAGCGTCCGGGAGCCCACCAGCCGCTTCATGAGGTAGCCCTTCCAGTCGGTGAACTTGGCGTGAATGGCTGCGGAGACACCGGCAGAATCCGTCACACGGCCTGGCGACACTGTCGCAGCACAGGCCAGCAGTGTCTGCACCTCACAGAACCAGGCCCCGCGAGCTGGATCTGCCCTGGGCCCTCCGGGACAGGAAGGGCAGGCTATGAGGGGGCCAGTGTTTACTAACACGAGACACAGGGCTCCCCAACTACCAAGGTCCCACGGGAACCACACAGGGAACCTCCTTGCCAACTCACTCCGGGGGGGCACCAGGATCTTGCTGTTGATAGCACACCAGCCAATGGGGTGGACGTCCACTGTTCCCAGGTTGCACCAGAAGTCATGGCTGGCGTCATTTTCAAAGCCTTCGTAACGAAGAAGCACCCGATACCCTGAGGAGGGAAAAGGACAACCAAGAGCTGAGATGGGGGACAGGTGGGTCCTCAGGCCTCCCCTCTCCTCCGGCCTACAGCAGACTTCCTAGTGCGTATCTGAGAGCTCCTTGCAGGCACGTGGGTCCCTGTGGTCCACAACAGTCGTAGCCAAGACAAATCCATTTGGAAAGCATTACTGCATGGAGCCAAGAACTTTTTATAGCCTCATCATCCCTGAAACAAACTTTAAAAACTGGAGTTTGCAAACTAGCTAAGCTCTATGGTCCCTTTGGAGGCAGAAGAATTCCAAGAAGGGAGAAAGGAACCCCAGTGGGTAGATTTCTTTGTGTCTCACGAAGCCAGCTTCTGGCTGTGACACTGCTGGCCTGTCTGGCCACCATCTGCAAGGCGAGTCTGGGGCTGTCCCCCAGCCGAGGAGCACACACCTGCTGCCTGGATGACGGAGGCGATCCAGTACACCCGGCTGGGGAGCACGGCGTCGCTGTTGAGCACCTCCACCTTCATCCCCTTCATCACGTCCTCCCACTGGTCGTAGAGCGGGACCTGTGCGGCAGTGAGAGCATTCCAGGGGCTCAGCGAGTGCAGGAGGGCCACATCCCGCTTTGCATCTCAGCTTTTCAGAGCAGCTGATGTGTGCAGGAAGAACAGTACGTATCTGTGGTTCCCGAGCGCTCAGCTGGGAATGGGGTCTGCTGGTGGGCGGGGTGAAGGCTGCAGATCCAGAGTCACAGACCTGCGTTCCCATCTTTTTTTAAGTTTTTTTTTTTTTTTTTTTTTTTTTAAGATTTATTTATTTACTTGAAAGTCAAAGTTACAGAGAGAGAGAGAGAGAGAGAGAGAGACAGAGAGTTTCTTCCATCCACTAGTTCACTCCCCAGATGGCTGCAACAGCTAGGGCCGGGCCATGCTGAAGCCAGGAGCTTCACCTGTGTCTCCCATGTGAATGGCAGGGGCCCAAACAGTAGGGTTATAATCTTCCATCTGCTGGTTCATTCCCCAAATGGCTGCAATGGCCAGGTCTGGGCCAGGTAGAAGCCAGGAGCCAGGAACTCCATGCAGGGGCCCATGGACTTGGGCATCCTCCACTGCTTTCTCAGGCCCATTAGCAGGGAGCTGGATTTGAAGAAGAGCGGCCAGGACTGGAACTGGCGCTCCTACATGGGATGCCACAGTGCTGGCCCTGGGTTCCAGTCTTTCCAGGACCAGCTCCTACTTGTGCTGTTCTGGGCACATCACACCTCAGTGAGCTCCACTCCTTTGTCACTGTGCTGGCTACTGTTCTGGCACGAGTGCTATCTTCTTCAATGGTCACTCAAACTTGGGCAGTAAATATTGCGACCCCTGAGTTTACACAGAGCTGCCCACCCCCACACGCCCTCCAGCATGTTCTTTTTCTACCCCTGCTTCTATCAAAACATGCCCCCTCCCCCAGTTGGGGCCAGCACTGCAGCACAGGGGTGCAATCCCAGCTGCTCTGCTTCCCACTCAGCTCCCTGCTAACGCGCCTGGAAAAGCACTGGAAGATGACCCAGATGGAGCTCCTGGCTCCCGGCTTCGGCCTGGCGCAGCCCTGGCCATTGTGGCCATTTGAGGGAGTGATCAGCAGATGTGAGATCTCTGGCACTCTGCCTTTCAAATAAATACATCTTTCAAATCTAATGCCCCCAGCAGCATGGGGCTGCTTTTGGTTGCCTTCCCACTGCCAATTATTTTGTGATTCCTTTTCATTCTCAGTCCTGGCTGCAGCCACTTAAGGTAGCTCACTGCTTCTCCCATCACTGAACCTGGCGACTCTGGTGCTAGCCCAGGCACAGGGCAGGCTTTCTGCAGAGGATACCAATCGTCCTGGCACAGGCAAGTGCCAGCAAAAACCCATCTGGCACTGCTAGAGCATTCAGGGCCACAAAGAGGCCCCCGTAACAGGGATGAACACCCCCCTCATTAGCACCTCAGGGAGACTGAGTTTGCTTGGTCAGGGACCAACCTGTGGGCATGCAGGCACCCCCGCCCCCGCCCCCGCCCCGCCAACAGCAGTGCAGGAAGGAGGCTTACTCCGGGAGGAGACTCTTTCAAGACTCGAGAGGCCTCCCCAGGTTCCCAGGATTGAGGAACTGGATTTGAAGGGAGAACAGGAGCGCCTCCAGAGGCTTCCCTCCTGACCTGCAGGCTCCAGCCGCTGGGTGTTAAGTTCTACTCAAGCCCAGCGGGTAGGGACTGGACTTGCCCTTCTACTTCCCCAGTGATGGCTGCGGGGTGGGGTGGGGGTCTTTTGCAGAAGGGGCCCCAGAGGCATCCGTGTCTGCCTTCTGGAGACCAAGGAGCCTGGGCCCGAACAAAAGCACCACACCTTCAAGGGGCAACTGCTGGACACAGGGGAATGGACAGAAAGGTCCTTCTAGCACCGACTCACGCCGTTCTGCTATTTAAATAAGCAAGGTAGGGACCTTAGTGGAGCCCGGGGCTAGAAGCCCTCAATAGGTGTTTGGGGAAGGGGGTTAACAATTTGAAAGACAGAGTTACAGAGAGAGGGAGTGACAGACCTTCCATCAGCTGGTTCACTCCCTAAATGGCCCCTAACAGCCAGGGCTGGGCCAAGTTGAAGACAGGAGCCAGACTCCATCCAGGTCTCCCATTTGGGTGGCAGGGGTCCAGGGAGTTGGGCCATCTTCCGCTGCTTTCACAGGCACATTAGCAGGGAACTGGGCTGGAAGTGGAGCAGCCGGGACTTGAACCTGTACTCATAGGGTTGCCAGGGTGCAGATGGCTTAACCCGCTGTGCCGCAGCGCAGCTCCGGGAGTTTTGAGGAGCAGCAGACTCAGAGCATGGAGCCGGCTGACAGGGCTGAGCTCCTTCCACCTGGCGCGCACTGCAGCTCTGCGGCACCGCACCAGCCTGGCACCGTCCTTGGGAAGCGGTGTGCACACCAAGGCCAGCGCCTCCGCTGTGTGCCCTGCCCTCCCTCTGCAACCCGGGGCACTCACGTGTTTGAAGCAGCTGACAGGAGCAGCTTTGTAACTGTGATCCTTCAGGAACTTGCCCCAGTCGAAGCCCAGGACCAGAGCTGTGGAGCAGAGAGGAGATTGGCGCCTGGAAGCCCGGTGGCAGCGCTGTGGTCACTGCACTGAGGGCCGGCGGGCTCAGCAGCAGTCGCTCTTCCGCAGCAGTCCCAGTGCGCCCAGACCTGTCCCACCAGTGGCCACCAGGGGGTGCAGGCAAATCTAGACGCCGCCAATCCTCGGTAGAGGAGCACTTACAAAGGAGTATCTCTCCCTTCTTATCCCAAGGAAAGGGAAATGCCAGTGTCCCTGGGTTCAAATTCCTCACACCCCTCAGCCTCTCCTTGGCCACATCCAACCCAACAGGGTGGAGCAGCACAGAGTGAGGCCCAGACCTGCTGGCGGGGAGGCCAACTTGGCAGAGCTGCGAGGGCCTACACTTAGTTTGCTACACACACACACAGAGAAGGTTCCTTTTGTTATCCTAACCCCGGACTGCCGCCCCTTCAAACCAGACTTGGGCCTCCACTGCCCCAGAGATAAGAGAAACAAAAGAAGCTAATTCCTGACTTCTGAGGGGTGAGCCAGGAGCTTTTAGGAGGTAACTTCCAGGACAGCCCACAGGAAAGGGTGACGGGCAGCGAGCCTGGGCCAGGGGCTTTCCAGTGGTCCAGCTTTCCCAGCCCCCACTCCCAGGGAGGGCCAGCCGGGTCCCGGCCACCACCGCAGCCACTTTCAGAACCTGTCCCTGCTGTCTTACCGTCTTGCCCTGTGGGCGTCCCATCGGCCAGCTGTCCAGTGCCCTGGGAGTGCAGGAAGGCTCCGATTTTAGCAGACCAGGCCGCCTTGTGCAGCACTTTGGCTTTCTTGGTCGGTGGTTTCCCCTGGAGGGAAAAGAGAGGCCGTGAGGTGGCGGCTAAGGATCTGGATCGGCACTGTCAGGATCCGCCTGGTCTTGTTCAGTTACTTATCCTCTTCTGGCTTGAGTTTGTAAAACACAGCGTGGACAAGGCCTAGCTCAGAGGGTGATGGTGGTGGTGGGTAGTCAGCGGAGCAGGGGCCTCTCCCTACAGCTTTAGCTCTGTCAGCTCCTTACTCTGGTGCTGCTACTGAGCCACGCAGAGAATAGGCTGGGCGGGGGTGAGGTGGGGGAGGGTGGCACCACGAAGTCTCTGCTCCACGAGGCAGCATTCCGTACACAGGTAATTGTGCTCCACGGAGGCTCCCGTGCTGTCCTCAGGTACTCAGAGGAGGTCACCCCCAAAGGGAAAGGCCAGGGCCCTGGTGCATACTTTGTAACTTACGCACTGATCAGAAAAGCCAGGAATTTACCACAGATCAGTGAGGCAGAAATGGAGGATGACATCCCACACAGACTGGGGGCCAACCCCGGTTCTGAAGCTTTCTATATCTTTTACTCAAATGCTTAAACTCTTAAAACAGGAATTTGTGTAAAGTCAATTTTTTAGGATCGTTGTTTAGACTGGGAATGCCAAGCCCTCAACAGGTGTCCCCCGATGTCACTATTACCAAGTAACATCACGAGCTCTCTTTCATGCGTTGCATAAAACCCACAAAACGAGGGAAGCAAAGGCAGTGCAGTGAGTGAGGCACCGGCCGGAGCCAGCTCAGGGCACTGCCACCAGCATCACGGTGGCAGGCAGAGTCACCGGCGAGCTCTTTAAATCCCCAAGCCAAGATCACACTCCTTCCCTGTTAAGCCAGTCTTTGGGTATAGGACCCAAATATCTTTTTTTTTTCTTTTTTTTTTTTTTTTTTGACAAGTAGAGTGGACAGTGAGAGAGAGACAGAGAGAAAGGTCTTCCTTTTGCTGTTGGTTCACCCTCCAATGGCCGCCGCGGCTGGCACGCTGCGGCCAGTGCACCGCGCTAATCCGAAGGCAGGAGCCAGGTACTTCTCCTGGTCTCCCATGGGGTGCAGGGCCCAAGCACTTGGGCCATCCTCCACTGCACTCCCTGGCCACAGCAGAGAGCTGGCCGGGAAGAGGGGCAACCAGGACAGAATCCGGCGCCCCGACCGGGACTAGAACCCGGTGTGCTGGCGCTGCTAGGTGGAGGATTAGCCTAGTGAGCTGCGGCACCGGCCCCAAATATCATATTTTTAAAACTTTCTAGAGGCTGGCACTATGGTGCAGCAGGTTAATGCTCCGGCCTGCAGCGCAGGCATCCTATATGGACGCCAGTTCAAGACCTGGCTGCTCCCTGCTAATGCGCCTTGGGAAAGCAGCAGAGATGGCCCAAGTGCGTGGGCCCCTGCACCCACGTGGGAGACCTGGAAGAAACTCCTGGCTCCTAATTGGCCCAGCTCTGGCCATTGAGGCCATTTGAAGAGTGAACCAGTGAATGGAAGACTCTCTCTGTCTCTACCTCTCTGTGTAACTCTTCCAAATAAACAAATCTTTAAAAAAAAAAAAAAACCAAAACTTTCCGGATGTTCCGAATGCACAGTCTCCTTTGAGGCACGTGTGCACGTTGGGAAACACCCACGGCCGGCAGCTGAGCGTAGGCTGCAGCCCAGATCCCAGTGCTCTCCCTCCACAGAGCTGCCCTGGGTCAGTCGTTCCACCTCCCTGCACTCGGCACACTGCATCATCTTGTGGGTCTGACAACAGGTGCCTAAGACAAGTGTTTCCATCCCTAAACTTCTATAAATGTCAAGAGCTTGGCAAGACTTCCCAGGTGGCCACCCATGAGACACAGTCAGCGACAAGGCATCGGCTTCCTGATGCCGCTGTGGCTGCTGAACCTTGCGCCTGTATCCCAGCTTCCCTTCAAGGCATTTATAAAAGTGTGCAGAGAAGAGCAGGGCTTCCAGCTCTGATCAGAACCTCCAGGACTCTCACTTAAATTTATTGAATATGAGCGACTCTTGGGGGTGGAAGGATAACAGCAAGCTCTTAATGAACAAGCTCCATAAACTGACTCCTCTGCCTACTGAGGTTTGAGAGCACAGCAAATTCTCAGAAGAAATGTCCAACCTCAGACGGCCAAAACAGGGAGCTTCCCAGGTCCTCTGGGCCTCCAGTCAGCTGGTCCTCTTTTAGCACCCAGGGCCCTGGGGGCCGAGCGGCTGCCTCTCACCTGTAATCTAGCCAAGATGCTGGCTTTCTTGGAGTTGGAGGAATAGCTCCTGGAGCAGGAGACGCTGCAGAACCTCTTGGTCTTGGAGAAGAAGGCTTCCCTTGTGCCCACGATACCGCACATCTCACAGACAGCTGGGAAGAGAACTTAGCACATGACTCACCTGGTACGGTCGCCCCAAATCAAACCCAATGAGGCCTTCAATACCTGGGACATTGCACTAACCAGGTGAGTGCCAGCCCTCACTAAGGCTGACACAAGAGGAGGAGGAGGAGGTGGTGGAGGAGGAGGAGGCGGAGGCCACACTGAACACATCTGAACGGACCTCACCTAAGCGAGGCTGCCCGGCCTCCCTGGGCTGTGTGTGTAACAGCGGGGCTAAGGGAACTTCAGAAAGACAACTGGGGAAACAGGTCAGTGAGGAAGTTTTCAAGACAGAGAAGTCAAAGAGAAAAACATGTATTAGGTAGAAGTGCCCAAGTCGCTCAATCCTTGTGGCTCCATTATCTCATGGATACAGTAAAGAGACTGAGCTGGGTCAGCGTTTCAACCCTGACTTCACATTACAGACACCTGGGGAGCTTAAACGCTTGCCCACGCCAGGCATTCTACGGAACTGGTCTGCACCGGGGCACCGCCATCTGCAGTGTGTCGGGCATCCCCTGTGGGATTCCAATGTGCAGCCAGGGCCACAACTGGTCTCTACTGGTCGCTTCTAGTTCTAAGGTTCTAAGGTTCTACGGGAAGGGCTGGAGGAAGACAGAAGGGAGAAAGACGAGAGAGGAGAGAGGATGAGAAGACAAGATGAACAGAAAGGAAGTAAGATTCAAAGGCAGACTATCGCACTTCTGAAGAGTTTACCTCCCAGGGAACGGGAGTGTCGTCACACAGGCGGCCCTGACACAGGGAGGGCCCAGACCCCGTCCAAGGACCACAGCTAGCTCCAAAGCCACCTGGCTTCCAGATGACCCTCGGGGACTCCTACTGCCCACCCCCACCCCATTCCTCGTACCCAGAGGTCACGTTATTCTCTATTTCCCCTCCCATCGCCTAACTGGCAACCCGCAAGCTATTTCTTGTCCCTGGTAAGTGACCACAGCCCTTCAAGCTTTCCTGTCCTCTAAATATCCAGGCTTAGAAGTCAACGGCCTGCTTACACAAATGCAGAGGCAGCACCATGGCACTGACGGGCATCTAAGAGTGCCGAGGGAACATCAGCTGTGTGAAAGAACGCAATCGCGATCTGCATCCGGACTGCCGCACAGGAAACGTCCCTTGCGGCTGCTCGGGCTGCGTCTGTCTCTCACAGGTCTTTGGACATGAGCAGAAAGCCCTGTATCCATCCCCCTATTCCTCCATGACCTCCTGACTCCTCTCCATCTTCAGGACACACTCTGAAGGCACCTGGCTCAGAACCACTGCCATCCATGGAGCGCGGAGTCCCAGGGCTCAGCAGGTGCAGAGGGGAGGTGGGCAGCTCCCCGGCTTCTCGATCCTCATTCTCTGGCTCACTCGACTCCTCCAGATAGGAGCTGCTCTCACTGCCCACACTGCTGTTATAACTCCGGAAACTGTCATAGCCACCAAACAG
This sequence comes from Oryctolagus cuniculus, assembly GCF_051225735.1. Classification (NCBI taxonomy): domain Eukaryota; kingdom Metazoa; phylum Chordata; class Mammalia; order Lagomorpha; family Leporidae; genus Oryctolagus; species Oryctolagus cuniculus. The sequence continues at coordinate 117,406,608 of NC_142877.1, read as the reverse complement.
CTCCAAGTCGCCGTCTTCCTCTTCTTCCTCCATTGGTTCCGAAGACGGGGTCTCCTAGAGGACGGATGACACAAACCAGACAGAAGGGCTTTGGTGCGTCAGGAGGGCTGCAGATGTGCTACTCAGTCTCCTGCTGGTTCTCTGCCAAGTCCACACTTCGGGGAATCTTCCAAATACCCTTTCTGCAAACATCAGGATTACTGTTTGCATAACATTTCTCTACCATAACTCAACAGAATGGCATTAACAAGACAGAAATATTCACCAGGCTCCTCTGTGGATTTACAAATGCTGTATTAACATGAATTCTAAACTCATGATGGGGTTTTGTCCTCATAAACTCACTGTAAGTTGAAAACACAACAAGTCAAAGATGGGTTTAGATTACGTAATCTACGCACACCACAGCTTGATAGTACCGCACACTATGCAGTATGGGTTGTTTGCCTCATGACTGTGGGGCTACCGTATATGAATCTGCCTAACAGGTAGTTTAAAAGGTATGTAGCAAGCTGAAGGCCTGGGCTCTGACCTAGAGCTGAAGTGCCAGCGCTGGCGATTACTGGCATGTGACCCACGGCAAGCCGGAATCTCAGTGCCTTAGTTTCCACGTCTGTAAAAGGAGAATAATACCCCCTATTTCACAGGATTTGCGGGAGAAGTAAGAGTTAATGGAGGCCGGCGCCACGGCTCACTAGGCTAATCCTCCGCCTAGCGGCGCCGGCACACCGGGTTCTAGTCCCGGTCGGGGCGCCGGATCCTGTCCCGGTTGCCCCTCTTCCAGGCCAGCCCTCTGCCGTGGCCAGGGAGTGCAGTGGAGGATGGCCCAGGTGCTTGGGCCCTGCACCCCATGGGAGACCAGGAAAAGCACCTGGCTCCTGGCTCCTGCCATCGGATCAGCGCGGTGCGCCGGCCGCAGCGCGCCGGCCGCGGCGGCCATTGGAGGGTGAACCAACGGCAAAAAGGAAGACCTTTCTCTCTGTCTCTCTCTCTCACTGTCCACTCTGCCTGTCAAAAAAAAAAAAAAAAAAAAAAAAAAAAAAGAGTTAATGGAGCTGAAGCACCTAGAACAGTGACTCGAGTGCTCCATAATGTTGGCGAAAAGCATGGGCGCTCAGATCAGATACGCGTGGGTGTGAATGCTGGCTGTTGCACTTCTCAACTGTGTGATTTTCCGTTTTCTTCATCAATACAATGCGGGTAATAACAAGCCTTTAGCGGACTGTTGGGGGCACTGAGATGGGTGAAACCTGGTTCTATTTCCAGCAGAGGGTAAGCGCTCACCGTATAAGCTATTACTCTTACTCCACGTTTTAACAGTCTCCTTTACCATCACCGAATTTTGGAGGTAGTACACTTTCTATGTGCAACTATACATAGACACACGCTAGAACGGAAGCCGATTCCAGTACCCTAAGGGGTCCAGAAGCCAAATGATGAGGGGGTGGGTTGCAGGTCATAGTGGGGTAGATAAAACCTAGCCGGCCAGGTGTTGCAGGCTGACAGACTCCGCACCCACTTCCTTCATCTCGAGCTGTGTGCACGTCCCCGGGGAGTCGCACCAGCTCCCTGCGCCTCCGCTGCTTCAGCCATAAACACGAAGCCCGTGCAAGCTCCAGGCGCGGAGCAACGTTCGCTCAACTCGAGTCTCCCTCCCCCGCCCTGGACGTGACGGGCACCGCGATCGCAGAGGAACACGGCCACGAGACCAGGAGGACAAAGAGGATCCAGGCGCTCTCGTCCCGGGGCGCAGTTCCGCTTCCCCCCAGCGAGGGAGGCTGTTCCGCCCTGAACTCCTCGCCAGACGCGGGTCCCAGCACTACCGAAGCAAAACGGACCGCCGATCGCCTCTGGCCCTGGCTCAGCCCGCCTACCTCAGTTTACCCATCCTTCCCCCTTCCACCCTCGAGGCGTCGCTAAGAGAGACGGGCCCATGGAGCGACGCGCTCGGGGTTCCCTCGCCCAGTCGCGCTAGGTCCTCTCCCTCTCACCTCAGCGCCCCGTGGTTTCTCCATGAGACTTAGTTTCTCAAACCGTCACCAGGTGTAGGAAGCCATATTGGCCTCAGCGCTCTCCCCGAGCGCACTCATTGGCCAGCTCCCTGAGCCGCGGACCAATCACGCTTCCGGGTAGAGGAAAAGCCGGTTCCGCGCCCGCCCGTGCTCCGCCTCCCCCGGGGCGGGGAAAGCCGCGGGCGATTGTGGGTCTTGTAGTTTCCTTCGGGTGTGAGCGCAGGGTAGTGCCCTAGCGTGGAAATCCCCACCTTGACTGTTCTCATTGTGCCTTCCTCTCTATTGGCCTCTTTTTTAAAAGAATTCATATATATTCATTCTCGTTTTGTTTGAGAGGGAGGGAGAGAAGGAGCGAGCGACCGCTGCCATTTGCTGGTTCATTCCCCAAATGCCTCCAGCAGCTGTGGCTGGGGCAGGTGACAGCTAAGAGACTGAAACTCCATTCAGGTCTCTCACGTGGGTGGCAAGAATCCAAGTTCTTGAGCCACCATCTGCTGCCTCTCAGACTGGATTTGTAGGAAGCTGGATCAGAAGCTAAGCAGCTGGGACTCAACCAGCACTCTGGTAAGGGGATGCCAGCGACTTAAACTCTATTCCAAATGCCCACCCTTTTCCTCTCTGAGTCATAACACCTGCCCCTATTAATATTTAAAAAATGGGGATGGACATCTGGTGCAGCAGTTAAGGCATCTACTGCTTGGGATGCCCACATCCCATATCATGGCTTTGCTCCCCATGCTAACTTCCTATCAACATGAACCCTCAGAGGCAGCAGGTGATGGCTCAAGTACTGAGTCTGCCGCCCACGTGGAAGGCTCTGACTGAGTTCTGGTCTTCTAGTTTGGGGACATTTGGGGAGTGAACCAGTGCTTGGAGGATATCTGTTTCTCTGCTTTTCAAATCAATATAAATATGTTAAAAATAGATTTTAAAAAGTGTAACAATGAATCTCACAGGCAGACAATCTACTAATGATGTCATCTTTTTCATCATGTATTTATTTAATACCTACTACATGCTGGATGGGGAAACACAAATGAACATCTCTGTTTTCAGGGAGCTGACCCCTGTAGGGAGACAGTGAAGACTCAGTCAACAAGCATCCAGTTCCCACTGAGAAGGAATTTAGCAGGGCGCTGTGATGGAGAATAGGGAAGGGAACTCATTGAGAGAGAGATTAGGGGGAAAAAGGCTTGCTGGGTAGGCAACTTACTTTCCTTGATGGATGAAAAGATGACCTTTAGGAGAAAGGAGTGGTTGGGGGTGGGGGAAGACTTATCAGGTAGAGACCTGGAATTTAGAGAGTGAGATGGAGAACAGCAATGGTTAGCAGGAGATGTGGTGGGAAACCTTTGAAGATTTTTTTTTTTTTTTTTTTTTTTTGGACAGGCAGAGTTAGACAGTGAGAGAGAGAGAGAGAGAGAAAGGTTTTCCTTCCATTGGTTCACCCCCCCAAATGGCCAATACGGCTGGTGCAATGCACCAATCCGAAGCCAGGAGCCAGGTGCTTCCTCCTGGTCTCCCATGCGGGTGCAGGGCCCAAGCACTTGGGCCATCCTCCACTGCCTTCCCCGGGCCACAGCAGAGAGCTGGACTGGAAGAGGAGCAATTGGGACAGAATCCGGCGCCCCAACCGGGACTAGAACCCGGGGTGCCGGCGCCGCAGGTGGAGGATTAGCCAAGTGAGCCGCTGGTGCCGGCCACCTTTGAAGATTTTTATGCAGGGAAGTGAATCTACTGAATGTATTTTTTTTTTAAATCATTCTGTGTGTGGAGAGTGGATTGGAGGTGTGTCAAGAGAAAAAATGTGGAGAGCAGTTAGGAGGTGCCTGTCATGATCCAGGTAAAGAATGATGGTAGCTTAGATCAGAGGCCATGCAGATAATGGCAGGATTTAGGAATCATGTCAGAGGCTGTAATTAATTTTGTGCTGTGGGTTTGGAAGGGGGAGGAATCCAGAATGACTCTGAGGTTAACCTCAGATGGGTTGGTGGTGGTAGCCTTGTTCTGAAATGGTAAAAACTGTAAGAGGAGTGAGTGAGTTTGGTGGTTGAATGAGGGAATTCGGAGTTCTGCTTAGTTCTAGTACCGCTGTGAGACAGCGGAGGAGAGAGCAAGGAGGCAGGTGAAGCTCGGGAGAGCCCTGGAGTCCTAACTCCTGCCACTTTCAGCAGCATCACTCTTGATCAGAGTCCCTAAGTCTATGTTCTCTGAGATGTATTATTTTTCACATCTCGATGCGTGTATCTCCAACAGAGCCAGGATGCAGAAACCTGAGCCTTCCAGTTTCACAGTTAGAAAGGAGAGGAAAAGTGGCAGAGTGGGGACCTCAGTGACAGGAACTGTTAGTGTAAATTGAAATGGCCGTTAATTAGGAATTCAGCTGAAACATCTTACTAAACACAGGTTGCTAAGCAACAGTGGCCAGCCTGGAACAGTGCGGCCATTCCTTCTGCTGTGGCGCTCCCAGACTCAGCACTCCGGCTGCAGCAAAGGTACCCTTTTTGGCTGGTTTGAGTCTTCCTTCTGCAAACAGACCTCCTATGCTCCTTTTCCCCCCAGAGCCTTCTCCGTGAACCACGGTCCCCTTCTCTGGGATCTCTTGCTGTCTACTGGGTCATTCCCAAGAGCAACGCAAGTGTGCTCGCGTGTTATGACAACAAATCCTTTGACCTCACGTCCTCTCTGCCTTGGGCTACTAGCTATTCCACCCCACAATCTCCTGAAAGACTTATCTAAACTACTGTTTCTCCCGTTCTCTGTCCCCTGGCTCCACTGAAACTGCTTTGAGCAAGTTCGTATTGGTCTTCTGTCCCGGCATCTCAGTCCTTCGGGAAACTGATCCTTTCTTGGGTGTATCTTAGTTTTCCTACTATCTCTCTGGCCAACCCTTTCTCCCCTTATCAGGCCCTTCATCCTCCGCCTGAACTAAACCTTCAGGGCTCTGTCCTGGGCCTGCTTCTTGGATGTCTTTCATTCTTAGGACTGTAAACACCATGTATAAGCCCCAAATTCACACCTTCAGACTCGTACATCCATTTGTCTAGATGTCACCTGGACCTGGCACCATAACCCCCAAATAGAACACTTGTTACCATTACATCAAACCCGTTTCTCTGGTGGGGTCTCCCGTTTTAGGTACACCCGCCAACCCCTCAGGAACGTCTCCTGATTTCTCCCTCTCCACCCCTCACTGTCCAACCCTTCAAATTCCTGTAATTCTCCAAAATCTACCTCCAACATTTCCAGCGCTGTTTACGCTGTCACCACCTCTAAATCCAGTCGCCCCCTAGCTGGGCTCCCCTCCTACCCTGTTGCTAATTCTTTGCCCGACAATCTATTTAAAAGCATACATGGGCTCTCCCAGCGCCTCTGCATCAGAGACCTGCAGGCTGGGTGCTCTCTCCCCCCATCAGCGATTCTGTGTCGCTGTCCCCCTGGTGGAACCCGCGGGGCCACTCGGAGTATGGAGGGTCAGGCTTAAGAGTTATTGATTCTAACAGTTTGCCTAGTGCGCCACACAGTGAACGCGAGGACCGCACGGTGCCTGCGCTCGTGGGGCCGCCATTCCAGGTCGATCCAGAGGAAAGGAGACCAATGCCAGGCCCAGCGTGCTGCGCCCCCGGCCTGCCCCGCTGCGCCTCTGGGCAGGCCTCAGCTTGCCTCTTCTGCAAAATGGGCTGAGGACGGGAAGCCGCCCTCTGCGTCCCGGACCCCGGCTCCGCGGCGGGGTGGACACGGCCACGCCACCCGCGGCCGGGCCGGCGGGGAGTTGGGCGGGGAGGGGGCGTGGCCTGGGCGTGGCCCGGCGGCCGCGTGGCCGGACCCGCGCGCGCGCCAGCTCCGAACGCCAACCGCCGGCCGGCTCGCCCCGCGCCCCGCCCCCGGCGCGTGGCCGGCCGGGCACCTCCACAACCCCCAAAGCCCCCCGTGGACGCCACAGCCCACCCCGCCGGACTGCGGGACTGCGGGGGTCCAGGCTGGGGGCGTCAGTGACGGCCGTGGGGGAGTGGGGCTCTGGGGCACGGGGCGGCGGGGTCGGGGCGGGCACGCTGAGGCGAGGGGCTCGCCCGCCCGCCCGCCCGCCGGGGCAATTAGCGTGCGGTGCCGCGCCCCGCGGGCCTGGGGAGCCCCAGTCTGGCTTGCAGCGGAGGTGCGGGAGGAAGCGGGAGAGGGCGCGACAGGTAGCTGGCCTGAGGGCCCGCCTGCCCGTTAGTTAGCACCTGGGCTGGCGGGCTGTCGCCGCGTCCTCCCCCAGGCTGGGTGGTGGAGAGCGGCCAGCGCCGGCCCACGAACCGGGACGACTCGCTCGCAGCCCTGCGCGAGGCTGAGGGGGCTTGGAACGCCGGGCGGAGGCTGAGGGGTGGGGGCCCCCAGCGCGCCCGCGCGGCCCCCGTTAGCTGTTGAGACCCCGGGGCGTGGGCGGGGAGACGTTTGTTCTCCGGAGGCCGCGCTGGCCGCCCGCGTAACAATGGCGGGACGTGGGGCGGCGAGGTCTGCGGGAGCGGCGCTTTGCAACTCGGGGAGCGCTCTTCCGCCGAGGGAGCGTTTTTGTTTGCCGCCTCCCACGGAAGAAGGAATCGTGTCAGGGGAGGCTGGGGACCGAGCCTTCCGACGGCACTCAGGACGCGGGCGCCGCGGCGTTCGCCTCAGGGTTTCCGCCGCCCGACGCGACGCCCCAACTCCCGACAACCGTATCCGGGCAACGCGCGGCGCAGCGTCGCTGACTAGTTTTTGTGCGTTTCTCCCCGGCTTGGGCGCGGACCGGCTGTGAACGAGTCCCGTAGGCAGGATCGGAACTCCTCGGAGGTAGCTGGACTGAGTTCCGGAGATTCCAGTGAAGAGTTTGGGGCTTTGAGCAGCGAGGCCATGATCTTGAGGGTGTTGGTGATCATTTTTTTTTTTTTTTTTGTCCCTCCTGTTGACAGGTCCACCTCGTAGGAAATTATTGGAAGGAACATGAGAAAAGTAAGTAGGGATTTTGAAGTATCAGTTGAAAGAACCCGAGTTGTTTGTTTATCGAGTAATGGCAGTTAATCTGGTGATGTCATTTCTGGATGCATGAAGTCGATTAGGTGCTTCTCAAATGCCCGCTTTTGATGAGCGTATTTGATATACGCAGAGCAGTCTGCACACGGCAAGCACTGCCATACACCAAGGGATGCTGTTTTCTGTTTGTTTTCAGGCCTCAGAGGACAGGGAAAGAGAAGAGGAGCCAGGTGCTCTCTACTGTCTGTGATGGGTGCCAGGTGCGCTGCGGGCTGTGCTGTGGGCTTCTGCTTACCCTGTAGCCTGGTTTATCATCACAACAAACTAAAAGGCAGGAGCAATTTATTTATTTACTTAGTTTTAGAAGTAAAGAGACTGGAGCTCAGGAAATTTAAGTAACTCAGCTCTGGAGGTGTCACGGAAATGTAGGCTTTTCATTATCCCCACACTGTTTTCAGGCTGTTGACCCAAAGTCAACAACTACTTAATGAACAGCTCCTTGTGCCCAGGTGCTTTTTGAAATCAGCAAGCATTTAAGAAAAGCAGTATCTCACTACCTCATGCAGAACAGGGAGATGAGCATTTGTAGATCCGTGGTGATGCTGTAGTCTCCCTTGTGGAGTAAGATGTGCTGCGGGGAGACGAGCAGTGACTCCCACAGTACAATCCTGGCATTTCCAAAACAAAACAAAAATGGTGTGCGGAGCACAAATATGGGCCTTATGCAACAGAGCGAACTGCAAGGGCATTTTCTTGCACTGGTGACAAGTATAAAAATGCCGCTGGTTTCCTGTGTTAAGTGCACACAATCTTGATTAATTAAATTAACTACTGACCTGATACTTGGACTAATTAGGTGCTGCTTGTGAAAAAACATCTAGGGGAATATCCGGCTAGGGGAATATCCGGCCAGGGAAAGGATTAGGCTAAGAAAGGGGATTGTCAGACACTGGAAGGCCTTCAGCTGGTGGAAATCTGAGCATTCTGGGAAGCAGTGACAGAGGTGTCCTTTAGTTTTATCCCACCTCCAAGCAATCTGCACAACTTGAGTGATTTTTTAAAAAATATTTTTAAAAATATCGGGGTTTTTTGTTTTGTTTCTGCTTTTAATGGGAAGGCTCATTTGGAAAGACAGGAAGATCAGTGGTTACTTGGAGCAGAAGGTATCTTTTTTGGGGGTGATGGTTGCACAACTCTAAATTGATTAAAAATCAATGAATTATACACATAAAAGAGATGAGCTGTATGGTATGTAAATTATACCTCAGTGCAACTGGCAAAATAAGCCCTGGAAAAGCCTTGTGTGCTCAGTAGCTGTCTCGCCTCCTGCCCCTCTGGATGTTCCCAGTGTGTTCCTGCATGTGAGCCACTCCGGGCTGGCTGCAGATCTTCGGATAAAGGCTGTGTGTCTCAGTGCCTCAGCACGTGCTGCTCTTCTCTTGGGCTCTCCTTCTCACTGATGCCTGCCGGAGGAAACATTCTTTCTTCAAGGTCTTGCCAAGACGCTTCCTGATTTTTTTCCAAGTGACAGTGCTGTTATTTTTTAAATTTAGTTTTCATTTTAAAACTATTTATTTTTGTGAAACAGAGGTCTTCCATCCTCTAGTTCACTCTCCAAGTGCCTGCAACAGCCAGGCTTGGGCCAGGCTGAAGTCAGAAGCCAGAAACTTCATGTGGGTCTCCCACATGGGTGGAAGGACCCAACAACTTGAGCAGTTATCTGCTGCTTTCAGGATTCATTCTTAGGAAACTGAACTGTAAGAAAATGACTCGAACCAGCACTGCAGAATGGGGTGCCCACTAGGCCACAGTGCCCATCCCTCTTGCTTTCTCTTAACCCTGTGACCTCTGGCAGGTTGCTTGATCTTAGGTGAGATAAGGATGGTAGTATTACCTATCTCAGAGTTGTAAGGATTAGATGGATTTTTACAGATAAAACACGGGCACAGGATAGGTGTTCATACATGTTTGTTGTTATTACATGGTGAGTGTTAGGATAAAGGATTAGGGGAAATACACCTGAAGAAGGTACCACCTGCCCTGAGTTAAGAAATGAGCAGGGCCGGCCATTGCGGCCATCTAGGGAGCAAACCTAGTGGATGGAAGATTCCCTCTCCACCTCTCCACCTCTCCACCTCTCCACCTCTCCACCTCTCCACCTCTCCACCTCTCCACCTCTCCACCTCTCCACCTCTCCACCTCTCCACCTCTCCACCTCTCCACCTCTCCACCTCTCCACCTCTCCACCTCTCCACCTCCCTACCTCCCTACCTCCCTACCTCCCTTTGCCTCTCTCTAACTCTTTCAAGTAAAGAAATCTTAAAAAAAAAAAAAAAAAAAAAAGAGCAGGAGCCAGTGTTACGGTGCAGCAGCTCGAGCCACTGCCAGAAATGCCAGCAGTCTATCTTAGAGTGCTGGTTTATGTTCTGGCTGCTCCACTTCCAATCCAGCTCCCTGTTAATGCACATAGGAAATCAGAAGAAGGGGGCCCAAGTATTTTGGTCCCTACCACCCATGTGGGAGACCTGGATAGAGTTAGCCTGGCCCAACCCTGGCTTTTGCAACTACCTGTGAAGTAAACCAGTGGGTAGAAGATATCTGTCTCTATATTTCTTTGTATAGCTCTGTCTTTCAAATAGTCTTTTTAAAAAAACATATGATTACTTATTTATTTGAGGATCAGAATTACAGAGAGGGAGAGCTTTCATCCATTGGTTCATTCCCCAGCTGGTTGCAATGAGTACAGGGGCCCAGAGACCTAGGCCATCTCTGCTGCTTTCCCAGGCACATTAGCAGGGGGCTGGATCAGAAGTAGAGCAGTCGAGACTCAAACTGGCATCCATGTGGGATGCTCATGTTGTAGGTGATGGCTTAACCTGGTATACCACAATGCTGGCTCCTCAAGTAATCTTTAAAAAAAAAAAGTTTATTTTCAACTACTAGAAAGGGAGTGAGTTGGGAGGAAAGGGACAAAGAAGGGGGGAGCGGTGCTGTGGCATAGTGGGTAAAGCTGCCACCTGTGGTGCTAGCATCCCATATGGGCGCTGATTCGAGACTCAGCTGCTCCACTTCCCATCCAGCTCTTTGCTGTGGCCTGGGAAAGCAGTGGAAGCTGGCCCAAGTCCTTGGGCCCCTGTACCCACATGGGAGACCCGGAAGAAGCTCCTGGCTTCTGGCTTTGAATAGGTGCAGCTCCAGCCATTGTAGCTATCTGGGGAGTGAACCAGCAGATGAAAGAACTCTCTCTCTATGCCTCTTCTCTCTCTGTGTGTAACAGTGACTTTCAAGTAAAATAAATACATCTTAAAAAAAAAAAAAAAGAAGAGAGAGAGAAAGAGGGAGGTGTATCTTCCATTTGCTTGTTTATTCCAAATGCCTGCAGTAGCCTGGGCTGAGCCAGGCCAAAGCCAGAAGCTCTGAATTCAATCTGGGTTTCCCACATGGGTGGCAGGGACCCAAATATGTAAGCCACTATTACTGCCTCCTGGGGTGTGCATTAGCAGGAAGTTGGATCAGAAGTGCAGTTGCTGGGACTAGAACCAGCACTTCAATATTGGATGTGGGTGTCTCAAACAGCAATTTAACTTACTGTACTATAATGCCTGCCCTTAAATCCTTTTATTTTTTTTAATTTTTAAAAAAGTTTTTTGACAGGCAGAGTGGACAGTGAGAGAGAGAGAGAGAGAGAGACAGGTCTTCCTTTGCCGTTGGTTCACCCTCCAGTGGCCGCCGCGGCCGGTGCACCACACTGATCTGATGGCAGGAGCCAGGTACTTATCCTGGTCTCCCATAGGGTGCAGGACCCAAGCACTTGGGCCATCCTCCACTGCACTCCTGGGCCACAGCAGAGAGCTGGCCTGGAAGAGGAGCAACCGGGACTAGAACCCGGTGTGCTGGCGCCGCAAGGTGGAGGATTAGCCTAGTGAGCCACAGCGTCGGCCCTTTAAATCCTTTTCAAAAGTGGTAGGCCGGCGCCGCGGCTCACTAGGCTAATCCTCCGCCTAGCGGCGCCGGCACACCGGGTTCTAGTCCCGGCCGGGGCACCGGATTCTGTCCCGGTTGCCCCTCTTCCAGGCCAGCCCTCTGCTGTGGCCAGGGAGTGCAGTGGAGGATGGCCCAGGTGCTTGGGCCCTGCACCCCATGGGAGACCAGGAAAAGCACCTGGCTCCTGGCTCCTGCCATCGGATCAGCGCGGTGCGCCGGCCGCAGCGCGCCGGCCGCGGCGGCCATTGGAGGGTGAACCAACGGCAAAGGAAGACCTTTCTCTCTGTCTCTCTCTCTCACTGTCCACTCTGCCTGTCAAAAAAAAAAAAAAAAAAAAAAAAAAAAAAGTGGTGTGGACTGGAGCCTTATAGGCTTAATTCAACCTGCGAAAGTTTTTTTTTTTTTTTTTTTTTTTTTTTTTTTTTGACTATATGGTGGTGATAGACTTTTTGAATAGTTTTTAAATTTTGTGAAAATAATCTGGATTTCCAGCTTTGTAAATTAATCATGCATTTTCCTTTTTTTAAGATTTATATATTTGAAAGTCAGTTACACAAAGAGACAAGGAGAGGCAAAGAGAGAGAGAGAGGCGGGGGGGGGGAGCGGGGGGGCAGAGAGAGAGAGAGAAACAGAGACAGAGAGGCCTTCAATCTGCTGGTTCCCTCCACAATTGGCTGCAATGGCCAGAGCTGCACTGATCCGAAGCCAGGAACCAGGACCTTCCTCCAGGTCTCCCATGTGGGTGCAGGGGCCCAAGGACTTGGGCCATCTTCCACTGCTTTCCCAGGCCATAGCAGAGAGCTGGATTGTAAGTGCAGCAGCTGGAACTCGAACTGGTGCCCATATAGGGTGCCGGCACTGCAGGTGGCAGCTTTATCTCCTATACCACAGCACTGGCCCCTTCTTTTGTTTTTGTAAAGATTTATTTATTTGAGCCGGCGCCGCGGCTCAATAGGCTAATCCTCCGCCTAGCGGCGCCGGCACACCGGGTTCTAGTCCCGGTCGGGGCGCCGGATTCTGTCCCGGTTGCCCCTCTTCCAGGCCAGCCCTCTGCTGTGGCCAGGGAGTGCAGTGGAGGATGGCCCAGGTGCTTGGGCCCTGCACCCCATGGGAGACCAGGAAAAGCACCTGGCTCCTGGCTCCTGCCATCGGATCAGCGCGGTGCGCCGGCCGCAGCGCGCCGGCCGCGGCGGCCATTGGAGGGTGAACCAACGGCAAAGGAAGACCTTTCTCTCTGTCTCTCTCTCTCACTGTCCACTCTGCCTGTCAAAAAAATAAAAAAATAATAAAAAATAAAAAAAAAAAAAAAAAAAGATTTATTTATTTGAAAGAGTTACACAGAGAAGGAGAGGCAGAGAGAGAGGTCTTCCATCCTCTGATTCACTCCCCAATTGGCTGCAATAGCCAAAACCACGCTGATCAGGAGCTAGGAGCTTCTTCTGGGTCTCCCATGCGGGTACTGGGGCCCATCTTCTACTGCTTTCCCAGACCATAGCAGGGAGCTGGATTGGACGTGGAGCAGCTGGGACTTGAACCAGCACCCATATGGGATGCCGGCTCTGCAGGTGGCGGATTTACCTGCTATGCCACAGCGCTGGACCCTAGGCTGAGTCTTATGATAAGTAAAGGTTCAGGGTCATGTGTGGTAGATGTGGTGGAAGCAATACTCCGGTGCATTGCTTTCTGATTCCAAAGCCCTTTCTCCTAAGCATCAAGAGTAAAGCCTTCCTGAGATGAGCACTGATTAGGAACAAAAAATATTGAAGAGGTGTTATTCATAAAATCTTCCTGCTTCTGCATTGCTCTCCATTCATTCATCCAATGTTTCCTTCATGGCTACTCTGCAGGGGCTTGCATATATCTGTGATCATAGGCCCTGCCCTTAGGTTGTTCTCAATTGGAGATGACATATTCTAAACCTATACTTGCAGTATTGGAATTATGGACAGTATACAATGATAACAGAAAGGAGATAGCAGTCTGGCTTAGGTGATGGGAAATGGGAAGTCTTAGTCTGTTTTCAGATACTATAACTGAATATCACAAACTGGGTAATCTATCAAGAAGAGACATTTATTTAGCTCATGGTTCTGTAACTCAAAGAGCCTGGTGCTGGCTTCTGCTTGGCATCCAGTGAGAGCCTTCCTTCCAGATCATGACACGGTGCAGAGCATCACATAGCAAGACAGAGCAAGCCAACCGAGACAGAGAGCTCACATTTATAACAAAGCCACTCCAGAGGGAGCCATTAATTCACTAATCATTAATCAGGACCCGTTCACCTCTTAGTGGTCCCACCTAGTCTACCTCTTAATACTTCACAATGGAATTTATTTCAACATGAGTTTTGCTGGGGATATACGAACCATAGCAAGGGGTGTCATGTAAATGGTATCTAAGATGTGTCTGGACAGATGAATAATTGTTCAATAGGTACACAAGGGGAAACTATACTTCATGCAGAGGGAACAGCATTGGCAAAAATATGGTAAGATGGAACAGAAGTTTTTCAGGGAACTGAAAATAATTGGTCATGGCTATAGATTAGGAAATAAGGGGCTGCATAGGTATTCAGGAGGGTCCTGAATATGCAGGACTATGCATATTGCAGGGTCTTAGTCCACCCGTACGAGGATGGACTGGGCCTGAGGGAAGGTAAGCACGCTGTTCACCCGTTTCCCAGCCTCCCAATCCTGGAGACAGTCAGACGCAGCGGGGAGTCAAGTCAAGAACTCATTTATTGCACATGTAGCAAAGCCTTTTAAAGCACAAAACTGCAGAGTCATTGGGGCAGGGCATAAGGACTAACCAATCACTTAAAGGTCATTTTATAGGGCGATTTTTATAGGACTAGCCATATGTCTATACACTCGTCATCAGTTGTTGTCACTTCCCCTGATGTTACATGACCAATTAGCTTTGGTGGTAAACAACTTTGGGTTCCACCCACCTTACTTACTTTGGGTACCATCTTTGAATTGCCTGGTGTATCTAATTTCCCCACACATATCATCTGAATTTTAATCTGTAGGTAGTGGAGCCATTGCAGTGTTTATGAAAGGGAGATGCGATGACTGAGTTATGCTGTAGGCACAGTCCTCCAGCTGATTTAGGACAGATAAGAGGGAATTGAAGGCAGGGAGGCCAGGAGAAACATGACTGCCATTAGCCCATTGGAACGAATGTGAAAGTGTCTAATACCTTATAATGATGGCGGCAGTATTCATCAAGCTCCAGCTGAGGCCACATTCTGTGTGAAATGCTTTTCATGCATTATCTTATTTATCTTTCACAGTTACCCTTTGAGCTAAGAATTGTTATCTTCATTGCACAGGTGAGAAGGTTGCAAGAATAACTTATATTAGGTCTCATGGTGATTAAGTGATCAAGCTGAATTCACATGCCTATCTGAGCCTAGGCCTAATCTATTGCAAATCTCAATCTATGCTTGGAAACTAAGTGCAGTGACTAGCACTGATTGAAATCGGAAAAGACCCCTTAAAATTTACCCTGAAATGTGGCCCCTTAAAGTTCCATAGAAATGCTATCCGGGGTGCCACATGTGCTACCGGAATTTGGGGTGCCGTACGATTTCACCACGGGCTTATTACTAAATCCCTGATATTAATAAGCCTGAGAGGGTTCTTGCCTAATATTTAGAGAAGAATTCTAAATACCGGCACAGATAAACGAGGCAACATGGTACATTTTAAACTTTTATTTAGTGCAAGATGTATCTAGGAAAGTGAAGGCTCTAGTTCAGGTAGGAGAGAGGGGAAAGTCTGGGAGCTGGAGTAACGTCCACACCACTCGGAGAGCAGGCCAGAGCCACATGCAGCAAGCCCTCGAGCTGCTGTCCACCGCCTATCACCAGCAGCACCGCAGAGGCCGAGAGAGCTTTTGCAACACTCCCTGCCTTTTTATATATTTTCCACAGGGGAGTGGCTTGTGGCCAGGTGGGCACTCAGGTATGGTCAGATAGAGCCTGATGTCACGTGGGGCGTGGTGGGGTATCAGGTAGAGTGTAAGGTCACAAAGAGGCATGGCGAAGGTATCAGGGCGTGAAGTCACACAGGGGCGTGGTGAAGGCGTGGTCTTCCAGCTCACAAATCTGATCAGTTTTAACCTGTATGCCTGCCTACTTCATGGTCAGAACATTCAGGTCTTTGTGTAGCAGACTGCTGTGTAAGGTATAAGTCTTGTTGATTCTGTATTTGAGAAATCCCAAATCTGTTGCTCTCCTACCATTCCGGACAAAGTCACCATCATTGCTTTATGGCAGTACTACAGTAATCTCCCTGCTTTCTTTCTTCTACCCAAACCTATTCTTCCCACAGTAGCATGACTGATCTGTTTTAGATGTAAGTCAAATCCTCCAACTTCCTCCTAAACCACTCCCCCAACTCATAATTACATTTAAATCTGGTTCCTTACCCTGACCTGTAAGGGTCTATGATATCTGGCAACTGCTTGCCTTATCAACTCCATTTTGCATTATTCTCTCTCCCTCTCTCCCTCCCTTCTCCCCACATTGTATTGCATATGCTTTTTGTCCCTAGAACATGCCAAGCTTGTTCTTGCCTTGAAGAGTTTTCACTCGCTATTTATTTCTGGAATGTTCTTTTCCTAGATAATTTCACATAAGACTCCTTGCCATTTGGGTCTCAGTTTAAGTGCCATCTCTTTAGAAAGACCTTTACTGAATGCCTGAATAATACATGAAGCTCTCTGTCATGTCATTCTTTTTGTTTGTTTGTTTTGGACAGAGTTAGAGAGATAGAGAAGGGTCTTCCTTCCATTGGTTCACCCCCACAAATGGCCGATCCGAAGCCAGGAGCCAGGTGCTTCCTCCTGGTCTCCCATGCAGGTGCAGCGCCCAAGCACTTGGGCCATCCTCCACTGCACTTCTGGGCCACAGCAGAGAGCTGGACTGGAAGAGGAGCAACCGGGACAGAATCTGGTGCCCCAACTGGGACTAGAACCTGGGGTGCCAGCGCCGCAGGCGGAGGATTAGCCAAGTGAGCCGTGGCACCAGCCAATGTCATTCTTTTAAATTTTCTTCACTGAACATATCTCAACTTGATCTTTATTTTTTGTTTGTCTCTACCTCCCTCCACTAGAATGAAAACTCCTAGAACTGCAACAGCTAAAACTTACAGAATGCTTTCTGTGGCTAGGCACTAATCTAATTTTTTAAGATTTCTTTATTTTATTTATTTATTTTTTTGACAGGCAGAGTAGACAGAGAGAGAGAGACAGAGAGAAAGGTCTTCCTTTGCCGTTGGTTCACCCTCCAATGACTGCTGCGGCCGGTGCGCTGGGACCGGCACACCGTGCTGATCCGAAGCCAGGAGCCAGGTACTTATCCTGGTCTCCCATGGGGTGCAGGGCCCAAGGACTTGGGCCATCTTCCACTGCACTCCCTGGCCACAGCAGAGAGCTGGCCTGAAAGAGGGGCAACCAGGACAGAGTCCGGCGCCCTGACCGGGACTAGAACCCAGTGTGCCAGCGCCACAAGGCGGAGGATTAGCCTAGTGAGCCACGGCGCCAGCTTATTTATTTTCTTAAAAGATTTATTTATTGGGGCCGGCGCTGTGATGTAAAGGGTAAAGCCACTGCCTGCAATGCCGACATCCCATATGCATGCTGGTTCAAGTCCCAGCTGCTCCACTTTCTATCTAGCTCTCTGCTTATGGCCTGGGAAAGCAATAGAAGATGGCCTAAGTTCTTGGGTCCCTGCACCCTTGTGGGAAGACCTGGAGGAAGCTCCTGGCTCCTGGCTTCGGATCAGTGCAGCTCCAGCTGTTGCGGTCAACTGGGAAGTGAACCAGCAGATGGAAGACTTCTCTCTCTCTGCCTCTCCTTCTCTCTCTCTCTCTGTAACTCTTCCAAATAAATAAATCTTTTTTTTATTAAAAAAAAAAGATTTATTTATTTACTTGAGAGGCAGAGAGAAAGGTCTTCCTTCTGCTGGTTCGCTCCCCAGATGGCTGCAATGGCCAAGCTGCACCAATCTGAAGCCAGGAGCCAGAAGCTTCTTCAGGTCCCCCACGTGGGTACAGGGATCCAAGGACTTGGGCCATCTTCTACTGCTTTCCCAGGCCATAGCAGAGAGCTGGATCAGAAGTGGAGTAGCCAGGACTCGAACTGGCGCCAATATGGGATGCTGACACTGCAGGCAACAGCTTTACCCACTACACCACAGCACTGGCCCCCTCATTACTTTAATATGCTTATTTTAATTCTTATAAGAACTGTAGGAGGTGGGTTCTTCTATTATGTCCATTTTACAGATGAGGAGATTCAGTTCACACAGCTGAAAAAGGGCAAAGTGGGAATTGAACCTAGGAAGTTTAGCTCCAGCATCTACACATTTTTTTTTTAAAGATTTATTCATTTATTTGAAAGAGTTACAGAGGCAGAGAGAGGGAGAAAGAGAAGTCTTCCATCCGCTGGTTCACTCCCTAAATGGCCACAATGGCCAGAGCTGGGCCGATCTGAAGCCAGGAGCCAGGAGTTTCTTCCAGGTCTCTTATGTTGGGTGCAGGGGCTTCTACTGCTTTCCCAGGCCATAGCAGAGAGGTGGTTCGGAAGTGGAGCAGCCAGGACTCAAACTGGCACCCATATGAGATGCTGGCACTGCATGTGGTGGCTTTACCCACTCTGCCACAGTACCAGCCCCACACTTTTTTTTTTAAGATTTATTTTATTTATTTGAAATGCAGAGTGACAGGGAAGGAAGGAGAGACAGAGATCTGACATCCTCTGGTTTCATTCCCCTAAATGACTGCATCTGCTGGGCTGGGCCAGGCTGAAGCAAGGAGCCTGGAATTCCATCTGAGTCTTCCCATGTGGTGACTTAGGCAAGAGGCTCAGGCACTACTTGGGCCATCCTCTGTTGTTCTCCTAGGCGCGTTAGCATGGAAGTAGATCAGAAGTGGAGCAGCTAGGACTTGAGTTGGTATTCATATGGGATGCCAGTGTTGCAGGTGGCAGCTTAACCCACTGTACCACAACACCAGCGAGCCCCAAGCATCCACAGTCTTAAATGACAGCAAGGACCTGATCTTCCTCACCTCTGTGTCATGGCACCTTGAACACAGCATAATGCTTAACAGGCTCTGTAAAAATTGTGAACTCAGTGAATGCACCAAGAGAAATAGAACTAAATTATAAATAGAACCCTAGGGATTAGCTTGATCCACTGTCTGTCAGGAAGTTCGCAATCTGAACTACTCACCACCACAAAATCCTCTGCACCCTGCTGTCCCATCCCTGTCTGTTTCCTCTGCAGCCTTCCCTGAGGTGATGGGGACAACCTCCCTACAATCATCTGAATCACTGGCCTCAGGGAACTTTCCTAACTCATTTGATAACTGCTTTCCTTTAGATTAATGCAAGTGTTAGATGTGTTATTAGGACAGTTGTTGCTGTTGATTTCTCAACAATATTACAGTGGATTCGTTTCTGAGAGGAGGAGCGTGGTAGGGGCAAGAGGCGCCGAGTCACCACACAGACCCCGGGAGTCGGGTGAAAGCAGGCTTGAGGCAAGCAGACTCGTTTATTACAGTTGGAACAACATCTTATATAGCCAAGACCAGCCAATCTGGTCAAGGGGCAGTCTATGCCCCAACCAATCACAGCCTGTTGCCAGGCAGGCTCTGGTGCCAGGTGGGTTTCAAAGCCATTCCTGAGTAACTGACACTCACTTGCCAGTGGCCACCTTGGCATGGTCTTCTCATTCCACCACATTTCCCCCTTTTCGTTTATTTTTGAGCAACGGGAGGCATGATTCTTGGCCATACCATTGTTGAACCCGTTTCCATGTGGTCTCCGTACGAGCTGTGCCTGTCTTAGGTTGTCCCCCAGGGGATCTTACCCGTCATTGACTAACCAGCGCTCAAATCGAGAGAGACCACAGGATTGCTTGCTCAGATAGGGGTAGGAATGAGGAATAATGGTTATCAGGAATGGCATGACCGCACACAGGCTGTGGGCCATTTGAGTGGCTGACCAGAGCTAGTGGGGTATAAAACAGTAACAGGCATGGCTATGGGCAGTTTCTCAGGGTAGGATGATAGGGCAGGTGTGTCTGCTAACAAGGCGGACTCTCGGTCTTGTTCAACTGGTTCTTGTTGGCTGTCAGTTGCAGGTTTGATGTTTCTGGCTGGTACCCAAATGGGCTGTCGGGCATTCTCTGGAAAGACACAAGCATATCCTCAACCTTTGGTTAGCAGAGGGTGTGGTCCCTTCCATTCTCCTGTCAGGGGGTCTTTCCACCTAACCATAGGGGCTGGGGTCTGGGATGGAAAGGATCCCCAGTGTTTATAAGCTGGGCTTATCCCTTGGAATCAAAAGTAAGAAAATTGATAGTGAAAAGGACCTCAGTCAAAGCAAGCTGTGGGTCTGAGGCCATATGATTGTTTCTTTGTCTTTGTAAGAGATCTTTAATCATCCTATGAGTTCTTTCAATGATTGCCTGACCCTGTGGGTTGTATGGGATACCTGTGGCAGACTGTATGTTCCAAGGTTTCAGGAAGGAATTAAATTCTTGTGATGATTACGCTGGCCCGTTATCAGTCTTTATGGTCCAGGGGACACCCAGGACTAGCATGGCTGATTTAACCACCTTTATCACGTTACTAGCTTTTTCTCCGGATTGGGCTGTTGCAAATACAGCCTTTGAACAAGTATCTACCACCACATGGACAAACTTAAGTTTACCAAAGGAGTTAATGTGGTTGATGTCCACTTGCCATAGCTTATTAGGAGCAAGGCCTCGTGGGTTCACTCCTGCTTGTTGCAGTGGGCCTAACGGGCCGAGGGGTGCACAATTCTTGCAAGAGTGCATTAGGTGTTTGCATTGGCTCATTGTTAGCTCTGGGAAAAGCAATTTTATGCTGCTTGCTGACATATGAAATTTTTGGTGTAAAATACGGGCTTGTTCTAAGTGTCCAATGGAAGCTGTGTTGCAGGAGATAAGACAATCAACTTTTCTGTTGCCTTGGAAAATAAAGCCAGGTAACCCAGTATGTGATCTTACGTGTGATATATACCATGGGTATTTTCTGTTTTCAGTTAGCTCTTTAAGTGTTGTGAACATCTGGTCAGTTGGCTTATTGGTCAGGTTAAAGACTGCAAAAGGGATCGTCTTTGCTACCTGTACTGAGTATTTGCTGTCCGAAAATATATTTACCAGTCCATCTTGGCTAAGGAGTAGAACCTTAACTATTGCTCTTATTTCTCCCAACTGTACTGATCCCCCATGGGGTACTACGTGGATCTTATCTTTTTCTGTTAAAGATTTGATCACTATTCCAAAGAGTGACTTGTTGGCATCCATAAACTCACGTGGTGCCATGGGTGTGTGTAATGTTGGGGGATTCCTGGGCAGGCTAATCTTGACAGTACTGATCTTTAAGATCTTGGGTCCTAGAGGACCTGTCCCGCTATTACTATATACAACTAAGCAGTGGGTACAGAAAGAAATAGCTAAAAAAAGTAATGTCTATTTGGAATGAAAACTTCCTGGCCTTCTCATACCCTAACAGTTTGTTTATTTACTAGTGGTTTGAATAGGGCCACCCTCAAGAAATGCTTCATAAGTAGAGTAGACCCTAGGTTTGTGGTTCCCCAGCTGGGTGTTGGGTGCTGTGAAGCATGGCAGGGAACTTGGGGGGAAGGATGTTTTAAGCTCTTTGGGTTGTCATGACAAACTATGTGTGAAGGCTGTAATGCTGTGTAGTTTGGCTTGAGCAAATAACTGGTTATGAGAATTAAAGGACTGTGTTGGAAATAGGCAGTATTTTTTCATTTATGCCAAGTGTTTATTCAGCACCCACCGTGTGTTTACATATATGGGCAAAAACACAAGTTAGTCCTTGCCCACATGGAGCAGCTATTCCAGTCAGTAGAATTAGACAGTGAGCTGGCGCCGCGGCTCACTAGGCTAATCCTCCGCCTAGTGGCGCCGGCACACCGGGTTCTAGTCCCGGTCGGGGTGCCGGGTTCTGTCCCGGTTGCCCCTCTTCCAGGCCAGCTCTCTGCTGTGGCCAGGGAGTGCAGTGGAGGATGGCCCAGGTGCTTGGGCCCTGCACCCCATGGGAGACCAGGAAAAGCACCTGGCTCCTGGCTCCTGCCATCGGATCAGCGCGGTGCGCCGGCCGCAGCGCGCCGGCCGCGGCGGCCATTGGAGGGTGAACCAACGGCAAAGGAAGACCTTTCTCTCTGTCTCTCTCTCTCACTGTCCACTCTGCCTGTCAAAAAATAAAAAAAAAATAAAAATAAAAATAAAAATAAAAAAAGAATTAGACAGTGAATGTAAACCAAGAGAGAGGTAAGTGCTATGAAGAAAATGGGATACTGTGATGGTGCCTTCAAATATGTCACCTTAGGGGATAGACGAGCTCTGTGTGGAGGTGATGGATCTGACTTGAACCATTTATCTCCAGATAGAAAAACAAAAACAAAAACAAATAAGCTTAGAGTGATCTAACCAGCGCCCATATGGGATGCTGGCACTGCAAACAATGGCTTTACCCGCTATACCACAGAACCAGCCCCTTAAATTAAAAATGTTTAAATATTTTACTTATTTATTTTAGAAGTCGAGTTAGAGAGGGGGAGACAGAAATGTCTTCCATCCACTGGTTCACGCCCCAAATGGCTGCAACGCCAGGTCTGAGCCGTTCCAAAGCCAGGAGCCAGGAGCTTCTTCCAGTCACCCACATGGGTGTGGGGGCCCAAGCACTTGAGGCATCTTCCACTGCTTTCCCAGGCCATAAGCAGAGAGCTAGATCGGAAGAGGAACAGCAGGGATTTGAACTAGTGCCCATATGGGATGCTGACACCACAGGCGGAAGCTTAGTCTACTATGCTCCTTTTATAAATTAAAAGTTTAAAAAATTATTTGAGAGGCAGAGATCCCATCTATTGATTCAGTCCCCAAATGCCTGCAATGACGGGACTGGGCCAGGCTAAAGCTTGGGTCAAATGCAATCCAGGCCTCCCATGTAGTTGAGCTGTTACCACTGTAATTAAAAACATTTTCTCATTTTCTTGTGATTTCTAAGTAACTAAATGAGTTATTTATGCATGGACATTTGGCCTAGTGGTTAAGCTGTTGGTTAGTATGCATTGGAGTCCCTGGGTTTGATATCTGGTTCTATTTCCTAATTCCAGCTTTCTGCTAATTCTCCTGAGAGACCAGCTTGAGTACTGTTTTTCCGCTATGAATGTGAGAGACCTGGATTGGGTTCATTGCTCCTGGGTTTAGCCCCCTCAGTTGTTGTAGGCATCTAGGTATTGAATCAGTGGATGAAAGCTCTGTTTTGTGCTGTCTCTCAAATAAATAAATAAATACATAAATACTCATGGGTTATTTAGAAATATTTTGCAGCTGACGCCGTGGCTCAATAGGCTAAACCTCCGCCTTGCGGCGCCAGCACACTAGGTTCTAGTCCCGGTCTGGGCGCTGGATTCTGTCCCGGTTGCCCCTCTTCCAGGCCAGCTCTCTGCTGTGGCCAGGGAGTGCAGTGGAGGATGGCCCAGGTGCTTGGGCCCTGCACCCCATGGGAGACCAGGATTAGTGCGGTGCGCCGGCTGTGGAAGCCATTGGAGGGTGAACCAATGGCAAGAGGGAGACCTTTCTCTCTGTCTCTCTCTCTCACTATCCACTCTGCCTGTCAAAAAAAAAAAAATTTTTGCCTATTTTTTAAATATTGGGATTTTCTAGATATTGATTTCAATTTGATTACATTGTCATACATTGTCAGAAAATCATACTCTGTATGACTATTTTTTTAGTTTTTTAAAAATATTTGAGTAGGCTTTTTAAAATTTATTTATTTGAAAGAGTTATGCAGAGAGAATGAGAGGTCTTCCATCTGCTGGTTCACTCCCCAATTGGCCACAATGGCCAGAACTGTGCTGATGCAAAGCCAGGAGCCAAGAGCTTCTTCCGGGTCTCCCACATGGGTGCAGGGGCTCAAGGACTTGGGCCATCTTCTACTGCTTTCCCAGGCCATAGCAGAGAGCTGGATTTGAAGTGGAGCAGCCAAGACTTGAAATGGCGCCCATATGGGATGCCAGCATTTTAGGTGGTGGCTTTACCTGCTATGCCACAGCGCCAGCCCCAAAAGATTTATTTTGAAAGAGAGAATGAGAGTGAGAGCACAAGCTTCCATCTACTGGTTCACTCTCCAGATGGCCTCAGGGCCTCAGTGACCAGGGCTGGGCCAGGCTGAAGCCAGGAACTTCTTCCAGGTCTCCTACATGGATAGTAGGGCCCAGGTACTTGAGCCTTCATCCGCTGCCTTCCCAGGCCATTAGCAGGGAGCTGGATCAGAAGTGGAGTAGCCGGGACACAAACTGAATCCATGTGAAATGTTGCTGTTGCAGGCTGCAGCTTTACCTGCTATGTCACAATGCTAGTCCCTACCCTGTATGACTTTATTGCTTAGAAATTGATCAAGATTTGTTTTTTGATCAGCATATAGTCTCTTGGTGAATGATCGTGTGAATTTGCAAATGCATTTGTTGTGCATAAAATTCTACAGATAAAATGAGTAGACAGCATCCAAAAATATTCCCTTGTTTTATCAATTTATTTGTTTTTAAAGATTTATTTATTTATTTGTATGGCAGAGTTACAGACAGAGGAGGAGAGACAGAGAGAAGTCTTTCGTCTGCTGGTTCACTCCTCAAAAGGCTGTAACAGCTGGGTCTGGGACATGCTGAAGCCAGGAGCCAGGATCTTTATCTGGGTCTCATGTGGGTGCAGGGCCCAAGGACTTAGGCCATTCTCTATGCTTTCCCAGGCTATATAGGATGCCACCATCACAGTCAATAGCCTTATCTACTATACCACAATACTGGCCCCAAGTTTTCCTTGTTTTGAAAATTATTTTATTTATTTGAATGGTAGAGTGACATAGAAACAGGTAGACAGATCTTCCCTCTGCTGGTTCACTTCCCAGTAGCCACACAGCCAGGACTGGGCCAGGCTGAAAAAGCCAGGAGCCAGAACTCCACTGAGATCTCCCATGTGGGTTACAGGGACCCAAATACTTCTTCTCCTGACTTCCTGGATGCATAAGCAGGGAGCTGGATCAGGAACAGAGCACCAAGGATGCAAATCAGCACTCTGATACGGGATGCTGGTGTCATAAGTGGTGGCTTAACCTGCCACACCATAGTGCTGGCATCTTTTTTAATGTTGTAATCTACGTTTGTCTGTTTTTGTTCCTCTTCAGTGCCTCCAAACAGTTCTTTTTTAATTTTTTTTTAGAAGTTTTCCTTCATATTGGTAGGAGAGTTAGTTTGATACAAGGTATACTCCTGTAATAAACAGCTGAAAACCCCAGCTAATCTTACAATTGTGCATCTTTATAAAGCACTGCATGTCTTTTGGTGATGGAATAAGGCACAAACTAAAAAACAAAAGTCATCCAGCATGGCACCTGTCTCCTGCTTTGGGAGTGTGGTTATAAGTGGTGCCCACATTCTCTCACCAGGGTTCGTTCATCTGGGTGCTCATCTTGCACACAGCTATGATTCCAGGCCCCTTTCTCATTCCTGTTTCAACATGGGTCACTGTGTTTTCTTCTGGGTTCCATTCTGCTTTCTCTTCCTCCTGTGCATCAACCTGGGAATGGTCTTCAAGCCTTGGCTCAGCTAACTTGGTATTTAAGTAGCCTTGGCCGGTCTGCTGAGCTGCATTTCTCAAGGTCCCTGTAGACACTTAACTCCAGAGCGTGGTTCTTACTATATGCATGTCCTTACCATCCCCAGGCAGCAGCAGCGTCTTCTTTTTTAAAAGATTTATTTACTCATTTGAAAGGCAGA
Organism: Oryctolagus cuniculus; assembly: GCF_051225735.1. Taxonomy (NCBI): domain Eukaryota; kingdom Metazoa; phylum Chordata; class Mammalia; order Lagomorpha; family Leporidae; genus Oryctolagus; species Oryctolagus cuniculus. The sequence continues at coordinate 117,381,778 of NC_142877.1, read as the reverse complement.
GTTACAGAGAGGCAGAAGCAGAGAGAGAGAGGTCTTCCATCCGCTGGTTTATTCCCTAGATGGCTGCAACGGCCAGAGCTGAGCCGATCTGAAACCAGGAGCTAGGAGCTTCCTGGGTCTCCCACATGGGTGCAGGGACCCAAGCACTTGGGCCATCTTCTGCTGTTTTCCAAGGCCACAGCAGGGAGCTGGATCAGAAGTGGAGCAGCTGGGACTCAAACTGGCACCCATATAGGATGCCAGCACTGCAGGCGGCAGTTTTACCCACTAAGCCACAGCGCCGGCCCCCTGGTAGCTTCTTTACTGGGACCTGACACACTCTTAAGCTATATTCCCCAAAGTAGCTGAGACACAGGTGTACACTTTGTTTTCCATTCACATCCCTAAATCTTCTGATGCTAGTCTAGAGATGAGCAGCTCAGTGAGAACCCCTCTCTGCACAAATGGGACACATGGCTTCCCGAGAGCCCTGCTGTCCTGTACCTAACGCAGGGCTTTTTGTCGTGCAAGCCTCTTTGTTCCATGGGACCACTCGAAGTAGTCAGCTCTGTTCCAGGTGAGGGGTCTGAGGCACAGAGGAGCATGTTTCAGCACTAATTCCCTGTGTAACCTAGGGCCAATTATTATTCTATCTTCCTGTGTCTCAGTTTTCTCATGTGTGAGCAGGGCTAATGATAGCACTTACCAGGTTTTTCTTTTAAAACTTTATTTATTTATTTGAAAGAGTTACATGATAGAAAGATTGATCCTCCATCTGCTGGTTTACTCTCCAGATGGCTGCAGCAGCCATGCAGGGGTGAGCCAGCCCAAAGCCAGGAGCTTCTGGATTTCCCACATGGATGTGGGGTCCAAACACTTGGGCCATTCTCCACTGCTTTCCCAGGCCATTAGCAGGGAGCTGGATCGGAAGTGGAGCAGCCAGTACTCAAACCTGTGCCCACATGGGATGTCGGCAACCTTACCTGCTATACTACATCCATGGACCCCACTTCGCAGGTTTTTTCAAGTATGAGATTAAGTGGTACATGCGGAGAGCTCAGCAGTGCTTGGTAAGAGGCAAGTCTTCAAGAACTTTTAGCTAAAACTATTGTTTTGACCAAAATCACACAGCTCTTGGGTGGTGGAACCAGGATGTGAGCCTTGGTAACTGTGAAACGAATACTAAGTAGGAAAAATGTCAGTGATAGGGTTCTGGAGAGAAGTGAAACAGGCCATCTGCTGGTGGTGGCAAGGCAGCACCTTCAGCTGAGCACTGCATGGTTAAGAGCATGGCCAGGTACAGGGCAGGGTCAGCTCAAGGGCAGAAGCCCTCAGGTGGCACTACTGTGCTAGGTACAGGCCTGAAGGCCAGCCCAGCATGAAGCGCTGGGTGAATGGGAACATAGTGCATACAAAGTAAGAACAGTTTTTGATCAGGGACCCAAATATGCTGCCAAATATGCCAGTGATCTGTAATTTGAAGGGAAGAAGTCTGTAGGCCATGACCAGGGTAATGTTGAGCCACCATGGAACAAGTATTTCTTGCGTGTTCCTGCACTAAGCATCATAGATAGTGGTTTGTGGAAAAGGGACTTGCAGAAAAGTTGGGGAAAGCATGGGAAAAGCCAGCTTGCCTCCAGTGGATTTCCACCAGGGGACGCTTAGAATTTTAGCCAGCCAGCTTCAGTCCCTGGCCTGGGTCTGCCCTTGCAAGGCTCAGTAGTATCCCACTCAGGATAGTGAGCATTTCCTGTCTTCTGGGTTCCTGTCTTCTAGGTGCAGAGGCTAATGGCAAACTTGGCAGTTGATGAATGTACATGGAGAGAGAGATGAATGGATCAGCCAGAGAAGGGACACATGCCCCACTATATTATTATGCTATTGCTAGGAGATCCAGGAACACCAGCTGTGAACGTTGGCTGCTGGTGAGGGTCATTAAGCTCTAAGAGCTTTGAAGGCTCCTTGGCATGTTGTGGCTGGCCATTTGCTAGGTCTGGGACATGGGTTTGAGCCAGCACTGCCTTTTCTTTCTTTGCTTTTTTTTTTTTTTTTTTTTTAAGATTTATTTATTTATTTGAAAGAGTTACACAGACAGAGAAGGAGAGGAAGAGAGAGAAAGAGAGAGTGAGAGTCAGTCTTCCTTCCGCTGGTTCACTCCCCAGATGGCCACAAAGGCCAGAGCTGAGCTGATCCGAAGCCAGGAGCTTCTTCTGGGTCTCCCACGTCGGACGTCGGCCATCTTCTATGGCTTTCCCAGGCCATAGCAGAGAACTGGATTGGAAGTGGAGCAGCTGGGACTTGAATCGGCACCCATATAGAATGCCAGCACTGCAGGCAGCGGTTTTACCCGCTACGCCACAATGCCGGCCTGCCCTGCCCTGCCCTGCCCTGCCCTGCCCTGCCCTTCCCTTCTAGATTTTATTTTATTTTATTTGATGGGGGGGGGGGGGGAGAGAAAAGTCTTCCTTCCATTGATTCACCCCCAAAACGGCCGCTACGGCCAGAACTACGCCGACCCGAAGCCAGGAGCCAGGTGCTTTCTCCTGGTCTCCCATGCGGGTGCACTTGGGCCACCCTCCACTGCACTCCCGGGCCACAGCAGAGAGCTGGACTGGAAGAGGAGCAACAGGGACTAGAACCGGTGCCCATATGGGATGCTGGCACCGCAAGCGGAGGATTAACCTAGTGAGCCACGGCGCCAGCCCCCCTGCCTTTTCTTAATAGAGCTGGATGGCCTATCTGATCTGCCTTTTTCTAGTTGCCTTTGTTGACCAGCCTTTCTGTGGCATTCACAAGATCAGTTGGGTGGCCGGCGCCGCGGCTCACTAGGCTAATCCTCCACCTGCGGTGCCGGCACACCGGGTTCTAGTCCCAGTCAGGGTGCCGGATTCTGTCCCGGTTGCCCCTCTTCCAGGCCAGCTCTCTGCTGTGGCCAGGGAGTGCAGTGGAGGATGGCCCAAGTGCTTGGGCCCTGCACCCGTATGGGAGACCAGGAGAAGCACCTGGCTCCTGCCTTTGGATCAGCATGATGTGCTGGCCGCAGCGCGGCGACCATTGGAGGGTGAACCAACAGCAAAAGGAAGACCTTTCTCTCTGTCTCTCTCTCACTGTCCACTCTGCCTGTCTATATATATATATATATATATATAGACACACACACACACACACACACATATATATATATATATATCAGTTGGGTATATGGATTCACTTGGGGATGTTGTATATTTATGGTGACTTGGTATTCTGTTTCTTTTTTTTACCCCTAAATGGTTGGGAGAATCAATTTTGTTTTAAAGATTTATTTTATTTATTTGAAACACATACTTATATAGAGAGGTAGAGACAGAGAGGTCTTCCATCCACTGGTTCGTTCCCCAGATGGCTGCAACGGCTGGAGCTGTGCCTATCCGAAGCCAGGAGCTTCTTCCAGGTCTCCCACGTGAGTGCAGGGGCCCAAGGACTTGGGCCATTTTCTACTGCTATCCTAGGGAATAGCAGAGAGCTGGATTGGAAGAGGAGCAGCCAAGACTCAAACTGGCACCCATATGGGATGCCGGCACTTCAGGTGTAGGATTTAACCTGCTGCACCACAGCGCCAGCCCCAGTTGGGAGAATCTTAATGTTTCCCCCTTGAACCAATGTACTGAGAACTCAACTCGGATTTGCTCACTTGGAAAACAAGGATTTTCATCCTGACTTCACGGAGAGCTAAAGCTGAGTCATACATCTGACTATCTACATTTATATAAATGGGAGTCAACTAAGGCTCATTTCCACAGATGTATGAATCATTTTTCAAGTGCTCGGTCTTTACCACTTGGGGCTTCTGGCTGCACCTGGACCACATGGGTGGAAGGCATTTGCAGCATCACAGAGCCTCCTAGCTAGAGGTAGGTGATGCTGCATAAAGCACAGTGCCTGCGTCCAGTTCAGGCAGCTGCTGGAGTGGTGGCAGTGGGTGGAAGATGGAGTGGGATGGCAGTGCAGGACAGGGAAGACTTGGTTTTTGGCCAGGAGGTGAGAGCAGATGATACATGTAGTCATGAATCCATCCACAGTTAGATCATAGCAGATTGGAGAGGCCTGTGTGAGTTAAAAAGAAGGCGAAGAATAGGACGTATGCTGAAGGATGTGGAGGAGGCTTCATGCAGAGACTGAACCTTGACTCTCAAACCTTGAACTAAAGGCTTGGTTTTAGTTCCTTAAGAAGAAAATGATGCAGACTTCTTGTACCTACTTTTCCATTGTTGCTCCTTTATTTTTTATTTTTTTTTTTTTAAAGATTTACAGGGCCAGTGCTGTGGTGTGGTAGGCTAAGCCTCTGCCTGTGGCACTGGCATCCCATATGGGCACTGGCTTCAGGTCCCGGCTGTTCCACTTCCAGTCTAGCTTCCTGCTAATGGCCTGAGAAAGCAGAGAATGTCCCAATGGGCCCCTGCACCCATGTGAGAGACTCAGAAGAGGTTCCTGGCTTCAGATCAGCCCAGCTCCAGACATTGTGGCCATTTGGAGAGTGAACCAGCAGATGGAAGACCTTTCTGTCTCTCCCTCTGTAACTCTGCTTCTCAAATAAATAAATAAAATCTTTAAAAAATACAATAAAAAAGATTTATTTATTTTTTTTATTTATTTATTTTTTATTTATTTTTTTTTTTGACAGGCAGAGTGGACAGTGAGAGAGAGAGACAGAGAGAGAAAGGTCTTCCTTTGCCGTTGGTTCACCCTCCAATGGCCGCCGCTGCAGCCGGCGCACCGCGCTGATCCGATGGCAGGAGCCAGGATCCAGGTGCTTTTCCTGGTCTCCCATGGGGTGCAGGGCCCAAGCACCTGGGCCATCCTCCACTGCACTCCCTGGCCATAGCAGAGAGCTGGCCTGGAAGAGGGGCAACCGGAACAGAATCCGGCGCCCCAACCGGGACTAGAACCCGGTGTGCCGGCGCCGCAAGGTGGAGGATTAGCCTATTGAGCCACGGCGCCGGCTCAAGATTTATTTATTTGGGGATGGTGTTGCATAGTGAGTATCTGCAACCTGCAACGCTGGTATCCCATATGGGCACCAATTTGAGTCCTTGCTGCTTCACTTTCAATCCATCTCTCTGCTAATGTACGTGGGAAAACAGTGGAAGATGGCCCAAGTGCTTGGGCTTCTGCCACCCATGTGGGAGACCGAGAAGAAGCTCCTAGTTCTTGATTTTTTAAAAAAATTTTTTGCCAGGCAGAGTTAGACAGTGAGAGAGACAGTGAGAGAGAGACAGAGAGAAAGGTCTTTCTTCGTTGGTTCACTCCCCTAGTGGCCGCTATGGCTGATGCTGTGCCGATCGGAAGCCGGGAGCCGGGTACTTCCTCCCAGTCTCCCATGCGGGTGCAGGCACCCAACCACTTGAGCCATCCTCCTGGGCCACAGCAGAGAGCTGGACTGGAAGAGGAGCAACCGGGACTAGAACCCAGGGTGCCAGCGCTGCAGGTGGAGGATTAGCCAAGTGAGCCACGGCGCCGGCCCCTAGGTCCCGATTTTGACTGGCCCAGTTCCAGACTTTGAGACCATTTGGGGAGTGAATCAGCAGATGGAAGATCTTTCTCTCCCTCTCTTTCCTCCCCTTCTCTGTAACTCTGCCTTTCAAATAAATAATCTTTATTTACTTCAGAGGCAGGGACAGAGGGAGAGGGAGATGGAGATCCATTTTGCATCTGTTGGTTCACTCCCCAAGCAGCCAGGGCTGGGCCAGGTTGAAGCCAGAGGCCTAGAACTCTATTCAAGTCTCCCCCATGGGTGGCAGGGGCCCAATCATCTACTGCTTTCTTGGGCACATTAGCAGGGAGCTGGATTGGAACCAGAGCACCTGAGACTTGAACCGGCACTCCAGAATGGGATGCTGGTGTCATAGGTGGCAGGTTGACCTGCTGTGCTACAGTAGTGGCCCCATTGCTCCTTTTAAACTTAGGATTGTTATTGGAATTCAGCAGATGTAAAGGGAATTTATGGTCCAAAGTTCTGAATCCCTTGGCTGCCCTTGGAGATGTTCTCTGCACTCCTGCTAGCCAGTGAAGAGGAAACAGGGTTAATATAAAGAGCATGGGGAGGGCTGGGTGTTGTAGCACAGAGGGTTAAGCCACTGCCTAGGATGCTTACATCCCATATTGAAGTACCCAGCTTGAGTCCTGGCTACTCCTCACCAGGGCTGGTCATAGGCTGAAGCAAGGAGCCTGGAACTCCATCTAGGTCTCCCACTGGGTAGCAGGAACCCAAGCCCTTAGGCCATTTTCCACTGCTTTCCCAGGGACATTATCAGGGAATTGGATCAGAAGTGGAGTAGCTGGAACTGGAACTGGCACCCATATGATATGCCAGCAACACAGGCGGTAGCTTAATCTTCTGTACCACAATGCTGGCCCCTCAATGTAGATTTTAAAATTCTTAAAACGTAATTCAGCAATACATAGGCAGATTTAAATATCATGATCAGGCCGAATTTACTCCAGAAATGCAAAGCTGGTTCCATGTTTGAAAATAAGTGTAATATCTACTAGATTAATAGGGAAAATAGAAAGATCTTATAATCTGATCAATTGGTATAGAAAAAACATTTGACAAAATTCAGCACCCATTTATGATAACTCTCAGGAAACTAGAAATAGAAACTCTCAACTTGACAAAATGTACAAGGAAAACTAGGTGATATCATACTTGTGATATACTGAATGCTTTTCCTGTAAGATTGGGAATAAGGCCACTGCCAGTGGACATGGAAGTGAAGTTCCTGTTAGAGCAGTAAGGCAAGAGGAGGTGATGAAAGAAATATGACTGGAAAGGAAGAAATAAAACGTGTGGGGCTGGTGGTGTGGTGCAGTGGATTGCGCTCGCAATGACTGTAACCTGTATTAGAGTGCCAGTTTGAGTCCCAGCTACTCCAGTTCCTATCCAGCTCCCTGCTAATGCACCTGGGAAGGTAGCAGAGGATAGCCCAGGTACTTGGGCCCCTGCCAACCACATGGGAAACCTGGATGGAGTTCTTGGCTCCCAGGTTTGGCCTGGCCCAGCTGCAACCATGCAGACATTTGAGAAGTAAACCAGTGGATGGAAGATCCTCTTTATCTGTCTCACTCTGTTGCTCTGCCTTATAAATTATTAAATATATCTTAAAATAAAACCTTGTAACAGATGACATGATGATGATGATGGTATCAGTAATAAATCCCATGGAATCAGCAACATTCCCACCCCACCCCTGAACCAATAAGTAAGATCAGTAAGGTTATAGAGCATAATACAGGCCAGCGCCATGGCTCACTAGGCTAATCCTCCGCCTGCAGCGCTGGCACATTGGATTCCAGTCCCGGTCGGGGCGCCGGATTCTATCCCGGTTGTTCCTCTTCCAGTCCAGTTCTCTGCTATGGCCCGGGAGTGCAATGGAGGATGGCCCAAGTCCTTGGGCCCTGCACCCACATGGGAGACCAGGAGGAAGCACCTGGATCCTGGCTTTGGATCAGCGCAGTGTGCCAGCCGCAGTGCACTGGCCGCAGCAGCCACTGGGGTGTGAACCAAAGGACAAGGAAGACCTTTCTCTCTGCCTCTCTCTCTCTCTCTCTCACTACCCACTCTGCCTGTCAAAAAACAAACAAAAAAACACCATAAGACAAATGTATAAAAATAAATTGTATTTCTATATACTATCAACATATGATACTATTAACTGAAATTACCTATAATACCCAGAGGCCAGTATTGTGGTTCAGGGATTTAAGCTGCCAATTGCAATACTGAAGTCCTGTATTGGAAAGGCAGAGAGAGAGGAGTCTTCTATCTGCTAAGTTCACTCCCCAGAAGGCCATAACGGCTAGAGCTGCACTGATCTAAAGCCAGGAACTTGGAGTTTCCTCCGGGTCTCCCACGTGGGTGCAGGGGCTCAAGGACTTGGGCCATCTTCTACTGCTTTCCTAGGCCATAGCAGAGAGATCAGAATATTTAGATCAGAAGTGGAGCAGCCATGACTCGAGCCAGTGCCCATGTGGGATGCTGGCACTGCAGGTATCAGCTTTACCTGTTATACCACAGCACTGGCCCTGCTAATTTTTTTTTGATGACTTACATTATTTATTTGAAAGAGTTACAGAGGGAGGTAGAGACAGAGAGGTCTTCCATCTGCTGGTTCACTCCTCAATGACTGCAATGACTGGAGCAGAGTGAATCTGAAGCCAGGAGCCAGGAGCTTCTTCCAGATCTCTTACATGGGTACAGGGGCCCAAGGACCTGGGCCATCCTCCTCTGGCTTCGCAGATGCATTAGCAGGGAGCTGGATTCGAAGTGGAGCAGCTGGGGCTCAAACCAGCTCCCTTATAGGATGCCAGTGCTGTGGATGGGGCTGTGACCTGCTGCACCACAGTGCCAGCCCAAAAGAGTGGTATTTTTTAAAAAGGATTATTTATTTTATTTGAAAGTTATAGTTATGTAGAAAAGGAGAGGCCAGGGGGTGGGGGGAGGTCTTCCATCCTCTGGTTCCTTCCCTAATTGGCTGCAACAGCCGGAGCTGAGCTGATCCAAAGGCAGGAGCCAGCAGCAGCTTCCAGGTCTCCCACGTAGGTGCAGGGGCCCAAGGACTTGGGCCATCTTCTTCTGCTTTCCCAGGCCATAGCAGAGAGCTGGATCACAAGTGGAGCAGCTGGGTCGAACTGGCACCCATATGGGATGCTGACACTGTAGGCGGCAGCTTTACCTGCTATGCCACAGCGCCGGCCCCAAGAGTGGTATTTTTAGCAAAGGGTACTGGAGCTACTGGCTGTCCATAAGTAAAAGCAAAAGAAGAAAAACCCTTTGAGCTAATTCTTCATACAAAAATATATTCAAAATGGATCACATATTTAAATGTAAAACACAAAACTCCGAAACTTTTACATGATACCCTAGGAGATCTCTAGGTTCTAGGGTTTGGTTGAAGAGTTCCTAGATGTAACACCAGAAGCATGATCCATAAAGAAAAAAATCAGTGTGTTATTGGACTTCCTCAATTGTGAAGCTTTTTTCCTGCAAAAAACCTTTTTAAGAGTATGAAAAGATGAGTTATAAATTGACTAAAAATATTTGCAAACTTCATAGCTGGCTAAAGACTTGTATATCCACATATATATGTGCTTGTAACTTCATTTTTCAACTGTTATTTGGTGATATGTAGAAACTCAAGGGCTTTTTGTAAACTTTCTTTTTATCCTGCTACCATGATGAACTGACTTTTTAATTCTAGTAGATTTCTTGTAGAGTCTACACCAAAGGCATCATGGATGTCAATTCTCTGATTTATTTAAATATCCTGATGTCACTATCATACAGTCTTAATTACTGTAGCTTCATGTGTTTTTTTTTTTTTTTAAGATTGATTTATTTATGGGGCCAGCACTGTGGCATAGTGGGTGAAGCCACCGCCTGCAGTGCTGGCATTCCATATGGGCATCTGTTCGAGTCCCGGCTGCTCCACTTCCGATCCAGCTCTCAGCTGTGGCTTCTCTCTCCCTCTCTCTCTTCTGTAACTCTGAAAATAAATCTTAAAAGAAAAGAAAAGAGAATTCTTCATCAACTGGCTTAGTCCTTAAATGGCTACAACAGCCCGAGCTGTGGCAGCCTGAAGCCAAGAGCCAGGAACCCCATCCAGGTCTCTCATGCAGGTAGCATGGGCCTAAGCCCTTGAGCCATTCTCTGCTGCTTTCGCAAGTGCATTAGTAGGGAACTGGATCCTGAAGCAGAGTAGCTGGGACTCGGACCAGTGCTTCAATATGGAATGTTGGCAGCACAGACATCAGCTTAATCTGCACCACAAAGCTAGTCATGCTTCATATGTTTTATGTTCTTCTTTTTCTTTTTTTTTTTTAATATTTATTTATTTGAAATCCAGAGTTAGGCAGAAGTAAGAGAGAGAGGGAGAGGGGAGAGGGGAGAGGGAGAGAGATCCGAAGCCCGGAGCTTCTTCCGGGTCTCCCACATGGGTGCAGAGGCCCAAGGACTAGAGCCATCTTCTACTGCTTTCCCAGGCTATAGCAGAGATATGGATCAGAAGTGGAGCAGCTGGGACTTGAACTGGTGCCCATATGGGATGCCAGCACTGCACGCGGAAGCTTTACCTGCTACGTTACAGCGCCAGCCCCCGTATGTTTTGAACTCTAGAAGTGTGGATCTGCCAACACTCTTGTGCTTTGTCAAGATTGTTTTGGCTGCTCTGCGTAGTCCAGTAGATACTCTGGCATGCAGTGCACTGAATCTCTGCAGCATTTTAGCAGTATTGCTTTCTTAACAATGTGAGGTCTTCTGATCCATGAAGAAGGGTGCCTGTTTAGGTATTTAGTTTCTTCCAGTGAACTGTAGTTTTTAGTGTTTGTCTTTTTCACCTATTAAATTTATTCCTAAACATCTTACTCTTTTTGGTGCTGGCTTGTGTCTTCTTAAGGAGGGTGTACTCATGAGCACACCACGGAAGACCATGTCTGGAGATCAGTTTCCTTGGTTGTAGAGTGAGCAGCCTGGGAGGATATTTTCATGGTTCCCCAACACCACTTTTAAAAAATTAGAAAAAGGTTTATTTACTATTTGTTTGAAAGAGTTAGAGAGACAGAGAATGGATCTTCCATCTGGTGGTTCACTACACAAATGGCTGCAATGACCAGAGCTGGGCCAGGCTGAAGCCAGGAACCTGGAACTCCATCTGGGTCTTCCATGTTAGTGGCCCTAGTACTTGGGCCATCTCCACCTTCCCAGGCCATCAGGAGGGAGCTGGAATGGAAGTGGAGCAGCTGGAACTTGAAGTGGGGCTGTTGCAGGATGTCAGCATCCCAGGCAGCAGCTTAACCTGCTGTGCCACAATACCACTGTCTCCCCAAGTCCCCACTCCGCCCACTGTATTTTTAGTATTCTGAATTTGCTTGGAACAGGGTGTGTATTAATTCATCCCTAGCAATCACTAGGGCTTCTCTGCAGTAAGAGAAGTAAAGAATAGGGAGAAGAAAGGCTTTGGAATCCAAGGCTCGACTTTTTTTTTTTTTTTTTTTTTTTTTAAGATTGATTGATTTATTTGAAAGACAGAGTTACAGAGAGGCAGGGGCAGAGAGACAGAGAGAAAGGTCTTCCATCCATTGGTTCACTCCCCAAATGGCTGCAACAGTTGGAGCTGCGCCGATCTGAAGCCAGGAGCTTCTTCTGGATCAGGTGCCCAAGCACTTGAGCCATCAGGCTATAGGAGAGAGCTGGATTGGAAGTGGAGCAGCTGGGACTTGAACCCGGTGCCCATCTCCCAAACTCAAGTTTGTAACCCTTCTGCCATGTCATCTTGATCCGATTCTCTCAGTGGAGCCTGTTTTCCTTTGTCACAGGGGCCATTACTGAGGATTGGATAAGCTGGGAAAGTGAAGGCTCCTGGATGCTGTCAGCCCCCATTGTGTCCCTTTTCTAGAGAGACATGTTAGAGCCATGGGAGAGTTGGCTCCTTTTATCTCCTTCCAATTGTTCATTAACATTTTAAAGCACAAAGAAACACTGAAATCACTGTTTTTAAGAGATTTGAAAGAGTAACAGAACAAGAGGGGGAGAGCTTTCATTCACTGTTTTACTCCGCAATGGCTACTACAGCTTGTGCTGGGCCAGGCCAGAGCCAGGAGGCTAAAAACATCCAGATCTCCCATGTGGGTGCAGGGACCCAATACGGGGGCCATCTTACTCTGCCTTTGCAGGCACATTAGCAGGAATTCCGCTCAAGAGGATGTGCACTAGCTGGGATTCGAACCTGTACTATTAGGATGCCAGTGTCCCTCCCGAGAGGCAGCTTAACCTGTTACATCAGGGCACAGGCTCTCACCTTGTATTCCTGACCTTGGGTTAGTCTGCATCCTTCCTTCCTAGCACTACTTGTGGCCTAGAAAAGACTGGAGAAGAGGGTCCCCTCCCTGTTATTTAATGATTTCTGCCCCTGCCTTGTAGCAGTGCCTGCCATAAGGATATGCTGGTCTGACACGGAGACCCAGCTTGTCAGCTGCCTAGCTAGAGGCAGAACTACAAAAACTTGGAACTGGGGGCTCCTGTCAATCCTAGGAGCTGACCGTTGTTATGCAGTAGGAATTTGCCATGATCTATGCTTGGGTCTCCTGCCAAGTAGCCCTGGAGCTGCTCTGAGCAGAATCAGGTTCCTCACTCTTTTGGGTGGATTTCTTCCTCACCCATCTCCCTTTCCCATTACCTGCCCTTCAAGATCCAGCTTCCATGTTATCCTTCCAGAAACTCCCAGTTACCAGCTAGTTCTTTGCACCTGCATTTGCAGTCCTTGCACACGTGTGCTCAGCACTTGCTCTGTTGAAGCATCATTGCGTTTTCCTTTCTACACTTCTGTTAGCCTGGGGTCAGGGCTGCATCTTGTTGGGCTGTGCTATCTGGTGTGGCGCACACGCAGATGCCGTTTCTATCAGGTGGCTCACTAACTGAGCAGGTGGATACCATACATCTGGAACTGGCTCTGATGAATGCTGTATGTGCACGTTCACCCCACAGTGAGATACTGATTGAGACTACAAATTTTTGCAGCAAGATGCTTCATCTTCTTTCGTAGACTGTGTCATATTACAGTGTTTTTCTTTAGATTATTTTAAAGAGTTATGTGGAGAGAGGGAGTGAGCATGAGCAAGCTTCTGTTGGCTGGTTTACTCCTCAGATGGCTGGAATGGACATGGCTGGGCCAGGCCAAAGCTAGGAGCCAGGAACTTCATTTGAATCTCCCATGTGGGTTGCAGGGGCCCTTTGGGCCATCTTCCGTTGCTTTTCCCAGACCCTTCTCAGGGAGCTCAGTCAGAAGTGGAGCAGCCAGGACTTTAACCAGTGCCCAAATAGGATGCTAGTGGTGCAAGCAGCTGTTTAACTTGCTATACCACAATGCTGGCCCCAAGTGTTTCTGATTATTTGAGAGTTACAGAGTGAGAGGGAGAAACAGAGAGAAATGTCTTTCATTCGCTAGTTCATCCCCAAATGGCTGCAATGGCTGGAGCTGCACTTATCAGAAGCCAGGAGCTTCTTCTGGGTCTCCTATATGTGGGTGCAGGGGCCCAAGCCCTTGGGCCATCTTCTACTGCTTTCCCAGGCAGTAGCAGAGAGCTGGATTGGAAGAGGAGCAGCTAGAATTGGTGCCCATAAGGGATGCTGGCTCTGTAGGCAGAGGATTAATCTATTGTGCCACAGTGCCAGCCCCTGCCCCGCCAAGTGTTTTCTGTTGTAAAAACAAGACTTGCCAACCAATGTCAAAACAGCTAGGCAGTAACATCCTAGTTTCTTAACACGTTCATGCCAGCATTATGGTCAGCTGGAAGAAGCTATAGACACCTAGCACATTATCGGACCTTTAGACTCTCAGCCTTCTCAATTTCCCTTTTCTTCAATCTGATCCCAACTTTGTTAGCAGCTGACAAAAGGCTTGAGTACCAGAGGGAAGGAACATGTAGTTTACCCAACTTCCAGTCTCATTTCTTTTTATTCATTCATTCATTCAAGAGGTAGTTACAGAGAGGGAGAGACAGAGAGAAAGGTCTTCCATCTGTTGGTTTACTCCCCAAATGGCCACAATGGCTGGATCTGAAGCCAGGATTTTCTTCCAGGTTTCCTATGTGGGTGCAGGGGCCCAAAGACTTGGGCCATCTTCTGCTTTCTCAGGCCATACCAGCGAGCTGGATTGGAAGAGGAGCAGGCGGGACTAGAACCAGTGTTCATACAGGATGCCCGCACTGCAGGCAGCTTATTAGCTTACTATGCCAGTCCCTCTTTACCACCTCTGCAGTGAGAGGACGAGGGCATCCTCAGAGGACTGTGCAGTCCTGCATCGCCAGAATCTACTTGGGAATTCATCATATGTAACACATAAGCCAGTGCTTTCCCTTTCTGCTATCACTTAAACTGGTACATTCTACAAGATGTGACATCAAGAAGTGCAACAAAGTCAGGGTGTCTGTCTCACACAGTTTATTTTAACAATAGGTAATAAGAAATCAAATTTAACAGTCTATACAGTGATCCAAAGTTCATATTTATAAGTAATCAACTTTAATTGCATGATTTACAACAGTTGAGGGTTTTTGCTTTCTATTTTCAAGTTTTACAGAAAGTGTGTGTGTCTGTGTGTAGAGGGACAGGGTAAGAAGAAAGCAAGCAAAGAAGAAACCCCAGGGACCTTGTGCATGTTAAAATCATCCCACCGGAATCGTTTCTTACCCTCTTTTTAATTTTTTTCCTTTGTTAGATGTAAAAATAACAAAAAAAATTCTTTCAAGAAACAGAAACCACAATATATAATACATCAATTTGGCAGCTGCCCCTGTATATTTTGAAAAAGTCATTTTCTCTCTAATGTACAAATTACTTTAATACTTGAAGTTTTACGCTCAGACTTACAGAATAGAAAATTTTCTGGAGCACAAAAGTTGACTTGAGGAGAGGAAAGGGAATTTTTTTTCCTTTTTTACATTTTTAAAAGAATGAACATCTTTGCACCCAGAGAAAAAAACTGGTATTTTAATATATATTTATATATATTTATATATATAGAATGTAATTTTAAAGTAACATTAACCCCTTTTGTCCTCTGGTTTTAGAAATGTTCTTTTAACTCTTCCATAAAGTGAGGAAAATAGGGAAAAATGTCAACCATCTGCACCAGTAAATAATAACTATTAATATTACATATTTTCATTAATTTAAAAAAAATAATAAAACCTATTGGAGGTGCAAGGCAGGAGCGTTTGGTTGGCTTCACAGACCTCAGCTTCCTCCCAGTGCACACTCGAGCCACACACATAAAGGGAAAAGACCGGCGGTGGCCAGCCATAACAAAAATATATTCTTTGTATTCTATCATCCCTCAGGTTCAGCTTGCATGTTTGCTTTAAACCACAAATGGCTACTGCACAGTTCTTATGTGTTCCAAGGAAAATTGTCTTTTAAGCTAAGAAAGATTCAAAAAAATTGTTTTCAGTACAAAAAGTCTTGTTAAGAGAAAATAATTTTTTTGCTCCCAAAATACTACAAGGTGTCTCTAGTGTATGTCTAGTGTACTCTGTGAGAGGTTTGAATTCAAGTCTGAATTATCGGTGCTGAGTCCCAGGTCCGTGGCGCTTGCACCATGGAGGTTTGCCATGCCTGGATTGCTAGCGAGCTGAGAAAGCATTGAATTCTGGTCCGGGCTAGCAAAATGCCCTTGTTCCATGGGGTTGGCCTGGGCAGCTACCAGTCCTGGATGCGGGGAACTGGTCTGCGGTGAAACGTGGTGTGGAGAAGGCTGAGGCTGCATCCTTGGGGAAGGGCTGGAGTGGGGGGGCTGAGACTGTGGCCGCGGAGAAGGGACAGGCTGGGGAGAGCGCACTTGATTGGAGAGAGAGTTAGGGATCTGCTGGCCTTGTAGGTGTGGGGACTGGGCCTGACTTGGGAGCATGTGCTGCTGGGGGCTCATGGGGTTGGGCTGAGCGGGGGACCCCATCTGTTGCTGCAGGAGTCGCTGCTGATAGGCCTGCAGACTGGCTCCGGCTTCTGCTCCCAAGGCCTGGGGGAGCTGGCCCATCTGTCCCATGTTCCCTTGTTGCATCTGTTGCATGTGATGCTGCATCCGCTGCTGCTGCTGCTGCTGCTGCTGCTGGGGGGGGTACCCGACTCCTTGGGGCTGCTGGAACTGGTTATGGTTGGCCATTCCAGGGCCCATTCCGGGTCCTGCTCCCTGCTGCTGCTGCTGCATCATCTGCTGCCGTCTCAAGATGTCTCGGAACTGGGAAGGCATGGTGTTGTGATTCATGTTCATCTGCTGAGCTTGGGGGCTCATCCCGCCCATGGGTGGCTGGAGTTGCTGCGGTGGCGGCTGCTGTGGCAGGCCAGCCCTCTGGACGCCCGCCTGCATGGGATTCATGTTCTGCATGGCTGGATTGGAGTGGACTCCCTGCTGACCTGGCATGGTAGGTGGCTGTAGCCCTGGCTGCCCCTGGGGCATGCCAGGCTGCCCAGGAAGAGGTTGTGGACTAGAGTTGGCGTACTTGGCAGCCCGCTGCTTGATGAACGCAGCCAACAGCTGGGGGTTGGCGTGAAGGATACTAAGCACCTGTTGCTGCTGTAGGGGAGAGCTGGGAGACCTGAGAGTCCGCAGGAGGTTTTGTAAGGCTTGTTGAGACACAGTGCCTGGTTTGAGAGGGCTCACCCCTACCTGGCCCAATCCTGGCTGGGGAGCCATGTTCAAGGGCTGACCATGCTGGGCCACTGACATCATAGCTGGCCTCGGCATCCCAGACTGCAACTGCTGGGGCTGAGGCAAACCTCCTTGAGCCCAGGGTGGCTGTTGCTGCATCCCTGCTGGCCCCATCCCTGGCTCCAAATGCCCGCTGGGACCCCGGGCCATGGGAGGTGGGTTCATACCCATGGGGGTCATGGGCGTCATCTGGGGCATCTGATGCTGGATCGGCCTTTGAAAAATTTGCACATGGGCCATCTGGCGCTGCGTCTCGGCTGCCCTCTGAATCTGCATTGCCATTTCCACTGCTGCAGGTGGCGGCCCTGGGAGGGGTGGCTGAGCAGTCTGAGGTGGGGTTGGAGGGGTCACCTGGCCTGCTGCCTTACCCTGGGACACAGGGCCAGCAGCTTGAGTCCTGGGCAAATACGGAGGCATGCTGTTGGGAGGCGTGGGCTGGGGCTGAGAGGTGGGCTGGGGCTGAGGGGTCTGTGGGGTGGTAGGCTGTTGGCCAGTTGGCGTGGTGGGAGTGGCAGGAGTCGGAGAGGGCAGGCCCTGCTGCTGCCCCACCACCCCAGTCCGCTGCATGCTGGCCATCCTCCTGCGGAGCATCTGGGCCTGCTGGAGCCGGTGCTGCAGCTGCTGTTGCCGGAGTTTTTGCTTGATGTTCAGGCAGAACGGCACAGGGCACTTGTTCTCCTGGCAGTGTTTGGCGTGGTAGCAGCACAGGGCAATGAGCTGCTTGCAGATGGGGCACCCGCCATTGGTTTTCCGCTTGCAACCTTTGGTATGCTGCACGACTCGCTTCATCTTCTGGCAGGAGGGGAGGGAGCAGTTGGCATTCCGGCACTGGCAGGCGTGCACCAGGGACTGGATGCAGCGCTGGATGCTCAAGCGGCGAGAGTCTCCAGGGCTCTGGGTGGCCGCAGCCTGCTGGTTGTTGCTCTCGTCATCTAAGCCGAGACCTAGTTTCTCCATTTTGTGGTCATGGTTCTTAGTGTTATAGCAGGTGATGCACAAATCATAATCCTGGGGGAAAAAGAAGGTGCAGGTCAGCTCAAGACTGTCGTTCAAAGGCAGTTTCTTTTTAGAGAACAAAACCAGCCTCTTCAGCACTGTCACAGGCCCAACATGTCCGCAGCGCCCCCTTGTGCCTCCCCTCGACCCGGTGCCTACCTCACAGACGGTGCAGTGCCAGCGCGTCTCCACGTGGTGCTTGCACTCATTGCACGTGTAGACAAAGCGGTCCTGGCTCTGTGTGTGCAGCTCCACCAGCATGCACATGGTGGACCACTGGGCTCTTCGGAGGGAAGAGAATTCCAGGTGCTTGTCCCTTGCAAGGGTGAGAAAGGCATCACGACCATCCATCAGATCGCAGGGGATGAGAGGGTCAGGATCAACGATGGGAGGCAGGGAGTTGGCAGCAGGGCCAGCAATGAGGCGGATCACAAAGAAGACCTACAAGATAGACAATTTCATCCCTTGGATCTGGGCAGACAGGCGAGTTAGGATGCACACCAACCAGATGGGTGAACGCTTTCACCTCCAGCTTCACAACCTCAGGTCCATTATGCTCAGTTTCAGAGAACAAAGTTTCACACTCTGTTGTATTTTCTATCCTTCACTAGTTCCCTCAAAGCATCCGTGAGACATTCTGCCTCAGGCCACTTTTAAGACGCAGTGCACAGCTTAATCTGAATCGAATCACAATAAACTAATCAGAAAATCCATCTGTCTAGGCATTTCAGCAAAACATCTCACCTGGACCCATGAATAAAATGTCCATGTCATGAAAGCAAGCAAGCTGGGAACTGTTCCAGATGTAAGAAGTCTAAGGAGAGACATGACGCTCAAAGACCCACTCCCTTGATGGGGAACACAAGTACCAGACACTAGAGGGTGATAAGGGGTTAAGTTTCCTGAGGGCAAAACCAACTGTGGTGTGATCATGTAGAGGATATACTCTTTTGTAGAGAGTATTTTCTAAAATAAAGAAAACATAGGGGCTGGTGCTGTACTGCAGTAGGTTAAAGCCCCAGCCTGAAGTGCCGGCAATCCCTCATGGGCACCGGTTCGAGTCCCAGCTGCTCCACTTGTGATCCAGCTCTCTGCTATGGCCTGGGAAAGTAGTAGAAGATGGCCCAAGTGCTTGGGCCCCTGCACCCATGTGAGAGACTCGGAAGAAGCTCCTGGCTTCGGATCGGCTCCGCTCCAGCTATTGTGGCCATTTGGGGAGTGAACCAGCGGATGGAAGACTGACTTCTCTGCCTCTCTGTAAACTCTGCCTTTCAAATAAATAAATAAATCTTAAAGAAAAAAAAAAATAGCGCATGGTATGTAGGAGGGGTCCTCTGCGCAGCTTTCTTAGTGTGGGTGGGAGGGATAAAAGCCCTTAGCCCTTGCTGCTGAAGCTGTAAGAAATTTTGTTCACTGGAGTCTGGAAACTCTTCACTGTTGGTATTCTATTTCTATTTGAAATCATGTCCATAAATTCATAATTTAATAGTTTAATAAAACACCCTCAAGAAATCAGGAACTCATAAGAAACTACTGTATTTCTCATAGGATTTTATGGTTTTTTTTTTTTAGGGCCTTAAAAAACAATTTTGCTGCTTCTGTATGTTGACCATACACCTTGTTTTCAAACTGAAGCCATGAATGTGTCTACAACTTATGCCAAACTCACTGTATACATATTTTATGGGCCTTTCCCAATGGCTGTTAAGCTAAATCATGTTTGAAATGTAATCTCTATTAATAGTTACTAGTGAAGTGAGGAACCCACTAGAACTAAGGATTTTTTTTTTAAAATATTTATTTATATGAAAAGCAGAGTTAGAGAGAGAGAGAGAAAAAGAGAGAAAGAAGTCTTCCATCCACTGGTTCACTCCCTAAGTGGTCCCAACGGCCAGAACTGAACTGATCTGAAGTCAGAGTCTGGAACTTTATCCAGAGCGCCTCTGCTGGTGCAGGGGCCTAAGGACTTGGGCCATCTTCTACTGCTTTCCCAGGCCACAGCAGGGAGCTGGATCAGAAGTGGAGCAGCCGGGACTCAAACCAGCACCCATATGGGATGCCGGCACTGCAGACAGCAGCTTTTACCTTCCATGCCACAGTGCCTGTCCCAAGGATTTTCATTTGATCAACATGGCTAAAGTTAGTTAGGCCTAATGAATAAAGGGGAGGTGTGGGTAGAGTAGGGGACTATGGAAAAGCCATCACATCTATAGAGGTGAAGCATCATTGTAACAAGTACTTCTGGGAGCAGCAACTTAGCCCAGCTGTTAAAACACCTGCTTCCTGTATCAAGAGCACCTAGGCATGATTCCTGGCTCTGGCTGCTGCCTGTCTGGATCCATCACCATCTGCTGTAGGCATCTGAGGAGTGAAAAAGTGGATGGCAGCTTGCACTCAAATACATAAATAAAAATTAAAGACAACAGTTTCTCACAAAAAGGAATCTATGAAACTACTTCTCTCCCAAAGAGACTGCTTAGCTAATCTAGTGATAATTCTGTATTTAAAAAAATCAGTCTTTCAATTCTCTCTCCAAATAACTGCCTAAAGAGTCAAACTGAGATAGTAAAAAAAACAAAACAAAACAAAACAAAAACCTCTTTAGCTTTCCTTATCATGCCAATGATGCTGAAGGGTAAAAAAAAACAAAAAAACAAAAAAAACAAAAACAAAAACAAAAAACCACAACCCTAACATTCAGGTATATTCCCAAACCAAACAAAAAACAAACAAAAAAACCCAAAAAGTAAGTAATACAGTTTTAGTTGAGGAGTTGTAACAATGTCACAAGGGGCTGGCCTTGTGGCATAGGGGGAAAAGCCACTGCACTGCCTATGGTGCTGGACATGGACACTGGTTCAAGCCCTGGCTGCTCCACTTCTGATCAGCTCCCTGGTACTGTACCTGGGAAAGCAGCGGGGGATGGCCCAGGTAGTTGGGCCCCTGCACCACATGGAGATCAGGAGGAAGCTCCTGGCTTTGGATCAGCCCAGCTCCAGCTGTTGTGGCCATTTGTGCAGTGAACCAGTGGATGGAAGACATCTCTCTCTCTTTTACACTGTTACTCTGCCTTTCAAATTTATCTTAAAAAGTCACAAACCTAAGAGAATTACAAACAGGGACACACAAACTATGCTAGAAAGATGCGATTAAAGGCCCAGTGCTATGGTGAAGGGTTTAAGCTGCCACCTGAGTCCAGCATCCCATAGAAGGAATGTTGGTTTGGGTTCTGGTTTTGAGTTCTGGCTGCTCTACTTCTCATCCAACTTCCTGCTGATACATTTGGGAAGGCAGCAGAAAACAGCTCAGGTCCTTGGGCCCCTGCCACCTCCATGGGAGGCCTAGAAGAAGCTCCTGGCTCCTGCCTGGCCCAGCCCCAGCCACTGTGGCCACAGGGGGAGTAAACCAGTAAATGAAGATCTTTCTCTCCTTATGTCACTCACTAAATCACCATCTAGACTGATACTAATAAAATGGGACATTTCCTGTTCTACCACCCATTCTACCCAGTTATCCCTCAAATGAGTTGTTCTTTCTGGTGTTCACATTGTAAATGCCAACTGAGGTGGCCAGGTTTTGAGTCTTGGCCCCGACTCCTGGTGGCTGTTTCTCACCTCTTTGTGCTTCTCCATGGTGGCGTAGAGCTTCTGTGAGAGGTCGTTGGAAACACTGGGCACCCCAGGCTTCTTCTTGCTGCCCCTGCTCAGGCTGCTCTTGTTTTTGCTGGTCTTTTTATTGTTCTTCTTTTTAGCATTCTTGCTGTCTCCCTTTGTCACCTGCAAGGGAGTACACAGGACACAAGAAAATGTCAAGTGTTTATTAAGAAGAAGTTACTTGGAAGTAACACTGAAGGCAAAAAAAAAAAAAAAAAAAAAGACTACTAGCTTTTGCTCTCCACTTATTTCAACTCCTTCAATTAGTATTCTAGAATTCTAAGGACTTACAAACCAAACCTCCACCATGAAAACCAATTAAAGGAATCTAAACAACAAAAATGTCAATTTTTCACTAGACTTTTTAAAGGCAACGCTAGATTCTATGCTAATAATTTTGCATATACTGTGAGGAACAACAGGCTAGATTCTCTGTGAGAGATAGGCAAAGCTTTGACTAAGGCATTAAAAATATTATCTGAAAAACCGACAGAAATAATGGTGGAGGGTGTTGAGAAAGAGATCTTCCACTGATGGTTCACCACCAACTGCAGGGACTCAACTATGGGATTTCAAGAGCAATGCCAGGGCTCTAGGTATGTTTTTGTGTAGCCTTAAGCGTGGTTTTTACATGTCAAAAGCTATGCCGGAGAGGCGAGGCCCTAAGGGTTTGTGTTCCAGTTCTCAACAGCTTCCTGCTTTACATCCCAGAAGGCAGCAGTACTTGGGCCCCTGGATGGGATTCTGGGCTCCCAGCTTCAGCCTGGCCCAGCCCTGGCTATTGTTAGCATTTGGGGAGTGAAGCAGTGGACGGAAAACTCTCTCTCTTTCAAAAATAAAAACTGGAAATAAAAAACAAAAAAAAAACAATTAAGTCAAAGTATAGTAACCTTTCTAATCCAACATTTGTCAAAGCTCAAAGACCATGGTGAAAAGATTAAGCTCTTTTCTGTTAAAATCACAGGTGAGGCTGGAAAGGAACCCCACGCCCATCCTTACATCTGTGCTCTCATTGCTGGTGTTTTCTTCTCGCTTCCTCTCTTCTTCCTCCTGTTCCAGTTCCTTAATGCTCTCTTCCAGAACATTGGGCCAGAAATCACCCTCAAAGTAAGGCAACTCCTTTGCGCTTGTTAACCGATCTTCGGTAGCTTGCTTAAAAATATCCTGTAAAAAAATCCACATACAAAAATTAGAATTACTATGTTTTCTCTTTAACAGCATTGATTAGTTATTGGTGGTTGTTTCTGTACTTATTGCCCTTTCTTTTTAATCTCATCTGGTCCAGTGAGCCCTGTTTCTGGCTATTTACAAATGACTTCTATGTTTGGTTCTCTAACTCTAAAAATTCCAAGATTGCACTAGATTGTCTGAAATGGCTGTGACTCTGCATATAGTGCACTAAAGACAAACTGGGCTGTTTGATATCTATTTGGGTTAAGGAGAATGGGAACTTTCTAATAAGATAAATTTCAAATTTTGCCAACTTATTTTTTTTAATCCTGAATTCATCCGAGCCTGATGTCTGATTAATTTACTGGAAACAGTTTAAACTTCTCTATAGAAAGAATGAATCAGCATTAATAAAATATTTTAGTTTAGAAAAAAACAAACAAACAAAAGCATTGATTACAGGAAACAGTCACAGTTAAGAAGAAACATGGAAGATGAAAATGTCTCTCAGACTTAAGGGTGAGGCATTCGGTGACTGCGCAGTGGAAAGGCCTGGCCTGCAGTCACGACGTCTGGTTTCTCTGCCTTCACAACCGAGCAGCTGAGCATCCTGCCGGAACAGTGCCGGGGCAGGACGGCCTTCGTTCACCATGGAGTGACCGTGATGGCAGACAGGCCTCCTCCACCCGTTCTCGAGGTGTCAGCAGCTTTAACTGAGAACCAGGCAATGTCCAGTTGGTTCAAGTTCATATCCTACCTCAGCCTATATTCATGAAGGTTACAAATAACACGGCATTACAGAAATATTTGATCCACAGTGCTTCAAAAAAGGATTTTTCTTTGAAAAATCTCATAGAAAAGAAAAATGTAAATTAGCATAATTTCATAAATTATATGTAAGAGACAGAACAAAGAAAAGACTGCTGATAAACGATACAGTGCAGAGCAGCAAGATCAGCACATTCCCAAAACTGTCATTTCCCTCCATGCACCAACTGACCTTGTAGTCGTGGACAATGCGCTCAGAAACTGCCTTGTCAAGCATTTTTTTGTACCATTCCTGCAGTCGCTTGGGCTTGGGTATCTTCTGGTCCGGAGGATGACAGTGGAAGATATAGTCATCCCCCTCACTTGGAGGACATGCCCAAATGTGCCCTGTCGTGTATCTAGGAACACAAGGGAGAGGCAGAGGCGTCAACTCTAGACAGAACGCTACACTTGAAACCAGAGATGGCACCAATACAGAAAACAATGATTTCTCACGATACATATACATATAAATATTGCAAATAAATACAGCAAGAGAACAAAATTTTTAGGCCAGAACTAGGGATGACTCCTAGCACTAATAAAGGATTTCATATTGCCTACTTTTTTTTTTTAGCCAAGAAAATGTTATTAAATTTAGTTGTGGAAGGGGTAGACTGTTTAGCCCTAGATTAAAAAATCTTAAGTTTGCATTTCTGAGACAAAATGAGTGCTACGCTGCAAAGAAACATAGACTCAACAATAGGGGCTAAGGGGCCGGTGCTGTGGCCTAGTAGGCTGAGCCTCCGCCTGCAGTGCTGGCATCCCATATGGGCGCCAGTTCGTGTCCTGGCTGCTCCTCTTCTGATCCAGCTCCCTCTCCCTACTAATGTACCTGGGAAAGCTGTGGAAGAGGGCTCAAGTGCTTGGGCTCCTGTACCCATATGGGAGACCTGGAGGAAGCTCCTAGCTCCTGGCATCAGATTGGCTCAGCAGCCATTTGGGGACTGAACCAGTGGATGGAAGACCTTTTTTTCCCTGTCTGTCCCTCCATCTGTAACTCTGCTCTCAAGTAAATAAAATTTTAAAAAAAGAACAACAGAGGCTAAGTCAAAGACAAACTGTTAAAACCAGCTGGAGGCAGGCGCCGCGGCTCACTAGGCTAATCCTCCGCCTTGTGGCGCTGGCACCCCGGGTTCTAGTCCTGGTCGGGGCACCGGATTCTGTCCCGGTTGCCCCTCTTCCAGGCCAGCTCTCTGCTGTGGCCAGGGAGTGCAGTGGAGGATGGCCCAGGTGCTTGGGCCCTGCACCCCACGGGAGACCAGAAGCACCTGGTTCCTGCTATCGGATCAGCGTGATGCGCCGGCCGGCACGGCCGCAGCGCGCTGGCCGTGGTGGCCATTGGAGGGTGAACCAACAGCAAAGGAAGACCTTTGTCTCTCTCTCTCTCTCACTGTCCACTCTGCCTGTCAAAACAAAACAAAACAAAACAAAACAAAACAACCACCAGAAACAAACCGGCTGGAAAAGGTGGTGAATGTTCTCAAGGACATATGTACTTGAGAGGTAAGGAAGTATTTCCACTGCTTAATTTGCTTTTGGTCTTGATAGAGGGGTATAAAAAGGATCAGACACAGTTTACGATTTCTGCCCTCTCTGGCCAGGCTGGTGTGGTGGTATACCAGCCTAAGCCATCACCTACAGCACTGGCATCCCATATGGGTGTTGGTTCCAACAGATCCAGCTCTCTGCTGTGTCCTGGGAAAGCAGTGGAAGATGATCCAAGTGCTTGGGCCCCTGAACCCACATGGAAGACCTGGATGAAGCTCCCGGCTTTAGCATGGCCCAACCCTGGCTGTTGTAGCCATCTGGGAAGTGAACCAGCAGATACATCTCTGTCTCTCCCTCTCTCTGAAACTCTTTCACATAAATAAATCAACCTTAAAAAACAAAACAGAAAAACAAGAACAAAAAAACCCGCTCTAACCTACCCATCCATCATCCAAAGTGAACAAAGTGAACCTGAAGTGGGATGGGCGGAACTGGAGAAGTACCAATCTCTTCCCACTGAAGAATAAAGAAGGGCTGGAGCCCCTAACTTCAAATGGGTTCCAACAAATTTAAAAGGACAGCTACTTATTGTACATCTTGACCTACATCTCACAATACAATAATTGTTTTTAAAAACATTATCAATATGCTTACCCCAATTTCTTGACATACTCTAAATATCCAATCAGGATTTCATGATAGACTGCAGTTCTCAAGCATTTAGGACGGAAGAAGTGAACACTGTCGAGGTAAGATATGTACACTCTCCTAGGTGAAGGAACACAGGTCACACAATGAGTCTGTGTTTTATGCAGCTAAACACCTTCCCTCTCTCTGCTCTTTGCTTGTGCTGTCACTTGTCAAGCTCACCCCAGACTAAGTAAAGGACTAGATTATTACCCTTTACAGAAGTTGACTGAGCCCATACTTCATGATATTTTTGGCACCAACCACTGCCTGGCACTTAATTGTATTTTCTGACAGATTTTTATTTGGGCCTTCAAGGTATTTTTGGAGACAAGAAATTTTCAACCATACCCTACCCTGTTTATCTGACATTCTTTCCTATAACTCTAATAGTCTAGATGTTAAGCCTGTCTGTGAAAAGTAGTGAGTTTGGTTTCTACTTCCACTTTCAGCCTGCTTTCTGTATCCTTTTCCACACACAAGTGGCGTTGAGCAGTCATTTTTTGGAGCAGTTTTATTATTAATGTTTCACTTTAACACTATTGGACACTTAAGATCCTGCATTTCTAAACCAAGTCCACCATATACTCTCTTGCTCCTTATTGCTCTTCCATCTATTGTAACTTAAAACTCCCACACAAAGAGAAGCTAGTCACAGTAATAAGGCAACCATACCTCTGGTTGGGTGGAGGGCAGTCAGAGCCATACTCTTGAACGTGCATTCCAAAGAAACACAAGTCAACACCGTCAATCTCTTCAAAGGCAAAGAGGGCTTTGGTTCGGTATGGAAAGGATTCTGCCATCTCTCCACTATCTACAAACCTATACAAGTCAGATCGGAGGGGAAAACCACAACATGCCTCATTCAGATTGCAATCACCAAAAGAAAGCACGTATAAGCAACTCTGCATTCATGAAAGAAGAGAAGAGAAATATCAGATACCTTGCTTTCATGCCTGGCTTGACTTCCACAGTTTTGTCAGAAGCATGAACTACTCTAACAGTGACCTCTCCAGACTCGGGGTGATTTTGCCGCCTCAGAAAGTCATTTACACGATTCTCCAGAAAGGTGCCAAGTCTGGTAGACGGCAACCCTAGAAACAGACAAGTTAAGTTACCAAGAGGCACATCTGTAACATCACTCTTAAGGTTCAAATGGCAACTGTGCTCTTTTCAAACAACAACAACAAAAAGGTAGTCAGTATATATCGATCATATCATACTAGCGCAGGGGCCATGTTAACTTCTTGGGTGTTGTTCCATTTTTGGTGTATTGCATTGTTACAATAGGTATGGTACTCAATATTCTAAATTTTTATTTGGAAAATATTTCAATTTTGGAAGTTAAAAATATACACCAATGAACATCCACATATACTTTGCACGGACTACAATGATATTTTAATAACAATGGTGGAGAATTACAGGAATCAAGAGCAACCACAAAATACTACAAGGCATGAAGAAAACTAAACCTGATACTTCAGTGAGATCGTCTGTATCAATAATGTGTGTAATACAATTTGACCTCTCCACCAGCGAAAACATCAGGTAAGGCTTAAAGGTGTCCTCTATAAATGCTAATAGAACACTCAAGGGATGGCAATTCTTATCAACCTCTGGCCTTTATTATGAAACAAGGAGAAATTCCCCAGTAAGAAAAACATGTGTCTTGTATATTTTACAATCCTTTTTTTTTTTGATAATTTTCTGCTTTTAGGTCTCAGGAATTTTACATCAAAAAGCACATTACAGTTCAGTTCTAAGTAGATCACAGATTTATTTTAACTCTGGCTAAATAATTATAATTAAAGTTAAAATAATTCATGTTGGATGGTTTCTTAACTAGGCTTCAGAGAAACTTTGCCAGACTTATCTGTAAGAAAGTAACTTACTTTTAGCAGAAAACTTGTTTTCTTTTCTAGTTCGTGCAGTTTTCTTTAAGCAGCCATCACAGACAAATCTAAAATGTAAACCAAGCTTTGCTTACACAACTCAGAGAAGCACTTAAAGAAGCATCTGTAACAAAACCCACTATTTGAGTAAAATATTCAAGAAACAACCTGGCAGAAATCTCTCTACATAGCTAACAAAATGGGAACACACGCAATATACATAGAACTTTCAGAAATTAGTACAACAAAAAGACAACCTAATGGGAAAACGGTAATAGACAGGAAGAAATGTGAAGGGCAAATAAACTGATTGCAGAGATTACAAGCGAAGATGGGAGCTCTGTGCTGCCAATCACACGGGCACAGGTGCTGACACGGGGATGCACTGAGAGCAGGACTAACAGGTGCACAACGTGCACACATCCCTCCGTTCCCGCAACTGCTTACAACGTGTGTACAGCAGCATCTCATGAAAGGTGCCCTGGGGATCCTGCCCCGCGAGAGTGCCCGAGTTCTCAGCTCTCCTTCCCACTCCCACTCTGCTGAGCCTCATGCTGCAGGGGCAGAGGACAGCAAGTCCTGGAGTCCCTGCCACCCACTTCAGGGACCTGGACTGAAATGGCAGCCGTGCATGCATCTGGGGAGGGAACTAGTAGTCGGCAGCTCTCTAGGCATCACTGCCCCTCAAATAAATATGAATGTCCATAATCTATGAGGTAAGAATAAAAAATTCAGAACATTACGTGTGAACAATAAAATTATGAATGTGCATAGAAAAGGTCTGTAAACTGTAAACTGTTGGCCATGGTTATTCTTGCGGCAATCTGAGTAAGAGGGGAGAAGGCAAGACCTTCACTATTTCCTTTACTCTGAAATTTTAAAGTATTAGAATAAGAAAAAGCAATCTTAATAAATTAATTAAGGAGTTTATCTCTAACCATCAGATCCCAAATTGTAAGAATTACTTAGAAGTATCTTAGTCATTCCTATAAAGTGTGTGATTAAGGCAAGTACTAACTAAAAAGGTGCACTTAAAGACAAGTCTCACTGAAAACTGAAATGTAGCTACTGCCATTTTCACAAAATCCGTCAGTTCCCCTCTCCCATGACCACCGAATCAACATCAACAATCAGAGCAGGAGAGGAACAGAAGCAATGTGGTGACTCCATCCTACCAAGAGGTACTGTGACCCAGACCCCGCCCCCCCGACTTGGGAACACAGCCAGGAAGCCTCATTCGGGGACAGGAAGAGTCAGGACACCATGACTACAGCTCTGCAGCTTCTTGTCTTCACTACTAGCAGACAGTCCTTACTCTGATCACTGCTTAGTGTGTGTTTTCTGCAGTAGCAACAGAGTTGTCCCCTTTGATGCCCTGTCCTCCTAATTTTTCTATTGTAATACAAATAAATTCAAAATCTGCCAAATTTAATCACATCTAATACCTGCTTGCTACTTTCCAGATGCCTTATCTACCAGGTTTACTTTTGATGTACAATAGCCCCCCCCCCCCAAAAAAAAAAGAAAAAGAAAGAAAAATGTATGAATTGAAGAATGCATGCAAATAAGAGAAAGATCTATTTTTTATTTTCAGATTCTAGGACTTTTAATGTGTTAAAACTGGACTGTAACGACCCTTTCCCAATCAACAGAAAAACTGTTAAAGACAGTAATTGTTGAAGAAATGATAGTCACTGCAAAGAAGACCTAAGCCTCACCCCACTGGCCAGATGATCTCATGATGGAGGGCACATATCTGGTGCATCTTTCTTCCACACTCGGTACACTCTACGAACCTGGAGGTGCAAAGCGATTCCAGCATTAATCCCAGATCTCTAACCAACCGTTTCCTGTGATTCCTGACGATGCAAAGATAACTAAGGTAAAAAAGTCTAATGAATTGAAAAAATTGTTTTAACCAAATTTTTACTTTTAAAAGAGTTCTTTAGTGTTATGAGCAGAGCAAACTGCAAAGAGAAAATTCAGTCATTAAATCTGACTGGAAAGGAGATGAGAAAGATTACTTGCTGTTAAAACTTATGAGCAACGGCCAGCGCCGCGGCTCACTAGGCTAATCCTCCACCTGCAGTGCCAACACCCCGGGTTCTAGTCCCAGTTGGGGCGCCGGATTCTGTCCCGGTTGCTCCTCTTCCAGTCCAGCTCTCTGCTGTGGCCTGGGGAGGCAGTGGAGGATGGCCCAGGTGCTTGGGCCCTGCACCCGCATGGGAGACCAGGAGGAAGCACCTGGCTCCTGGCTTCGGATTGGCGCAGTGCGCCAGCCATAATGGCCTTTTGGGGGATGAACCAACAGAAGGAAGACCTTTCTCTCTGTCTCTCTCTGTCTAACTCTGTCAGAAAAAAAATAAATAAAACCAACAACAACAACAAAAAAAACAAAACAAAAAACCAACTTATGAGCAACGCCATCCTACTCTTTTTAGGACACATAGGAGTACTGCATTTTTCAGGGCTCCAGGCTTCAAAAGGTCTCACTATAAACTGAAGGAGTATGAGTTATGGCCTGAAAATGCAGAAGGAACAGGGCTGGAACACATCGTGGCCAGCAGAGGTAACTTGGTGCTTCACTTAGGCCCATGAAATGCCCAAACATTAAGTTAATTTAGTGGAACATACATGAGTACTAACTGAATGTAGACAAGCATCCTTAGTACTGGAGTGTCTTTCACATTTCTGCTGGCTATGGTAGACATGTTACGTGCATTTAGGTCACTGAAAACAACAGGGGCCAGCATCGTGGCATTACCCAGTTAAGCCAATGCCTGCAATGCCGGTATCCATTATGGGCACCTGGTTCAAGTCCCAGATGCTCCACTTCCAACAAGCCATGGAGGATGACCCAAGTCCTTGGGTCTCTGCACGCATGTGTGAGGACTGAAGAAGCTCCTGGCTTTCAGCCTGGCCCAACCCTGGCTGTTGCTGCCATTTGGGGAGTGAACCAGTGGATAAAGATCTCTCTCTCTGACTCTGCCTTTCAAATAAATAAATCTCAAAAAAAGAAAACAATAAAAGAACTACTTACAGTTCAGGATCCAGTGTGTCGTTTTTTCTCTTTGAAAACTGTTCTTTATTTATTGTACTAAGGAAAAAAGATGGACGTAATGAGAAAAATGAGCACTCTGATCACGGTTCTAATCAAGATGAACAAATATCATCCTATAAATGGATCACTTTAGATCTTCTAATAGGAGCATACATAATCAGGTATATTCTGTTTTAAGACTTATAATTTCCCCTTATAGGATATTTTTTATGACTCTGTGTTCATAGATTGAGTTATAAAATGGGATTGTATGAGGGGGAAGCAAACCACCTCTTAACAACAGTATTTTTCAGGAAAGTCTTAACTTTTTATATCAACAAAAAATTTCAACATTATTAAAATATAGCTGCATCTTGGCTTCCAAGGGAGACTGATTCCATGATACCACAGATACCATTTAAATCAAATGGTGTGGTATTTGCAAATAACCTATTCCTGTATGCATTGTAATTTCTTATCTAGTATGCTATGTAGACACTCTGTATGCAGTGTTATTTAGTGAATAATGACAAAAAAAAACAAAACCAAAAAAACCCCTCCAACACTACCACAAAAACAAAACAAAACAAACACCCCAACTACACGTCCACAGTGGAAGTAACACTGCCCCTCACCCTGGAGTATTTCTGACCCTAGGCTGGTTGAATCCATGGATGTGGAACCTGCAGATACAAAGGGCCAACTGTCCACTTCAGGTTCTTACAGGTCCCTAGATTGGGAAGTCTGTGTTTCACAGTGCTTCATTTAGAATTTCACATGGCTTCCCATCGTCTTAACATCTTCTACCCAGAACCAACTTTAGAAAGCTAAATTTGACTGGATCCTGCTTACAAAAATGTAGACATGTGCACATCTACACAAGTTAAAGCCTAGAGATCCACCCATCTCTGTAGCATCTTCCTGAATGGCTAAGGACCATCAATTCAGGATGCAATCTGAAGAGCAGCAGCACCAGACAGACCTGGGAGCTGGTCAGAAATGCAGACTCGCAGTCACTACTGGCACAGACAGGGAGAACCAGTAGGGGGTTTGTTTCTATACTCTTCAGAAAGATGCAGAGCTGTAAGTTGTAGAACATTTGGTCAGCCAGGCCAAACTGTGCATCACTGGGGCTGACCCCTCTGGTTCTGGAAGGAGTCAGAACAGCTCAGAAAAGCTCAAGGTTCCCACTATCTCGTCTCCTACACCAGCACCCAGCCTCCAACTGTACCGTATTTCAGGAGACTGAAATGGAAAATGCAACTTTACAACCCAATTTGGAAAAATCTAACTATGTTTTTTCAGAAGCCCTGTTTCTTTTTTAAATATGGAACACTTTATGAATTTGCGAGTCATCCCTTGCTTAGGGGCTGTGCTCATCTCTATTTTGCTCCAATTTTAGTATATGTGCTGAAGTGAGCACAGAAGCCCTGTTATTCTAGTAACACAATTCCCTATTTCTGTGGAATGCTCTCAACAGCTTCTGTTTATTTATAGTAAATATGAATCTACAAGAATATTAAAATTGCCAAAGCAGTTTTTTCTTTGTAAACCAAGTTTGAAATGCAATATTTAACTACATCTTAAGAGAATATAAGTAATATTAGTTTAGGGTATATGCTTGAAAATTTTTCTTGGCATTTACCAAATGTTAACGAGTGAGTTTGCCTAATTGAGTCAGTTAAGCCTCTACATGTTAAATTCTATTCGCTGTTATGGCTATTAACATATTCTGTAAGCCTACAAGAGAAGGGTGCTTGTTAACGCAATCCTCCAACTCGAAGCACTTCGTTATGGAGTGCTCGTGCACTGATCATTCAGGGAAGCTGCTTGCTCTTTCTCTGAAGAAATCCTCACCACCTGGAAGCGGACGGTCAGCGCGGGCCTCCTCTCTGGTCATCGCGAAGAGGACATGCTGTTGTGGTGGGTGTGTGCTCTACCTGTGCTGGTCACTACTACAGCCACCAGCCACAGGTGGTTGCTGAGCACTCAAAATTTAAATAGTGCAACAAAGAAGCAATTTTTAATTCTACTTTTATTTATTTCTATTTAATAGAAATCTGTGGCTAATGACTCCCTAAGCTGGACAACATAGCGCAAGACCATTTAGAAAGAAGCCTAAGCACAATCCCCTAAGATCAAGCAGACAAGCAAGGTCATACTTTTCAAGATAATGCAGTTACTTACGTTTGAGGCTGGGAAGGGTCATCCCCCAAAGAAACGCTCTCCCCTTGGATTTCATTGAAACACTTCTCACAGAAATGATACCTGTCGGCAAGAAGGCCATACTGGGGTGAACTGTTCCGTTCACACAACACAGCCCAAGCCAAGCAACGAAGCCACCAATCACAGCAGGCCAAGGAAGGGACGGGAGCAGAGAGCAGGTCATCAACGGCGACAAGGACATTCAATGATGCAGATTTATGGGCCCCACAGTTTGGGTTTTGTTTTTTGTTTTTGTTTTTTTGCAATCAAAGCCAAGTGCAGACAACGACAAGCATGAGGGAGAAAAAAAAAAAACACAAAACAAACGAAGAAATGAGGGATTGCAGGACAACAAAAAACATAAAAGCAAGACAGTACAACACAAAGCAGAAAGCCAAGGCAAAGCTCAGATTAGCATTAAATATCTCAAATGGGATTACAGTAGCAAATGATTACAGCAAATAAAAACAAAAACGCTTCACTTACACAGACCCACACCCTTTTATTTCAGCAATTAATGCTACTTGATCTAAATAATCAAGAGGAGGAGGGGAGAGACACTGTGGGGCTACTCTGCTACTTAAAAAGCCCATCATGGCACTTCTTCCTGCTTCCAAGAAGAAAAAAAAAATCATCTAAAAAGCACCACAGACTCAAAAAAACAAAATTTCTATTTGATCCCAAAGAAGCCACAAATAAAATAAGTGTTTTGCACTGAAAAGTCTGCATAATCTGTTTAAAAAAATGCAGTGGTGTTTGCTTGTATATGATTAAACATATCTCAGTACAAAGAACACTGCAAATTGCTGTTAAAAAAATCCAAAAATATTGTCAAATTCTAACAAGTTTCATGCCAGTTACTTGTTTTTGAACATAAGCTGCTTTTAGCAACTTTAGAACCATTTTTATGAAATTTCAATGAGTAAAAATGGTATTCTAATGCTTAAAAAGCACTAGCAGTACACCTAATTCATCACAAATAAAACAAAGATTAAGTGACTTTTCAGTGGTAGAAATGCATCTGTATCACACAACTTCAATAAAAACCAAGAGCACGAGTTTACTATTACTAAATTAGGGTATTAATCGTCCAGCCTTGCTGCTACTGTATTACATGTGCAAACAGATCCCTGTACAAGCTACTCTACAGGCTGATTACTAACATTACTAACAGGAGACAACCATGGGGCAGAGATCCGTGAATAGGAATTCATGCGATTACAACCACTGACTGGGCGAGAACGAGCAGCAGTGCCTAGTCTGTAAGAACTCTTCCCTCCTGTCACGTGCCACGTCTCTGCAGGGCAAAGTCAGGGAGCAGAGGTGTTTTTGGAAATTTCCCTTTACATTTGCTTACTGAAGGAAAGCAAGTACTATGCAATCCTGCTTTCATATATTCTGAGGAGAACAACTTACAGAAAGGAAATACTCCCAAAAAGCTGTCTAAAAAGCTTCAGGGAAAAGTTTTCTAGGGAGTCTGAAAATTTCCTGTTTTGCTATAGTCTGTGGTGCTCAACAAAGGCACAGTGGATAGAGAAGCAGGGCCTGGAATGCGGTCCCATCTGTGCCACCAGGAACAAAGT
The DNA here is from genome assembly GCF_051225735.1 of Oryctolagus cuniculus. Classification (NCBI taxonomy): domain Eukaryota; kingdom Metazoa; phylum Chordata; class Mammalia; order Lagomorpha; family Leporidae; genus Oryctolagus; species Oryctolagus cuniculus. The sequence goes on along the minus strand of NC_142877.1, from coordinate 117,348,034 downwards.
TACTGAACTCCCCAAGGCCCGAGTCTCCTCCCTTATGAAAAGAAGGGCCTAGACAACTAGTGCAGGCTACTTTGCACCAGAAAATGCTCTAGTTTTGCAAACAACAAAGCTCGTGCCACACAGAGTTCTTCAAGCCAGTTACATGTGACTGAGGACTGTCTGTGGGCTGGTCCATCCGCACGCAGGCCCCAGACATGCGGACACACAGACCATGGCCCACAGGTGGTTGAGCTTACCTATTCTGGTAACTGTAGTAAGTGGCATCACGAGGGATGGTGCACAACTGTTTGCCGTAGCAACACAGTGTCTGTGGAGAAAACTCCAACTGCAAAAGAAACCATTTGTTAAAGAGCACAGAGGCCTGCAGCACGAGCTACACCAGTCACAACAGCAATTCAGGAACAAACGTCCTCCTGACGCAAAGTGGGCTATTCAGCTTCCAAAACCCATTCTAAGTTTACTGCTCTGATTCCACCATCCTGAGGCTGGCCTAGCAGTCACATTCTTTTCTCTCCTTTCTGCAGACTCCAACAAGACCCAGGGAGCTCAATACTGTGACTTGGTGTGCACAGGAAAACCAGTACATGCTGGACAATGTGCACAGACCAGTGAACAGAAAATCCCTCTTCCAGATGAACTTAGTCTGATGATTTAGAATTCTAACTTGGTCAGGTTTTCCTTACAACGTGCACCAGTGAAAAAATGTCTTTATAGAAAGCTCATTCTATAGAAACAGACACTACAATGGTGTGCGAGTAAGTGCAACTGACGCCTCAGGAGCACGGCTCTATCAGAGCCAGAAGCAGAATCCTCTCAAACCCCAGTCATCACTTTATTCTACCTAAAGATATCTTCAGAGAATTAAAGGCAGGTCTGGAAGCTCTTTCTTACCTTTCTGCCACAACAGTATCCAAGGCTTTGCATGACAGGATCAATTTCTTGTTCGAAGACTTCAGACAGCTTGGAGCAGTATTTGTATACCCGCGACGTTTTCCGGTTATATAACCAGGCATTGTTGAACATAAGCCAAATGTCATCAACATACTGCCAGGGCTCCTGATACTGTCCTGTATCTAACTTCCTCTTGATGGTAGACAGATCCATGGGGCTCTTCACAATATCAAAGTAATCCTAGAAGAACAAGCAACACCAGACATTACCCAAGAGTCTCAGTATTTTAGGGCAGATGGGGCTGGTCCTAGCTGATTCTAGAAGCCAGTAACTCCCACATGGGTGACAGAGGCTCAAGTAAAAGGGCCATCTTTCTTTGCCTGCCCAGGGACATTGGCAGGGAGCAGGATTGGAAGTGGAGCAGCCAGAACACACAACCAGCACTCCAATATGGGATGCTGGCACTGCAGGTGGCAGCATAACGCACAGTACCCACATGCTGGCCCCTAAAGTTAACTTTAAAAACAGACAAAGCTGAGGCTACCATTTGGCCTGGCAGTTAAGATGCTGGTTGGGATCACTGAATTCCCTATCAGAGCCTATGGTTTAATACCTGACTCCAGCTACCCGGTAATGCACACTCTGGGAGGTAGCAAGTGATGGCTCAAGTAGCTGGGTCCAGGGCTGGTGCTGTGGCACAGTGTGGTTAAGCTGACACCTGTGGCACTGGCATCCTGCATGGGCACTGATTTGAGTCCCTGCTAATGCACCTGGGAAAGCAGAAGATGGCCCACGTACTTGGGACCCTGCATCAATGTGAAAGACCCAGAAGATGCTCCTGGCTTCGGCCTGGCCCAGCCCTGGCTGTTGCAGCCATTTAGGGAGTGAACCAACAGATGGGAACCCCCCCCCCCCCAACACTGCCTTTCAAATAAATAAAATAAATCTTTACCTGCCCACAAATTTCCATCACTTAATGAATGGGTAAAGAAAATGGGATCTATCAAACAGTGTAATCACTGGGCCATAAATAGGACTGAAATCCTGACATCTGCATCGTGAATGCACCTTGAGACAAACAAGCACAGTGTGCACGTTTCCATTTCACGAAACATCCAGAGACAGAAGGTAAATGGCGAGCACACAGGTTGGCCGGTGGAGTAACTACTGCAGGAGGAATTGACAAGTGACTGCTAACGAATATGGGGTTTCTTTCTGGGATTGATAAAAATGAATTAAAGCTGTGGTTATGGCTGTACCACTCAGAATATGAGTTCTATCTCAGTAGAGCTGTACCAAATCAAAAGAAAAACAACTCAGAAGTACACCAAATACTCACAGGGATTCCAAGAAGCTGAGGGTCCACAGGCTGACGAAAGGGAAGGGACTCTGGATCCTGGCGGTAAAGTGCCTCCAAGGTTGGCATCAGTGCCTGTCGTAGTTCTTCTGGTTTGAAAACTTTAAAAGTAGATTTTAAATGTTATCCATCATACAAAAAATTTACAAAACATTCAAGTTGAAGCCCTAAAAGGATCTCAAGAACAGCCAAACTAACTACAGCATCCTCAGGCAAAAAGGCTCCACACTTCTGAGCTGTTTTTTTTTTTTTTTTTTAAGTTTTATTTATTCTTCTGAAAGTCATAGTTATGGGACAGGGATAGAGATAGAGGGAGAGAAAGGGAGGAGGAGGATGAGGGAGGAAGAAAGGGAGGGAGTGAGAAAATGAGAGAGAGAGAGAATTAGAGATAGATATTATTTTCCATCCACTTGTTCTCTTCCCAGATGGTCATAATGGCCAGGGCTGGGGCAGGCCGAAGCCAAGAGCTACTTCCAGGTTTCCCACAGGGGTGCAGGGGCACAAGCACTCAGGCCACTTTCTGTTGCTTTTCCTAAGCCATTAGCAGGAAGCTGGATTAGAAATGGAGCAGATGAGACAAAAACCAGCACCCATATGGGATGCTGACGTTGCAGGCAACAATTTTACCCACTATGCCACATTGCTGGCTCCTAACAGCTCCTACTCTTGCCTCAGGTCGTGTCACCTTTGTTTTTCTTTCTTTCTTTTCTTTTTTTTTTTTGACAGGCAGAGTTAGACAGTGAGAGGGAGAGATAGAAAGGTCTTCCTTCTGTTGGTTCAGCCCCCAAATGGTCGTTACAGCCAGTGTGCTGTGCTGATCTGAAGCCAGGAGCCAGATGCTTCCTCCTGGTCTCCCATGGGGTGCAGGGACCAAGCACTTGGGCCATCCTCCACTGCACTCCCAGGCCACAGCAGAGAGCTGGACTGGAAGAGGAGCAACCGGGACAGAATCCGGCGCCCCAACCGGGACTAGAACCTGGTGTGTTGGTGCTGTAGGCGGAGGACTAGCCTAGTGAGCCACGGCGCCGGCCTATGTCACTTTTGAACACTTTTCAAGGCTCAGCTAATTTTTCAGTAAGAAATTCAATTAAGGTTGACCTAGCCAAGTAAAAACAGAATCCAAATTCTTCTGAAAGTTCATGAAAAGATTTCCCAAAATAATAGGCTAAAAGATACTAGCAGTGAGGGTGGCTATCCTGCAAGAACAAAGTCGTCTTTCAGGTCAGCAGTATCTGACAAGTTAGAAGTGAGATGTCGCAGTGCTCATCATTAAAAGAATTAGAAGCAATGGATGAAGGAAAGAGACCCTCATCAACATGCCTGGTGCTACACAGCTGAGAAAGAAACACTACTTCAACGGCAAATTAGGATGAGGTCTAAAAAAGAGAACTCCACTGCTGTCACTGCAACAATGGACGTAGCTGCTGGACTTAAGTTCACATGTCTTCACAAGGGCGTATCTGTTAGGCCCGTGACTACGCTTCACCTTTAAGGCGAAAGGTAAGGTCATGAATAAAAACCAGACTACGCAGGCAGCAGAGGCTTGTGTCTCACACTGGGGCTGTGCTCAAAGTAAACAGACTTGATTAAACTTATTAGACATGCTGGGCGAAGAGAGACTGCGTCTGCTACAGTCTGCAGTAATGTACATGAATCTTATTTTTAAATAAAAATAGTCATTTTTAAACCTGAAATTTTATAGCAAATTTTATTAACACTTCATTTATTTTAAAATTTTATTTGAAAGGCAGAGTGACAGAAAGGAAGAGACAGAGATCTTTCCTCTGCTGGTTCACTCCCCTACATGGCCACAGTGGCTGGGCTGGGCCAGGCAGAAGCCAGGAGACTGCAACTCCACCTAGGTCTCCCACATGGGTTTCAAGAGCCCAAATATTTAGGTCATCTTCCTCTGCTTTCCCAGGCTTGTCAGCAGGGAGCTGGATTGGAAGCAGAGCAGCTGGTGGCTCACCTGAACTTAAAACCGGTCCCTAACAGAACACTTTCATATATATCATCTCCAAGAGCCAGCAGACTCACCCTTAAGATACACCCTACCTGTGCCACTTGCAGGGTTACTAGGGTCACAGGAAGCTCTAGTCCCTAAGCACATCAATAAATCTCCATGGGAACTGTCTGAATGGAGAACTCTACAACAGTTTGGCCTGAGCAGCTAGCCTTACTCCCCTCCCCTTCAGGAGAGATCCTGCCTGGGCTGTCTGGACTTGTATGCTGGCCTAGGCACCGAGTAATCCTGGTGTGTGTTGAACCCTCACGCAGTTGAATGATATTATTAAGAACATCTGAGTACTTAGCCCATAGAAGGAGAAGGACTATCATTAGTGTTATTACTTCCTGCAGCTTAGTCAAGAGTATTATTAACAATTTCTTTTTGAAAAAGTAATTTCCAGAGAATGCTAACCACTGAACCTGAAAAAATGAGGGTATAACTAACCCAGTGGTTGCAGCAAGTGCATCTACCTTAAGGAAAGGAACTTTTCAACATCAAAGTCCAAGCTCACAGCCCTAATGGTAACGAAATCACACTAACTGCAACTTTCAGGACCCAAGAGGGGAGGGAGAGACTTACTCTTTTTCTTCGACTGGCCAGGAGCTGGAGATGACTGGGGGGCGGAAGTACTTGGCTGGTCGTCATCTTCTTTGATTTCGGTTTTTAACTCAGTGCCTCTCTCTTCTGTTTCTGGAGGCTCCACTTTACAGTCCTCAGCTTTGCTCTAAAAACGTGTGGCAGATATTTTTAGTATTCCAAAGGTATCCAATTGGGGAGCAGTAAGATCACTGTCATCACATCCTTTATTCGCCCCATGGACCTATCTTAACAACCTTTCTCACATGAAATCAATGCACCGAGACCTAATTATCAAAATGCTTTTCTCAAACACTGATTTTTAAAACTTAGGCTCCCCAGCTGGGGTCCTATGCAAACCCTGGGAGCAGCGGCCCTGTCCTCACCTCTGGGACATCCTCTGGTGGAACAGCTGCTGGTTCTGGCTGGTCCACCTCCATCTTAGCCTCCACCTTTACTTCCTGTGCAGGCTGCTTCTCAGGGACAGCCTGAGCGTTCACCTCTGCACTGCTCGTGCTGGGAGGGTTTGACGCTTGCCCTTCAATGCTCACAGTCGGCTGGGAAAGCTGGGCAGAAACAGGGAAACAGGACAGATTTGCCAACAACATATTCAGAATAAACCACATACTGGGGGACTAGTGTCATTTCTCTCTGTACACTGCACCTTCCTTAATTATACTTGAGGACTTTTCAATACTGGCCAGCCAGCTGAGACCGAAGCCGCCAGCGATGGTTTCGTTAGTCATCATCAATTCTGGGCAGTGTGTGAGCAGAGGAAATGTCACAGGTGCTTCTCTCCGAGAAGCTCCTATTTAAAGAGACATGGAAACTAAAAGAACATAAGAATGACAAGCTGTCTCGTTTGCTCTTCAATCTGTCCTTGCAGAAAAGCAGAGGACAAATATGCTGAACTCCTCTACAGAGTTGGTACTCTCAATCATTACACTGTGACAGGGTTACTGGCAATCCACATCTATTCCCTGCATCTTCCAGCAAGAAACTACATAGCAAGGCAGTGTTTTCTGGAGCAATCCCATAAATAACAAAATAACTGGGCTTCAGACTCCTCTCTGCAGGCTGCCATTCCTTGTGGATCAGAGGGGCCCACAGCTAGATGTGACTTGGTCTCTCTGTGAACAAACTAAAAGATCAGTTTCGGGGCCAGCACTGTGATGTAGAGTGAGTAAAGCTGCTGCTAGGATGCTGGCATCCCATAGGAGCACCAGTTCGAGACTCCCCTGCTCCCCTTCTGATCCACCTCCCTGCTAATGTGCCTGGACAAGCAGAATATGATCCACGTGCTTGGGCCCCTGCACCCACATGGGAGACCTGAAAGCAGCTCCTGGTTTCTGGCTTTGGCCTGGCTCAGCCCTGGCTGTTACAGCCATATGGAGAGAACCAGCAGATGGAAGATCTCTCTAACATTGCCTTTCAAATAAATAAAATAAATCTCAAAAAAATATATAGCATCAACGATCAAGGTAGAAAGAACATCCTAGCCTGTTAACAATACACAGGTTCAATTTTTAAGGATTCAACTACTAGACAGGAATTTAGATTTTTACTCTACACATAATCAGCCTCTCACAAGGAAGCTGTAGAGATTTAGGTCTGTATTTCTTGTCTCTTTACCATGACTTTGTTAACCTTTGTTAGGGCCAGAGATTCAATCTTTGAGTACTGAACCTTAAAACGTTAGAAAAGGGTTTTTAAATATATGTTAAATTCAGGAGGTACACTAACTGTCACACTAAGGAAGCAAGAGGGGCCTCTTACCTCTTGCTATGCTCTATGCTTTTAGGCCCCAGAATACTACATGGCATACAATAATGAAAGACCTAAACAAAATCTTTGAGTTCCTACTACGTTAAGTACTATCGAAGGCAGTAAGAGTAGGGGGGGCAATGTTCTTAATCAAACATTCCATTCCACTTATGGAGACAACAGTAAGAGATGAATCATGGAATCAAAAATGGCACAAAAGTAACACAATATTACATTAGCGCTGAAACCGTTCCACTGAAATGCAAACCTCCGCTTACCGGAGTGGCGGGCTGCGGAGGCAGCAGTGGCACCGTCGGGGTGGGGACCGAGGCTGCTGTACTCTGCTGAGAGCGGGGCTGCTGGGGCTGGTCGGCTGGAGGAGCAGCAGGGAGCGACGGCTGCACTTGGGGAGGCAGCTGTGTTGTGGGCGGAGTAGGTGTCTGTCTCGGAGGAGGGTGCAGAGCCTGGGGCTGTGGCCCGGCCGGCATGGCAGGAGGTGTAGGGACAGGGGCTGGGATCCCTGCTGCTGGTGGCTGCTGGGCCCCTATGCTTGGAGGAGTGTGGTGAGGGGTCGGGGTACGACTAGGTACAGGAGATGGTGAATTCTGATGCAGAGGGGGTTGTGCCAGAGGGGGACAGTGCATGTGGCTTCCTTGAGATCCTGGAGGCATTATAGGCGAGTTTACTGGGCAGGAAGAACCAGATATTTGTGCCTGTTAAAATGAAGTCATTAAGATGATAATTCAAACAGAATGAAGGAAAATTTACATAGGCAGATAGGCATTTAGGACACAAACTAATTAAATGTAAAATAACAACACAGGGTTAAAACCCTCAAATTTAAATTATGTGTTACTTTTTTAACAAAGCCATTGTTATACACATAATTATCTCTTCATATCCAGAATACCCTAAATCCAAAAGTGTTCATATTTTTAAACATCACCCACTATTTGCTGCCACTCTTCCGGGCAAAAACCTAACAGAAGATTCACAAATCCCCTCCCCCTCCCCCATCCCCATAAGGGCAAAGGTCCCCTTGTGAGACATACTTGAGACACTGGTACTTGACCGCTGGGTGGAGCCAAAGGCATATTTGCTACATTCATTCCCTGTGATGAGAACTGAGACTGTGGAAGAAACTGGCTCTGGCTGGTAGGCGGCTGCATGCGAGGCCCATAGCCCATAGGCTGCAAAAAAACACAAAGTACCAAACTGCTTCATTACGATTCTTCTATCACAATTGGAATCATCCATTAATTTGGCCCTGCTGTCAGGTTGACTGGGCAGAGAAAGAGAAGAAAGGAAAACAGGTAAAGGGAGGGGCAGGGAGAGAGAGGAGAAAAGTGGTGAAGAACTGACTTTTACGCCTAGACCATGGGGATGGTCTCATGTCATGGCTTCTCTAAGTTACAGGAGGATGGGGACACACAGCGCTCTATCTGGAACTAACAGGAAAAGAGCTAGCCATTTCTTTGAACACTCTAAGTTAAGTGAAGGACCAAAGCACAACATCCTGGGCTCTTTGCTCACTGTAAGTGGCATGGCAACAGTAAAAATTTTCAGATTCCATGTGTGGGAAAAGAAAAGTAAAACCCTTACAGGACGTGGCTGAATCTAGCACCATTCATGGCCCACAATTGCTCTTGGATTGTTTCCTTTAACAGATGATGGAAATCTGGATTACCAAAAGCAAAAATCTCAACCAGTTAAAGAAATGCATCTGCCTTATAGATTAACATGAGAACTAGGATTCCTTGCTGAATGTTGCCAGCTGTGAAAAGTATCAATGCTGCAAAACCCTAAAAAGGCTCAAGAAACAGAGGTGCCAGGTAACTAGCAGGACAGGGTGAGGGCTGGGCCAATGTCGGTTAAGAGTCTGGGTATGCTCAGCATCTCCACTTCAGTCTCTAGAACCAGGCAATGGCTCCCCCATTGCTCTTATCAAAGATCCACAGTTCACTGCCTGGAAGAGAAGGTAATTATTATGGAGGAGAGGTAAACTGAAAAAAAGTGGGGAGGCTACTGGACATGCGGACTCCAAAGAGAGGGTACTGGCTGCTTTTTGTCAACTTTCTAATGCTATGATTTTTACAACTATGAATAGTATTTGCTTGGATGTGAGCCTTTTTTAGTGTTTATTTTACACAGACTGACTTGTTTGTAATCAAGACACTCTACTCTTCTTCACATGAACTTCCATCACATTATATCCTCGCACACTGTAACACCCTTTCCTCAGACTGCATCACCAAGTCCCTTAGTAATTATTTCTGTGGGATTTCTAACTATTGTTAAGTGAAAGAGATAAGCAGAAGAGATTTCAGCATTTGTTTCCCATTAGTAATAATTATTCCTGTCACTCCACCTCTTTAACATAATGCAACTATTTAGTCTCATCTCTGAAATACATATAATCATCTATATTAAGGGCAAAATACAACAATTAAAATGTAACAACAAGCTCTTGTATTTTGTGTCTAGGCAAGTATGAGAAGTTTTGTTCTTGAAGCAAAAACAAGAATTTTTAGAAAACCCCTATAAAATCCAAACAGATTACATAAAGAAATCAAACCAACCGGGTTTAGAGCTCCAGGCTGAGCCAACTGTCCATGGTGCTGAAGTGGAGAGGTTTGCCGGGGTCCAATAGGGGGCTGGGGCATACTCATCTGGCCAAATTGATTCAAACCTATGAATACATGCAGAGTATAAAATCTCAGCACCCTTCTGGAGAATAAGAGGCACTATTCCTCTATCTGGTCACCATTTATCAAAACTAGTAACTCATTCTTCCCGGTTATAAAATTTACCAGATGGTGGTGTTATCCGAGGCATCATCTGGTTTGGCACACTGCCGCGGATCATAGTTGGGTCAGGGAGAGGACCATCTAGGGCAGAAAAGAGAAATAAATTAAGGAAGTCCCTGCATTGGCTGCCCTTTACTGGAAAACAAAATATGGGCAGGTGTTTTGTGTAGTAGTTTAGATGCCACTTGGGGAACCGGTGTTGCGGCGTAGTGAGTAAAGCCGCCACCTGTGACACTGACATCCCATATAGGCACTGGTTTGAGATCTGGCTGCTCCACTTCCAATTCAGCTCCCTGCTAATGCACCTGGGAGGGCAGTGGAAGAGGGCCCAAGTGCTTAGACCCCTGTACCTACATGACAGACCTAGACCGAATCTATGCATTTAAGGGAACAAACCAGCATTTACACTCACACCAATAGCACAGTCCATCCAGCGTGAAGTTTCTGCACAGTCTCCAACAACCATTTCATCCTTCAGCCTGAGGATGTGTCTGTTCGATTCTTTCCCTGTATTTCTCCTGTTTGATTCATGTTCTCTCTGCTCTGCCACTTTTCAAGTCATAGATTAAGGTGATCACTAAGGAAGTATGTGAGCCTCTGTTGCACACTGGACCCTAGTCAGCCTACATCCATCTACTGGCTGCTTTCTACACAGACGGTGTTAGAGACAACTAGGGAAAATCTACGTGCAACCCCTTCCTACGTGTCACTATCAGGCATGTCTACAGTGGGCTGTGTAAGTAGTGCTTACTCTTTAAGGCAGAGGATGACCTGTTTTCTTTGCAAAGACAAAAGGCCTTTCAAAAACCCTATTAACAGTTAACACAACTTTGTACAAATTGATGGATTTGGTTAGAAATCACTTCATTATCAATTTCTCCCCAACATAAATATAACAAAAAGCACTTACTAGAAGTCATTCCTGGTTGTGGCTGTCCCATGTTAGGCCCTGGATTCATAGAAACTGGCACCATGCCTGCATTTGGAAGCATGTTCTGTTTCTGTAATCTAGTCCTTCGTTTTTCTTCTAATTCTTTTTGTATCTTATAGATCTTCTCAGCTAGAAGGTGGTAGTATTCCGCCTTTTTGGATTTTTGAAATAACAGATAAGGACAAAACATGAATTACCACCAGAAAACAGAAAAACTAAATCAAAGGCAGATATTAGTTTCATTTAAACAATAGGTAGAAACTAAAAATGGGAAGAAATTAATCCATTTTCCAAATATGAGCTCATATTTATAGAATAATCAAGTGATCATCAGTTTTACTAGGAACCTACACATTAAAATGAGACCTCTTTCAAAGCAGGTTTTATAAAACATATGTTGTCAATTTACAGAACATGGAAAGAACATGTTACATTTTGAAGTAATGCCAATTTAGAAAAGAAAGTTAAAATGATGTACAGAAACTAAAATATTCTTTATGTACTATATTCGAGTGAAAACAGCACCGGGCTGGTAACAACAGCTCTGCTACTTTCTGATTTGACGGAAGGACAACCCAGATGAAGTGCCATAGAACTGCACTGAAGTGAGGGGAAAAACCCAAGGTTTTTGATAACAATCACCTAAGAAACTGCTAACTATACGCAGAGACAGTGAGAGAGGACAGCTGGAAAATGCTGCTTACATGTGCTAGGGATGAAGAGTAACCATGAGGGGTAATTAAGTATCTAAAGCAGACCCATTCCTGACCATCAACATGTAAAGAACAACCAGATGCTCACTCGATTATTTGCAGATTCGTACATGTCCCCTTCCACCTTCCGAGCATATGCCACCAGGTTTTCCATCCGTCTGTCCTTTAAAGCAGCAGGATCCGGAGTGGGAAATATGGCTTGAACTCTAGGAATGGAAAATGCAACCACTGTAATACAATGCCAGCTTCACATTCAATCATAGAAATGTATACTACTTTAAACGATTTCTCAATTAGTGTTTTCCCAATTCTACACACTGGATACAATGAGTACAAGAAAAGTAACAGAGGGTGACAAGTCAACACCAAAAATGAAAACTGTCTTCTTGTGATAAAGGATTTTCCTGATCACAATCTAAAAAGTAACTCCATGAAGATATTCTTTGGTCCCTGTTACTCTAGATGTATAGAAAAAATTATTCTGTGCTACATAAATTTATTCAACTTTTAAAAGTAACAACTAAGCCTCCAAAAATTTTCTTAAAGACTTATTTTACTTACTGGAAAACAGAACGACAAAAACAGAGGGAGAGACAGAAGTCTTCCATTCTCTGGTACACACACCAAAGGGCCACAAATAGGACTGTGCCAGGCTGAAGCCAGGCGCTCCATCCGGGTCTCCCACATAGGTGGCAGGGACCCAAGTACTTGAAGCGTCTCCGCTGCTTTCCAAGGCGCATTAGCAGGGAACTGAATAGGAAGCAGAGAAGCCAGCAGCTGGGACCTGAATCAGTATTCTGATTGGCGATGTCAGTGTTGCAGGTGGCAGCTTAACCCATTGCACCACAATGCTGCCACCCAAAATTGTAAAGAACAATAACTTGAAGCAAAGGGACTAGAAATGCCTCTCTGGCCATACCACCTTAAACGTATCCACTCTTCTGATCTCAGAAGCTAAGCAGGGTTGGGCCTGGTTAGTACTTAGAAGAAATCATGATTTTGCTAGATTCAAGGTTAACAGTCTAACAACTTCTATAATTTGCAACAATGACAAATGTGAGAGAAGGCATTTAGAATAGTGCAGATAACTCATGTCCACCACAGGCGTTATCAGGGTTTCACATACAGCTTCTTGCCAATACTGGCCCTAGGAGCCAGTGGTGATGGCTCGGGTAATTAGGATCCTGTCACCCCTGTGATGGGCTAGAATTCATGTTCACAGTTCCTGGCTCTGACCCTAAGCCCAGGTCTGTCCCTGTGAACTCTGGGGAGTAAATCGGCAGTGGAGTCAGGAGTCAGGAGCCAGGTGCTTCTCTTGGTCTCCCATGCGGGTGCAGGGCCCAAACACTTGGGCCATCCTCCCCTGCACTCCCGGGCCACAGCAGAGGGCTGGACTGGAAGAGGAGCAACCGGGACAGAATCCGGCGCCCCTACCGGGACTAGAACCTGGGATGCCGGCGCCGCAGGCGGAGGATTAGCCTAGTGAGCTGCCGCGCCGGTCCTTAATTTATCTTAAAAATAAATAAAGCGGCCGGCGCCACGGCTCACTAGGCTAATCCTCCACCTAGTGGCGCTGGCACACCGGGTTCTAGTCCAGGTCAGGGCGCCGGATTCTTTCCCGGTTGCCTCTTCCAGGCCAGCTCTCTGCTGTAGCCAGGGAAGGCAGTGAAGGATGGCCCAAGTGCTTGGGCCCTGCACCCCATGGGAGACCACGAGAAGCACTTGGCTCCTGCCTTCGGATCAGCGTGGCGTGCCAGCCGTGGCGGCCATTGGAGGGTGAACCAACGGCAAAAGGAAGACCTTTCTCTCGGTCTCTCTCTCTCACTAGCCACTCTGCCTGCCAAAAAATAAATAAATAAATAAATAAATAAATAAATAAATAAATAAATAAAGCAAGCAACAGAGAGGAGCTCATGTTGCAGAGTAGGCTGACTTGCACGCGGCAGTGGAATTCCATATTAAAATTTCATTTAGCGTCTAGCTACTCCACTACTGATCCAGCTCTCTGCTAATGAGCCTGGGAAAACAGCAGCAGATTTCCCAATTACTGGAACCCCTGACACCCACATGGGAGACCCAGATGTGGATGGAGTTCCTGGGTCCTGGATGCAGCCTGGTCTAGTTCTGTCTTCGCCATTTGGGGAGTGAACAAAAAGACAGACGATCTCTTTGACTCTCCCTCTCTACCTTTCAAATCAATAAATCTTTTTTTTTTTTTTTTTTAAAGAAGTCACCTATCCCACCTTTATTTAATTTCTAAAAAAGACTTTTGGCCAGCGCTGCGGCTCACTAGGCTAATCCTCTGCTGCAGCACTGGCACCCCGGGTTCTAGTCCTGGTTGGGGCGCCGGATCCTGTTCTGGTTGCTCCTCTTCCAGTCCAGCTCTCTGCTGTGGCCCGGGAGTGCAGTGGAGGATGGCCCAAGTGTTTGGGCCCTGCACCCACATGGGAGACCAGGAAGAAGCATTTGGCTCCTGGCTTCGGATCAACGCAGCACGCCAGCCGTAACAGCCACTTGGGGGGGTGAACCAACGGAAAAGGAAGACCTTTGTCTGTCTGTCTCTAACTCTGCCTGTCCAAAAAAAAAAAAAAGACTTATATTTGGGGCTGGCACCATGGCATAGTAGGTTAAGTCTCTGCCTGTGGTGCTGGCATCCCATTTGGGCTCCAGTTTGTGTCCTGGCTACTCTACTTCCTATGCAATTCCCTGCTAATGGCCTGGGAGAGCAGTGGAAGACGGCCCAAGTGCTTGGGCCTCTACACTTGTGTGGGATACTGGAGAAGCTCCTGGCTTCAGATTGGCCCAGCTCTGGCTGTTGCGGTCGTTTGGGGGAGTGAACCAGCGGATGTAGACTTCTCTTGGCCGGCGCCGAGGCTCAATGGGCTAATCCTCCGCCTTGCAGTGCCGGCACACCAGGTTCTAGTCCCGGTTGGGGCACCATATTCTGTCCCGGTTGCCCCTCTTCTAGGCCAGCTCTCTGCTATGGCCCGGGAGTGCAGTGGAAGATGGCCCAAGTGCTTGGGCCCTGCACCCCATGGGAGACCAGGAGAAGCACCTGGCTCCTGGCTTTGGATCAGCGTGGTGCGCCGGCCGCAGCAGCCATTGTGGGGTGAACCAACGGTAAAGGAAGACCTTTCTCTCTCTCTGTCCACTCTGCCTGCCAAAAAAAAAAAAAAAAAAAAAGACTTCTCTGTCTTTCCCTGTAACTCTACCTCTCAAATAAATAAAATCTTAAAAAAAAACCAAACAAACCAAAACACACAAACCAGGAAATAAGACTGACAAATGTGATATTTTAAAGGCACTAATTTTATTATCTGATCACGTAATATTCAATTGTGTACCATCTGAAGCAACCATATAGAGAAGATATAAATGGAAATTCAAAATATTTGAGGACCTGGAATTGTGGCATAGAGTGGTAAAGATGCCACATGCAACATGGGCACCAGTTCATGTCCTGGCTGCTCCACTTCCCATCCAGCTCCCTGCTGATGGCCTGGGAAAAGCAGAGGAAGATGGCCCAAATGTTTGGATCCCTGTCACCACATGGGAGACCCAGATGAAGCTCATCGTTTCTGGCTGTTGTGGCCAGCTAGGGAGTAAACTAATGGATGCAAGCTCTCTAACTCTAACTTTCAAATCAATCAATCAATCAAAAATATCCAAAAACCAAAACAGATGGAACAAAGGAGTATCTGCTGTTAAGTGAAGGCAAGAGAAGATTGCTTTCTCTAAGAAAAAATGCTGAAGGGTAAATCTTGCAATCATCAGGGACTAAGCCCTACTATATGATCCTGGGTACATTTCATTTTCCACTTCACATATCCTCCCCCTTCATCTGACAACCACTCTGTACAGCGAGCAAGATGGAGTTTCTGAGATATAGTACTCGGTATACATCAACTCACAACAAAGAGTACAGAAAATATTTCATAAACACATTTGGAGGATCAGAACACCACATGAGACCACCCTACCAGATTCACCCTGGTAAAAGAATAAAACTACCAGGAATAAAACAGAAGACAATGGGAACATTGCCATGTTTTAATGAAGTAGGCCTGAATTTCCTTATGAAATATGAGCTTATAGGGAATGACACTAAAAATCAACAATTTTACTCAATACCTTAATTACAGGCACTACGCAGAATAGATCATCAACTGTTAAACCTTGGAAGATTCTACAAATGATAGTGAGAAGAAAGGATGAGGAGTAAGAAGTAGAGAACGGGAAGCACGAACGACACAACAGTAGACAAGCTATACAGGAACTGGTAATATTGCTCTGGTGCCCACATGCATACTGGAGGCATGCTGACATGACAACGCTTTATGAGACAACCCCACTATCTTACAGTTTATGAACAAGATGATTTCGAAGATCCTGAGTTATGTCTTCATGCCACTGTTTCCGAATACCAGTACTTGATGGTTGAGCTGCTGTTGGCATAGGACCCAGGGAGGCCACGCTGGCATTTTCATTCATCAATTGGCTTTAAAAAGGAGTCATAATTTTAGCAAAGCAGAGTTGAGATGTCACAATGCAACTGACAGTGATTACTGTACTCTGTTTACACAAAGGAGTCTGCAAGGTGGGGAAGTGTGTGACCAGACCGCCACAGAATTACATATGTATCTGTACCTTTGTGAGGGCAGGAGTTGTTACTCTGCACCGAAGGGAGGATGAAGTCTTAACCAACCTCTATCACACTAACCTGTCATTTTGACACAGCATTATCTCACAGAAACCCTGGAAAATTCTTAACATTGGGATAGGGCAAATTCACTTTCTATGCAGCTATAATCTTGCAACTTCCTGTTATATTTGGTACCCTGTAGGTTACCCAAGGTAACTGATACAACTTCAAATAATAAAAAAATGTAAACAGGGCATTTTTTAACTAAGCACTGAAATGTGACTCAGGACACAAACCAAGTTGATACTTACTTCTGAGAATTTATGGCTGAATGCAACATGGAGTCAGAAAGAAGATTTGGTGCTTGAACGCCTACACCTCCATTGACTCCCATAGGGCTAGCATCTAAGTCAAAACAATGAAATACAAAAGTAAACAAAATCACTACCATCAACACCATAAACAAAGAGACAAATTACAAATAAGAAAAACTGGCAATACATACAAGAAAATAATCACTAGTAGCATAAACTAGTAGCAACAAATATAAAAAGGCTAATATGTAAAGTAACCTTACAAACCAGTGAGAATCCACACGAAAAAGAAATAGGTAATTCACATAAAAACAAAGTGCTTTCAAAGAAATTCAAGTATCCTTAAATAAAAGCAAAACTTACAATAGCAATTTTTCATGTACAAAAGTTTTCAAAACTTGAAAGGTAATACTGTAAAATGATGCCTTTACAAGAATGTGAGAGAAGAATCACCTTCAACCAAAATGCAGGGATGTATAAACCCACAAATGGCTGGGAAGACTACTTGGCAAGAGCTAACAACAAAAATATTCAGATATTTTTCCACCTCTGATCATTTATCTTCAATGGGTACAGGTTGACTATGTATGTATGTATGATTTTAAAAGGAACATTAAAAACTAGAACCAAAATTATTTAGCAAGCTGATTCATGTATGCATATCCTTTTATTAACACAGGAAATTTATGTAAGGACCTAAGAGCCTAGGAATGGTACACCCCCCAGGATGAAATGAGAAGCAATGCTTCAGTTAAAACATTAAAAAAAAGTTTGTTCCTTTTAAAAAATTTATTTGAAAGGGAGACACAAATGCCCACAATGGCTAGGACTGGACTATGGAATAAGCTGGGAGCTGGGAATTTAATCCAGGTTCCCTACATAGTGGTGAGGAGTCCATTACTTGAACCATCACTGCTACCACCCAGGGCCTGCACTATCAGAGCCAGTTACTCTCAGTTGAGAAAACATGGACATCTTAACCTCTAGGCCAAATCCTTGCGTCAGGAGAAATTTCTATTGAATATTCCTTCAAAATGGCTTGAATATATACTCCATGTACATATCTTACTTTTTCAATTAATAATCTAAGTATTGTTTCTTTTCCTAATTTTATGATTTTTATTCCCATGCAAAGTTAAAACAATCTTGACAGATAATATCAACGCAGCAGAGTCTTTCCCCTTCTACTTTTTGCCTCTGAAGTTCTCCTGGCTTGCTTCATCCTAATCTTGCACTTCTTTGGCTGTTTCTTGAGGTCCTTTTCTCCTTATACAGGTCATGCCTTGCAAGGCTGCCTGAGTTCATTTTTCTTTTCATAATCAAAGAATTCTAAATCATGCCAAGCCAGCTGTCTTCCACTGCCACCACCAAAATGGGTTCTGAATCTAAATACAAAGAAGACATCTGGTGTGCTCTTGTACATTTAGCTAGTCTTGCTTGAATTTCCATCTAAGGCACTGCTGTTTTCCCAATGACCATTTGCTTCCCCCAAAGTAGTTGGCTTGTCATGAATATCCTTGTCTGGACAGTTACAGTGTCATTCATGATGACAGTTGAAGATCATGCAGCCAGGAAGCAAAAAATTAAAAAAAAAAAAAAATTCAACAAAAAACATTCTATTTCTTTAAGAACTAAAAATGGGGAGTTGTTTGACTTGGGGTTAAGCCAGTGGTTGGTTATGTAGTTTCTATCACATACTGTAGTACCTGGGTTTGACTCCTAGCTCGACTACCAATTTCAACTTTACTGGCTTATGTGCACCCTGGGAGTCAGCAGCTGACGGGTGCAAGGTCACTGCCACCCATGTGCAATACCTGGATTGACTTCCTGGCTTCTGGCTTTGGCAACACCAGCCCCAGGGGGTTGGGAACACTTGGGAAGTGAAAGAGTGGATGGGAACCCTGTCTGTGCCTCAAACAAAACAAAACCAAAAAAATGGTAACAGTCTAAAAAAACCAATAGCCATCTTCAAAGTAAATCAGCTTTTCATGTTAAAAATTTTTTTGATACAGAGAGGCAGAAGCAGAGAGACAGACAGATTTTCCATCCACTGATTCACTCCCAAAATGGACGTTTCAGCCAGAGCTGAGGTGTTCAGAAGCCAGAAACCATTTCAGGTCTCCCACGCGGGTGCAGGAGCCCAAGCACTTGGGCCATCTTCTACTGCTTTCCCAGACCATAGCAGAGAGCTGGATTGGAAGAGGAGCAGCAGGGAACAGAACTGGCACTCATGAGATGCCAGCACTGCAGCTATGCTTACAGCTCCCCCACCCCCGTTACTTCAGTGAACAAATAAAATTCCCACTGAGGTGCAAACAAAGGGAAATGCTGCTGTCTTTCTCCACTGAACTCAGGAAATGCTCAGGAAGAGCTTTCCTTCCGATGTTATCAGACCAGCTCTCTAATGACACCTGGAAGTGGTCTTTCTGCAACAGAACTGTGTTGTCCAGAATCCTGTATTTGTCACACTTAATACTTGACACATAGAAAATAGGTTTCATTGATGGCAAAAATGGTAATGCAATGAGATAAAAGATGACACTATATGCAGCTGCTTATCTTACCACCTCTTTTGAAGGCATGAAAACATGGCAAAACAATTATCTTTATCTGCAGGTCCATTTACTGACTGGAAGTATGGTTCAATCATAACTTGAGTACACTGGCTAGTATTTAAAACCCTAAGAGTGAGCATTCACTTCAGAATATAAAAATACAGGTGTGGTCCTGCTAGACATTCAGAAAAAAAACTGAAGAAAAGAATTCATGGCACCTAATAATCAGAAAGAGAACACAGTTTGCTTCCTAAGTCCTAGGAGGTAACCCAATCCAGAGAAATCTTTATAGAATAACTGAGATCAGGGGCAGGTGCTGGGACACAGCTTGATATGCCCGCGTATTATACAGCAGTGTCTGGGTTCTGATCCAGCTTTCTGCCAGTGTACAGCCTAGGAGGTAGAAAGTGACAGTGTATGGGGCTGGCTCTGTGGCATAGTGGGTAAAGCCACTACCTGCAGTGCCAGCATCTCATATGGGCACTGGTTCAAGTCCTGGCTAATCTACTTCCCATCTAGCTCCCTGCTAATGTGCCTGAGAGGCAGTGGAGGATGGTCCAGGCGCTCTGGCCCCTGCACTCATATGGGAGACTGGGAGAAAGCTCCTGGTTCCGGACAGGCCCAGTTCCGGCCATTTTGGCCACTTGGGCAGTGAACCAGCAGGTGGAAGGCCTCTGTCTCTCTGCCACTCAAATAAATCATCATTATTCAAAAAAACTAATAGCGCAGATATATTGGGGCCATACGGAAGATCAGATTGAATTCTGGATTCTCAGTTTTGGCCTGCTCAACTTCAGATGTTGTAGGCATTTGGGGATGGAAGACTGGTGTCTCGCTCTGTCTTTCAAATAAAATGAAAATAGAAGAATTTGAGTATCTGTAATAAAAACAATTTCTAAAAAGACTAAATGAGTCCCAATAAATGTTTATATTGAAATCTAACAAATTTGATGACAGAGACAGCATCCTGATGACCTGTCTTAAAAAATGCTTAATCTGGATCTAATTATAAAGAAGCCATAAGACAAATTCACACTGTGGAATAATCTACAGGACTCATCAAAAGTCAGTGTGCTGGGGCCAGTGCTGCGGTGCAGCGAGTTGAAGCCCTGGCCTGTGGCGCTGGCGTCCCATGTGGGCACCAGTTCAGGTCCCAGCCACTCCACTTCTGATCCAGCTCTCTGCTATGGCCTGGGAAGGCAGTGAAGGATGGTCCTTTGGGCCCGTGCACCACTGTGGGAGCCTATCCTGGCTTCAGATTGGCTCTGCTCTAGCCGTTGTGGTCATCTGGAGAGTGAACCAGCAGATGGAGGACCTCTCTTTCTTTCTGGCTCTACCTCTCTATGTAACTCTTTCAAATAAATACAATGGATCTTAAAAAAAAAAGTCAATACACGGATATGGGTGTTGTGGCACAGCAGGTTAAGCTATTGCTTGCAATGCCAGCAATGCCAGATCATGGGTGTAGTCCTGGCTACTTCACTCTGATCCAGCTCACTACTAATCCTCATGGAAAAGCAGTGCTAGATGGCCCAAGTGCTTGGGCCCCTGTGCCTCTGTGGGAGATCCTGATGCAACTTGTGGCTCATGCCCAGATGTTGCGGCCATCTAGGGGGTGGTGAACCAGCAAATAAAAGATCCTGCACTCCTGTTCCCCTCTTCTAACTCTACCTTTCAAACAAACAAATAAATAAATCTTAGAAAAAAAGTCAGTGCATGGTGAACAAAGAAAGGCAAGATGATTTCTAGATTAGGAGACAAAATAAAAAAAAAACCAAGGTTGACCTTTGGGGCTAAGTGGAGAAATCTAAATTCAGCACATACATTACATGATATCACTGAAGGAAATTATGTTGTAATTATAGAAAAGAATGTCCTTATAATGAGATAGGTGCTGAAGCAGCAGTGAGGAGTCACAAAGACCCAAGTCCACATAGAGATGTGAAAAAAATGTAATAATATCAGCACATCTAGCTATGTACAGGGTCTATACTGGACTACTCCCATTTTTTAGAAAGGTCTAAAAATTTCAAGATAAAATTCCTGAGAAACAATTTATTCATGTGTTAGAAATAGGAAGTAGAGGGGCCGGCGTGGTGTAGTGGGTAAGGCTGCTGCCTGCAGTGCTGACATCCCATATGGGTGCTGGTATGAGTGCCGGCTGCCCCACTTTTAATCCAGCTCTCTGCTATGGCCTGGGAAAGCAGTTTAAGATGGCTCAAGTCCTTGGGCCAGTACAATGTGGGAGACCCAGAAGAAACTCCTGGCTCCTGGCTTTGGATAGGCACAGCTCTGGCCATTGCGGCCATCTGGGGAGTGAACCAGTGGATGGAAGACCCCCCCCTCCCCCGCCCCGCCTCTGCCTCTCTGTAACTCTGCCCTTCAAGTAAATAAAAAATCTTTATATATAGGAAAAGAAAGAAATGGGGAATAGATACACCATAATACCATCTTTCCTTAAATCTGCCTTGACCTAAGATTTTAAATCACAGTTGGGATATATACACACATGTTTTTTTAATGGCCTTAATTTTGGGATGAATTTTCTTCCCAGATTTCTAATTAGATATCCAGTCCTTTCTGTTGCTAGTGTTGTGGAGAATCCGGTCCCCTGACTGGGACTAGAACCCAGTGTGCCGGCACTGCAAGGCGGAGGATTAGCCTAGTGAGCCGCGGCGCTGGCCATGAGAACTACTTTCCTGACACCAGCATCTCATATGGGGGCTGGTTTGCATCCAGATGCTTCACTTCCAATCCAGCTCCCTGCTTCTGCAATCAGCAGAAGATGGCCCAAGTGCTTGCGCCCCTGATACTCAATGTGGGACACCCAGATAAAGCTCCTGGCTCCTGGTTTCAGCCTGGCCCAGTCCTGGCTATTGCAGCCATCTGGGGAGTAATCAGCAGAGAGATCTGTCTCTCTCCCTTTGTATAACTCTTTAAAAATAAATAAATACCATTACATTAAAATACAGTTGGGGGCTGCCAACGTGCTACAGTCAGTTCAGCTGCTTGTAACACCACAGTCCCATACTGAAGGGCCAGGATGAGTCCCAGCTGCTCTGCTTCCAATCTGGTGTCTGAGTACTTGGATTCCTACCACCCACTTGTGAGTAGATGGAGTTTCTGGCTCCTGGCTTCGGTCTGGATCAGCCAACCATGGCTGTTGCAGTCATCTGGGGAGTGAACCAGTAGACAGAAGATTCTCTCTCTCTTTCTGACTTTCCCTGTCATTCTGCCTTTCAAATAAATTTTTTTAAAGATTCATTTATTTATTTGAAAGACAGAATTAGAGAGGGAGACAGAAGGAGAGACAGGTGGGGGAGGAGGGCACCTTTCATCTGCTGTTTCATACCCAAATGGTTCCACTGGCCAGGGCTGGGCAAGGCTGAAGCCAGGAGCTACACCCAGTCTACCGTGTGGGTGCAAGGGCTCAAGCACTTGCGCCATCTTCTGCTGCTTTCCCAGGCTATTAGCAGGGAGAAGAATTTGAAGTGGAGCAGCCAGGACGCCAACCAGCACTACCCTTAACCTGCTGTGCCACAGGTTAGCACTGTGCCACAGTGCTGGTCCCTGAAATGAACTTATCTTTTAAAAGAAATTAAAAAAAAAAAAACAAAAACAAAAACAAAAAACAGGGGCTGGCGATGTGGCGTAGCAGGTAAAGCCACTGCCTATGCAGCACCTGCATCCCATATGGGCACCAGAGTCCCGGCTGCTCCACTTCTGATCCAGCTCCTGCTAATGTGCCTGGGAAAGCAGCAAAGATGGCCCAAGTTCTTGGGCCCCTGCACTCAAGTAGGAAACCTGAATAAAGCGCCTGGCTCCAGCCTGGCCCAGCCCCAGCTGTTGCGGCCATTTGGGGAGGGAACCAGTGGATAGAAGATCTCTCTTTCTGCCTTTGCCTCCCCTTCTTTGTAACTCTTTCAAATAAATGATTAAAAATAAATAAATAAAAAACTATGGTTCCCTCATCGCAGATTTAATTCTACAAATTGAAAATAACACATAAAAAATTCCAGCACTGAACATGTACACTTTTTTCCTTGTCATCATTCCCTATAAAACAATATTACCACTATTTACATTGTATTAAGTATTCTAAGTCATCAGAGATGATTAAAAGAATATGGAGTATGATTTAAGCAGTTTATCTACAAATGCATAATGTTATATAACGGACTTGAGTATCTATGAATTTTGGTATCCACAACAGTTGGGGGGTTTAGTTCTGAAACTTCCATCCTTGCCACCTCCAATACTAAGGGACAGCTGAATTTTTGTTTTAAATAATAAGTACAGTGAATACTTCACACGCTGCTACAGAAAGAATTCATCACCAAGAACAATTTCAGAACAAAACACAACATGAACATAGTAGTGAGGGATATCTAAATCTTAAAAAATGTTTATTTTTTTATTTTTTGACAGGCAGAGTGGACAGTGAGAGAGACAGAGAGAAAGGTCTTCCTTTGCCGTTGGTTCACCCTCTAATGGCCGGCGCGGCCGGCGCGCTGCGGCCGGCGCAACGCGCTGATCCGATGGCAGGAGCCAGGTGCTTCTCCTGGTCTCCCATGGGGTGCAGGGTCCAAGCACTTGGGCCATCCTCCACTGCACTCCTGGGCTACAGCAGAGAGCTGGCCTGGAAGAGGGGCAACCAGGACAGAATCCAGTGCCCTGACCAGGACTAGAACCCGGTGTGCCAGCGCCGCAAGGCGGAGGATTAGCCTAGTGAGCCGCGGCGCTGGCTAAAAAATGTTTTAAGAGAAAAACATACTATAACATTTTAAAAAATTTTGGCACGGAGCTGGATTGGAAATGGAGCAGCCAGGACTTGAACCAGCTCCCATATGGGATGCCAGTACCACAAGCAGATGCTTCACCTACTCACTACAGAGTTGGCCCCATTTTAAAGTTTTTATTTTAAAGATTCATTTATTTATTTGAAATGCAGAGAGGAGAGAGGCAGGCTGTTAGACGGATATGTGTATCTCTTCCATTCACTCCCCAAATGGCAGCAACAGACAGGACCAGGCCAAAGCTAGAAGCCAGGAGCTCTCTATCGGTCTCCAACATGTGTGTCAGGGGCTGACGCACTCGGGCTATCTTACCCTGATTTCCCAGGCGCATCAGCAGGAAGCTGCATTGGAAGTTGCACAGCCAAGACTAGAAGCAGCACTTGGATGTGGGATGCCAGAGTCTTAGCAAGTGGCAGCTTATCCTGATTTACAACAATTCCACCATCCACTCCCATACAAGTTCTATTTTTTCATTTGAAAGGCAGCATTCTAGAGAGAGGGGTAGAAGGGAAAGAGAGAGACAGCGAGAAGGAGGGAGAAATCTTTGATTCCTCAATAGCCCCAAGCAGCTCAGGATAGGCCAGGTCAACAGAATTCAGGAATTATATGTGGGTGCCCCATGGTCCCCCATGAGTAGGAGGGATACAAGTACTTGGGCCATTATCAGCTGGACTGGAGACTGAAGCAGGGGTCAATAAAGGGTGTAGGCATCCCAAGCAGTGGCTTAGCCTGCTGCATAAGGTAAGCTCTGACATCTATTTTTTTTTTTTTTTAATTTGAGTTACAGACAAAGACAGGGAGAGAGAGAGAAAGGCCTTCCATCGGCTGCTTCACTCCCAGATGACTGCAACAGCTGCAGCTGAGCCAATCCGAATCCAGGAGCTTCTTCTGGATCTCTCACGTGGGAGCAGGGGCCCAAGCACTTGGACCATCCTCTACTGCTTTCCCAGGCCATAGCAGAGATATGGATCTGAAGAGGAGCAGCAGGGAGAAGAAATGGTACCATATGAGATTCCAGCACTGCAGGTGGAGGCTTAATCCATTACACCACAGCACTGGTCCCCTCTGGCATCTATTTTAATAAATGTCTCAGAGGCTGGTGCTGTGTCGTAGTGAGTAAAGCCACCACCTGCAGCGCCGATAAGCCATATTAGTTCTGATTCAGCTCTATGCTATGGTTGGGAAAGCAGTAGAAGACAGCCCAGATGCTTGGACCCCTGCACCCACATGGGAGACCCGGAAGAAGCTGGTGGTTCCTGGCTTCGGATTGGTCCAGCTCCAGCCACTGCAGCCATTTGGGGAGTGAACCAGTGGATGGAAGACTTCTCTTTCTCTGCCTCTGCCTCTCTATAACTCTGCCTTTCAAATAAATAGATAAATCTTTTTTTAAAAAAATAAAGTGCATAAGATGTTTAACTGCTTGGTAGCAAAGGGATGGTTATAAAGCAAAATTTTCATCACACACAAGCAGAGAAATGAACAGACCCAAAATTAGGATGCTAGAATCCTTCTCATCCTCTTTTGCTCTTATTCCTATCTTAAGAAGAGGTTAGGCATTCAAGAAATATGAGTTGTTGAAAGGGTACACTGGAGGCCGGCGCTGTGGCACAGCAGGTAAAGCTGCAGCCTGCAGGGCTGGCATCCCATATGGGAACCAGTTTGAGTCCCGGCTGCTCCACTTCCAATCCAGCTCGCTCGCTCGCTCGCTCTCTCTCTGCCTCTCCTTCTCTGTGTAACTCTTTCAAATAAATTAAAAAAAAAAAGGTACACTATTCCTCCTGATCAATCATCTCCATTAACAGTAATTTCTCTGCATGTTACAAACCTCAAACCCTGACACAAATATTTCTGTTTTGATGTTTAAAACACAAGTAGGGCCAGCATTCTGGTGTACCAATTGAGCCACTGTTTGTATAGCTTACAGTTTGAGTTGGGGCTCCTCAAATTCTGTTCCAGCTCTCTGCTTATGAGCCTGGGAAAACAGTGGAGGATGGCATGAGTGTCTGGGAGATCCAGAGCTTTGGGAACCTGGATTTGTCTTAGGCTAGTCCCAGCCGTTGTAGCCAGTTGTAGAATGAACCAGTGGATGGAAGAGTGATCTCTCACTCTGACTTCTGAATAAAGTAAATTATTAGGGAAAAAAAAAAAAAAAAAAAAAAAAAAAAACAACCCTAGAAATCCTAATGTCCAACTGTAAAAGACTGTTTAATGAAATAGTATACGAAGATGCTTCCAAAAGTTCATGGTCCAAAGTATTTTCGAAAACCATGCATAGTTTTTCATGTTATTTTCCATAAACTTTTTGAAGACTCCTTGTACATTCAAAAGGATATACTGTGTATTAAATATCAAAGTATCTACATAGTGTTAAAGATATGAAATCATGGGATCCCATTTCTGCACATGTAAACACATATGCAAAAAAGAGATCAAGAAAAATATACACTAATGGCAGTTATTATCTGGTAGATAAACTTTTAAGGGTTCTTCTGAGTTATAATCCAAAAATTTTGGAAAATTATCATGTAGCAAAAGAAAAAATAGAGAAAAAGGTAAAATAAGGACTTAGTCCTGCATTTACAGATGTCATTCACACACACACCTGACATCACATCCATTACCAGGACACAAACTTACTCATGTTGCCCATAGGCCGCATGCCTTGGGGAGACTGCCCAGACTGCTGATTCTGTTGGCTCTTCGCTTGCACTTGGGGTTGGGTCGGCATCTGATTTACTTGGTAGGGTAGTCCAAGAGCTGCATAGGCTCTTTCTATAGAACTGGGATCAATCTGACTGACCGTGCTTAGGCTGGGGGTAGACTGCTGACCCACCCCTAGAGAGCTAGGGTTTCCTAATCCAACAGGTGCGCCAGTCAAAATTGCTAGAGAAGACAAAAGATAGGGATTAAAGTTGGTAAGAGAGAGAGACTAACATGTTTGATTAAATTTGAAAAAAAAAAAAAAAAAAGAAAAACAAAATTGTTGTTTGGTTATAAAACATCACAGTGCATGTATCTTGTCTCCCACTAGTTTCTTAAAAATTTTAGTAGATATAGAACTGCTTGATCAAAGGGGATTTTTAGTGTAAAAACAACATACGGCTTCTTACAGCCACCTGTGTATGCATATCTTACAGTCACACAAATGCCACCAAATAGCATCATTTCTGCAAATATGATAGGAGAGAAATGGTCCCTTTATTTATTATTTCAACAGTGAAATTCACGGGGTTTTCCCTCTCAAGTGAATTTCCTATTCCTTTTATTATTTTTAGAAGATTGATTTATTTGAAAGGCAGAGTTATAGAAAGAGAGGGAAACACACAGAGGGAGAGAGAGAGATCTTCCATCTACTGACTCACTCCCCAAATGGTTGTAATGGCCAGGTCTGGGCCAGGTCAAAACCAGGAGTCCTCAACTCTGTGTTCAGGCCTCCCACATGAGTGGCAGAGGCTTCCACTGCTTTCCTAGGTATATTAGCAGGGAACCAGACTGCAGGTGCAGCAGCTAGGACTCAAAATGGCACTCACATGGGATGCTGGCATTGCATGAGGCTGCTTAATTCACTAGGCCATAACACCAGGCCTCCCTATTTCTATTCACATGGTATTACTTATGACTTTTCTCTAAGTGCTTCTTTAAAATTATAAAAATCAGTCTCAATTCTCTATTTAAATAATTTCAAACTATCTTGAGTATTTAGATCACAGGTACCAAACAGCAACTTGTTTAGTGCCAGAACAATAATGTTTCCTCGTACTTGAAATGTAACATCAGCTATTTTTTTTTTTAAATAAAGAATGAATTTGAAAGTTCCTGAGTCTTATTTTAGCTATTAAAGCAGTTCAATCTATTCATTAATATGAGGTTAATGGGAAGCAGAAAAACCAAAATAAACATTCCGTCAACTCAGTACATTTCATTTTCATTTAAAATAGCACCAGGTAATCACAAGTATTTCACATCATCAAGAAGTACTCTATCTACATCCAGAGTCATTTGGTATAAACCTTCAAAAGATTTTATGACTTACACTGTTGATTTCTCTTATCCCCAGCATTTTTGAGAGGAAGACACACAGGACAATCATGCCTTGTACAATTCTTCCAGTGTGAAATGATTTGTCGAGAAGATGCACAGTGTGCCACTAATGAAAAAAAAAATTTTCCATGAACAGGTTATATACTCACATTAATAGCTAACTTACTGATTATTTAACAGATTTTACAAATGTTACTCATGTCACCTTCCTAACATCCTTAACAGGTAGCTCTAATTCATACTCTCATTTTAAAATTAACAGGTAGAAAATCGTCAAGCCATTTGCAGAAACTCAGTCTGCCTTTATAACCATTTCCCCACAACATGCTATTTGACCCATATGCTGCTGAGTGAACAAATTCTAACCAAAGTTACGACAGACATAGACAGGCCTATGAAAGGATTTTAATGATTCCATACACAAACTGGGTATTAAACTGGGTAAAGTTAAATTAAATGATCTCCCTACATGACAATCAAATAATCATACATAAAAGATGCGATGTTGGGGCAAATCAAATTCAGTGAAGATCACCACAATGGGGGAAGACCTTTAACCCTTCCTCTGCTACCATATACCTATATATTCATTCCTAAAAGGATACTGAATTTTTATTATTTCCTAATACACAGTTAAGACAGACATGACCAGTAAAGACATCAGAGTAACTATATGTTTACTGTATGCTTCTCTATAATTCCCAAAAGTTGTATGCAGCTTAGATGTCCTTTACTAGGTGAATGATAAACTATGGTACATCCAGAAAATGGAATTTTTAAAAGCTTGAGTTATAAATGATACACGAAGTATTATACACATTTAATGTACACTTTGAGAGGCAGAGTGGAGAGAAAGGTCTTCCTTTTTCTGTTGGCTCACCCCCTAATTGGCTGCTATGGCCAGTGCACTGTGCCGATCCGAAGCCAGGAGCCAGGTGCTTCCTCCTGGTCTCCCATGCGAGTGCAGGGCCCAAGCACTTGGGCCATCCTCCACTGCACTCCCGGGCCACAGCAGAGAGCCGGACTGGAAGAGGAACAACTGAGACAGAACTGCCTCCCCGACCGGGCCTAGAACCCAGGATGCCAGCGCCACAGGTGGAGGATTAGCCAAGTGAGCCACGGCACCAGCCTTAATGTACACATTTTGATGAGTTTAAATTACATATGTGTATGTTTGTAATATCATAACCACAACCAAGGTATTAGACCTATCCATCCCTACATCCCGTGGACCCACTCACCTTGGCAGGACTTGCCTGACTGGCAGTGCGTCATGTGGTTTAGGACATTCTTCATGGTGCGACAGTGGGGAAGGTTGCACTGCCTCACTTCTCCATTAGCCTGCTCCCGGCGCTGGCACTTGTGTGCGTGTAAAAGGAGAACAAGCTGCTGCTGAATGAGCTTGCGTTTTTCGGGGTCAGCTGTGTGTGCTCCAGAACCCATTCCTTGGGCAACTGGAGTCACCAGGCCCGGTTGCTGGACCTGCGGGGCAGGCTGTTGGCCCTAAGGGTTAGAATGATAAAGACACTTAATGTTATGTGTAATGTACTAACTCTTAATAAACAAAGACCTAGATATTTAAAATTAAAATCTCTCTTGCTGATTTACAGTATGCTACATTTTCAAATATAAATAAATGATAGCTCCTACCATCAATAAACTCAATTTAGTAAAAAAATAAAAAGCGTCACCATGTAATTAATTACATGCACAACAAACTGAACGAAACCAAAGAGAAGGGCATGGTAAATTCCAGTGGGAGAGGGCAAAGCAAGGAGGTGGTAGCATGATTAGCAAGTCCTTGCCAGGTTTTTCAAGAGCAACAGTGGCAGTGTTACATTCACAGCTTAGGATGCCCATATTCCATGAGAATGCCTGGCTACTCTGCTTTCTTTTTTAAAGATTTATTCATTCATATGGAAGTCAGAGCTACACAGAGAAGGAAGGGGTGGGGAGAGAAAGAGAAGGGTCCTCCATCCACTGGCCCATTCCCCAATTGGCCACAACCGCTAGAGCTGCGCTGATCCGGAGCCAGGAGCCCCCTGGTCTCCCATGTGGGAGCAGGGGCCAACCTCCATTGTCCTCTCAGGCCACAGCAGAGAGCTGGATTGAAAGTGGAGCAGCCGAAACTCGAACTGGCACCTATATGGGATGCTGGCACTACAGGCAGTGGCTCTACCCGCTACACTGCAACGCCAGCCACTACTCTGCTTTCAATCCAGCTTCCTGCTAATGTGTATTCTACGAGGCAGCAGATGGTAACTTAAGAACCTGAGTCCCTGCCACCCATAAGCAAGACAAGGACTGAGTTATCGGCTTCTGGTTTCCTTATGGCATTTGAGGGGTGAGTAGGTGGATGGAAGACCTCTGTCTCTGTTTCTTTTTCCCACGCTTTCCCCTCCTCCCTCTGCCTTTTGAATAAAATGAAAAAAAATTTTTAAAAGGGATTTACTTATTTCAAAGAGTTACAGAGAGGGAAGGAAGGACAGATCCTCCCATCTGCTGGTTCCCTCTTCATATGGCTTCAATGGCCAGGGCTGGGCCAGGCCGAAGCTGGAACAAAGGAACCAGGAGCCTCATCCGGGTCTCCTTTGTGGGTGGTAGGGGCCCAGGCACCCAAGCCATCTGCTGCTGCTTTTCCCAAACCATCAGCAGGGAGACAGTGTGGAAACAGAGCAGCCAGGAATAGAACTGGTACTCAAATGGAATGCTGGCCCTGATTTTTATTTTGCTTTTTAATTTATTTGAAAGTCAGAATTAGAGAGAGATCTTCCATCTGCTGGTTCACTCCCCAGATGGCCACAGGTGCCTGGGGCTGAGCCAGTCTAAACCAGGAGCATCAGCCAGGTCTCCCATGTGAGTGGCAGGGACCCAATCACTTCAGCCATCCTCCACTGCTTTTCCCAGGCCATCAGCAAGGACCTGGGCCAGAAGTAGAACAGCCAGGAATCAAACTGGGCCCATAAGGGATGCCAGTGTCACATGCAGAAGCTTTACCCAAAACATCACAACACTGGTCTAGTTCTCTTTTAAAGTTGGCACTGTGGCTCACTAGGCTAATCTTCCGCCTGCAGCGCTGGCACCCTGGGTTCTACTCCTGGTTGGGGCACCGGTTCTGTCCCGGTTGCTCCTCTTCCAGTCCAGCTCTCTGCTGTGGCCTGGGCAGGCAGTGGAGGATGGCCCAAGTGCTTGGGCCCTGTACCCGCATGGGAGACCAGGAGGAAGCACCTGGCTCCTGGCTTCGTATCGGCACAGTGCACCGGCCGTAGTGGCCATTTGGGGGTTGAACCAATGGAAGGAAGACCTTTCTCTGTCTCTCTCTCACTGTCTTAACTCTGCTTGTAAAAAAAAAAAAAAAAAAAGAAGGAAGGAAGGCAGGCAGAAAGGAATTTTAAAAAAGATCAACGTGAAGCTTGTTGGTAGACCAGGGGTGTTTTGGGTGGGTAGAAAATTAACTTTTTGTAAACTCTCGAAGAAATTTAGTTTTCAATTTCTGAAGACATAAATACTATGGCTTTATTAATCTTTACATCTCTAGCACATAGCGGATTATCTGAAATAAAGGCATTCAGTGAACATGTAACACAAAGCAAAAAACAAAACATCTGAAACAGAAATAAAATTACTTATAGAGCAATTTTTTTTTAAAAAAGGAAATTACTCAATAAATTTACAACAAGAAATGGAGCTATTTTAGAAAAATATCAATGTTAGAAGCTTCTGAAAAATTTTCCAAAAACCACTGCTTGTAAGTATAATTTTATGGGTCAACTTAAAAAATACAGAAAAATAATAGTATATAACTTTTGAGACAGTAGTTAGCTTTGTGTAGTATTTACCAAATAAAATCAGTAAGTATGGTCCCTAAGAATTGGAACCCTGTGTGCCAGTGTCCTTCTCCCAAAGAGAAAGTTTCCACTGTCCTATCCTTCAGAAATGTTCACCAGCCAATGGTACTCAATGATAGAACCCTGTAACTTCATGATGGCAGCACCCGTGGCTCCTGTTTGGATAAGCATTCTTGCTGATCATGACACACAAGAACAAAATACCATATAAAATGAATTAAACCACAGGTTCACAGGGGTCATCTACTAAACTGGGTTCCTCATGTGTAAAAATCCTAGTATGTATAGAAGGTGCAAAAGTAACACAATTCATTTGTTAAAATGCCAGTTTGAGACAAGTTTGTAATTAGCACTCACCATGTTGGGCATTCCTCCACCGGGAACACCCTTTTTATCCATTGCAAACGGAGATAAACTATTTGGTAGTACAGTCTTTGTCTGAATCTGGAGACCAAGGCCACTGGCTCCAATCTGCTGTCCAGAACTCTGAGTATATGGGGAACCATAAGGGTTGGGGTTGCTCATCATTCCCATCTAAGAGCAAGAAACAGAGAAAAATTTTATTCCTCAGATTAGAGCATTATTCTCTTCCTTGTCCTGTTCCCTAATTATAAAGAAAATTTTAAAAGAAATCCTCTGCTTGCATCAGAAAACATATAGTATGATTGTATCTACTAAACAAGGTTTGTCATTCCAGTCCATCAGAGTAACACACATGATATTTATGGGCTTTCATTCAATGTATAAACCATGACTAATTCAATTCAGTACAATACCAACCATTTAATCCTAGACATTTTATAGTTTGACATGTCAAAGCATTTTAATGTGTATTTCAGCATTTTCTTTATGTAAAAGGTAGAAAATTGGTGGCTTATGGGATTTGTCCTTTAAAAAAATACATTTATTTGAAAGGAGGGGAGAGACAGACAGAGACGGAAAGATCAATCGCTCAGTGAGGTTCCATCTTCTGGTTAGCTCCCCAGATTGCCCCAACAGTCTGGTCTGGGCCACGCCAATGACAGGAGCCAAGAATCTCAACCAGGTTTCCCACATAGGTGGCAAGGAGGGGCCCAAGTCCTTGGGCCATCATCTGCTGTCTTCCCAGGTGGATTAGCAGGAAAACTGGACTGAAAGCCAATCAGCCAGGACTTGAACTGACACTCTGATACAGGATGACAGCATTGCAAGAGGTGGCTTAACCTGTAGTGCCACAACATTGGCTCCTAATTTAGGAACAATGGCAGTATTTATAAAACTTTTTTTTTTTTAAAGATTTATTTATTGATTTCAGTCAGAGTTACACAGAGAGGAGAGGCAGAGAGAGAGAGAGAAGTCTTCCATCCACTGGTTCACTTCCCAGTTGGCTGCAATAGCCAAAATCATGCTGATCAGGAGCCAGGAGCTTCTTCTGGGTCTCCCATGTGGGTACAGGGGCCCAAGTACTTGGGCCATCTTCTACTGTTTCCCAGGCCATAGCAGGGAGCTGGAATGGAAATGGAGCAGCCGGGACATGAACTGGCACCCATATGGGATACTGATACTGCAGGCGGTGGCCTCACCCACTATGCCACAGCACCGGCCCCTATAAAACCTTTTGATTCTAAATTTAGGTAGGCTATGCAAAAAACTCTGGACTCTTTACCATTCTTTTCTATTTTAAACCTAGCAGTTCTATTTCTTAAGTCTTCTGCTTAGTCCTTAAAGTAATTTGACTTTGGAGCCAGCACCATAGTACAGTGGGTGAAGCTGTCTCGTATGATGCCAGCATTGGTGCTAGCTGGTGTCCCAGCTGCTCCACTTCTGATCCAGCTCCCCGCTGAAAGCCTGGAAATGCAGCAGAGGATGGCCTGAGTGTTTGGGTCCCTGCCATCCATGTGGGAAACCCAGATTAAACTCCTGGCTTTGGACTGGTCCAGTACTGGCTGTTATGGGGAGTAAACCAGTAGATCAAAGGTCTTCGTGACTCTCCCACTCTCAAAATAAATAAATAAATCGTTAAAAAAAAAAAAAAAAAACGAACAAAATGGGGCTGGCACTGTGGCGTAGTGGGTGAAGCCGGCGCCTGCAGTGCCGGTATGGCCTAAGAAACCAGTGGAAGATGGCCCAAGTCCTTGGGCCCCTGCACCTGCATCGATCGGGAACCCGGAGGAAGCTCCTGGCTTCGGATTGGCGCAGCTCCGGCCATTGAGGCCAATTGGGGAGTGAACCAGTAGATGGAATTCTTCTCTATTTAACTCTCAGTTTCAAGTAAAATAAATCTTTTTTAAAAAGGTAATTTGATTTTGTAACCCCTATGTACTTAAAAAACTAGCTTCTCTTCTAAATTTATGTTAACTTCACTTGGAGCCATCATAATCACTCTTCCTCTCTCTCAATTTCTCCTCCTGCCACTGTCACTGTCAAAGTTCAATCTCTTTATCACTGCTTGCATACACTGTATGCAACAGTTATGCCTGCCTCCTGTATTCAACTCTCTAGTAATAAAGAAACAAACTAAGGTAAACACCAAGAGCTTCATGAGGCCCGACTGCTTCTCCACAATATTATACTAATTCTTGTACATTCTTGTAAATGTAAAAATATCCTGCTTCTTGGGTACAACTTTTGCTGTAAGCTTTCCCTGTCTGCAACTGAGCAGATGCACACTTCCTTTCCTACTCTACTTCCTGATGCTAACCTGTAAAGGAAACAAACGGCAGTCACTTCAATGTCGTTGTTGTTCATTTAGTTACAGTCACAACTAAGAACAACCTGTGAATTCTACGCATCCTTGAAATGCCAAATGTTACTTACTACTACTGTGAAGCACTGTCTCTTCTAGACAGCTCTTTCACAAGTGAACATGTCTATATCAGTAACACATTTGTGAAAATGTATGCCTCTCAAAGAGGCAAACCATGTGCAAAAGGGGCAGAATCTCAATTCATTTATCATTGTAGTCCCATGATCTTGACCTCTTAAATGTCATCATAGCTCTTTTAATTAGGAAAACAGAAACTATAAAAGCCATAAATTGTATGAGCCCCCTGTAAATAAAATTCATTTCTTTAAATCATATGCAGTCTGTATAGTCTGTACATCTATATGAATGTGACAGCTTCGTCAATTCAAAAGTTTGTCTGTGGTAGAAAGGAAAAGAAGTTAAAAGAATTTTTTCAGTTAGAGACTAGGAAGTAACCTGCTTAATGCACTAATGATAGGGTAATGAGAATAAAGAAAGTAGCATGGTTTGGATGAAGGCATACAAGAATGAGACAGCTTGAATGGGTAGCATCCAGGCCAAAAAATTTCTCAGAAAGTTGAAATTTTCTAAGGAAATCTGACCAGTACGACTGTAGGGACAGGGGCCAGTGCTGTGGGGTAGTGGGTTAAAGCACCTGTGGTGCTGGCAAATCAACAGATGTTCCATTTCTGATCCAGCTCCCTGCTAATGCATCTGGGAAGGCAAAGTAAGATGGCCCAAGTCCTTGAGTCCCTGCACTCAAGTGGGAGACCGGGAAGAAGCTCCGGGTTCCTGGCTTGGGATCAACCCAGTTCTGGCCATGGTGGCCCTTTGGGGAGTGAACCAGCAGGTAGAAGATCTGTCTCATACCAGCCCCAGTAATTCAGCCTTTCAAGTAAATAAATAAATCTTTAAAAAAATAAAATCCTGGGGCCGGCGCCGTGGCTCACTTGGTTAATCCTCCGCCTGCGGTGCTGGTACCCCATGTGGGTGCCGGTTCTAGTCCCGGTTGCTCCTCTTCCAGTCCAGCTCTCTGCTGTGGCTGGGAGGGCAGTGGAGGATGGCCCAAGTGTTTGGGCCCCTGCACCAGTGTGGGAGACCAGGAGGAAGCACCTGGCTCCTGGCTTCGGATCAGTGTAGTTGGGACCATAGCGGCCATTTGGGGGGTGAACCAATGGAAGGAAGACCTTTCTCTCTGTCTCTCTATCTGTCAAAGAAAAAAGGAAAAAAAGAAAAAGCCGGCGCCACGGCTCACTAGGCTAATCCTCTGCCTTGCGGTGCCGGCACCCTGGGTTCTAGTCTCGGTCGGGGCGCTGGATTCTGTCCCGGTTGCCCCTCTTCCAGGCCAGCTCTCTGCTGTGGCCAGGGAGTGCAGTGGAGGATGGCCCAAGTGCTTGAGCCCTGCCTTGGGAGACCAGGATAAGTACCTGGCTCCTGCCATCAGATCAGCTCGGTGCGCCAGCCGTAGTGCGCTGGCTGCGGCGGCCATTGGAGGGTGAACCAACGGCAAAGGAAGACCTTTCTCTCTGTCTCACTGTCCACTCTGCCTGTCAAAAAAGAAAAAGAAAAAAAAAATCCTGCCATCTGTGCACTGCCTTGATGTCCTTTATAATGTTTTTATTCAAACACATCCCAACACAATCTGGTACTTCATGACTACATAGACACTGCCTGCTTGCCTACAGCAACTTAACTTCAACCAGGTACCAACACTGCTTGTTCCCTCAACCACAAGGCATTACCTAGAAAACTCCAAGCTCATTCTACAGCAGACTACATGGTGGTCTCAAATACATGGTAGTGTCTGCTGGGCAGCTGGTGGTAATTTAGTCCTGACATTTAAGTCACTCTTCCAACAAGGATGCTCTGGTTCTTGTTTTTCTATTTCCCTCAGTTTTGCTGCCAGAGTTATAAAAAAAAAAAATACAACCTTCTATCTCCTGAACCTTTTCTCTACTCCCACACCAAACATACATAGGAAGAAAATTTACTGTATTCCATTTCTTCTACAACATGGGCAGTGACTAGTTCCTTTCTTTTTCCATAGCTAATATACTCCCAGTGTCGCCTGACCCAGCACCATGTAGACACCAGCTAAAGTGAAAGGCAGAGACTGGTGATGTGGGTTTAGCTACTGCCTACGAAGCTAGGTGCTGGTTTGAGACCTGGCTGCTCTACTCTTGATCCAGCTTCCTGTTGACATGCCTGGGCAGGCAGTGGAAGATGGCCTAAATGCTTGGGCTTCTACACACACGTGGGAGACCTGGATGAAGCTCCTGGCTTCGGATCAGCCGAGCCCTGGGTCATCTGGGAAGTGAAGCAGTGGATCTCTCTCTCTGTTACTACTCTGCCTTTCAAATAAATTAAAAAAAAATTTTTTTTTAAAGTAAACAAAGTGTCTCAGAATATGGCATTGAAAGCCTGTCTCCCTCCCCTTGGGGACTCTTAGACCCTGTCTTACACACCTCATGGCCCAAAAACTAGTCATTCTTAATGCTTCTTGCTAACCCAAGGCTACCTAAGTTCTTAAACAGACATGCAACAGATCATATCTCTTACTTTAAAACTTTTTATGTTAAACACTCTTTAAACATTACTTGGCAAAGGCCAAGTGAACATCACAAACTGATTGTCAGAGAGCTCCATAACTGACATTAATAATCCTACAAAAAGGGAAGAGCAAAAGCAAAGCAAAGCGAAAAAGCTTCCTGCTTAGGTACGCTCTGGAAGGCAGCAGGTGATGGCTCAAGTACTGGGGTCCCTGCCACTGTCACTGGAAATCTGGAATGAGTTCCTGGACCCCAGCTTTGGTCTTGGCCTGGCCAAAATTTTTAAACCTCTGACAACAGAGTATACCCTTGACATATAACTTACACTGTGTAAGATTAAACATGAACAGTGAGGAATAAGTGGGTAACGGACTCCAACACTCACCTTAAGAGGCTGGGGGCCTCTCAATCCTGTTTGTCCTCCCATTTGAGGAGAGCCCTGCTGCAGTGGCTCTGACAGTAAGTTGCCAGCATTTCCCATGCTTGGGTTTGGGTACTGCATATTCGGTCGCCCTCGGCCTGCTCCAATTGAACCGTTCATGACTTGATTAGGCATCATCCCCTGTCCATTGCCTGCAGCCAACATTCCAGGATTCATGCCAGCATTCATCCCTGTGTTCATTCCCATGGCAGGCTGACTGACTGGACTGTTCATCATGCCTGCTGTGGACTGCGTGGGACCCTGATTTGGTCCACCAGCACCCACTCCCATGTTGGGAGAAGTCAAGCTGGCCTGTGCCATTGGGCTTTTGACCATGCTGTTTATCAAACCTAATCCAGGACTGTTCTGTTGGGCCTGGCTGGCCATGACTTGGCCAGGGCCACCAACCCCCATATTGAGGTTAGGGGAACTACCAGATCGCAGCAATTCTGACAGCTGTTTATGTTTGGAGGCTGCATCTTGTACTATGCCAAGACTTGTCTGAAGCTGACTAATATCACCACCATTGGTCAGTCCCAATTCTGTAGAGTTGATCAATTCATCTGGTAAGTCGTGCTCCAGGTCGAACAGTGAACCAAAATCTAAAAGCAAAGAGAAAAGATGTTAAAGTTGAACAGAAGGAAAATCAGAAACTGCTGTACATTGTTTTTAATAAGCATTATAGATATCATTTCCAAACCTTCACTCCACGGAACAGTACCTCTCTATTGTTTTGCAGTTTTTTCATGTTATGCTAAAACATTTTGTAATATAAATGAAAAACAACAACAACAACAGGGTTATTTAGTTATACCAATAGGTTTAAATACATAACAACTGTACCTAAAATAAAACCAAGGGGAAAAAAAAGCTGAAATGTTAGTTAACATGCATTATGTGAGTTCCTGGAAGCTTAAATTGACAGTCCAAAAAAAAAAAAAAAAAAGATAAGCAATTATGTTGTATGAATAAGCAGAATTCCTTAGAAGGTTAAAAGATTTGTCTACATACAAACAACACAGAATGAAAGCAAAAATTTGAAATTTATAGTCACAAAGAAAGAGCTGATATGAAAGAGCTACCATTTGTAGAATTCTCAGTTTGTGCTTTCTCAAGGACCCATCACAGTGCCCACCACAAAGCAGGTCCTTTGAAACTAAGTGAATTTGCTTTCACAAGACCGGCAGCGACACAATAGTTTTCCTTAACCAAAATCTAGCCAGGGCATAAAGCTATGTTTCCTTCAACACACAAAACATCCCCATCCCACTCCCACCAAAAAAGGGAAGAAATTACAGATTAACACATGATTTCTCAGGGCCAGTGCTGTGGCATAGGGGGGTAAGCTGCCACCTGCAGTGCTGGCAAGTCCTGGCAGCGGCACTTCTGATCCAGCTCCCTGTTAACACACCTGGGACATCAGAAGATGTCCCAAGTACTTGGGTCCCTAAACCCACATGGGAGAGCTGGAAGAAGTTCCTGGCTTCCAATCAGCAAGCTCCAGCCATTGTATCTGGGATGGATGATCTATTTCTCCACCCCCCCCAACTCTGCCTTTCAAATAAATAAATCTTTTGTTTAAATATTTATTTATGAGAGAATTAGAGAGAGAGGATGAGGGAGAGGGAGAGGGAGAGAGAGGTGTCTTCCATCTGCTGGTTCACTCCCCAAATGGCTGAAATGGCCAGAGCTGAGCCTATCCAGAGCCAGGAGCCAGGAGCTTCTTCTGGGTCTCCCATGCGAGGGCAGGGCCCAAGGACTCGGGCCATCCTCTGCTGCTTTCACACATTAGCAGGGAGCTGGAACAGAAGTGAAGCAGCCAGCACTGCAAGTCATGGCTTTACCCACTACACCACAATGCTGGTCCCCAAATAAATCAATCTTAAAAAAGAAGATAGCACATCCCTGGTCTCTCTGCTTGTTGGCAACAGCACCTGTGCCCAAAACATGACAATTAAAAAAAGGCTTCCAGATATCAGCAAATTGTGTCCTGGTGCAAACTGCTTTTTATTGACCTGTTTATGGACAAGGGATCTTCAGAAAGTTCAGAGATATGTAGCATGAAAAACCAAGAAACGAACTTCAAATTTTTCTTCACCAAAATACATCTTTTAATCCAGTACCCACAACCTGTTTTTTGAAGTCCCCTCACATTAACCTATGACATAAAGTTTTTGAGCTTTCTTTCAATTCTCCAGTTTTCACATTAAAAAGGCAGTACTGGGGCTGGTGCTGTGATACAGTAGGTTAATTCTCTGCTGGCAGCGCCGGCATCCCACATGGGTGCAGGTTCTAGTCTCAGCTGCTCCTCTTCATCCAGGTCTCTGCTACAGCCTGGAAAAGCAGCAGAAGATGGCCCAAGTGCTTGGGCCCCTGCACCCATCTGGGAGACCCAGAAGTAGCTCCTGGCTTCAGACTGGCACAGCTCCTGCTGCTGCTGCCATTTGGGGAGTGAAACAGCAGATGGAAGACCTTTCTGTCTCTCACTCTCTCTGCCCTAACTCTACCTCTCAAATAAATAAAGAAATAAGATCTTTATAAGTAAAAAAGTCAGTACTGAGTATTTAATACAGTCACAATCAATAAAAGCTTATCCTATAAAAAACATGCATCCCTTGCCAACAAGCTATTGCTTTAATGATCTACTTGATCCAATTAATCTTGGTATCTAAGTATGGCTTTCTGCCCCTGCTGCTCTATCCTGCCACTGAAATTATCTATCCGCCTCCATCCCTACTCTGCATCTTGTCTCACC
This sequence comes from Oryctolagus cuniculus, assembly GCF_051225735.1. Lineage (NCBI taxonomy): Eukaryota > Metazoa > Chordata > Mammalia > Lagomorpha > Leporidae > Oryctolagus > Oryctolagus cuniculus. The sequence goes on along the minus strand of NC_142877.1, from coordinate 117,308,341 downwards.
ATCCCTCACCCAACCCATGCACCCAGACTTGTAACTCTAAGAATATGCCTTATTATTACACCCAACTTCTTGAAAAATGTCCAGCACAGTAAGCATGTGGCCACACCTGAACTGTATTCCCAGATCAACATGGCTTAAAATCTACAGTTCTACAGATTTTGCCACTTCAAAGTAAAAACATGTAGTAAACAACAGATTTGGAATATAAAGAAAAGATTCAAGCACAATGAACCTAAAGCCACTTCTCACATGGTTGTTTGATATACTGACATGTTTCTTTCATTATTTTCTATTTATATAATTTACAAAATTGGAATCAAACTTTCTATGTTTACTGTTCCCTTGATCCAAGCAAGAAAAAAAATATCATCCGCATATTGAACATGGGAATGGAGCTGAATTAAAATAACCTCTCATGTGGCCGGCACTGTGGTGTAGCAAGTAAAGCCACCACCTGCAGTGTTGACACCCATATGGGCGCCAGTTCGAGTACTGGCTGCTCCACTTCCAATCTGGCTCTCTGCTTTGGCCTGGAAAAGCAGCAGAAGATGGACCAAGCGCTTGGGCCCCTGCATCCACGTGGGAGACCCAAAGAAGCCCCTGGCTTCGGATCAGCTCAGCTCCGGCTGTTGCGGCCAACTGGGGGGTAAACGAAAGGATGGAAGACCTTTCTGTCTCTGCCTCTACCTCTCCTTCTTTCTCTGTGTAACTCCAGCTTTCAAATAAATAAATAAATAATCTTTAAAAAATAATCTCTCCTTAGAATTTAGGTACGACTGGCGCTGTGGCAAAGCAGGTAAAGCTACTGCCTGCAGTACCGGCATCCCAGTTCAGAGTCCCGGCTGCTCCACTTCTGATCCAGCTCTCTGCTATGGCCTGGGAAAGAAGTAGAAGATGTCCCAGGTAGGGTCCCTGCACCCACGTGGGAGACCCAGAAAAAGCACCTGGCTCCTGGCTTCGGTTCGGTGCAGCTATGGCTGTTGCAGCCGACTGGGGAGTGAACCAAAGGATGGAAGACCTTTTTCTGTCTCTCCCTTTCTCTGTAATTCTTTGAGATAAATAAATAAATCTTAAAAACAGAATTTCTGAGTTGGAGTTTGAGCTCCACTTGATTCCAGCTTCCTGCTAATGTGCACTGTGGGAGGCAGTGGTGATGGCTCAAGCAGCTGGGTACCTGCCACCCAAGTGGGAGATCTGTATTGAGCTCTGGGGTCCTGTCTTTGACCTGGCCCAGTCTGGCTGCTGCAAGCATTTAAGGGAATGAAAAAACACACAGACAGATCTTTCTCTGCTTTCCAAATAAAAAATAAATACATGCACTTAAAGTTCTGTAATTCAAAGCTTGCTCGGGACACTTACGTTCCACGCGGCAGTACCTAGGTCTCAGTCCTGGCTCCACTTCTGATACTGGCACTCTACTAATGAGCATCCTGGGAAGCAGTAGATAGATGATGGCTCACGGAGTTGGGACTCTGCCACCCACTGAGGATACCTGGACTGAATCTGGTGTGTCTTAGCCCTGACTGCTGCAGGCATTTGCAGAATGAACCAGGTCCTCTTTCAAATAAAAATTTCTAAGAATTTTTTTTTTATTTATTTCAAAGTTAGAGTTACAAAGAGAGAGGAGAGGGAGGAAGGGAGGGAAAGAGAGATTCTTCCACCTGCTGGTTCACTCCCTAGATGGCCACAATGACTGGGACAGGGCCAGGCTAGAGCCAGGAGCCAAGAGCTTCATCTGGGTCTTTGAAGTGGGCAGTAGGGGCACAAACACTTGGGCCATCTTCTGCAGCTTTTCCCAGGTCATTAGCAGGAAGGCAGATCAAAAGTGGAGCAGCTGGGACAGAAACCAGAGTCCATACAGGATGCAGGAATCACAGGCTGTGGCTTTACCCACTATGCCAACACTGGCCTCAAGAAAAAGAAATTCAAAGGCTTATGATGAAAAATGAGACTAAAAACTAACGGGTTCAGTATCCAAGTTACTATATTAGAAACAGAACAGTAGGAACTGTAGGAACCAGAGAAAGATCTTTGGGTTCACTCCCAAAAAGACTGCAAGGCCAGGGCTGGGCCAGGTAGAGGCCAGGAGCAGGCCAGGAGCCTCTTTCAGATCTCCCACTGAAGGCAGGGGCCCAAGTATTTGGGTCATCCTTCACTGTTTTCCCAGGTACATTAGCAGGGAGCTGGATTGGAAGTGGAGCAGCTGGGACTGGAACCTGTGCCCATATTGGATGCCGGCACTGCAGGCGGTGGCTGCAATACTACTAATCAATTTTATGCAAACAAAAACAAAAAAACACAACAGAAAACAGTAATTCCCAAGAAAACATTCAATCCTTAATCCAAAAGATAAGACATAGGCTATTCCAGTTTTTCCAAGAAATTAATGGCATAAAGGGAGGTAGAGTGGAGAATGGAAAGAGCTGTGATTTAGGGGCCGCCTCCTGCAATGCCGGCATCCCATACGGGCGCTAGTTCAAGACCCAGCTGCTGTACTTCTGATCCAGATCTCCACTATGGCCTGGGAAAGCAGTAGAAGATGGCCCAGGCCGGTGCTGCGGCTCACTAGGCTAATCCTCCGCCTTGTGGTGCCGGCACACTGGGTTCTAGTCCCGGTCCGGGCACCAGATTCTGTCCCGGTTGCTCCTCTTCCAGGCCAGCTCTCTGCTGTGGCCAGGGAGTGCAGTGGAGGATGGCCCAGGTGCTTGGGCCCTGCACCCCATGGGAGACCAGGATAAGTACCTGGCTCCTGGCTTCAGATCAGCACGGTGCACAGGCCGCAGTGGCTATTGGAGGGCGAACCAATGGTAAAGGAAGACCTTTCTCTCTGTCTCTCTCTCTCTCACTGTCCACTCTGCCTGTCAAAAATTAAAATTAAAATAAATAAATAAAAGAAGATGGTCCAAGGGCTTGGGTGACCCAGCAGAAGCTCCTGACGCCTGGCTTCATCCGTTCAGCTCCAGCCACTGCGGCCATTTAGGGAATGAACTAGCAATGGAAGATCTCTCTCTCTTTCTCTCTCTCTGCCTCTCTGTAACTCTACCTTTCAAATAAATAAATAAATCTTTAAAAAAAAAAAAAAGGAGCTGTGATTTAAATTGAGATTTAGGGTAGGGGGGTTAGCTTAGCACTCAGAGGCCCACTGTCTCCTGTCTGGGGTCTCATGTCATGTCTGCAGCTCCTGACTTCATCATCTTCCTGCTAAAGCAGCCCCTTGAAAGGCAGGCCTGAGAGCTCAAGTAACTGGATTCTTCCCACCCTTGCGAGAGACCTAGATTGTATCCCTTTCCTGTTCCATGCCCAGCTTACAGGCCCCACTTCCACTTGTAATTATGAGCATTTGGGGAATCAAAGAGAGGATCAAAATGCGGGTACTCTTTCTCAAGAGATTCAACAACTGGATGATACGGATTCAAACAAACCACTGTCGAAACATCTTCTGAGGGGCTATGTTGTGGTGTAGTTGGTAAAGCAGCTGTATGTGACATCAACATCCCACATGAGCAACTGTTCAAGTCCCAGCTCCTCCACTTTCAAACAAATTCCTGCTTAGGTGCCTGGGAAAGCAGATGAAGATGGCCCAAGTACCTGGGACTCTGCACACACATGAACGAAGTTCCTGGCTTTGGCCTGGCCCAGCCCAGCTGCTGTAGCCATTTGGGGAGTTAACCAGCAGACAGAAACCTGCCTCTCTCTTTCAAATAAATAATATAAATCTAAAAAAAAAAAAGGCATTAGAAACAAGAATCAGAAAATTGTATAGACTAGGTAATGGGTGACACTAAAAAATGCATCCCACGGGAGACCAGGAAAAGCACCTGGCTCCTGGCTCCTGCCATTGGATCAGCACAGTGGGCTAGCCGCGGCGGCCATTGGAGGGTGAACCAACGGCAAAGGAAGACCTTTCTCTCTGTCTCTCTCTCTCACTGTCCACTCTGCCTGTCAAAAAACTAAAAAAAACAAACAAACAAACAAACAAAAAAAACACTTTGTTGGCCGGTGCCACGGCTCACTAGGCTAATCCTCCGCCTAGCGGCGCCGGCACACCAGGTTCTAGTCCCGGTCGGGGCGCCGGATTCTGTCCCGGTTGCCCCTCTTCCAGGCCAGCCCTCTGCTGTGGCCAGGGAGTGCAGTGGAGGATGGCCCAGGTGCTTGGGCCCTGCACCCCATGGGAGACCAGGAAAAGCACCTGGCTCCTGGCTTCTGCCATCGGATCAGCGCGGTGCACCAGCCGCAGCGCGCCGGCCGTGGCGGCCATTGGAGGGTGAACCAACGGCAAAGGAAGACCTTTCTCTCTGTCTCTCTCTCTCACTGTCCACTCTGCCTGTCAAAAAAAACAAACAAACAAACAAACAAACAAAAAAAACCAAAAACCTTTGTTGAGTGTGATAATGACATAGTAAAAATTTTAAAATGAATCCTTTTTATTGAGAGATGTACTTCAGTATTTATTTACTTGAAAGACACAGAGAGAGACAGACAGATCTTCCAACTGCTAGTTCACTCCCCAAATGGTGGCAATTGCTAGGGCTGGGCAGGACCAAAGCCAAGATCCAGGAGCTTCTTTGAGGTCTCCCATTGACGGTGAAGGGGCAAATACTTGGGCCATCTCCCGCTGATTTCTCAGGTGCATTAGCAGAGAGCGGTATTGGAAGTGGAGCAGCTGGGACTTGAACCAGCACACACATGGGACATTGGCATCACAGGCTGTGGTTTTACTTGCTATGCCACCAAGTCTAGCCCTTGAAGTACTTCTAATGAACTGTTATGGCTGGGATTTGCTTTAAAATACTCCAACAAAAATAGGGAGGGTGGGGTAAAATATGAATAAATTGAAGCTAGGTAAAAAGAACATGTTGGGATAACTCCACCAGGAATACAGGACACATTAGAACACCAATACTTCCAGAAATGTCACTGCATTCATCATATGCAGAATAAACAAAATTTAAGACTCATTTCATGGCTGCAAGGAAAGCACTGGATAAAATTTGATACTTAGCCACAACAAAAGCAAAAACAATACTAAGCAATCAAGGGCCAGTGATTTGTTGTCACAGTGGGTAAAGCTGCTGATTGCAGTGCTGGCATCCCACAGGGCGCAGGTTCAAGAACTAGCTGCTCCATTTCCAATCCAGCTCTCTGCTACGGCCTCAGAAAGCAGAAGATGGCCCAAGTGCTTGGGCCCTGGCACCAGTGTAGGAGATCCGGAAGAAGCTCCTGGCTTCAGATCAGCCCAGCTCCGGATGCTGTGGCCATTTGGGGAGTGAACCAGTGGACAGAAGATCTCTCTCTCACTGCCTTTCAAATAAATAAAGCTTACTTAAAAAAAAAAATCATTAAATTAAAGGGAACTTCAACAGTTTCTTCCAAAAACCTAAATCTTGACAACAAATATGGGAAAATGTTAGTCTTCAGTATCAGAACAAGATAAAGGGGCCAGCGCTGCAGGGTGGCAGGTAAAGCTGCTCCTTTATTGGATTCCTGTTGGAATCCAATATAGGTGCCAGTTCAAGTCCCGGCTGCTCCACTTCTGATCCAGCTCTCTGCTATGGCCTGGGAAAGCAGAAGATGGCCCTATTCCTTGGGTCCCTGCCCCCAGCATGGGAGACCAGGAAGAAGCTCCTGGCTCCTGGGTTCGGATTGGTGCACCTCCAGCCATGGCGGCCAACTGGGGAGTGAACCAGCAGATGGAAGACCTCTCTCTCTCTGTGCCTCTCCTCCTCTTTCTGTGTTGCACTCTCAAATATTTAAAAAAGAACAAGACACTATTTAAGTCCATACTAGAATATTAAGTCACAGCAATATAAAAAAAAAATGACAAAAATAAAAGTAAACAAACCCGCCTGCAGGTGATGTAACTGTTGACTAAAAATCCAAAGCAAATATACCAAAATGTCACAATGAATCCTTAAATGCACACAATTACTTGTCAACTAAAATACATGCAAAGCAAATGTCTGTATATAGAGGTTAATTTCTGTACAAGGGCAACAAATGGTTATAAATGATTTTCAAATAACCTTTATAGTAACATTGATAAAAACAAACAAAAAAAATCTCACAATGTATACACTGGGGCAGGCGCTGTGGCATAGCAGGTAAAGCTACCACCTGCGGTGCCGGAATCCCCTATGGGCACTGGTTAGAGTCCCGGCTGCTCCACTTCTGATCCAGCTCTCTGCTATGGCCTGGGAAAGCAGTGGCAGATGGCCCAGGTTCTTGGGCCCCTGCATCCGCGTGGGAGTCCTGGAAGAAGCTCCTGTATTTGGATTGGTACAGCTCCAGCTCTTACAGCCATCTGGGGAATAAACCAGTAGATGGAAGACTTCTCTCTCTGTCTCTGCCTCTCTGTGGCTCTTTCAAATAACTAAATCTTTTTTTTTTTTTTTAAAGTCCCCCCCCCCTTTTTTTGCTTATTTGCTTTCATTTTTTACTTGTTCCTTTTTTTTTTTTTTTTTGAAAGTCAGAGTTAAAGAGAGGAGAACAGAGAGAGAGTGTCAGTCTTCCATCTGATGGTTCACTCCCCAATTGGCCACAAAGGCCAGAGCTGTGCCAATTTAAAGCCAAGACCTTCTTTTGGGTCTCCCACGCGGGTGCAGGGGCCCAAAGAATTGGGCTATCTTCTACTGCTTTCTCAGTCCATAGCAGAGAGCTGGATCAGAAGAGGAGCAGCCAGGTCTTGAAATGATGCCCACATGGGATGCTGGTGCTTCAGGCCAGGGTGTTAACCCACTGTGCAACAGTGCTGGCCCCTCAAATAACTAAATCTTAAAAAAAAAAAAAAAGTATACATTGTGTAAATTACAAACTAAACTAGTTAAGCTAAATAGAATGCTGCACCAAGAACCTGAATAGAAATCCTCATTAAAGACATTTCTGGGTGGCTCTGTGGCTTAGCAGGTTAAGCCTCCAAGAAGCTGGCATCCCATATGGGCGCCAGTTCGAGTCCCGGTTGTTCCACTTCCAATCCAGCTTTCTGCTAATGTGCCTGGCAATGGGAAGATGGCCCAAGTGCTTGGGCCCCTGCACTCACATGGGAGACCTCGAAGAAGCTCCTGGCTTCCGTCTGGCACAGCCCCAGCCATTGTGGCTATTTGGGGAATGAGCCAGCAGATGAAGACCTCTCCCTCTGTAATTCTGCCTCTCAAATAAACAAATAAATCTTAAAAAAAAAAAAAACAAAAACAAAAAACAAACAAACAAACAAAACACACAAAAAAAAAAACCCACACACTTCATTTTTGCAGGTGCTTTAGGCTGTGGATTGTTGTTGAGAACTAGAATTTTTCCAGAATCTTTTTAAAGCTGAGAAATCACCTCTTAACAAAATTTAAATAATATTTTCAGACCAAGAACCCAACTTCCAGATTATCAAATCTATCCTGATAGAGTTAAGAGTACTGAAGCTCAGGGCTGGCTTTGTGCTGCAGTGGGTTAAACCACTGCCTGCGATGCCAGCATTCCATATGGGTGCTGGTTTAAGTCTTTGTTGCTCCACTTTTTTTTTTTTTTAAAGATTTTATTTATTTATTTGAGAGGTAGAGTTACAGACATTGAGAGGGAGGAGACAGACAGACAGGTCTTCTACTGGTTCATTCCCAAATTGCCGCAACGGCCAGAGCTGCACCCATCAGCAGCCAAGAGCTTCTTACGGGTCTCCCACGCAGTGCAGGGGCCCAAGCACTTGGACCATCTTCTACTGCTTTCCCAAGCCATAGCAGAGAGCTGCACTGCAAGAGGAACAGCCAGGACTAGAACCTGCACCCATATGGGATGCCAGTGCTGCAGGCAAGAATTAACCTACTACGCTACAGAGCCGGTCTCTGCTCTACTTTTGATCAATCTTCCTGCTAATGTGCCTGGGAAAGCAGCAGCAGATGGCCCAAGTCCTTGGACCCCTGCACCCACATAGGTGATCGGGATGGAGTTCCAGGATTCTGGTTTTGGCCCTGCTCTGCTCTTACAGTTGCAGTTCTTTGGGGAATGAACCAACAGATACAAGATCTCTCCCTCCCTCTCTCTGTAACTCTGCTAAAGGTCAGAGTGGACACTACAGAAGGTTAAGATGCTTGTGTCTTAACACAGGAAAGCCTGGGTTTTACAGCTACCCCACTACCAACTCCAGCCTTCTGCTAAGACAACCCTGGAAAACGGTAGTGATTGGGTTCCTAACACTTCGTGAGAGATCTAGATTGAGTTCCCTACTCCCAGTTTTAATCCCAGCTCAGCTCATCTCTAGCTGCTATGGGAATATGGAGCGTGAACCATTCAATAGGAGTTAGCTGTCTCTCCTCTCAAATAAATGGATTTTAAAAAGAGTACTAAAGATCAAAAACTTTTTATTGTGTATTTTATTCAAGCCAAATATCAAATTTTTCCAAGGACTTTCAAGAATTAAACCTGGTAACAGGTTCACATGCAGTGAATTGAGTAATCTAATGCAAAAAGGATATTTAAAAATATGCGCTTACGCCTTTAGCCAAAGTATGCTATAAAATACAGCAAAAGAAACCTAGTAGTCTAAAACTATCAACAAAATAAGAAAATTTTGAAATTAAAAGGTCACAGTCTAAACAAACATTTTAAAACTGACCAGCCTCAATATCACTCATTGCTTTTTTATTTTTCTGAAAGGCAGAGTTAGACAGTGAGAGACAGACAGAAAGCTCTTCTTTCCATTGGTTCATCCCCCAAATGGTTGCCATGGCCAGCGTGCTACACCGATCCGAAGCCAGGAGCCAGGTGCTTCCTCCTGGTCTGCCATGCAGGTGCAGGGCCCAAGCACTTGGGCCATCCTCCACTGCCTTCCCGGGCCACAGCAGAGAGCTGGACTGGAAGAGGAACAACCAGGACAGAATCCGGTGCCCCAACCAGGGGTAGAACCCAGGGTGCCAGCGCCACAGGCTACTGAGCCGTGGTGCCAGCCCATTCATAGCTTTTTACTAAGCTTAAGTTGTTCCTTTTATCTTCAAAGGGAAAAAAAATAAAGATACAAATCAATTATTAGACCTCTAGCTCAACTTGCCCTGCATAGTGAGTAGTTATATTTAGCTATATAAAATTTAATGTTCAACATGTAAGAACAACCTATAACATAACAGTTTGAGACTTTTATTTTAGAGAAAAATTGAAGAATTTTTTAAAAAAGATTTATTTATTTACTTACACAAACAAAAAAGGAGAGGCAGAGAAGGACCCATCCATTGGTTCACTCTTCAGTTGGCCACAATGGCCGGAGCTGTGCCGGTCTGAAGCCAGGAGCCAGGAGCTTCTTCCAGGTCTCCCACGTGGGTGCGGGGGCCCAAGGACTTGGACCATCTTCCACTGCTGTCCCAGGCCATAGCAGAGAGCTGGGTGGGAAGTGGAGCAGCTGGGACTCATATGGGATGCTAGCATTGTAGGTGGTGTCTTTACCCACCACACCACCGTGCTGGCCCCTGAAGAATTTTATCAACTATAATGAAGCAGGCCCTGTGGCACAGTGGGTTAAAGTGCCAACAGTGACACCAGCACCCCCAAATGGGCAGTGATTTGATTCCCATTGCAGCTTCCTGCTAATGCGCCACCCACGTGAGAGATCTGGATGAGTGCTAGGCTTGATACTGGTCTGGCCCAGCTTGCTGCTGCAGCCATCTGGGGAGTGAACCAGTAGATGGAAGATCTTTCTGTCTCTCCTTTTGTAGTTCTGCCTTTCAAATAAGTAATAAAACCTCAAAAAAAGAAAAAAAAAAGAACAAACTTGTATTGACTAGAGACTATTCAGGCACACAATCAAGAATGAATTGGACAAACAAGTGTCAAGTCAGGGAGGCTGCTGCTGGAGAAATAATGAGAGCGAGACTAGTATTTACATCTACAGAAGCACTAAAGGGACAGAGGCATCAGGAATAGGTAAGGTGTTAAAAGAAAAGAGAAAGACAAACTTCTGGCATAGACAAGGGAACAGTCTAGTGATATAGTTATATAGACAGGCAATCAGAGAAGGTACACATGTGAAAGAGAAATGGAGCATCAGCTGTCACTGGAATACCCACACAAAGATGAACAGCAGACACCCAGTCAATAGCTCTGAAACAGAAGAGAAGGTCTGTGAAGGGGCTGCTGTGAGCCCTCCACAGAGTAAGGCTGATCAGAGAGCATCTATGGGGCAAAAAAACAAGAAAAAGGCCGAGAGAGGACCAGTAGAATCTACAGAATTTTGAATTTAAGAGACAATAATCTGGCCGGCGCCGCGGCTCACTAGGCTAATCCTCCGCCTAGCGGCGCCGGCACACCGGGTTCTAGTCCCGGTCGGGGCGCCGGATTCTGTCCCGGTTGCCCCTCTTCCAGGCCAGCCCTCTGCTGTGGCCAGGGAGTGCAGTGGAGGATGGCCCAGGTGCTTGGGCCCTGCACCCCATGGGAGACCAGGAAAAGCACCTGGCTCCTGGCTCCTGCCATCGGATCAGCGCGGTGCGCCGGCCGCGGCGGCCATTGGAGGGTGAACCAACGGCAAAGGAAGACCTTTCTGTCTCTCTCTCACTGTCCACTCTGCCTGTCAAAAAAAAAAAAAAAAAAAAAAAGAGACAATAATCTACAAAGATGTTAACCAACAAAAGATGCTAAAAACGAAAAATTTCCCAGGTCATTCAACCAGCAATGCTGTTCTGAAAACTAGGTTCCAAGATGGCAATGGTAGTGGTACCCATGCTCCAAAGAGAAGTCACTGAAAATATGAGCAATAGGAGTTAACAGGATTGGAAAGTGAAAGACAGCCAATATTTTCTTTCTAGATAGTAAGATGAACTCTTAATTTTTTTGCTCCCTATTTAATTAAAAATTTACAAGTCTGAAATCTATCCCATTATTTTAAAACTATCCTATGGAAAATATTATAAAAGAGCGTCACAAATGACTGTTGAAATGAATGAACCTAGACCATCTCCAGGTAATGCATTTCCTGCTTATTAAACTATCAAAGATCATCATCAGCAGGCTACTTCTACCAAATAGTTTGTTGACAAGTTCCTTTAAACCCCAATCATGTTCAAATTCAAAGTTACCTGAGTAAAAGGTTTCTTCATTGTGTGTACATTCAGTCCAAACACAGCGATGAACACTCTCTCCATCTCCTGATTCTCCCTCTCTGTGTGTGTCTCTTCATCTTTCTTTCTCGCTCTCTCTCCTATGCTCTCCTCCCTCTTTTTCTTCTTCGCCCCTTGCCTCTGGTCTTTCGGATTACCCCCAATAAACCCTTTCCCTAATTCCGGTGTTTGGTGTGTTTTGTGGAGGCCTTACACTGGTGCTGTGACTTGGATCCAGGCTCCCCTAGGGTCCTGGATTTCTGCCACTCAAGATCACACCCCCGGAACTCCTTCCACGCCACCAAACACTTCGTGATCTCCATCCACACACCAGCCTTCCAAATTCTGAGTGTTTACAGGAGGTGATAATGGAAAGAACCAAGGCCTTCACCAGCCAGGTAGTCAACCAAATGCTGCTACAGGGATATACTTGGCTCCCCAGCCAGGAGACAACAGCTTGTGACAACGGCCCCTGACACCAGAGTATTTTGTCGCCCCAAGTCAACAGGAAGTAGTTCTAAAGACAGATCATTGTCCTTCTACCCCTCCTAGACTTTTGGGACTAATGTAATCCCATACAACTCCTGCTTTATAAAAAACAAAAGGGGGGGAATGTTAGTAAAATAGCACAGTCGTATCTATGGCGCAATCTACACCCTGACACCATCCCAGACTCTAGCCCCCACCATTGCTGGAAGCCAGGTGTCCACATGGCTCAACCACCAGTGTCAAACTCCACCCCAACCCTAACGGGATTCGCTGCTCCTACTTCCCTGCCCCCCTCCCACAACATTTTAAGAAGACCTGTTCCTGAACACATGGCTCCCTTTCTCTCCATCTCCTGATCTCTCTCCCTCTCTCTCCCTCTGTCTCTTGATCTCTCTCTCACGCTCTCCTTCTCCCTCTTTTTCTTCTTCACCCCTTATCTCCGGTCTGTCGGGTTTCCCCCAATAAACTCTTTCCCTTAAAAAAAAAAAAAAAAGTGACTGAAAGGACAAATTTAAATCTCATTTGAAAAGCTGAGCATACTACCAGTTTATCCAATGGACCATGTATTTGAAATGTGACAATTTAAACAAAAATAAGTTTTGGTTAAACGTGGGAAACTAGCATTGAGTCAAAACATCCTTTCATAATTACATACTAATTCTATAGATCACCTTTGGTGTTTTCTGTATTTCTTGTGGTCCTCAGACCAGAGTTAACCATGTAATTTTTTGTAAAATAAACTCAGCTCACTAAACTTAACACCCAAAAGATCAAAACAGTTCCACTATACAGGAGAAATCAGATATTATTTACCATGAAACACATAAGAGAAACACAACCTTCAGAATTAGATCAAGGGCTGGTGCTATGGTGCAGCAGGTTAATCCATGGCCTGCAGCGCCAGCATCCTGTATGGGTGCTGGTTGCAGTCACAGCTGCTCCACTTCTGATCCAGCTCCTTGCTAACGTGCCTGGGAAAGCAGTGGAAGATGACCTAGCACCAATGTGGGAGAACTGGAAGACAACTCTGGGCTCCTAGCTCCAGCCTGGCCCAGTCCCAGCCATTGTAGGCAGCCATCTGGAGAGTGAGCCAGCGAATAGAAGATATCTCTTTGTTAACTCTGCCTTTCAAATAAATAAATAATAGATTAAAAACAAACAAACAAACAACCAAAAAAAAAAAAAACTAGGATCATTAACAATAAAGTTTAAAAAAAATCTATTTACTTATTTGAAGCAGAGTTATGGGGGGGGGGGCTGTCCATCTGTTGGTTCACTCCACTAATGGCTACAATGGCCAGGGTTGGGCCAGTCTGAAGCCAGAAGCTTCATCCAAGTCTCCCACGTGGATGCAGGGGCCCAAGCACTTGGGCAATCCTCCACTGCTTTCTCAGATGCATTAGCAGGGAGCTGGACAGGAAGTAGAGCAGCTGGGACTTGAACTGGCGCCCATAATGCGATGCTGGCACTGTAGGCAGCAGCTTAACCAGCTATGCAATAATGCCAGTCCCAACAATATAAACAGTGCACTAAGAGCAGAAGTCAAAAAGTGTTTTATCTAGAATGCATGCTCAATATCTAATTCTACTATATTAACATGTAACAGTAACACATTTTTCCCCATTGAGAAGGTTCATACATTATCTGTTGAATAAACAGGTTTTTGTATTTTAGTACTGTAGTCAAATCAACTCAATTCTGCTCTTAAACTGTGTTCACTAAACAAAATGCCCACATTAATTATTTCAAAACCAGTCAATTCTCAAGGACCCACTTAGAAGACAGAATCGACCCACTGCCATCTCTTCCCTTCTAACTTTCTCTGTGGAGTTAAAATGTTTTTTTTTTTTTCCTTCCAAAGATGTATTTATTTATCTATTTGAAAAGCAGAGTCACAGAGTCAGAGGCAAAGGCAGAGAAAGAGAGGTCTCCCATCCATTAGTCCACTCCCCAGATGACTGCAACAGCTGGAGCTGCGCGGATCTGAAGCCAGGAGCTTCCCTCAGGTCTCCCATGTGAGTGCAGGAGCCCAAGGACTTGAGCCATCTTCCACTGCTTTCCCAGGCCACTGCAGAGAGCTGGATCAGAAGTGGAGCAGCCAGGACTCAAACCAGTGCCCATTTGGGATATCGGCACTGTTACACCACAGAGCCAGCTTCTGCTCCACTTCTGATCCTGCTCCTTGCTAATGCACCTGGGAAAGCAGTGGAGGAGGGCCCAAGTGATTGGGTCCCTGCACCCATGTGGGAAACCCATAAGCTCCTGGCTCCTGGCTCCTGATTGGCTCAGCTCCAGCTATTGCAAGACCTCTCTCTGTCTCTAACTCTTTCTTTCTTATTTTATTTATTTATTTATTTATTTTTTTGACAGGCAGAGTGGACAGTGAGAGAGAGAGAAAGGTCTTCCTTTTGCCATTGGTTCACCCTCCAATGGCCGCCGCGGCCGGCGCACCGTGCTGATCTGAAGGCAGGAGCCAGGTGCTTCCTCCTGGTCTCCCATGGGGTGCAGGGCCCAAGCACAAATCTATGTATCATTTATCATTCTGATAAAGATCTAAAACACTGAAATTACCAATCTCACAAAGATCTCTTTTCTTACTGGCTTTGGACATCCGTACTTACACTGGACCCTTCAAATGCATGAAATTTTAAAACAGTGTAGCTTTTGCAACGAGGCAAATTTTGTGAATTGCACAAATTTACCAGGCTGAAACAATTTTCCTAACCACAATTCTTTATTTTTATTTTTATGTGTTTGAAAAGCAGAGTTTCAGAGAGGTTAGACACACAGATCTTCCACCCACTGTTTCACTCCCCAAATGGCCACAATGGCTGGGGCTGGGCCAGGGCCAGGGCCAGGCAGAAGTCAGGAGCCAGGAGCTTCTTCCATGTCTCCCACATGAATGCAGGGGCCCAAGCACTTGGACCATCTTTCTCTGCTTTCCAAGGCGCATCAGCAGAGAGTGGGGTCAGAAGCAGAGCAGCCAGGTCTTGAACTGATGCCCATATGGGATGCCAGCATCATAAGTGGAGGCTTACCCTGCTACGCCACAACGCCAGCCCCTCAGTACTTCATTTTAGAAACAGCCACTTCTGGGGCCAGCGCTATGGTGCAGCTGGTTAAGCCACTACCTGCAGGTCGAGTCCTGGCTGCTCCACTTCAGATACTCACTAATAGGCCTGGAAATCAGCAGAGGATGGCCCAAGTGCCTGGGCCCCTAATACCCACATGGGAGACAGGAGGAAGCTCTGTTGTGGCCATTTGGGGAGCGAACCAGTAGATGGGAAGAGATCTCTCTCTAAATAAAATCTTAAAACACAGACACACAGACACACACACAGCATTTTAACATCCTGTAGATAAACAATTAACCAAAATCACACAAACTCATCAAGGAAAGACAAATATCTTCAAATTACATAATTTGAAGAAACTCTAAGAAAATTAAAATGAAACAACCATGCTGGAAAGTCAGGTCCAACTCCCAATACAACTGGAAACGCCTATTGTAAACAAATTTGTATAGAAGATCATAATAAATTCTTCAGAACCACATAGCTATGTAGCTACTGAACTCTGAAACCTAACAGAGTCAAAAGGCAAAAGTATAAGCAAATTTCAAAATACACACTCTTAGCATTGTCCTGCAACCTTGACCTCAGTGGGTATACCTACAGCTTGGGAAGAGATTGAGTTTCTTCTTAAGTCTCAAAATGTAAACAGAAATTGAATGATTAATGAATATGACCTGGGACCCACATTTAAAAGTTCTATCTACCAATGACACCTTCATCAATTTACTAATACAGTTGACACTTTTTGGTATAAAATTAACTACAAGATGAGAACAACGCTGTTTATCAAGGGGACTGGCGCTGTGTCGTGGTAGGTTAAGCCCCACCCCATGCTGCAGCATCCCAGATGCGCGCCAGTTCAAAGACTGGCTATTCCACTTCTGATCCAGCTCCCAGCTGATGCACTGGGAGAGCCGTGAAGATAGCCTAAGTGCTTGGGCCCCTGCTCCTGCACGGAGATCTGGAAGCTCCTGGTTCTGGGTCAGTCCAGCTCCAGCAGGTGGGGCATTCGGAGAGCGAACCAGCAGATGGAAGATCTCTCTTTCTGTCTCTCCCTCTGTCTGTAATTCTGCCTCTCAAATACATAAATCTTTATATATAATATATATTATATATAAAAGTCAATTCAGAGCCGGCACTGTGGCACAGAAGGTAAAGCTGCCACCTGTTACTGTGGGATACAATATGGATGCCAATATTGAGTCTTGGCTGTTCCACTTCTGATCCAGCTCCCTGTTAATGGTCTGGGAAAAGCAGCAAAAGATGGCCGAAGTGCCTGTTAGGCCCCTGACACCTACCCTGAAATAAGCTCTTGGTTCCTTGGCTTCTGCCTGGCCCAGCCCTGGTTATTTCAGCAAACACATGAAAGATCTCTGTCTCTCCCTCTTTTTCTCTGTAACTCTCACTTTCAAATAAATAAATAAATCTTAAAGAAAAGATTCAACTATATATGTATATATTAAACCTAAACTCTGTGCTATCATTAAACATTTATTTTAAGTAAATCTTGGTGTTTTTTACTCCAATAGTATGTCTATATGGGATCCTAAAGGGAAAAGCTATCACACTATTGCCTGAAAAAAAAAAAAAAAAAACAAAAAACCACCAAACCAGATTCCTAAAAACTGCAAAGCTATAAACAAGAGTGAACAAATGGATTCTGAATTAACATCTGCTATATTTTCCATATTTATGCAACTCGTCATAAATGTGAACCTTAAACAATATACTTTGGTCATTACAATTTACCTGAAACTTCCAAAGCAAATAAGTTCATTTCAAAAGAAGGAAAATTAGGGGCCGGCACTGTGGCACAGTGAATTGGCCTACCGTTTGCAACACCTGCACTGCGTATCAGAGCACCAGTTCAAGTCCCAGATTTCCTACTTCTGATGCAGCTCCCTGCTAACGCACCCAGGAAAGCAGTGAAATGATCCAAGTACTTGGGCCCCTGCTACCCACATGGGTGACCTAGATGGAGTTCCAGGCTCCTAGCTTTGGCCTAACCTGCCCTGGCCATTACGGCCATTTGAGGAGTGAACCAGCAGGTGGGAAGATGTCTATCTCTTCGTCTGTCTTTCAAATAAAAAATAAATTAATAAATAAATAAAAGGAAAATAGGGGCTGGCATTGTGGCACAAGTTAAGTTACCACCTGCAATGCATGTATCCCACACCAGAGTGCCAGTTCAACTCTTGGCTGTTTCCAACTAAGTTCCTGTGCCTGGGAAGGCAATGGAAGAGAGAGCAAGTGCCTGAGTCTCTGTCACCCATGTGGGAGTCCCAGATGGAGGTCTTGGCTCCTGGCTTTGAGGCCATCCAGCCTTGGCTCTTATGGCCTTCTGGGAAGGGAATCAGGGATGGGAAGATCTCTTATCTCTCTCTCCCTCATTCCATCCCTCCCCCATCACTCTTGAGTTTCAACTAAATGAATACTTTTTAAAGATTTATTTATTTATTAGAGTTACATAGAGAAAGAGGAAGAGACAATGAGATATCTTCCTTCCATCTGCTGATATACTCCCCAGATGGCTGCAACTGCTGGAGCTGGGTCAATCCAGAGCCAAGAGCTTCTTTCTTCTGGGTCTCCCACGAGGGTGCAAGGGCCCAAGCACTTTGGGCCATCCTCTACTGCCTTCCCAGGCGTGTCAGCAGAGAGCTGGATGGGAAGTGGAATAGTTGGGTCTTGAACTGGTGCCCATATGGGATGCCGGTGCTGCAAGCAGCGGCTTTATCTGCTATGCCTTAGTGCCAGCTCCCAATAAATTTATTTTATTTTATTTTATTTTTTTTGGCCAGGCAGAGTTAGACAGTGAGAGAGACAGAGAGAGTTATAGACAGCGAGAGAGAGAGAGAGAGAGAGAGAGAGAGAGAGAGAGAAAGGTCTTCCTTCTGTTGGTTCACCCCCTAATGGCCGCTATGGCTGGTGCTACGCCAATCCAAAGCCAGGAGCCGGGTACTTCCTCCTGGTCTCCCATGCTCGTGCAAGGCCCAAGCACTTGGGCCATCCTCCACTGCACTCCCTGGCCACAGCAGAGAGCTGGCCTGGAAGAGGGGCAACCAGGACTAGTACCCAGCGCCCCAACTGGGACTAGAACCTGGGATGCCAGTGCTGCTGGCAGAGGATTAGCCAAATGAGCCACGGCGCTGGCCCCCAATAAATCTTTTTAATAAAAGGAAAATAACATGGTCCTGGTCTTCCCACCATTAGGTTTCGCTGTGCTGCTGATCACGTGCCTGTCTCCAGAATTCGTCTCTCTCCAACCCATCACTCTCCTGCTTCTAAAACTCACCCGGGCAGTCGAGACGAAGGGCAAGTCTCGCAGCAGCTTTGTCTTTCCTTCATAGGATGCCAACATCCTCTTCCCTCCGTCTCCCAGGAACACAGCCCACCAAACAGCCCAAGTTCCAGCGACTTCAGATGCATTGATTTTTGTTCAACCTGAAATAGCCTTCCAACTTCTCCCCACTTTTATGAAAAGTGTTATTTTCCACTCCACTAACCCTGCTCAAGTACACGTTTTCTCAGGTTTTTCACCAACATCTCAAACTGACTGTCAGAGAAGATCCCTATCCTGCCTTTATCAAAAACATTTTTCAAACTTATCAGAGCACGGGAAAAGTGATGTATACATATACCAATTACACTATATCACAAAAAGGATTTGAGAGCAGAAACCACCTTAACAATCTTTACATCAGAAATGCCTAACTTGGCCAGCGCCACAGCTCACTAGGCTGGCTAATCCTCCGCCTGCGGCACCCCGGATTCTGTCCCGGTTGCTCCTCTTCCAGTCCAGCTCTCTGCTGTGGCCTAGGAAGGCAGTGGAGAATGGCCCAAGTGCTTGGGCCCTGCACCTGCATGGGAGACCAGGAGGAAGCACCTGGCTCCTGGCTTCGGATTTGGGGGATGAACCAACAGAAGGAAGACCTTTCTCTCTAACTCTGCCTGTCCAAAAAAAAGAAAAAGAAATGCCTAACTCGTGGCAGTTACTCAGTATGTTGGCTGAAATGATATAGGCACGCCAAATGAAAACAGTGACTACACAATTCAGGAGAATCACACAGCTCCAAAATGCCCATCACCCCTACACAAACACTTCACTTCCTGTGTTCCCTAATTCACCACCTATCTAGCTGCCCACACTTGAAATTTGGGAACTATCTTGATTCCTCTGTCTTCCTACCTAACATCTAATCAATTACCACCTCACGTAAACCACCAATCTTTCAAATCTACTTTTTAAGAAAGTTCTGTAGGGCTGGCGCCACGGCTCACTAGGCTAATCCTCCGCTTGCAGCACTGGCACCCTGGGTTCTATTCTCAGTTGGGGCACCGGATAATGTCCTGGCTGCTCCTGTTCCAGGCCAGCTCTCTGCTGTGGCCCGGGAGTATAGTGGAGGATGGCCCAAGTGCTTGGGCCCTGCACCTGTATGGGAGACCAGGAGAAAGCTTCTGGCTCCTGGTTTCGGACTGGCGCAGCGTGCTAGCCGTAGCGGCCACTTGGAGGGTGAACCAATGGAAAAGGAAGACCTTTCTCTCTCTCTCACTGTCCACTCTGCCTGTCAAAAAAAAGAAAAAGAAAATTCTGCAGGAAAGCCAGCCCTACGCAACTGGAATACTAACACTGCCTCACTGCCTTTTCTTCCCTACTCCTTCCCAAACCACTCCTCCTCATTTTAATCATCCCAGGTAAAATTCCACCCCATCGATTTAAGTTGGCCAAACTCCTATAGCCTCTACAAGCTCTGCATGAATAGCCCATTGATTACCACTACAACCATATTTCTTGCTGTCCCTCCCAGCTAGGTGGGATTTATAGGTTTTCTCAGCATGCCATACTCTTGGGCCTTACGAAATTCACTGGGAAATGCGCATTACTTTTAAATTATTCCATGAGCTTTTCAAAAGAAGACCCTTGTGCTCTCCTGTTCCAGCCTGGGCTCACTCTCACTAACCCTGTCTCCGCCAGACCCCAAGATCAGACACCATTTCTCAAAGACAGCCATCAGAGTCCCTGTCTATCCCTGTTCCTCCCACCACTGCCCTTCCCGGATGCAATGCTGATCACACCACTTTAATGCCCACCTTCTCCTCTGATCTATAAACTGCAGGAAGGAAAAAAGGGACTACGTTTGTCTGGATTACCAGTGTTCCCTGGATTGAGGATAAATGCCTAGCATACAGAAAATGCTGGGCCAGTACAGGACAACTGCCATCTTGTCAACTCTTCAAACCACTGTTCTTCAAATAGTGGCTTACAAGTTAACAGTGGGGGCCGGCGCCGTGGCTCACTTGATTAATCCTCCGCCTGCGGCACCAGCATCCCATATGGGCGCCGGGTTCTAGTCCTGGTTGCTCCTCTTCCAGTCCAGCTCTCTGCTGTGGCTGGGAAGGCAGTGGAGGATGGCCCAAGTGCTTTGGGCCCCTGCACCTGTGTGGGAGACCAGGAAGAAGCACCTGGCTCCTGCCTTTGGACAGGCGTAGCTCCAGCCGTGGCGGTCATTTGGGGAGTGAACCAACGGAAGGAAGACCTTTTTCTCTTTCTCTCTCTCACTGTCTAACTCTGCCTGTTTAAAAAAAAAAAAAAAAAAAAGAATCAATACAGTAGGTTACAATCAGTTTTCTTAAGGAAAACAAAATCAAAGAAAATATCAAAATACATTACAATTAGTAAGGGCAAAATATTAATCATTCATTTGTTGAGATAGGCTCTCCGGTTCTACATGTAAAATACAGTTCTTACTTACATATGGTTAAAAAATATTTGAGGGGCTGGCGCTGTGATGCAGCTGGTAAAGCCAACACCTGCAGTGCTGGCATCCCATATGGGTGCCAGTTTGAGTTCCGACTGCTCTACTTCCAATCCAGCTCTCTGCTATGGCCTGGGAAAGCAGTAAAAGATGGCCCAAGTACTTGGGCCCCTGCAGCTGCGTGGGAGACCGGGAAGAAGCTCCTGCCTCCTCGCTTGGATCTGCTCAGCTCCAGGAGTTGCGGCCAATTGGGGAGTGAACCAGCGGATGGAAGCCCTCTCTCTGTCTCTCTCTGTCTTTGTCTCTCCTCTCACTATGTTAACTCTTTAAAATAAATAAATAAATAGTTAAGAAATTTTGAGGGGCCGGTGCTGTGGCATAAAGGGTAATGCCACTGCTTACAGTACCAGCATCCTATATGGACGTCAGTTCAAGTCCTAGCTGCTCCACTTTTTTGTTTTTTGACAGGCAGAGTGGACAGTGAGAGAGATGCCGTTGGTTCACCCCCCAGTGGCAGCTGCGGCCAGCGTGCTGTGCTGATCTGAAGCCAGGAGCCAGGTGCTTCTCCTGGTCTCCCACATGTGTGTGGGGCCCAAGGACTTGGGCCATCCTCCACTGCACTCCCTGGCCACAGCAGAGAGCTGGCCTGGAAGAGGAGCAACCGGGACAGAATCCAGCGCCCCGACCGGGACTAGAACCCGGTGTGCTGGTGCCACAGGAGGAGGATTAGCCAGCCTATTGAGCTGTGGCGCCGGCCGCTGCTCCACTTCTGATCCAGCTCCCTGCTAATGCGCCTGGGAAAGCAGTAGAAGATGGTCCAAGTCCTTGGGCCCTGTACCCACATGGGAAACAGGGAAAGCTCTTGGTTCCTGGTTTCGGACTGGTCCAGCTCTGGCCATTGCAGCCATTTGGGGAGTGAACCAGCAGACTGAAGATCTCTGCCTCTGCTTCTGCTCCTCTGCTAACTCTGCCTTTCAAATAAAATAAGTAAATCTTTAAAAAAAATTTGAAAAGCACTGTACTCTTCCATCTATTACCCTTCCTCTTCTTTTAAAACAAAGTCTCTTTTGACCTAAGTAAGCAAACAAAAACTGGAATAAACTGTGTGCACATAATCTTTTAGCAAAAAGGCATTCTTAAGCATTTCTGACAAGTTGTTTTCCACTTTTTCAATGCTTTAAATATTCATTTTCAACTACTTACACATGTAAGACATTCTATAGGATATATATATTATCTTTACTCTTACTTTAATTTCTCTCCCATTTTTTTTTCTAAATTTGACAGGTAGAGTTATAGACAGTGAGAGAGAGACAGAGAGAAAGGTCTTCCTTCCGTTGGTTCACTTCCCAAATGGTTGCTATGGCTGGCGCTGCGCCGATCCAAAGCCAGGAGCCAGGTGCTTCTTCCTGGTCTCCCATGTGGGTGCAGGTGCCCAGGCACTTGGGCCACCCTCCACTGCCATCCAGGGCCACAGCAGAGAGCTGGACTGGAAGAGGAGCAACTGGGACTAGAACCCGGCGACCATATGGGATGCTGGCGCCACAGGCGGAGGATTAGCCAAGTGAGCCACGGTGCCAGCCCCTCCCATATTCCTCTAGTCCTAAAATACTTACTCTTTTGGTGGATGCAGTATAAGCTAACCACATTAAGACCTGTTCTAAGACTACTCAATGAACATCATGTACTTGGCCTTCTCTGTCTAACCTATATATCCATTAAAAAGCTACTGCTTTCCTTCTGGTATATTTAGCAACTACATTTTAAAACAGTTTGAGTACATACAAGCACTGTCCTAGGCATTTTATTAACAGATTTCTCACTTACTCTTCAGCACAACCCTATGAGTACTACAGGAAAGGAAGCAGAGACGTGGTCTAAGTAACTGGCTCAAGGTTCAGTTAATATGAACTCTCGAGTCTCACTCTAAAACTCCTTCACTTAGCACTTATTTTCCAGTAATTTTTCTCATTTTTTTAAGATTTAAGTTACACAGAGAATAAAAGAAATGCAGAGAGAGGTCTTCCATGTGCTGGTTCACTCCCCAAATGGCCACAACGGCCAGAGCTGAGCAGATCCAAAGTCAGGAGCCAGGAGCTTCTTCTGGGTCTCCCACGTGGGTGCAGGGGCCCAAGGACTAGGGCCATTCTCCACTGCTTTCCCAGGCCACGGCAGAGAGCTGGATCGGAGGTGGAGCAGCCAGAACTCAAACCAGCGCCCATATGGGATGCCAACACTGCAGGTGGCAGCTTTACCAGCTACGCTACAGACCCGGCCCCTCCAGTGGTTTTAATTTTACTATCTCACTTTCTCAACAAAATTACACCTGACCATTCGAACATTTACAAAAAGGATCTACATCTAAAACCAAATCATATCCAAATGGCTCACAAGTGGCTTAATTTCTCAATATTTATTCTTTTAAACCTTTATTGAAAACAACAATTTTTAAATTCCCATTAAAATTTCAGAAGGAAAGTAGTTCTCATGGCCAGCGCCACGGCTCACTAGGCTAATCCTCCGCCTTGCGGTGCCGGCACACCGGGTTCTAGTCCCAGTCGGGGGACCGGATTCTGTCCCGGTTGCCCCTCTCCAGGCCAGCTCTCTGCTGTGGCCTGGGAGTGCAGTGAATGGCCCAAGTCCTTGGGTCCTGCACCCCATGGGAGACCAGGAGAAGCACCTGGCTCCTGGCTCCTGCCATCGGATCATCGCAGTGCGCTGGCCGCAGCGTGCCAGCCGTGGCGGCCATTGGAGGGTGAACCAACGGCAAAGGAAGACCTTTCTCTCTCTCTCTCACTGTCCACTCTGCCTGTCAAAAAAAAAAAAAAAAAAAAAAAAAAAAGGAAAGTAGTTCTCATGTGACAATAAAATCATCTGCAAAATTCAGTGTTTAGGGGCCAGCATTGTTATGCAGCTTTTAAGCCACCGCTTGAGACATGATGCTGGCATCCTGTATGTGAGCACCAGTTCAGGCTCTGGCTGCTCACTGCTCACATGCCTGGGAAGGCAGCAAAAGATGGCCCAAGAAGTTGGGCCCATGCCACCCATGTGGGAGACCCACATGCAGTTCCAAGCTCCCAACTCCAGCTGGCCATTTGGGAGAATGAACCAGTGGATGAAAATCTATCATTTGATCAATTGATTTGTCACTGCCTGACAAATAAATAAATAATCTTTTTAAAAATTTCAATGGTTAAAGCATTTTACATTTGGTATAATTTGTTTCACTTGCCCATTAATTTCACTAATGTTTGCCACACTCAAATTCAACTTTGAAAGGAGCAAACTCTAAAATCTGGACACACAAAAAGCAGCATGTTTTATTTTTTCATTAATTTTGGGCATATGAATTGGCAGAGTAACTCCTGAATTGTTTTTGTAAGTACACCAAGAAGAAGTATTTTACACTCCCACTTGTATCTCCAACATTCTTCCTACTCTTTTTCTCCCCTTTCCTATTTACCACTTCATGTTCCTGCAAACACCACCATACACACTAGTTTTCAACTGATTCAGTTTTTTTCCTTTATGAAATATATTAAAGGAAGAGTTGGAAAACATCAGAAATAATGCCAAAAGACAACTAAGGCAGAACCCTCTCTTTCCCTAGGCTCCATTTACGGGACATGCCAATATATTTCCTACCTCTGTACTAACCGAGAACTCCTGCTCTTTAAGGGCACCCAAATTCTCACACACAGCAGATTGACACAAACCCTCAGTTTATCTCACATCAGTCACAAACAACTTCCTTGAAGTCCTATCAATGAACTTACCGGGCTTTGAGAATAAATAATCGTCAGAGAAGTTTAAGGCAACTGGTAAAATATTTTGCAATTTAACAGTGAGGTAATCAATACCTTGACAGACCAAGGAGGTGCATCTGAAAGACCTCAGAAGCAAACTCCAATGTAAACATTCATGCCTAAAAACTAACCCACAGTATCACAGATTCTGAACCTGAAGAATGGTCTCTATGAAAATGTTCTGGTTAGGATGATAGATCACTAACAGTCAACTTCATGGAAGAAAAACTAACATCAAAAAAATCCTAACAATTTCTCCACTGTGCACATTAATCAAGTAGTCAAAATGCAGGTATACATGATCTGTCCTGTTCCTTTGACACAGGGAGGAAAAAAGGGCATAAACCCAAGTTGATCTTAACACACACAGCAGGGCCACAAAACTGAACCAAGATCCTAAAACGCCCACCCACCTTTCCAGAGTCCACTTGTAAATGCACACAGCATATTCATTCAGTGACCAACAAAGGCACACACCATACTCATCACTTCAAGAAATATTTTTAGCTTGTACCTGTTGCTAACTTTTCTAGTCATTAATATTAGCCAAGATCTTTTTACAAATAGCTTTCATGATTTTTGGGGGGTGGGGGAGTCACTTCATTTATCAAATGTTTTGCCCTTAACCATAACTAAATAAAATTTTCAATAGATCCAATAGAAATACTAAATAGTTACACAAAGATACAAAGATTTTTCTAAGTCTCTTTTCCTCCCCATTCCAAAACAAAAAATTTGAACTTAAATCAAGTTACTTGATCAACATGGAAAATTTCTTCCAATATTTGAATATTAAGTCAGTCACCGTTTTCATGCTCCATCAGTACCTAATCTAAAGAAACTCAAAAAGCTGGATTTAAAATCTGTTTTCAACACTTTAGCATGTCAACCCACTGGATCCCAGTATTCTTTCTTGTAAATACAACTCTCAAATACTCTTTGAAGCTTATGTCACGTTTAAAAGCCTCTAGGATCTAGAATTTTATTTATTTATTTTGATTGGTTCTAGAAAAAAATCATGTAAAATATCCAAGTGACAACTCAAAAGTCAAAACGTAGAAATTACAAGTTTGTTAACTTTTTAAAAGTGAAGTACCACAATTAAAAGTTGCCTGCAAATGATTACACATTGCTGAACGGAAAACACAAAAACAAAAACCCCCCACTAAGTAATGATGACCAGGCTGAAGTAAGTTCACAGAGGAACAGTATCTTCATAGTACATAATTCTCATCCAAAACACCCAGACTGGTTACAATTAAAAATTGTATGCCAAAGAATTCCTCAAGTTGAATCTTGATTTGGGAGTGTGGAGGAGTGGTAATCAACTACTCACTATAAAATGTGGAGAAAAATCATTAATACTAAGATAAACTCTTAATACTAACAGTGAATGAATGAATCTCTTAATGGAGGGATTTTTTTTTATTTATAAAAATCCACTTAATACATTTAGGACTCAGAAGTATTCAAAGATATTTTAAGTAGCAAAATAGTTTTTGTGTATTAAAAGAACAGGACACTACCAGAATGAGTTGGTTCACTAAGGACACAGATCAGGGAGGAAGAATGCAGCCGCACAACGGAGTTCCAAAACAACGCTGCTCAATCAAATCAGGGCTCATGGAAATAAAGTATATAAAAAAAGTGTTCCCAACAGCATTCCAAGTTAACTCAAATGTTGAATCCATTACTACTTTTCACCACAGTCTACAGGGGGATACCTGTCTAAATAATATCTCCAGAAAATTCTTTTGAAACACCTTTAAGTGCCAAGGAACACAATACTATGTGTGTGCATGAATTCTGAAGTAAAAAAAAAAAAATCCTCAAAGACTACAGAAACACAAGGTTACCCACACAAGCTGATGTTACAAACCTTAGGTGGAGAACTGCAAGATCCTTAGCTGTAATCTTTTTCAGGTTAACAAACTCATGTCTTATGATGATACATCTTTCTTAAAAAGCAACAAATTCATAGCATGCTATAATCCTCCTATTTTCAGCCTTTAAAATGAAACCTACTTAGAAACGAGCTCTAGAAGTTGTCTAACCAACTTCTGGGGTGCACTTAACTCCATTATGCACTCGCACTGGCAGCCAGAGGGATGACGTTCTGGGGAGTTACGGGGATGCTCCACAGTTGGGGAACAGCCTGTGGACTGTCAGATGGCCAGCCATTCTTCTCTTCATTACGCCGGCATCTCAAACAACCATGACAGCCAAAGAGAAGGTCGGTGGCCATCAGGAGACAAGCGTAAGAGAAAGAGGAGGAGGATGCAAGAGGTCTCCCTCAACTTCTCCTAACAAAGGGATCAGTCCACAACTGACTAAAGCAAAGAATTCATAGAGCTTTGAAACTGAAATCTCCAACTCCAGAGACGTTTTCAGGGGAAGAGGACAAAACCACACACAAACCAAAACCTACAGCATATTTTAAACTTCTGTACAATCAGTTCAAGTTGGAGTTCATGACTGGAACACTCAACTTCGTTCAAACTGGATTCCCAGGGACGTTCCTCCGCAGAACCGTCTCTCCTTTTTGCTTTCGTCCAAAGTGAGAAAGTGACTACAAACTGCAAGAAAAGGCCTCGCATTCCCAACCTGAAAACCCAGAGTTTCAGACATTTTGGTCTGACACCGAAGAGGAGGGGGATGTAAAAATGAACTGCGCCCCATATTGATTCTCAGAGCAAACAGAAAAGAAAGAAAAAGAAAGAAAGCTGAGAGTGATGGGTAAAATAATTCGGTTCAACTTCACATCAAATCTGAAATCTGGATCTCACACAAATAAAACCAAGGTCTTTTTTTTTTTTTTTTTTTTTACATCTTATTCCTGCTCAGATTATCTTGTGCAACGGAGAGAAAAAATTTTGAAAAAGAAGAGTGGAAAGTAAAAGGAAGAGGTAAGTACAATCGAGGAGAAAAGGCTCGCAAGTTTTCATCTACCACCAACAAAACACATTCAATCTAGAACTACGTAAAAGCCCTCACACACAGAAGCATCGGCATTCCCGAAATTGAGTGCACGGGGCAACAATAAGGGCCGTTTCTATCCAGCGAGCGCTAATTCCAGAACACACATCGGTTTGACATAGTGTTGCAACCAATGTATTAGGAGGCCAAGAAAATGGTCGGGCTACTGGACGTCTTCGACCAGCTCATTCAAACACCTTTAAAAATTAATTGCGGAGCAGGGAAGTGGGAAGAGAGGGAAGGGGGGACATATACGCATGTAACATGGAAGAGGGAAGGTGCACCGGGCAGGAACGCGAAAGGCTGGGGCCGGAGGACTAACCTGTGCCGTCGCTGGCCGACGCCGAGAGGGCCGGCGAGGAGAGTTTAGGCCGCTTGGCTGAAGGCGGCCCCGGTTCCACCACATTCTCGGCCATTTTTAATTCTTTCGGAGATACGGACGAAGCAGACGAGAATCCTCCGAAAAAAATCTCTTCTTCGGCCCGGGGTCCCGCCCCGCTCCCCGCAGTGGGCTCGGGGGGCTCCGCCGGCGGCCGAGGGGGGTGGGGGAAGTTCCTTTTTCTCTCCGCCGGGTCGCGGTGACTGGAGAGGGATGCGGACTCGACAGAAAAGGTAGGGGCAAGTGCGAGGGGCCGGGCCTGCGCCCAGGCCCGAGCAGGGCAACGGGGGCCCAAACCCGCCGAGCGCGTCCGCTGCGGCGAATTCCCGAGAACTCGCGGCTCTAGAGGCGCAGTCCCCGGCCCGCCGCGGCC
Organism: Oryctolagus cuniculus; assembly: GCF_051225735.1. Taxonomy (NCBI): domain Eukaryota; kingdom Metazoa; phylum Chordata; class Mammalia; order Lagomorpha; family Leporidae; genus Oryctolagus; species Oryctolagus cuniculus. The sequence goes on along the minus strand of NC_142877.1, from coordinate 117,280,428 downwards.
GGCCCCTGCCCAGCCGAGGTCTCTCGGAGCTCCGCCGCCGCCATCAGCCTCTTCCTCCTCGGCGCTGTCCTCCTCCTTCTCATCGCCACAAGGAGGCGGGGGCGAAAAGGGGGGAGAGGAGGAGGCGACGAGAAACACTCACCTCCTCCCGGTGCCCCCTCCCGGGCCTGCGCCCCCACCCGCCCAGCCCTCCTCCTGCCGCCGCCGCCGCCGCCGCACCGGCCCCTAATGGCCGCGGGAAGCTCGCCCGAGCCGAGAGCCAGGCTGGCGCCGCCGCCGCCTCACATCGCGCGGCGGCCGGCGGAGGCGCGGCGAGGACGCCCGGCGCGGAGCTCGCCGGCCCGCAGGGCCGAGGGGGCCGGGCCCGCGCCGAGCCCACCGAGGAGGCCCCGCTCGGGCGGCGGCGCAGGCTGCCTGCTCTCGCGCTGCGCTCTCCTCCTCCTCCTCCTCCGCCCTCCTCTCCCGCGGAAAATAAATAAATACGGCCGCCGCCGCCGCGGCCCCCACCCCGGCCGCCAGGTGCCCGGAGCGCCCGCCCCTCGGGGCTCCGCTCGGGGCCGCCCTCGACGGCGGGCGAAGGCGCTGCGGGGCGCGGGGTTATGTAATGGTCCCCCCTAGGCGTCGACGCCGGGCCCGGCTGCCGGGCCGCGCTGGGGGTGTGTGCAAGGCGGGAGGGGGCTGGGGGTCGCCTCAGCCCGTGCGCCCCGGGCCCCCTGCCACTGTCTCGGCCCTGCCGCCGCTCGCCGGCCCGGCTCCACGCCGCGCTCCTCCGCTCCCGCAGTTCGCACTCAGCCCGGCGTCCCGCTCGCCCACTCGCGCCCGCTCCCTCTCGCCCTCTCTCCCCCCCGAGCCTAGCACACAAACAAGATGGCGGCTGTTGTTTCTTCCCTCTGCCGAATCCTCCTTACAGGCTAGCGGTAGCAGCGGCGGCCGGAAATGAGCCAAGGGGGGGCGAAAAAAAGGGGCGGGGCCGCGCCGCCGGAGGGAGGGGGCGAGGGGCGGGGCCAGGGCGCGAGCCGCTCACACAATGGGGGAAGAGGAGCCGGGGGCGGGTCCTGTTCCATCACGGGATCCGCCCAAGGCCCCAACGCGGCTGGCGCTTCCGCAAACTCCCCCGGCGTCACTCGGTGGCTCCCTTTAAAGGGGAGGATTTCAAGGCGGGAGGGGGGAGCCGGGGGCGGACTCGGGATCTATTTTCAGTCGGTAGACAGTGACCGGGAAAGTGCCTGGGCTGGGTCTCCCTGCCTCGGGGGCCGGTGGCCGCGGGGGTGACGGAGCTGAGGCGCTACGCCCGGGAAGGCGCCAAGTGTCCGTCCGCGCAGGTGGCCGACGGGGAGCCTCCGTGCGGACGGCCTTGGGCGGCCGAGTTCACCCGCCGGTGGCCACCCGCCGCCCGGAGTTGGGGGCCGGAGACCCCAGCGCATCTTCACGTCGCCTTCCCCGAGCGTGCCCCCACCCTGCCCAAAATCACACCGGTTACGGGTTGTTTCCACAGTCTTTGAATTTTCCTTTTTTTTTTTTTTTTTTTTTTTTTTTTTGGACAGGAGACGCGTGTGGTACTTTGATAATTAGGAAACAAACCAACCAAGAAACCCCGCAGTCCTGGGAGGATGCTTTAGGACCCGCCACGTGTCCCCCCCACGCCCCGACCAGGTGGGGCCCGCCCCGAAATACTTTTGTGGACATGCCTCGGCCCTGAAGAGAAGTTTAGGGTCTATCTTCCCACTCCTCTTGGGCAGGCCAGCTTAAGGAAAGATCACGTGTCTTACAAGATAATGTGTTTATGGGGGGGAGGGGAAGCGATATGCTAAAGGTAGTTTAAGGAGGGAGGCAGGAAACAGAAATGTGGCTTGCTGAACGTAAAGCCCCCAGCCCAGGAGCTGGCTTCCTCGTGGTGAAGCCGGGTTCCTGTGTTTGGCATTTGGAGAGTGAACCAGTGGATGGCAGATCTCTCTCTCTCTCTCTGCCTTTCAAGTAAGTGAAAAACTTTTTTTTTTTAAGATTATTTATTTATTTGACAGGTAGAGTTATAGACAGTGAGAGACAGAGAGATCTTCCTTCTGTTGGTTCACCCCCCAAATGGCCGCTACGGCCGGTGCTGTGCCAATCCCAAGCCAGGAGCCAGGTGCTTTTCCTGGTCTTCCATGGGGTGCAGGGCCCAAGCACTTGGGCCATCCTCCACTGCCTTCCCGGGCCACAGCAGAGAGCTGGCCTGGAAGAGGGGCATCCAGGGCTAGAACCTGGCCCCCATATGAGATGCCGGTGCCGCAGGCGGATGATTAACCTAGTGTGCCACTGCGCCGGCCACAAACTTTTTTTTTTTTTTTAAGCAGAATTGAACCATCGACTGTAACCTGGTCGACTGACGTTTTCATCACTTGAGGGTGAGGAATGCGTTCCTGAAGGAGCTCTCTGCCAGTAACGGGGACACAGGGACAGGCAGGACAGGACAGGACAGGCAGGTGAGAGCAGGGGCACTGGAGTTGGACAGGACTGGGTTTCCCTTTCTGGCTCCGTCATTAGTAGCCACGTGACTTGGGCAGGCTCATCAGCAGCAAAGTGGATTTCATGATTTGAACAACTTCATTTTTTTAAAGACAATAATTTGTGAGTAATGCTTCTCACTGTGTCTGACACATACTGAGCACCCCATACACCTTGGCTGATTCAAACTATTTGTTCTAAAGTGAAAAGGATCATATGCAAACTCAGGGTTACTAGGAGTACGAAAATGGGATAAGGGCCGGCACCGTGGCACAGCAGGTAAAGTCACCACCAGCGCTGCTGGTTCCTGTCCTGACTGCTCCCCTTCCTATCCAGCTCCCTGCTAATGGCCTGGGGAAAGCAGCAGAGGCTGGCCCAAGTGCTTGGGCCCCTGCTACCCACATAGGAGACCCAGAAGAAGCTCCTGGCTCCTGGCATCAGCCTGGCCTAGCTTTTACAGCCATCTGGGGGATGAGCCAGCAGATGGATAATCTCTCTGTGTCTCTCCCTTTCAAAATAAATAAATAAATACAAAGAAAATAAATGGGATTAGGGATCGGCACTGTGGCACAGTGAGTTAAGCTGCTTCCTGCAATCCCATATGGGCGCAGGTTAGTGTCCCGGCTTCTCCACTTCTGATCCAACTCTCTACTGGTGGTCTGGGAAAAGTGGCAGAGGATGGCTCCTGGCTCCTGGCTTCAGCTTGGCCTAGCCCTGCCTGTTGTGGCCATTTGGAGAGTAAACCAGCAGATGGAAGATCTGTCTCTGTGCTGGTGCTAGGGCGCAGTGGGTTAACGCCCTGGCCTGAAGCATCAGCATCCCATTTGCCTGCTGGTTTGAGTCCCGGCTGCTCCACTTCCACTCCAGCTCTCTGCTATGGCCTGGAGCAGCAGCAGCAGATGGCCCAAGTCCTTGGGCCCCTGCACCCACGTGGGTGGCCCGGAAGAAGCTCCTGGCTCCTGTTCAAAGAAAAAAGAAAAAAAAAGGGATTAATACATGTAAGGTGAAGAGCAGTGTCTGGTGCCTGCCAGTGGACTGCCAGAAGGGAACCTCTTTTTTTTTTTTTTTTTTTTTGACAGGCAGAGTTAGACAGTGAGAGAGAGAGAGAGAAAGGTCTTCCTTCTGTTGGTTCACCCTCCAAATTGCCGCTTTGGCCGGCGCGCTGTGCTGATCTGAAGTCAGGAGCCAGGTGCCTCCTCCTGGCCTCCCCATGTGGGTGCAGGGCCCAAGGACCTGGGCCATCCTCCACTGCCTTCCCAGGCCACAGCAGAGAGCTGGACTGGAAGAGGAACAACTGGGACAGAACCAGCGCCCCAACCGGGACTAGAACCCAGGGTGTTGGCGCTGCAGGCAGAGGATCAGCCTAGTGAGCCGCAGCGCCTGCCCAGAAGGGAATGTCTTAGAGGATCACTCTCTGTTTGCTTGGAAACCTTCGGATGAGGAGTCCAGGCTCTCAGGCGCCTCAGCCGTTAAGAAGGAGAGCCCTTAGGTGGTGGGCACAAGCAGTGGAGGAGAAAGGCATTATTCCATCAAGAAGCAGTTTACATGACCCGCAGGGAACACAGCCTTGTCCATCTCCCCCCTTCTCCCCGGGACCCACATCTTTGGCTCTGTCTTCCTTACTCCTGTGAGTGATTGCACCTGGTCCCGCTTCTGTCCAGCTGTCCGGGAGGCATCGTGGATCTGCCTGGTCTGCTGGTTCCTCCTCCAGCGTACCAGGTCACCGAGTCCTGTGGGTTCTGTGTTCCGAATCACCTCCTCCTGAACCAGGTGGAAACATTACTTACTCACAAAAATTTAATTGGAAACTAAGGAAACCTCAGCGCTCTGCCAAAGCACTTGCAGTAAAGAAAGAATATTTCTTTCACTTGGGCTGCTCCTGCCGAGAGAGCGCCGCCGACAGGGGTGTGAAAGTGGCTGCTTGCCCATCCCATCGCAAGGAACTACTGGGCGATATGCTCTTCCAAAATGTTGCCAGTGTTTGCTTTGTTGATATCACATCTAATAAAGTGTGTTCTTGAAAAACACCTGTAATCGCCAGTATTAGCAAAAGTGGGGAGAGTTGTGGATTTCACACACTGTTAGTGGGAACAGCACATGGTACAAACTTTTAGGTTCATCTCAATCTGTAGCCTTGGAAAACCTCAGTGTCCCTAGGACACATTCCACAAGTGCACACCAATGTGTAGGAGATTCCCTGGAGCCTTGTGACAGGCTCCTCCCCCAAACTACGGGAAGCAAACAAACCATTGATGGTGAATGGTTAAATACAAGATGGGGAGGGGCCGCTATGCAGCACCTCATATGGGCACTGGTTCAAGTCCCGGCTGCTCCACTTCTGATCCAGCTCCCTGCTAATGCTCCTGGCCAGAAGCAGCTCCTGGCTTCTGCCTTTGGCCTGGCCCAGCCCAGGCTGTTGTGGCCATTTGGGGACTGAGTCAGCGGATGGAAGATCTCTCTTTCTCTTTCTCCTTCTCTCTCTGCATCTCTGCCTTTCAAATAAATAAATATTTAACAACAAATAAAAAACAAATGTGCAGGCGTTGTGGCTCAGGACACCTGCACCCCACATCAGAGTGCTGATTCAAGTCTTGGCTGCTCAGCTTCTGATTCAGCTTCTGGCTAATGCATCCTGGAAGGAAGCAGAGGATGGGCCAAGTGCTTCTTCCCTGCCACCATACAGGTGAGTCAGATAGAATTCTGACCGGTGCAAATACTTATGTAGTGAGCTGGCAGACAGAAGATATCTCTCTCTTGCTCTGCCTTTCAAGTGGATGAAATAAATGAATCAACCATTAAAACAAATAACTGTGGACATTATTCTGCCTATAATCAAATTTGTAGTATTCGTGACATTTGAGATCGGAACCAAAAAGAAAAAAAATTTAAACCTTCTGTGGTTCCACTTTGCCATTAGAACGAAGCTCCCTGGGTAGGAAGTGGCCCCAGCTCACCTGCCTCCTTTCTCCTAACTTCCTTGCACACAGCCACTTGGACTCATTTCTCTTCCCCTTGTCCCACGCTTCCACTGTCATTGGGTCATTCCCACACATGCACCTTCTAACTGCAACACCCGCTGCTTCACCCGCCTAATTCCCAACTGCCCCTCAGGTCTCGGCTTACACCCTCCCTTTCCTACAAAACCCCTCAGCACCCTGAGTCCTGTGTGCAGCCTCTTGCTTCCCTTGCATGCCTGGTGAGCGCTGTGTACTTCTGAGCTGCCAGCAATGCACACTGTGCGCGAGTTGTCTGGCTCCTTGTCAGCCATTCCTTGTGTCAGCAGGGAAGGTGACGGTGTTGACATCTCTCTCTCCCCAGTGTCTAATTCAAGATGATGCAATGCGTGAATGGATACCATGAGTTTGTGAATCTGATTTGGGTCGGTGGGTTCCCCTGCCCCAACCCCACCTAATCTACTGCAGAAATAAGGACTTTCTGGCCCGGTAAGGGACATGGTCTGTCTCACCTCTCCATCAGGGTGCCAGTCAACATCTCCACCCTGGAATCTCAGATATACTTTTTAATAAATGTTTATTTCTTTGAACAGAGCAGGGTTTTAAATATAGAAAGCAGTCTTCCATCAGCTAGCCCACTCTGCAAATGGCCATAATGGCCAGGGCTGGGCCAGGCAGAAGCCAGGAGCGTCTTCCAGTCTCCCATGTGAGTGGCAGGGCCCCAAGCACTTGAGCCATCTTCCACTGCCTCCCCAGGCCAGTAGCAGTGAGCTGGACTGGAAGTGGAGCAATCGGACACAAACTGGTGCCCATATGGGATGCTAGCACCTCAGGCAGCAGCCTAACCCACTGCACACAACACCAGCCCCAATCCCAGGTATCTTGACTTTGATTCTTTGTAGTTACACCAGAAGAAGGGTAAGAGTTGGAACTCGTTCAAGATCTGAAAAAAGATGGCTCTCCCACGAGTGAGATGTCCTTCACCGACCCCAAACAGCAGCAACCGGAAGTTGAACTCGGGCCTCCCAACACCAAATCCAGGCTCACGCCACTGAACCTTCCTCTGCCTTAGGGCAAGAGGTAGCTCTGGTGTTTCCTCAAGACTCTCACACCTCGTACAGAGTTCAGAGCCAATGAGTGCTTAGGGAGGCACGGGAGGGGGAAAGGAAGGGAGGGAGGGCAGTTCTGTTCATAAACGCACACACACACTCTCTTGTATAGGACGAGAACACAAAGCGGCGACCCCATAAAAGCAGCCTTGGAGCTCGTCCCTCTCCCCAGCGTAAGGCACCGCATCCCACCTGAGGATTGGCGTGGGTCAGCAGCCGTCTTGGAGACTGGGGTGGGTCAGCAGCCCCTTGGAGACTGGGGGGCTCGTTGACTCCCTGAGCGAATCTTGATCAAGCGTCTTGTCCGTGCCCAGCTCTATATCGGGTGCACGAGCTCCGTCCTGCAGCACACCGTGCCGTTGGGGAGAAAGTGGACACTGCCCAGAGTGCTTCAGGCCCTCGTCAGGCAAACGTGGGTGGCTGAGCGTGAGCAGAAGCACCGGTCAGGCTGGCGTCTGCCGTGCCTCAGCCAGCGGGGAGCAAATGCTACTGGGTGCCCGGGTCGGAGAGGGCGCTGAGGAAGCAGCCCAGCCAGACCACAAAGGACAGCGTGCGTCCTGCTGGGAACCTGGACCTGAGACATAGGTCCTGCTTTTTGTTTGGAATAGGTGGTCGTCTCACCCATAAGCCAGCACAGCAGGGCAGTGGTTTGGTAAAATATTAAATTCTATTAATAGCACTGTGATTAAAATCTGTTTGACTTCAAAACAAGAAACACCGTGACCTAAAATGTGGTCCTTTACATTCTGAAAGATGGGGAAGAGATGGACATGTAAATAAGACGGATTTCCCGTGCCTCGTGCCCGCTAAGCCGATGCCGTGTGTGGTAACTATAGCCACGGTGCGCGGACCTATCAGACCGTGACTCTACCTACAGAATCTCAAAATAGCTCTGCCTGGCTCTCTGCGGCGGGAGCTCATTCTTTACTATTGTTGCTATGTGACAAACTATTGGCTCTCAGTGTTCATCCAAGCCTGCCAGAGAAGGAGGGTGGGCAGAGGCTTAGAGAGAAGCATCTTTCCTAGAATCAGATGTAACAAACACATCCCAAGCATTTCTTCCGTGTCCCCACAGTGCACAGACAGGAAGGTACAATACTAGTTCAGTTCGATAAATGTTTATTGAGTAGCCCCTATGGGGCGGGTACTGTGCTGAGTTCCAGGCACACGAAGATAAATAAAATGCACATGGTTTCTGCCCTCAGTTGCTCACTGTCTGGTGGGAGAGGCAGGCTCATGAATAGAACCTACAGTCTAGGTCACTGGCAGGATTGGCTGCTCAATGCACACACACAGAGGGGTGCTCCAGGGGAGTTCAGCTTTGGACATGGTAGTGGGCTTGTGTCACCCACAGACAGCTGGACAGGTAGGTCTGTCGGGAAAGCAGACTGGGTCAGGGTCGTTGGGGCTCTTGCTAGCTAGGGGAAGAGAGAGAAGTCTAAGTACAGTGGATCAGGCACAGTCCTTGCAGTGGATGCTAACACAGTGCTTTGCACAAAGATGCTGGGACGATGACCATGGCACTGAAGTTGGGATGTTCCTTTCAGAGACAGCCAAGTAGCTGAGTCTGAGGGATCCAGAGTGGTAACGGGGGGTAGTGAGGACACTGCTCAGGGCCATCACATCGTGGGTGGTGAAGACACTGTGTGGGACCGTCACATACCACAGCAGAGTGCCTGGATTCGAGTCCACCTCTGTTTCACATTCCAGCTGCCTGCTCATGAGCACCCTGGAAGCAGCAGGTGGCGGCTCAAGTAGTTAGGTTGCTGCCATCTATGTGGGAGACTCCAACTGACTTCCAGGCTCTCAGCCCTTCCCTGGCTGTTGAGCACTTTTAGGAAGCCAACAGTGTCTCCTTGTCTTCCTCCCCTACCTCTGCCCCCGTTTCTCTGTCCTTCAAATAAATAAATAAGTTTTAAAAAAACAAAGTGGTGAGGGGAAAACTGCTTGGCTCTGCAGTCCAGGCATTGGCAAGGGGCGCCAGCATGACCCAGGCTGGAACAGCAAATGTCAGAGAGAACAGAACCTGGACAATGGGCACTGGTGCTATGGCTTACTGGGGGACTGGAGGTCTGGCATCACTTGGGGACGCAAGATGTCACCACAGGCAGACAGGGCAGCAAACCACTCTTCTACACTCCTGCAGTCTGGTTTTTCTTTTTTAATTTATTTGACAGATAGAGTTAGACAGTGAGAGAGAGAGACAGAGAGAAAGGTCTTCCTTCCGTTGGTTCACCCCAAAATGGCCGCTACAGCCAGAACTACGCTGATCCGAAGCCAGGAGCTAGGTGCCTCCTCCTGGTCTCCCATGTGGGTGCAGGGCCCAAGCACTTGGGCCATCCTCCACTGCCTTCCCGGGCCACAGCAGAGAGCTGGACTGGAAGAGGAGCAGCCGGGACTAGAACCCAGCGCCCATATGGGATGCTGGCGCCACAGGCGGAGGATTAACCAAGTGAGCCACAGTGCCGGCCCACTCCTGCAGTCTGACCGACATCATTCCAGAGGGCTGCCAAGACAGCAGGACACAGGAGAGGAACACTTGCCTTGTCCTGGCACCTGCAGCCTCATCACTGGTTGACTCTTTAAATTACTTCTTTGACTCATTTCACATAAATCAAAATAAAAACAATTTCAAATGAAATGCAAATCAGCGTTCTTGCCCATTCTCTAACCTCAGTAAAATTCTGTTCTCTGGGCCAGCATGGCAGTGCAGTGGGTTAAGTCTCCACTTACAGCACCAGCATCCCTAATCAGCTTGCTGGTTCGAATCCCAGCTGCCCCACTTCCAATCCAACTTCCTGCTAATGCATCGGGGAAGGCAGCAGAAGGCACAAGGTCTTAGGCACCTGCCACCCACGTGGGAGGCCTGGATGGAGTTTCTGGCTCCTGACTTCAGCCTGGCCCAGACCTGGCTGTTATAGCCATTTGGGGAGTGAACCAGCAGATGGAAGATCTCTTTTTCTGTCTGTTTCTCCCAGTCTCACCATCACTCTGCCTTTCAAATAAATTTTTAAAAAATATTCTGTTCTTTGACCCAAGTTAGTATTCCAGTTAAGGAGAACATATTTCAGAAAGGACTAATGAAATCGCTGTTACTACAGGTAAATGAGTAGAGGAACTGGTAGGAGTTCATGAAGTCATTTACCAAAAAAAGTATTGAATCAGCACCTCGTGAGATAAACAAAGGGTGACTTCATTCCATTTAAAGAGCTCTTGCAAATGGACAGGGAAAAAATAGGGGGAAATGGGCAGCCTCTCCTAAAATAATAGACAGTGAGTCCCAGGAATTCCGCCTGTGGTCTCCATCTCTCGCCCTTGAGTGCAGGTAGAACCTGCGGCTTGGCTCTAGGCAACAGAACGCGGCAAAAGTAACAGGCTGTCACCCCCAGGCCAGGTGGTGTCAGGTAAGACCCCATTTTAGGAGGTGGAGTGAAGAGATGCCCTTTGCCAGCTTAATGAAGTCGCCAGCCGACTGAGGAAGCCCACGTGACAAGGAATTCTGGGAGGCCTCCGGCCAACAACAGCAACACGCCAAGGCCCACAGCCACAGAGAAATGCATTCTGCCGACAATCTGAAGGGGCTCAGAAACTCACTTTCCCATCTGAGTCTCCAGCTGACACCCTGGGGACGGGCCCGGAGACCCTGAGCAGGGGAGCTGGCCAAGTCACGCCAGGAATCCCAATTGCAATTGTGAGGAATTGTGAGATGATAAATGTCTATATTGTCTGAAGCCCGAAAATTTGTGGTAATTTGTTAGGCAGCAATAGAAAATGACTGTAACATTTCAGGAAAGGAAATAAAAATGATCTCTCTCTTTAAAAAAGTATATGTGTCTATGATGAAAAATTACATTAACATAGTTTAACACTTTCAAAGGTTTATTTCTCCTCCCTGTCCTGGACCCCAAACACGCAGTCCCTGAAATCAGCGACTGGTTTTGTTGTTTTGTTCTTGCACATGCTTCTAGAGCTAATCCTTGCATGTATAAACAACCACATTCATATTTCTTTATTTTTTCTTTAACTTCCTAAATCACAGATGCTTCCTAAACCAATATGGTAGGCTTGCATGGAAATAATATTGAGCAAAATCAGCAAGCCACAAAAGAATACAGTATGATTCCTTGAATATGAAAGTCAAAAAGGTGTTGGTGTTGTGGTGCTGAGGGTTAAGCCAGCACCTGTGACGCCAGCATCACATAGGAGCATGAGTTCCACTTGCCCCACTTCCAAGTCAACTCCCTGCTAATGTGGCTGGGAAAGCAGTGGAAGATGGCTCAAGTGCTTGGGCTCCTGCCATCCATGTGGGAGACCTGAGTGGCGGTTCCTGGTTTCAGGCTGGCCCAGCCTTGGCCATCTTCCATGTGGGAGACTTGGATGGAATCCCAGGCTTCTGGCTTCCACCTGGCCAGCCCAGCTGTTGTGGATATTTCAGGAGTGAAGCAGTGGATGGCAGATCTTCCTCTCTTCGTCTTTCCCTCTAACTCTGCCTTTCGAATACATACATAAGTCTTTCTTTTTAAAGATTTATTTATTTTTATTTGAAAGGCAGAGTTACACACAGAGAGAAGGAAAGGTGAAGATTTATATATATATGTGTGGGTGTGTATTTATATATATATATATAGAGAGAGAGAGAGAGAGAGGGAGAGAATGGTCTTCCATCGGATGGTTCACTCCCCAATTGGCTGCAACAGCTGAAGTTGTGCTGATCTGAAGCCAGGAGCTTTTTCTGGGTCTCCCATGTGGATGCAGGGGCCCAAGGACTTGGGCCACCTTCTACTGCTTTCCCAGGCCATAGCAGGGAGCTGGATCAGAAGTGGAGCATCCAGGCCGGCGCCGCGGCTCACTAGGCTAATCCTCCGCCTAGCGGCGCCGGCACACCGGGTTCTAGTCCCGGTCGGGGCGCCGGATTCTGTCCCGGTTGCCCCTCTTCCAGGCCAGCCCTCTGCTGTGGCCCGGGAGTGCAGTGGAGGATGGCCCAGGTGCTTGGGCCCTGCACCCCATGGGAGACCAGGAAAAGCACCTGGCTCCTGGCTCCTGCCATCGGATCGGTGCGGTGCGCCGGCCGCAGCGCGCCGGCTGCGGCGGCCATTGGAGGGTGAACCAACGGCAAAAGGAAGACCTTTCTCTCTGTCTCTCTCTCTCTCACTGTCCACTCTGCCTGTCAAAAAAAAAAAAAAAAAAAAAAAGTGGAGCATCCAGGGCTCAAACAGACGCCCATATGGGATGCCGGCACTGCGGGCGGTGGCCTCACTTACTACGTTACAAAGCCGACCGCTAAATAAGTCCTATCACATAAAAAATAAATAAAGGGGCTGGCATTGTGGTGAGTGGTGTAAGTCCTAGCTGTTACATTTCTCATCTAATGTGCTAACGTGCCTGGGAAAGCAGCAGAAGATGGCCCAAGTGCTTGGGCCCCTGCCACCCACATGGGAGACCCAGACAGAATTCTGGGCTTCAGTCTGGCCACTGTGGCCTTTTGGGGGAGTGAACCAGCATATGAGAGATATCTCTCTATCTCTGCTTTTTAAATAAATAAATAAATAAATAAATAAATCTTTTTTAAAAGTTTTGGCTCTGGGGGCCAGTGCCGTGGCACAGCAGGTTAATCCTCTGCCTGCACTGCCAATATCCCGTATCGGTGCAGGTTTGAGTCCTGGCTGCTCCACTACCTATCCAGCTTCCTGCTGATGCACCTGGAAAAACAGTAGAAGATGGCCCAAGTACTTGGGCCTCTGCACTCATGTGGGAGACCTGGAAGAAGCTCCTGGCTCCTGGTTTTGACCTGGTCCAGCCCCAGCCTTTGTGGCCATTTGGGGAGTGAACCAGTGGATGGAAGTTCTTTCTCTCTCTCTCTCTCTCCTTCTCTCTTTGTATCTCTGCCATTCAAATAAATAAATAAATCTTTTTTTTTTTTTTAAGTTCTGGCTCTGAACTGTAATTAATACAATTGCTGGTACACATGGGCAAGGCGTCTTCAGGGAGAATGCGTACTAAGAGCAGAATTTCTGGGCTACAGGATGTGTACATCTTCATGTTTTCTAGACAATGCCAAACTGCCTTTCTGAGCAACTTACCAACTGGCATCCTCACCAGCAATGTGTGAGTTCCGGTTGCTCTACCTCTTTGATACTATTTGGTATTGTCAGAATTCTTCATCTTTACAAAGTTTTTATGGGGTCTGGTGCTACTTCACTTCCAATCCAGTTCTCCGCTAATTTTCCAGGGAAGACAGGGAGAGAGCCCTCATACTTGGGCCTCTGCCGCCCATGTGGGAGTTCCTGGCTTCTGGCATCAGCCTGGTCCAGCCTCAGCCACTTTAGCCATTTGGGGAGTGAGCCAGCACATGAGAGACCTCTCTCTGTGTCACTCTGTCACAAAAATAAATGTTTAAAATATATATAAATAAAAAATTTTAATTTCCATTTTCTTGGTGGGGGGAGGGAGAGAGAGAGAAAGAGAGAGAGAGAGAGAGAGAGAGAGAGGAAGCAGAGAGAGACAAAGCTCCAATTCATTGGTACACTCTTCCAAATTCCCTCAACAGCCAGGGTTGGGCCAGGCTAAAGCTAGGTGCCAGGAGCATGGAACTTAATCTGGGTCTCCCATGTGGGTGGCAGGGACCCAAGTACCCAAGGCCTGCAGCCTCCCAGGATACGCCTTAACAGGAAGCCATTACTAGGAGAGGAGTCAGGATTCGAGCCAGGCATTCCCATATGGAAATGCACAAAGTTTGCTTAGATGCACAAACTGATCTCCATGGAAATTTACTGGTCTGCTCGCTCATCCTTGATGGACTGCTGTCCATGTTTCAGTAGCTGCCAACACGATGTTATCCAAATCCTTGTTCTTTGTCCAATCTGATAGTGAGAAAAAGACTTCCATTGTAGTTCTGTCACATCTCTTTGTATAATTGAAGGTGGTCATCTTTTCGAGTCCAGTTGTCCTTACGGGATGCAGGAGTCCCAGGCAACTTCTGTGCCAAACACCTGCTCCAGACCTCTTCGTTTTAACCACACTGGTGAGCATGCAATGGTGACATGTGGCAATTTCGGTTTTTCATTTAGAATTCCTTTATTGCCTATTTGGATTTCTTATTTGGTGAGAGGCCAGTTCAATTTAATGTTTACATTTCTATTGGTTTGTTTGTCATTGTCTGACTGACATAATTTGCAGTTTCTTTTTTTAAAAAGATTTATTTATTTATTTATTTGAATGTCAGAGTTACACAAAGAAGGAAAGGGAGAGAGAGAAGTCTTCCATCTGCTGGTTCACTCCCCAATTGCCCACAATGGCTGGAGCTGCGCAGAGCCGAAACCAGGAGCCAGGAGCTTCTACCAGGTCTCCCACGTGGGTGCAGCGGCCCAAGCACTTGGGCCATCTTCTACTGCTGTCCCAGGCCATACCAGAGAGCTGGATTGGAAGTGGAGCAGCCAGGACTTGAACCGGTGCCCATATGGGATGCTGGCACTGCAGGCAGCGGCTTTACCCGCTACGCCACAGTGCCAGACCCAATTTGTAGCTTCAGAGTTTGTCTTTTACCCTGTGGCTTTGCAGATGAATCCTAAGTAAAATTGGTCTCCATATTTGCAAATTCTGCATCTGCAGATTCAATCAACTTAAGACTGAAAATATTTTTTAGTATTTCTATCTGTGCTGAATGTGTACAGGTTTCTTTTTCTGGTCATTATTCCCTAAACAGCATGGTACAACAGCAACCAATTACACAGCATTCACATTGTATCAGGTACTGTAATTAACCTAAAGACGAATTGAAGTAATAGGAGGGTGTATGCAGGTTATGTGTAAACACGATGCCAATTCTTTCTACTAAAAATTTAACATTTTTCTTAAATTATTTTTTAATTTGAGAGGCAGAGAGAGAAAGCTCCCATGCATTTGGTTCACTCCACAAATGCTCATGACAACCAAGGCTGAGCCAGAACAAAGCTGGGAGCGGGGAACTCAATCCAGGTTTTCCACAGCGGTGGCAGGAACCCAGCTACGCGAACCATCACCTTGTGCCACCCAAGGGCTACACTGGCAGGAGGCTAGAGTCAGGAGCTATTCCAATAGGGGACACTGGTATCTTTTTTTTTTTTTTAAGATTTATTTATTTATTTGGAGGTCAAAATTTCAGAGAGAGAGAGAGAGATGAAGAGCAAGATTTTCTGTCCGCTGGTTCATTCCCCAAATGGCCCCAATAGCCAGAGATAGGCCAGGCTGAAGCCAGGAGCTAGAAGCTTCATTCAGGTCTCCCACATGGGTGCAGGAGCCCAAGCACTTGGGTCATCTTCCATTACTTTCCCAGGTGCACTAGCAGGGAACTGGGTTGGAAGTAAAGAACCCGGGACTTGAACTGGCACCCATATGGGATGCTGACCCTGCAGACATGGCTTCTACCCCCTATACCACAGTCTCAAATGACCTCTTAATCATGAGACCAAACACCCACCCCCTACACCATTTTATACAGGGGACTTAAATACCATAGAGTTTGATATTTGCAGGAGATTCTCAAACTGAATCCTGATAGATACCAAGGGACAACTGTAGTCAAAAAGATGGGCACCTTCAATTATACAAAGAGATGTAACAAAACTACAATGACAGTCTCTATCAGACTGGGCAAACCAAGGATTTGCGTAACATCGTGTTGGCAGCTACTGAAACATGGACAGCAGTCCATCAAGGATGAGCGAGCAGACCAGTGAATTTCCATGGAGATCAGTTTGTGCATCTAAGCAAACTTTGTACAGTTTGACTCAACCATCGCCCTTCTCAGAAACTGTCCCACAGATGTGTTCACTCATGTGTGAAATCACATGTGCAAGGATGTGCAGGGTTACACTGTTCATCTAGCAAAGGACTGACAACAGATGTACAGCAGCTCAGGACTGGTCACATGATCATGAAACATCTTCAAAAGGAATACTAGGGCTGGGTATTTATTTATTTTCATTTTACTGGAAGCTCGAGAGAGAGGAGAGAGAGAGAGAGAGAGAGAGTCCATCTGCTGCTGTTTCACTCCCCAAATGCTTGCCACAGTCAAGCAGAAGCTGGGAGCAGGAACTCAATCTGGGTCTCTGGCAGGAGACTCAAGCAGAACCTAAGCCATCACCTGATGCTGCCCAAGGTACACATCGGAAGGAAGCTGATGGAGGTGGATTGGAACTGTGCCTGGAGCCAGGAATCCCAGGGAATGCAAGTGTCCCAGCTGTCAACTTAACCACTGCCTCTATGTAGAGCTTTTAAAAATTACATTTTATATTGGAGTGCATATACTGTACAGCCATTATGTCACTGCTTGGGATGCCTGCATTCCATTTCACAGTGCCTGGTTTGAGTCCTGGCTTCTTTCTCTCCCTCCTTCCCTCCCTTCCTTTAATTAATTTATTTAAAAGTCACAGTTACACACAGAGAGAAGGAGAAGCAGAGAGAGGTCTTCCATCCACTGGTTCACTCCCCAATTGGCTGCAACAGCCGGAGCTGCACTGATCCTAAGCCAGGAGCTTCTTTTGGGTCTCCCACACAGGTGTAGTGGCCCAAGGACTTGGGCCATCTTCTAGTGCTTTCCCAGGCCACTAGCAGACAGCTGGAGAGGAAGTGGAGCAGCCGGGACTTGAACCAGTGCCCACATGGGATGCCGGCACTGCAGGTGGTGGCGTAACCTGCTATGCCAGAGCGCTGGCCCCTTTCTTTCTTTCTTTTAAGATTTATTTATTTATTTATTTATTTGAATGACAGAATTACAGAGAGGCAGAGGCAGAGAGAGAGAAAGAGAGAGAGAGAGAGAGAGAGAGAGAAGAGAGGTCTTCCATCTGCCGGTTCACTCCTCAAGTGGCCGGGAGGCCTAGAGCTGGGGTAATCAGAAGCCAAGAGCCCAGAGCTTCTTCCGGGTCTCCCATGTGGGTGCAGGAGCCCAAGGACTTAGGCCATCTTCCACTTCTTTCCCAAGTGCATTAGCAGGGAGGTGGATTGGAAATGGAGCAGCTGGGACTCGAACCAGCACCCATGTGTGATGTGAGTGCTGCAGGCAGGGGGTTTAACCTGGTGCACCACAATGCCAGCCCCGAATAATTAATTTTAAAATTAATTGAGCAAGGTGGGCATGTGGCACACCAGGTTGAGCTGCTGTTTGGGATGTCGGCATGCCATGCTGGAATGTTCTGGCCACCCTGCTTCCAATCCAGCTTCCTGCTAACGCACACCCCTGTACTTGGTCCCTGCCACCCACGTGGGAAACCTGACTGAGTTCTGGGTTCGTGGTTTGGTACTTGGGAGGTGAACCAGAATGTGGATGACCTCTCTCTCTCTCTCTCTCTCTCTCTCTCTCTCTCTCTGTCATTCTACCTTTCAAATATTTTAAAATAATTTTTAAATTTCATTGAACTCCTATTATGAACCTGGCCTGTGCCAAATTCTGAGGCCCAAAAGTGAGGAAAGCTGAGAGCTTGCCCCAAGGAGCTCCTGGTCTGGTGTGGGGAGACTCTCACTGAACCCAGCGACACGAGTGACCGCGCGTACTGAGAGCCTGGAGGAGACCGACGCCTGGCACAGACGCCAGCGCTCTTGGGAGCGGCCAGGCAGCCTGAAGTTTGCTGGGGGAGCAGGCAGAAGAGAAAGCCGGTCTGTGGAGGCGGCTGAGGGACCGGAGGCCCCCGCAGAGGAAACCGTGTTTGTCACAGGGAGCAGAGCTCTGTCCATTTGAGGAACTGAAAGAAGTTCGGCTCAGCCGGAAGCTGACGTGAGTCGAGCTGGTTTTCAGAAAAAGGCAGGCAAGCAATGTGGAGAAAGGACCGAACGGGGCATGAGCAGAACCAGGCTCAGCCAGGGAGCCTCTGCGGGCATCAGACTGAAGAGGGGGCAGGAGACACGCACTGGGCACATTCTAGGGAAGCTGAGAATTAGACCACCTCCCACCCGCAGGCGTGGGGATTGCGTGATGGTGTGAAGCGAGGATCATCATAATAAAAGGTGACACTCCGTAACCACTGTCTATGGGATGATCCTATCACCCAATCCTCTCCGTCACCTGGGAGGGAGGAGCTTCCATGACAGGATTCTACAGATTTAGGATCTAGAACCTAAGGAACTTGCCGGAGGGCACACAGCGGGCATGTGGCAGAGCCCTGATTTTTTTTTTTTTTTAAGATTCTCTAAAAAGTTTATTTAAAAGGCACAGTTATAGAGAGGTCTTTCATCCGCTGGTTCACTTCCCAAATGCTGCATCGGCCAAGGCTGGGCTGGACTGAAGCCAGGAGCCAGGAGCTTCTACCGGGTCTCCCATGTGGGTGCAGGGGCCAAGCACTTGGGCCACCTTCTGCTTTCCCAGGCGCATTAGCAGGGAACTGGATTGGACGCAGAGCTGCCAGGACTCGAACTGGCACTCTGATACGGGATGCCAGAGTTGCAAGTGGCAGCATAACCCACTGTGCCACAACACTAGCCCTGATGACATTATTTATGAAGAGAAAACATAAGTGAGGACAGTGGTTTCAGAAAGGAAATGGGCGTATGAATATTTAAGGTTCTGCCACGGGCGGGTGTGTGGCACGGTGGTTAACTTGCCGCTTGGGACGCCCGCATCCAGTATTTGAGTGTCTGGGTTCAAGTGCTGTCTGATGCAGATTCCAGCTCCCTGCTACAGCATTTCGGAAGGCAGCAGGGGTGACTCCAGTACTTGTGTTCACCCACTCACATGGGAAGCTTGGACTGAGATTCTGATTCCTGCCTTCATTCTAGGCCCAACCCTGGTCATTAAGGGCATTTGGGGGGAGTGAACCAGTTGGGTGGGGAGCTCTCTCTGTTGTCTTTCTGTCTTTTCTCTCTCTCTGCCTTTCAAATAAAGTGAGAATAATACATTTAAAATTAAAGAATCTCTGCAAGACACCTAGGTAGATAAGGACAGCATGCGGATTTATAACATATACAAGTAGAGAAATTTGTGCGCAACAAGCAGTGGTGTGCGCATCACCAACAAACTAATGTGCCTGATTTCAAAGGAGCAGACAGAATCAACCTGTGATACACGAAGAGGAAAGGGGAGCCAAGACAGTGTTTTCAGCAGATAAGTTCCATGATCAAATCTTGTTTAAAGGGGCCAGTGTTGTGGGGTAGCAAGTAAAGTACTGCCTGTGACACTTACATCCCATATGGGTACCAGTTCAAGTCCTGGCTGCTCCTCTTCCAATCCAGCTCCCTGCTAATGCACCTGGGAAAGCAGCAACAGATGGCCCAAGTGCTTGGGCCCCTGCACCCACATGGGAGACCCAGATGAAGCTCCTGGCTTTGGCCTGGCCCGGCTCTGGCCTTTGTGGCCATTTGGGGAGTGAACCAGCAGATTAGAAGATCTCTCTTTCTGTGTCTCTCCCTTTCTCTCTCTGTCACTCTGACTTCCAAATAAATAATTAAAAAAATAAATAAATCTCAGGGCACAGCGGGTTAACATCCTGGCCTGCAGTGCCGGCATCCCATATGGTTCCAGGTTCGAGACCTGGCTGCTCCACTTCTGATCCAGCTCTGTGCTGTGTCTTGGGAAAGCAGTGGAGGATGGCCCAAGTCCTTGGGCCCTGTACCCACATGGGAGACCTGGAGGAGGCTCCTGGCTCCTGGCTTCGGATCAGCCCAGCTCTGGCCATTGCAGCCAATTGTGGAGTGAGCCATCAGATGGAGGACATCTCGCTCTCTCTCTCTCTCTTTCTCTCTCTCTCTGCCTCTCCTCTGTGCAACTCTGATTTTTAAATAAATAAATCAGGCCGGCGCCGTGGCTCAATAGGCTAATCCTCCACCTTGCGGCGCCGGCACACCGGGTTCTAGTCCCGGTCAGGGCGCCTGATTCTGTCCCGGTTGCCCCTCTTCCAGGCCAGCTCTCTGCTATGGCCAGGGAGTGCAGTGGAGGATGGCCCAGGTGCTTGGGCCCTGCACCCCATGGGAGACCAGGAAAAGCACCTGGATCCTGGCTCCTGCCATCGGATCAGCGCGGTGCGCCGGCTGCAGCGGCGGCCATTGGAGGGTGAACCAACGGCAAAGGAAGACCTTTCTCTCTGTCTCTCTCTCTCACTGTCCACTCTGCCTGTCAAAAAAAAAAAAAAAAAAAAAAAAAAAGTCAAATAAATAAATCAATCTTTGGCCAGCGCCGTGGCTCACTAGGCTAATCCTCCGCCTAGCAGCGCCGGCACACCGGGTTTTAGTCCCGGTCGGGGCACCGGATTCTGTCCCGGTTGCTCCTCTTCCAGGCCAGCTCTCTGCTGTGGCCAGGGAGTGCAGTGGAGGATGGCCCAAGTGCTTGGGCCCTGCACCCCATGGGAGACCAGGATAAGTACCTGGCTCCTGCCATCGGATCAGCGCGGTGCTCCGGCCGCAGCGGCCATTAGAGGGTGAACCAACGGCAAAAAGGAAGACCTTTCTCTCTGTCTCTCTCTCTCACTGTCCACTCTGCCTGTCAAAAAAACCCAAAAATCTTTAAATCAATCTCATTTGTAAGTTGATAACTGGCAGAAACATGGAAGACTGAGTTAGGAAGACATAAGTAACAGAAAAGCCAGAATAGGCATTCATGCTCTCATTGAATCACCAAGCACCAAGCACCATCCAAGCACCAACCTATCACCACCACTTTGTGCTGGGATCACCAACCCAAGGGAACACAGAAAGGAACCAGATGCTGAGTCGGTCTTTGTGGAACTTTGAGGCCAGGAGTGGAGTGAGACTGGTGAATCCTGTGCTGTGAGAAGGACAGGAGGGCACAGGGTGTGCTGGGAGCACAGGAGAGGCGAAGGAGACGCGTGCCAACTTGGGAGGCGTTTCCTTAGCAGATGTGACCAGGTAAGGCTTGACAAGCAGGTGGTGGGTGCCGGCATTGTGGTGCAGCGGGTTAAGCTGCTGCCTGCGATGCCAGAATCCTGAATGAGTGCTGGTTCGAGTCCCAGCTGCTCCACTTCTGATCCAGCTCCCTGCTAAAGTGCTTGGGAAGACAGCAGAGGATGGCCCAAGTACTCGGGCCCTGGTCTGACCCAGCCCAGCCCCGGCTATTGTGACCATCTGGGGAAGAGATCCAACAGATAAAAGACCTTTCTCTGTGTGTCTCCCTCTCTCTCTGTAACTCTGTCTTTCAAATAAACAAACGTCTTTAAGAAACAGAGCTGACGGTTAGATGAGCAAGAGGTAGCGCACTGGACGCAGCGGGGCGGCACGGCTGAGGGTGTGGTCGTCTGAGGATGGCGCACTCAGCAGTGGCGAGGGGTCAGTGAAACGGGGGCCCTGGAGAAGGCTGCAGGTGTGGGGGGGCCCGGAAGTCACTGCCCTTCAACAAGAGTCTCAGTGGACCTGGACTTGGCAGTGCAACTTCTATGGCTGGAAGGGGCAAAAGAGGACCAGCTCCACCCTTCCGATGCCTGTGCCTGCAGTGAGGGCAGGGGGAGGGGCCGGGAGACAGGAGGACCTAGGAGGAGGTCACAGTTACCCAGGCGAGAGTGAAGGCGCGGACAGAGGCACCTGTCCTACTCAGCTTTCCTTACGTGATGCAGTGTGACAAGAGCCTTTAAAATCTCACAGCGTAGGAGTGGGCGTTGTGGCACAGCAGGTTAAGCCACCTCCTGGGACACCTACATCCCACATCTGTACAGCATGTTCAAGTCCCTGCTACTCTGCTCCCAATCCAGCTCTCTGCTAATGCTCTCGACGGTGGCCCATGGACTTGGCTCCCTGCCATTCATATGGGAGACCTGGGTGGAAATCTAGGCTCCTGGCTTCGACTTGCCACAGCCCTATCTGTTGTGGCCATTTGGGGAGTGAACCAGCAGATGGAAGCTTCTCTCTCTCTCTCTCTCTCTCTCTCTCTATCTCCCTCCCTTGCTCCCTCTCTGCCTTTCAAATAAATATTTTAAAATAAAATGATCTCTCATGGTACAAGGGCTGCAGATTGGCTGTCACTCTGCTGGGCTCAACTGCACATAAGTTTTCATCCTGGAACTTAGGGAGAAGCAATAGCCAACATCTGGGACATATTCCAAGAGGAGGGCCAAAGCAAATGTGTCCCAGCCAGCCACACCATGCATGGTGCTTCAAGCTCTGCTCCAGTGTGACAGAGCATGTCACAAGGCCTCTTCCAAAGTCAACAGATCATGGAAGCATGTTACAGGTTGGAGGGAAGGAATGGTTATTATGAACATACAACATGGTCTATACAGTAACCTGTCTTTGGGGACAGAGAGGATACAATAGGTTAGGATCTTGGAATCAGGTGGTTGACTGCATGTGGAAGTGACAAGGGTTACCTTAAGTGGCTTGACTGAAGGTGGCACCACACAGTAAGACAGCAAAAGGCAATTTGTACCAGACTCTGCAGGTGCCCGGCGCCAGATCTGTCTTCTGGTGATAATGATGTCCTGATTTTGCTTTGGTGAACCATCTTTCCTCCACTCTCGGCCCTGTTCTTTGGGTAAAACTTCTTCCACCCCCTGTGCAGGAGTGGAGCATGTGACCTGTCCTAAGCCAATGAGAATGCTCTGTTCTCAGGGGCCGAATGGTGGCATAGCAGGTAAAGCCACCGCCTGCGATGACAGTGCTCCTTTTGAGTCCGGGCTGCTCCACTTCTGATCCTGCTCCCTGCTAGTGGCCTGGGAAAGGCAGCAGAGGATGGCCCAAAGGCTTGGACCCCTGCCACCATGTGGGAGACCCAGATGGAGCTCCTGGCTCCTGGCTTGAGCCTGGCCCAGCCCCAGAATCAGTGAATGGAAGATCTCTCTGTCTCTCCCTTTCTCTCTGTAATTTTTAAGTGAATACATTTAAAAAAAAAAAAGAATTCTCTGTATTCTCAAGCACAATGATTGATCCAAGATAGGGCTCATAACACAAATGTCTCCAGTCACAGCCAGGGAGGCTTATGTTTGTATCTTTAACGTGTCGACTTGAACAAGAAAGGCTGGAGCCACGGCAGCAGGAGGAGAATGAAATCCAGGAATCTAGGAAGGGAGTCAGCGTGGAGAGCGAGCGCAGAGGCCAAGGGAGAGGAAGACTGGTTCCCGGTGACATCACCTGAACTTTGACCATCTGTGGAGCAATCCCAGGAAATATGAATTCTAAGCATCAGGAACTGAGAGATAAAAGTGAGAGGAAGACTGGTTCCTGAGCGGGACATAACCAGGGGTTGAATTCATCAGTAGCTGTGAACATAGAAGACCGACATGACGCACACTTGAGGAGCGGGGGATTCCCTGGCTCAAGCAGGTGGGGTGCGGGAGGGTTTAGGCAGGAGGTGAAGAGGATGACGGTCGGTGTACCATTAGGGTGCCTGAGGACCTGGTCAAAGCATCTGGACCACGGGTCTGGAAGACAAGGCAAACTGGAAGTCAAAGAATAGGTTCCCTCTGGACGCGTCAGATTTGAGGGGCTTCAGGGGCCGGTGCTGTGGCCATCAGCAGTCCTGGCTACTCCACTTTTGATCCAGTTCCCTGCTAATGGCCTGGGAAAAGATGGCCCAAGTGATTGGGCCCCTGCCACCCACATGGGAGACCTGGAAGAAGCTCCTGGCTCCTGGCTTTGGCCTGGCCCAGCCTTGGCCATTGCAGCCACTGGGGTAGTGAACCAGTAGACAGAAGATCTCTCACTCTCTCCATCTCTCTCTGTAACTCTGATTTTCAAATACGTAAATAAATCTTCACACACAAACACAAAAAGAACATAGAAAAAGCCCAAGATTGTGTAGGGCAGGGCAAATTTCCCCTCTACACTTTATGGGTTCAATAATTGAGTTAAAAAAAAAAGATCACTGACTCCTACCACCACATCTGGTCCCTGTGGAAGGTCTCCAGGAGCAATAGCGTGCACGGAGCTGTCCTTTCCTGTGATGGCAATGCCTCCTTCTGGAATGTTCCTGAGGGGCTTAGCTGAGGCTCCCCCTGAGGCGGGATCGCCTTCTAGAAATATGTCTGCGGCCGGCACTGTGGCATAGTACGCTAAGCCTCTGCCTCCAGTGCTGGCATCCCTTATGAGTGCCAGTTCGTGTCCTGGCTACTGCTCCTGGGATGGCAGCAGCAGATGGCCCATGTGTTTGGGAGACCCAGAGGGAGTGCCAGGCTCCTGGCTCCAGCTTGGCCCAGGCCTGGCCATTACGGCCATTTGTGGGGTGAACCAGTAGCTGGAAGATTGCTTTCTCTCTCTGCATTTCAAACAAACAAATAAATCTTTAAAACTTCTGCTAAACCCTTTACTGTGGACTTGGGAAGAGGAGTTATTCTTTTGGGGTTCTTTTTCTTCGTCTGTAACTTCTTTTTACCCTGCCCCTTCTTTAGCCATGAGTTCACAATAGGAAATTTTCAGTTCCATTATAACCTTTTTAAAAAAGATTTATTTATTTATTTACTTGAAAAGCAGTTAGAGAGAAAGAGAGAGAGAGAGAGAGAACTAGTGAGATTTTTCATCTACTGGTTCATTCCCCAAATGACTACAAAAGCCAGGGTCCTGGAACTCCATCTGGGCCCCCCAAGTTGGTGACAGTGTCCCAGGTACTCAGGTCCTTTTATGCTTTCCCAGGCCCCTTAGAAGCGAGATGGCTTGCGGGACATCTGGGACTTGAATTGGCACTCACAGGGGATGCTGGCACTGCAGGAGGTGGTTTAACCCACTGCACCACAAAGCTGCCCCTAAAACCTCATCTTTTAATCCCATTTTACACAAACTTTCTGAGGTACCCTCAAATAGTAGTAGATATGGGCAAAAAGAAATAGGTTGAAGGAATTCTTAGAATGATTGTGTGAAGTATTTACTATTATTATTATATCCATTTTACAGATGAGGCACAGAAGCCGTTGTTTGCCTAAAACCAAGCCACCAAGAGCAGAGCTGAATTTCCACCCAGAGTGCGATTCCAGACGCTGTGACCTTAGTCCCTAGGAAACACTGTACAGAATGTGGTTAAAATAATGTTCAGAGGGAAATTTATAACTGCAAAAGACAAAAGATCTTGGGGCCGGCGCTGTGGCACAGTAGGTTAATCCTCCACCTGTGGTGCCAGCATCCCATATGGGCACTGGTTTGAGTCCCAGCTTCCTATTCAGCTCTCTGCTATGGCCTGGGAAAGCAGTAGAAAATGGCCCAAGTTCTTGGGCCCCTGCACCTGCGTAGGAGACCTGGAAGAAGCTCTTGGCTCCTGGCTTCGGATCCGCTCAGCTCCGGCCATTGCAGCCATCTGGGGAGTGAGCCAACAGAAGGAAGGCCTCTCTCTGTCTCCTCCCTCTCACTGTCTTTAACTCTACCTCTCAAATAAAATAAATAAAATCTTTAAAAAAGACATAAGATCTCAAATGAATAACTCCATCTTCCACTTTAACAAACTAGAAAGAAAAAATGCAAACTAAATACAAAGCAAGAAGAAAGGAGATGATGAAGACTCAAACAGAAAGAAATGAATTACAGAGTAGCAAAACAATAGAAAAAAATCACCAAAAGCAAAAGTTAATTCTTTAAAAGGATCAACAAAAGTGACACATTTTAAATTGGACTAACCAAGAAAAAAGGAGACACAACAACCAAGCTGCTGTGGTTTGGATGTGTCTCCCCAGGGTGTGTGTGTCGCAAGTTTAATCCTCAAATCCATATGTTGACGGTATTTGGAGGTGGGACTTCTGGGAAGTCATGAGGACTAGATAAAGTCACAAGGACCGCTTCTGATGGCATTAATGGCTTTGTCAGAGACGAAAAGAGACTCTGCAACTTGCTCTTTCTCTCCAGGTGACACCCCCTGGCATGCTGTGATGTAGCAGGAAGGCCCCCACCATGCCCCTGAGCCATGCGTCTGAGCCATGTGCCCGAGCCATGCACTCCCACCCTGCACCCCCATCATGCCCCTGAGCCATGCGCCTGACCTCCTCCATCTCCAGAATCAGGAGCCAAACTTCAGTTCTTTATAAATTACCTGGCCTCAAATATTATGTTATAGCAACAGAAAATGGAATAAGATACAAACTAACAGATATCAAGAAGATTATAGGGAAATACTATGAATAACCATATGCTGCTAAATTAGGTAACTTAGATTAAATGGACAAATTTGAGAAAAACACAAATAATCAAAACTGACTCAGGAAGATATTGAAGGAACTGGCATCATGGTGCAGCTCACCACCCGCAAAGCTGACATCCCATCTGGGCATCGGCTGGAGTCCTGGCTATTCCAGATCTGATGCAGCTCCCTGCTCATGTGCCTGGGGAAGCAGTGGAGGACGGCCCAAGTGCTTGGGCCCTGCACCCACGTGGGAGACCCGGATGGAGGTCCAGGCTCCTGGCTTCAGCCTGGCTCAGCCCAGGGCTTTTCTGCCAGTTGGGGAGTAAACTAGCAGATGAAAGAGCTCTCTATGTAACTCTGCCTTTCAAATAAATAAATAAATCTTTTCAAAAAGGAAAGAGAGAGAGAGAGAAAGGGAGAAAAAGTCATTTAGTCCAGGCCCAGACAGCTTTGCAGGTAAATTCTGCCAAACATTCGAAGAATTACTGTCAGTTCTAGTAAGCCGGGCAATGGCCTCTCAGACATCCATGTCCCAATCCACAGAGCCTATGCATGTTAATTTGAATGACAAAAGGGATTTTCCAAAGTGATAAGTTGAGGATCTCCAGGTGGGAAGATTGTTCTGGAATATGCAGGGGCCCGTGTCATTACAGGGTCCTTGTGAGAGCCCTGCGGTCAGAAGGAAGCAGAGGGAGGCAGAGTCTGAGAAAGAAGATACTGCAGGGGCTGGCGCTGCAGCTCACGCGGTTAATCCTCGCCTGCGGTGCCGGCGTCCCATATGGGTGCTGCTCCATTTCCGATCCAGCTCCCTGCTAGCGGTCTGGGAAAAGCAGCAGAAGACGGCCCAAGTGCCTGGGCCCCTGCCACCCACGTTGGAGACCCGGAAGAAAGCCCTGGCTTCAGCCTGACTCAGCCTTGGCTGTTGCAGTTGTCTGGGGAGGGAACCAGTGGATGGAAGATTCTCTTTCTCTATCTCCCTCTTTCTGTAACTCCGCCTTTTTTAAATAAATAAGATAAATCTTCAAACTGGCTTCAAGTCTCCTATATGGGAAGCAGGGACCCCATCGAACCACCACCTGCTGCTTCCCAGGGTGGACTTTAGCAGGAAGCTAGCGTCAGAAGTGGAGCTGGGATTTGAACCCACAACTGTGACATGGGATGCAGGTATCCCGAATGGTGGCTTAACCCCTGCGACAAATTTGCTGACCCAAATTGGTGTGCATTTTTTAAGCCACTAAGTTTGTGGTAATTTTTACAGCAGCAACAGAAAACAAATACACCAGCATTTCACAAACTCTTCTAAAAAAAAAAAAATAGAAGAGGAAACACTTCTCAGTCATTTTATAAAGCCAATATCATTCTGATATGAAAACCAGATGCAGTTATAGAAAAAGAAAACTACAAGTCAACAGCTCTTATTAATTTAGACACAAAAATCCTGAACAAAGTACTAGGAGATTAAACCCAAGAGCATGCAAGAAGAATTGCATAATTGCATATTATAACCAAGAGGGACTCACCCTGGGAACACAAGGTTGGTCAGAAAAGAGTTAGCATGGTGGGCCTCAGACTATTATCCTCAGAAACACCACCTTTTTACTTTCTTCTTTAAAGATTTATTTATTTATTTGAAAGGAAGTGTTAGAGAGAGATAGAGAGAATATCTTTTTAAAATTAATTTATTTATTTGAAAGTCAGAGTTACACAGAGAGAAGGAAAGGTAGCGAGAGAGAGAGAGGTCTTCCATCCACTGGTTCACTGGCCACAACGGCAGGAGCTGTACCAATCTGAAGCCAGGAGCCAGGTGCAGGGGCCCAAGGAATTGGGCCATTTTCTACTGCTTTCACAGGCCATAGCAGTGCTGGACCGGAAGTGGAGCAGCCAGGACTTGAACTGGTGCCCATATGGGATGCCAGCACTGCAGGCGACGGCTTTACCCTCTGTGCCACAGTGCTGGCCCAGAGAATCTTCTATCTGTTGGTTTACCCTTCAAATGTCACATCAGCCAGTATTGATTCAGATTGAAGCCATGAGCCCCTAACTCCATCCGGGTCTCCTATGTGGGTGTGGGTGCAGGGGCCCAAGCACTTGGGCCTTCTTCTGATGCTTTCCAGACACATTAGCAGGGAGCTGGATCATAAGTGGAGCAGCCAGGAGGGAGGTAGTACTCATGTGGGAGGCTGGCACTGCGAGTACTGGATTAACCTGCTGTACCACAATGTCAGCCCTTTTTACTTTTATTTTATGTTTTAATTTGAGAGGCAAGGAGACAAAGAGCTTCCTGCTTGCTCACTGGCTAGGACTGGGCCAGGGCCAGGGCCAGGGCTGGGGCTGGGAGCCAGGATCTCGGCTGGTCTCCTACATGGGTGATAGGAACCCAATTTCTTGAGCTATTATTGCTGCTTCTTAGGGCCTGCATTATCAGGGAATTTGGAGTGAGAATTCAGAGCAAGGAAGCAAACCCAGGTACTCAAAGTGGAACACAGGCTCCCTAACAGCTGGGTCAGACGTTTATTCCCTGAATTACCTGCTTCTGAGGTTGGCCTGAGGCTGGCTTCTGGGAACACGGACTTTAGGACTTGTAAGACTGGCTCACTGTGCCTGAACTGCACCAGCAATATGGCTAAACAGCTGCCTTCCCTCGGAGTTTGCGCCTTGGGTGCGTGCTACACAGAGGGTGCCCCAGTGATACACCTTTGGCGCTGGGTCTCAAGTGCATTTCCCCGAGAGAGAACATTGCATGCGTGTCGTCACAACTCGCAGCCAGAGGACTCCGGCTTGTCATGTGCTGGCTCACCGGGAGAGCCCTTTGGAAATTTGTGCCTGGCTTCCTCTGGACTTTGTCCCATGCGCGCTGTTTCCGCTTGCTCACGTTGCTTTGTGTCCTTGGCTGTGGATGAAAACTGCCTGCTGAGTGTGCAGTCCTCCTGGTGGGTAAATCATGAATCCTGAGGGTGGTCTCCAGGACCCCCCACTTGAAAATCAATTCATGCAACACATCACATTAACAGAATAAAAAGTGACAGCCTTACGGTCAACAGAGCATCTGAAAAATACAACTTTCATGAGAAAATAAGCTCAACACGCCAGGAATGGAAGGGAAATTCCACACCTGATAACAGGAGCCTACGGAAAACCCACAGTTAACACCATATGCAGTTAACACCATATGCAGTTAACACTGTATGCAGTTAACACTGTATGCAGTTAACACTGTATGCAGTTACCACTGTATGCAGTTAACAGCATATGCAGTTACCACTGTATGCAGTTTTGAGACTGAATAATGCCCTCTGAATACCAAGAGCAAGACAAACATCTCCTGCCTCACTTCTGCTCAGCATTATTTTGGAGGTCCTAGGTAAGGTAAGGGTTAGTGCGGAAGAAGTAAAATGATCTTTATAAATGACGTGATCTTGTGTGTACAAATCCTCAAGGGGCCTGCACTGAGGAGCAGCAGGTTAAGCCACCTGAAGCACCAGCGTCCTAGATGGAAGCCAGTTCAAGTCCCGGCTGCTCCACTTCTGATCTAGCTCCCTGCTAATGCGCCTGGGAAAGCAGCAGAAGATGGCCGAAATACTTGGCCCCTGCACCCATATGGGAGATCGGGAGGAAGCTCCTGGCTCCTGGCTTCCGCCTGGCCCAGCCCTGGCGATTACAGCCATCTGGGGTATGAGCCAGCAGACGGAAAATTTGTCTCTGTCTCTCTCCGTAACTCTGCTTTTCAAATAAATAAATAAAACCTTAAAAAAAGAAAAGAAAATCCTGAAAAACCTGCTAACATACTATTAAGACCACTAAATGAGTTCAGCAAAGTTACCAGAGAAATGATTAATATATGTAAAACGACTGTATTTTTAAATGCTTGCAACGAATATTAAATAAAATTAAAAAATCTTAAGAAAATAACTCCAGGGGCCAGCATTGTGGAGCAGCAGGTTAACCCACCACCTGGAATGCCAGCATCCCATAAAAGTACCAGTTCAGGTCCTGGTTGCTGGCTCCTGGCTTCCACCTGGTCCAGACCTGGCTGTTAGCATCCATTTAGAGAGTGAACCAGCAAATGGAAGATAGATCTGTGTGTGTGTGTGTATTTCCCTCTCTCTCTGTAACTCTGCCTTTCAAATAAACAAATCTTAAAAAAAAAAAAAGCAGCTTCAGTTATAAAGGCAAGAAAAAGAATAAAATATTTATCTGTAGATTAACAGAAGATATGTAAGAGTGGGAACTGCAGAAACACGCTGACGGAAATTGAAGATGAAGAGAGCAATGTCCTGTGCTCGTGGATCAGAAGGCTTGATAGTTCAAGAAGAAAGAGACCCCAAACCGAGCTCCAGATTCAGTGCAATCTCTAAGAACGTCCTCGGGGGCTTCTTGTACAGAAGTTGACAAGCTGGACTTGATATTTAAATGAAAACGCAAGGCACCCACAATAGCCATAACAATCAAGGAAAAAATAAAGAACTTGGAAGTGTCACACTTTCCAGTTCCAAAATTGTGTACAAAGCTCCAGCAATCAAGACCGTGTAGCACAGGCTACTGCATAAGGATAGACACAAGGACCACTGGACAGAGGCCCATATGTAAATTGTGACTATGAGTGATGGATGTGTTAATGTGGTTATTGTAAATATTACACCATGTATGCATATTTCCAATCATCACTATATTGAGTACCTTGAATATATATAATTTTTATCAAACATTTTTTTTTTTTAAATTTTTGACAGGCAGAGTGGACAGTGAGAGAGAGAGACAGAGAGAGAAAGGTCTTCCTTTGCCGTTGGTTCACCCTCCAATGGCCGCCGCTGCAGCCGGCGCACCGCGCTGATCCGATGGCAGGAGCCAGGATCCAGGTGCTTTTTCCTGGTCTCCCATGGGGTGCAGGGCCCAAGCACCTGGGCCATCCTCCACTGCGCTCCCTGGCCATAGCAGAGAGCTGGCCTGGAAGAGGGGCAACCGGGACAGAATCCGGCGCCCCAACCGGGACTAGAACCCGGTGTGCCGGCGCCACAAGGTGGAGGATTAGCCTATTGAGCCACGGCGCCGGCTTTTTATCAAACATTTTAAAATGTAAAAAAAAAAAGTACATTCTGATCCACTGTCTTTGTGCCAAGAAAAGATTTCAATGAGGAAAAGAATAATTTTTTCGGGGCCGGTGCTGTGGCGTAGTGGGTAGAGCCGCTACCTGCCAGCATCCCATATGGACACAGTTCAAGTCCCGGCTGCTCCACTTCTGATCCAGCTCTTGGCTGTGGCCTGGGAAAGCAGTAGAAGATGGCCCAAGTGCTTGGGCCCCTGCACCTTCGTAGGAGACCCAGAAGTAGCTCCTGGCTCTTGGCTTCAGATCGGTGCAACTCCAGCCATTGCAGCCATCTGGGGAGTGAAGTAGTGAATGGAAGACACACACACACACCCCCGCCTTTCAAATAATTAAATATTTAAAAAAGAGTAATCTTTTCAGCAAATGCAGCTGGCACAACCAGATATGCTTATGCAAAAGAACGAAACTGGACCCTTACCTCACACCACACCTAAAACCAACTAAAATGGATCATAAACCTAAATGTGAGAGCTAAAACTGCAAAACCCTCAGAAGAAAACTGAGGACTAAATCTTCATGACCTTGGTGAGGAAGCAGTTTCATAGATACGACACCTAAAGCACAATCAAACAAACAAGATAAATTGGGTGTCACTGGAAAATGAAAAAAGTTTTGTTCAATGAAAACAAAGACAAATCACAGAATGGGAGAAAATATTTGCAAATTACATATTCAGAACACATAGAGAAAACTCACAACTGAATAACAAAAGGATAATTGGCTCAGAGTTTGAATCAACCAAGGGTTTGAAATGATATTTCTCTAAAGAAGATGTACAAGTGGATAACAAGCACATGAAAACATCTCAACATCATTAGCCATTAGGGAAATGTAAATTGAAACCACAAAGAGGTGCTTCACTCCCACCAGGATGGGTACAATCAAAGACAGTAGCAACTGTGGGTGAAGATGTGGAGAAATTGGAATCCGCACAAGCTCATCGTAGGAATGTCAGATGACGCACCACTGTGGGAAACACTGCGGAAGCTACACAGTTACCTACAAGCCATCCGCAGGTAGACATCCGAGAGAAAGGCAAGCATACACCCCGCAAAAACCCGACATCATTTTCCTAGCAGGATTACTCATAACAGCTAAAGACGAGCGTCCATCGATGGGTGAATGGGGAACCAACGCGTCACACACCACGCTGGCATCCCAGCTCGGAGGGTTGCTTGTGGTCCTGGCTCCTCTGCTTCCTATGCAAACTCCTGCCCATGTGCCTGGGAAGGCAGCAGAAGATGGAGTTCCAGGCTCCTAGCTTTGGCCTGGCCCAGCCCTGGCTGTTGTGGCCATTTGGGGAGTGATCCCACAAATAGAGGATCTCTCTGCCTCTCTGTCACTCTGACTTTCAAATAAGCAAACCTTTTTTTTTCTTTTTTTTCTTTTTTTTTTTTTTTTTACAGGCAGAGTGGACAGTGAGAGAGAGAGAGAAAGAGAAAGGTCTTCCTTTGCTGTTGGTTCACCCTCCAATGGCCGCCGCGGCCGGCGCACGGCGCTGATCCGATGGCAGGAGCCAGGTGCTTCTCCTGGTCTCCCATGGGGTGCAGGGCCCAAGCACTTGGGCCATCCTCCACTGCACTCCCTGGCCACAGCAGAGAGCTGGCCTGGAAGAGGGGCAACCGGGACAGAATCCGGTGCCCTGACTGGGACTAGAACCCTGTGTGCCAGCGCCGCTAGGTGGAGGATTAGCCTAGTGAGCCGCAGTGCCGGCCAGGAAAACTTTTTTTTTTTTTTTTTTTTTAAATAGAGTACTGGTACATGTCACAACATGGGTGCATCTCGAAAACATGGTACTAGGCCAGAGAACTCAGCTGTAAGAGGGCTGCACTGTGTGATAACATCTATGTCATTGTCCGGAATGTTCCATAGAGACAGGAAGCTGGCTGGTGACTGTCAGGGTGAAGTTGGGGTATGTGGAGAGTGAAGGCTAAAGGCCCAGGTTTTCTCTTGGGAGTGAAGAAAACATTTTTAAAATATTTATTTATTTATTTGAGAGGCAGAATTAGAGAGAGAGGAAGAGACAGAGCGAGAGAGATCTTCCATCTGCTGGTTCACTCCCCAGATAGCCACAACAGCCAGAGCAGAGCCGATCTGAAGCCAGGAGCCAGGAGCTGGGAGCTTCCTCCAGGCCTTCCATGTGGGTGCTGGGGTCCAAGCACTTGAGCCATCTTCCACTGCTCTCCAAGGCAATTAGTAGGGAGCTGGACCAGAAGATGGGCAGTGGGACTAGAACCGGCATCCACTCTGGATGCCAGTGACATAGTTGGAGGCTTAACCTACTAGTCCACACTGCCGGCCAAAATAAACATTCTACAATGACTGGTGGTGGCTGCACAACTCTGGATATACTAAAAGCCAGTGACCTGTGGGTTCTCGGTGAACGAGTTGTGTGGTCTGTGAATCACCCCCAATAAAGTAGGTGACGGCTCAACACAGGAGACCAGGACTGTTCTCGGCTCCTGGCTTCAGCCCCAGCCACCGCAGGTATCTGGGGAGTGAACCAGCCAGTAAATGGGAGCTCGCTCTCTCACTCTCCGATAAAATAAACAAATAAACTGAAAAATAAAGTCAAGGGGACACTTGGGTGGGTCCCTCTTAGAGAAGAGGCTGGACAGAAGTGAGTTGTAAGTCACAGTCCACAGATGGGGGTGAGTGGGGGGTCACCACAAAGATACAGAGTCGTCGGTGGGTTCAGGGTCAAGTCCTGAGGCCCTTGGCCTTGGAGAGAGAAGGAGGGGTCTCTGGAGAGGAGGCTGAACAGAACAACCCATGGGGCATGAGAATCCTGCGAGAACGTGGGTTGCTGAGGCCATGTGAGGTGTGTGTTGGGGGAGGTGCCAAAGTCAGCTGGAAGAGCAGGGGGCACCGGCAGGACACAGGGCCAACCCCAGGCTTCCTGTACCACAGGCAGAAAGGGAGGTGGGTGCCCTGGAAGCCTCCCGCAGTGGCAGGAGTGCAGCTGAGCAGAAGCAGAGCCCAGAGCACACCAGGCACAGTCTAAACTCCACCACTCACCGCCTGGGTGACTTCAGAAAAGGAACCGATCGCCACAGCACCTGCATCCCCTGTGGGCGCCTGTTCATGTCCCAGCTGCTCCACTTCCAGTCCAGCTCCTTGCTGATGCACCTCGGAAGGCAGTAGAAGATGGCCCAAGTGCTGGGGCCCCTGCCACCCGCATGGGAGACCTGGAGGAAGCTCCTGGCTGCTGGCTTTGGCCTGGCCCGGCCCTGGCCATTGTGGCCACTTGAGGAGTGAACTAGTGGATGGAAGATCGCTATCTCTCTCTGTCTTTCTGTAACTCTCCTTTCAAATAAATAAATAATTTTTTTTAACAAAGAGAAGCCCATGGGTAGATGGAATCCCATAGCCTATGCAAACACGCTTGCTGCAGGCCCTTCAGTGTTAAAACCTCAGCTCCAGAGACAGGCATGGATGGCTGTGTGGCCTTGGTCAGTCTCCTTAACCTCTCTGAACCTCCATTTCCAGGAAGGATAGGTGAATACTGGTAAAATCTACCCACAGGCTTAGAGCAAGGATTGGAGAGAAAATGCAAGTAAAGCATTTGACAGGGCCTGGTGCACGGCGAGGGCTCCAGAGGGCTGGGTGTTCTCTTCCTCTCTCAGCCCTTGCACTGACGCACGTCCTTGGTTTCTGGCAATCAGGTAATGCCATGGGGCAATGGGAGAGCAGCCCCTCTAGCCCACATGTTCCTGCAGGGCAGGTTCAAGTCTTCTAAACAGAGTCAGGCACCACTGGGCCCCCAGAGGGTTCAGACTGAGGGGGAGTTGAAGGGGGTGGGTGTGAGTGTGGTGGGGCACAGGAGGGAACCCTTTCCCTCCCCGCTTGGCTCGTGCAGGCTCCCGGCTTGGCAACATGATCGCCCTCTGGACCCTGAGAGGGAACAACTGCACTGGGGCCATCGTGTGACTTGTGTCCCTCCTGTCGGCAACCTTAACCCTGAGCAGCTGCCATGGCCATGGCCAACAGCTGGGCCCCACCAGGTCATAAATCACTGAGGGCACTGGACAGGGCAGTGTGGCCAGTGGCTGCTCCTCGAAGCAGCCCTGGGGTGGAGGAGCCAGCAGGGGCTCAAGCCCTACCCCGTCCCCCCCACTCAACCCCAGGGGTGGCTTTGAACCTGGCTTCCAAGTCTTGTGCCAACTTGAATCAGCAGGCATTGTGGCTCCAGCTGCTGCTGAAGTTGAGCTGGGAGCCGGCAGAGAGGGCCTGAAATAAAACCCCAGGGTCACCCACTACGGGATGTGGGGACCAAATCAAGGATCTGCCCCCCCCCCCCCCCGCCGCCATTAGGCCTGTGCATGCCCACTGGTCTTGCCTCTGTGTTCACTGCAAATGACCAGGAAGCCAAGTAATCCCACAGCTCCCACCAATGCCCACACACACTCCCTGAGCCCTGCACCCACAGGCTGGCCCCGCCTGCAGCTTCAGCCACTGGGCAGAGGACGGGAAGACATGGGCGGGGCAACGTGAGCCTGGGGCGAGCTGCAGACTTCTGTCTGTGAGAGTGTGTTCCAGACAGTGCGTGCACGTGTCTGCTTGGTTCCTGTGTGATTGCTTAGAAAGGTCTGTAATGCTGTTTTCCCTCTAATATCCTGGCAGGCAGAGGAAGGATGAACTGCGTGAGTGGCTACTTTGCCTTTAGATCCGTGAGGGCAGAAGAACCCACGGGGGCATGGAAACAAATAGGTGGCAATGTGCTCACAGCTCCACAAGGCTGGAAGCAAAAGTGCAAGTGCGAACACAGCTGATTTAGGGTGCGGGGGCCAGGATCTGGGGCCCGGGGTGACAAGAACTGGAAGGAATTTCTGGAGATGCGTGTGGTGTTCTACCTCCAGCCTAGGTGCCGCTTACCTGGGCGTGTTCACGTGACCCCCCAGAACCACCACTGTACATGTGTGCCCTTGTCTCTTAGACGGCAATAAAACATTGACATTTTTTTATTATTTTTTTATTTTTTATTTTTTGACAGGCAGAGTGGACAGTGAGAGAGAGAGAGACAGAGAGAAAGGTCTTCCTTTGCTGTTGATTCACCCTCCAATGGCCGCTGCGGCTGGTGCACTGCGCTGATCCGAAGGCAGGAGTCAGGTGCTTCTCCTGGTCTCCCATGTGGTGCAGGGCCCAAGGACTTGGGCCATCCTCCACTGCACTCCCTGGCCACAGCAGAGAGCTGGCCTGGAAGAGGGGCAACCGGGACAGAATCCAGCGCCCCAACCGGGACTAGAACTGGGTGTGCCGGCGCTGCTAGGCGGAGGATTAGCCTGTTGAGTCGCGGCACCGGCCAAACATTGACTTTTTAAAACACTTGTGGGGCTGGCGCTGTGGTGTGGTGGGCTAAGCCTCCCCCTGTGGCACAGGAATCCCATATAGGTGCTGGTTTGTGTCCTGGCTGCTTCTCTTCTGATCCAGCTCCTTGCTAATGGCCTGGGAAAGCAATGGAAGGTGGCCCAAGGGCTTCTGCCCCGGCACCCACATAGGAGACCTGGAAGAAGCTCCTGGCTTCAGATTGGCCCAGCTCCAGCTGTTGTGGCCATCTGGGGAGTGAACCAGCAGATGGAAGACCTCTCTCTATCTCACCTTTGTAACTCTGCCTCTCAAATAAATAAATACATTCTTAAAAAATCACTTGTGAATGATACCTTTTTTGTGTGTGAACAATTGTAAATGTTTTCAAAGGAACACAGGGTACAAAGGACACGAAGGGTTACCTAATCCAATTCCACTGCTGACTGATGAAGAAAGAACCCAGAACAGGAACCGTCCATTTCGAATGTGCCAAGAGAGTCAGTTTCAAGTGCTCTCACCACAAGAATAAGGAACTGCATTTGAGGTGATGTTAATTACTCTAACCTCATCATTTCCCACTGCGAACAGCACAGCATTACACGGCACCCTGTTAAGTATTACTATTATGATTTGTCAACTTGCAATTATAAAAGAAAGAAAAATTCATCACCATGGTCCATGGACTGAGTTGCAGCACCAGGACCACAATCTCCACTCCTCCCACCAAACCTGGTGATCTCCCCAAGACTGAATTAAGAAAACAGGGGCACACATTTGGCATAGCAACTCAAGTCTCCACGCACGATGCCTGCATCCCATTCCGAATTGTCCCAGCTACTCGGCTTCCAATCCAGCTTCCTACTGACAGACATCCTGGGAGATGAACAGGAAGTGATAGCTCAAGTACTGGGGCCCTGACCCCCACATTGCAGACCCAAGTGGAGTTCCTGGTTCCCAGCTGCTGCCTGGCCCAGCCCTGGCCATTGCAGGCATTTGGATGGTGAACCAGCAGATGGAAGATTCTTTCTCTCTAGCCACCCTTCAAATAAAATGAAAATAAATATTAAAAACATTTTTTAAAAAAACTTTGGGCCAGCATTGTGGTGTAGTAGGTTAGGCCGATGCCTGTGACGCCAGCATCCCATATGAGCACCTGTTTGAGTCCTGGCTGCTCCACTTCCAATCCAGCTCCCTGCTAATGCACTTGGGAAAGCAGCAGAAGATGGCCTGAGGACTTGGGCCCCTGTTTCCCAAGTGGGAGACCTGGATGGAATTCCAGGCTCCTGGTTTTGGCCTAGCTCAGCCTTGGAAGTTGCACCTATTTGGGGAATACTCCAACGGATGGAAGCTCTCTCTCTAATTCTGCCTTTCAAATAAATAAATAAATCTTTAAAAGAAACGAAGACAAAGAAACCTTATACAGGTCCACAACTTTATTCACTTTAAAAATAATGCTGATTACATTTTTGTATCTTTTTTAAATTAAAAAGATAATATTTATTTATTTTTTGAAGTTTATTTTTAAAGGCAGAATGAGAGATGGAGAGAGAGAGAGAGAGAGAGATCTTCTATCCACTGGATCACTCCCCAAATGCCTATACCAGCCAGGACTGGGCCACGCCCTTGCCAGAAGCCAGAAATTCCCACCAGGACCAGGGGTGGCAGGAACTCCGTCCACGGGCCATCGATGGCCACCTCCCAGGATGCTCGTTAGCAGGAAGCAGGACTTGGAAGCAGAGGCGGCACTCAGTCCCAGGGACGTGGGCGTTCCGAGGGGCAGGTTGGCTGCTGTGCCAAATCCACCCTTTAGTTAGTTTCCAAATTTACAAAACACACAAAAGCCATGAGACTCAAAAGGGACAGAAAGTTTGCACAGCAGTCCCCTCTGTACAAATTCCTGGCTTCTCCTTCCTCCACTTAGGTTACGTAGCCAACCAGTCTCACATGATGAATAGAAAATAGCAGAAATAAAGTTTTAAATAGATTTTATCAGGTACACTGTTCAAAGTTTTCTATTTTATTACTAGCTGTTGTTACTAATCTCTCAAACTTGAGCATGGGTATGCAGATATAGGAGAGGGCACAGTTTTCCTGGACCACGCCCCCAAGGCTCAGCACTGCGGTACCAAGTGAAGCCCCAGGATGTATCCCCAGCTGCCCTCCAACCTTGCTTCTGGAGTTGTACACCTTGTCCCGGACCTCGTCTTTCCTGGCTGGCTCCTGCGGGGACCCAGTGAATCCTTAAAAATCAACAACCAAATGCAGAGATGTTCCCTTAGTTCCCCATGACCCTGTCCCACCTTGGCCCAGGTCCACCGCGGGGACTTCTGGGTGCGTTTCCGGTTCTTCCCAAGCGCTCTCCTTGTGGACACGCCGTGATGAGTACTGGTATAAACACACGCAGCCCCCGGCCCCACTGTCTGGAGAGGCTACAGCGCGCTCCTCTGTGGGGACTATTGAAACGGGTCCCAGAGAGCGGATGGTCAGACCCCTTGCAATCACCTGATAGTACAACAGTGCTGTAGTAATAGACTTTCTCACATTGTGTTGTGTAGGATAAATTCCTAGAAGCAGAACTAGTGGCTCAGGGCACATCCATTTTATTTAAAGATTTATTTATTTGGCCGGCACCGCGGCTCAACAGGCTAATCCTCCGCCTTGCTGCGCCGGCACACCGGGTTCTAGTCCCAGTCGGGGCGCCGGATTCTGTCCCGGTTGCCCCTCTTCCAGGCCAGCTCTCTGCTGTGGCCAGGGAGTGCAGTGGAGGATGGCCCAGGTGCTTGGGCCCTGCACCTCATGGGAGACCAGGAGAAGTACCTGGCCCCTGCCATCGGATCAGGGCGGTGCGCCGGCCGTGGCGGCCATTGGAGGGTGAACCAACGGCAAAGGAAGACCTTTCTCTCTTCTCTGTCTCTCTCTCTCCCTGTCCACTCTGCCTGTCAAAAAAAAAAAAAATTTTTTTATTTATTCATCCATTTGAAACTGTGACAGAGATTTTCCATCCACTGGTTCATTTCCCCAAATGCTGGCAACAGCCAGGGCTCTGCCAAGCTGAAGCCAGGAGCCAGGAACTCCACCCTGGTCTCCCACGGGGGGTGGGGGGGGGACCCAAATACTGTGCTGCTTCCCAGTCACATTGGCAGGGGGCTGGATGAGAAGTGGAGCAGCCGGGTCTCAAACTGGCATTCTGATAGGGGATGCAAATGTCCCAAACAGCAGCTTAACTCGCTGCACCACAACTATTTTACGCTCAGCAGACATCGTCAAGCTGCCAGCCACAAGCGCCATTTGATAGTCGCATAGGCAAGGTGCGAGAGACGTGTTTCCCTACACCCCTGCACACAGTGATGTCAAATCTGCAGACTTGGCCAATCTGACAGACCTGGAATGCTACGTCAGGCGAATTATAACTCACCTTGCTATTGTTATGGAGGAGGCGAACTTTTTATTTGTGTGATTTTTTGTATTTCTGCTCATTAGAACTGTCTGTTCATACCCTCTGTCCAGTTTTTCTATTCCATTTTGTGTTAAGTTGTTGGTTTAATATCACCACCAGGTTTTAAAATGTTAAATATTTACCTTAAAAACACACCTTATTTGGCCGGCGCCACGGCTCACTAGGCTAATCCTCCATCTTGTGGCACCGGCAAACCAGGTTCTAGTCCCGGTCCGGGTGCCAGATTCTGTCCCGGTTGCCCCTCTTCCAGGCCAGCTCTCTGCTGTGGCCCGGGAGTGCAGTGGAGGATGGCCCAAGTCCCTGGGCCCTGCACCCCATGGGAGACCAGGATGAGCACCTGGCTCCTGGCTTCGGATCAGCACGGTGCACCGGCCGCAGGGAGGCTGGCATTGGAGGGTGAACCAATGGCAAAGGAAGACCTTTCTCTCTGTCTCTCTCTCTCACTGTCCACTCTGCCTGTAAAAACAAACAAACAAACAAACAAACCCACACACACCTTGTTGAATAAACAACTAATTAATGACAGTGTGCACTTGGCCTGGAAGTCAAGACATCCATGTTCCAGAGCAGGTGTCCGGTTCCTTCCCGGCTCCGGCAGACCCTGGGCTGGGAGGCAGCGTGGCTGGCTGGCTGCCCGCCGCCCAAGTGGGAGCCCTGGATGGAGGGCTGAGCTTCCGACCTCATCCCTGCCCAGCCCCAGCCATGGTGGACATTTGGGGAGTGGAAAAAAAAAAAAAAAAAAGATGGGAAATCTCTCCTTCTCTCTCTCTCAAAAAAATAATGAATGCTAGTTTCTGCCGTTTATTGAATGTCTCCTGGGTGCAAGGCCTGTGTGAAATAATCATAGCACACGACATTTCCAGTTCTGCTTTCCCTCCTCACATTGCGGCAGCAGCGGTCTCTCACATTGCGACACGGTCTTTATGAGTCGCCCTGGTAAGGCTCAGCGCTCCGTGGAGACATTGTGTGTGGTCTCGTGCAATTACCTGCTCTCCGATGGGTAGCTGCCACTTGCTTCCATTGCCTTATGAGTTCTCTTTTAGAATTCTCAAATTTATTTTCATGTATTTGAAAATCAGAGAGAGAGAGAGAGAGAGAGAGAGAGAGAAACTCTTCCAGCCATTGGTTCACTCTCCAGAAGCCTGCACCAGGCAGGGCTAGGCCACGCTAAGTCCAGGAACTGGAAACTCAACCTGGGTCTCCCACACAGGTGGCAGGAGTCACCATCTGCTACCTCCAGGGGTGTGCGGTAGCTGGAAGCTGGATCCGAAGGCAGCCGGAACCCAACAGCAGGCGCTCCAATGTGGGAGGCAGGCATTCAAACGGAATCGGAACCAGTGTGCCAAATGCCTGCTCCTGCCTTGTCATTTCTGATTTTAAAAATTACGTTTACATTGATGCTGTAATTTGTATCTAACTTTAATGTCAGATAAATACCCTTAATATGTTTATAAATATTCAGTCATCATAATTAGAATGCTTGCCTTTGAAACAAGGGGGAATGAAATGGCACAAGTGACTAGTGGCTCTGAAAGCGCACAGAAGGTACTACGTGTGTTAGCACACGCACGCACACCTTGTACACGTACCACCTGCCGACGCTCCCTTCCGTGCAGCAGAAACCTCACCCATGACTTGAAATTATAGATAGAGGGGTTGGCACTGTGGTACAGCGGGTTCAGCCACCGCCTGGAACGCCAGCGTCCCACATGGGCACCAATTCAAGTCCTGGCTGCTCCACTTTTGACCCAGCTCCCTGCTTATGTGCCTGGGAGAGCAGACGATGGCCCAAGTGCTTGAGTGCCTGCCTGACACATGGGTGACCCTGGTGCAGTTCCAGGCTCTGGTTTCAGCCGGCCAAGCCCTGACTGTCACAGCCATTTGGAGAGTGAACCAGCAGATGGAAGATCCCTCTCGCTCACTCTCTCTCTCTGCCTTTCAAATAACGAAACATTAAAAAAAAATAATTATGGATAGGGTGGGTGCTGAGACTCAGTAGTTAAGCCACCACATGTGATGATGCTGGTTCAAATCCCAGCTGCCCCACTTCCAATCTAGCTCCCTGCTCATGCACCTGGGAAGGCACCAGGTGATGGTCCAAGCACTTGGGCCCTGCCACCTACATGGGAGACCTGGATAGAGTTCTTGGTTCCTGGCTGCAGCCTAGCCCAGCCTTGGCTGTTAGAGTCATTTGGAGAGTGAACCAGCGGATGGAAGACCTTTCTCTCCGTCTCTCCCTCTCTCTGTATCTGTACCTCTCAGGTAAATAAATAAAATCCTTAAAAAAACTACACTTTTTAGTATGACTTGCTCCTCAATATCAACTTAAAACATAAATGCAATTTGTGACAAAGGAATTTCTACACTATCTTTAGGAGAAGTGTGGTTGGGAAACCACATGTTAACAGGTATACAAGCTGGTTTTATAAAAATGCCTATTTTTTTTTTTTTTTTTGACAGAGTGGACAGTGAGAGAGAGAGACAGAGAGAAAGGTCTTCCTTTGCCGTTGGTTCACCCTCCAATGGCTGCCACGGCTGGCGCACCGTGCTAATCCAAAGGCAGGAGCCAGGTGCTTCTCCTGGTCTCCCATGGGGTGCAGGGGCACAAGCACTTGGGCCATCCTCCATTGCACTCCCTGGCCACAGCAGAGAGCTGGCCTGGAAGAGGGGCAACCGGGACAGAATCTGGCACCCCGACTGGGACTAGAACCCGGTGTGCCGGCGCCACTAGGCGGAGGATTAGTCTGTTGAGCCGTGGCGCCGGCGCAAAAATGCCTATTTTTCTCTTTTAAAATGTACTGTTATTTGTTTGAACGGTGGAGAGGCAGAGAGTCAGACAGGAAGACACAGGTCTCCGTCCAGGTTCAGGTCTTAACCACCCTGAGGGGACCGGCCTGTCCTGGGGGGTTTCTTCCCTGCTGAGTGGCAGAGGGGTGCTCAGTACCCCAAGTCCTCGTGTTGGAGGAACTGCACTGGTCCCTCCCACAGAGGACTTCACTTTCCTGGACAAAC
Organism: Oryctolagus cuniculus; assembly: GCF_051225735.1. Taxonomy (NCBI): domain Eukaryota; kingdom Metazoa; phylum Chordata; class Mammalia; order Lagomorpha; family Leporidae; genus Oryctolagus; species Oryctolagus cuniculus. The sequence continues at coordinate 117,237,995 of NC_142877.1, read as the reverse complement.
TCGGGAAAGGTCAGAGGTTTCTGCCTTCTCTGCTGTGACTCTGAGTTTTGATCACTAACAAATGTGGTTGCCAAGACAACCATGCAGCAGGGTGGTCTCCAGATACCCCTCCACCTGGGCCGGCAGCAACGGCAGGAGTTTGGGGTTGTGTTTTCGTAAATTCTGGACCACTGCCTCCCCTCCCCCTGCGGAGAGCACACGGCCAGCCTTTCAGTGCTGCCACGCACACTGGGCCCTTGTCCATCCAGTTCTTATCCTCTGTCCTCCTCCATGCCGACGGGACCAGAGAGGCCATCAGAGGGGAGGGTCAGGGACAGCCAGTGCCTAGGAGCGATCTTTAGCAGCTTGCTGTACAAGCCCCTCCCCCACCAAGGGCACTGACCCCAGGTCACACAGCTTGGGTGAAGTGCCTGGAGGGGCAGGCACAGCTGCCCACTCTCCAGCATCTTGGGCAGCTGGTCAGCTCACTTCTCTTGGGATTCCTCTAGGGAGAGCGAGCTCACTACCTCCCTCCAGGCCCCCAGCCTCACTGCTAGAAACGCCTCCTTCTAATGAACTGAGCCCTGGCTCCGAGGTCCCAGCCCTGCCCTCTCAGACCCTCCCTAACCTATCTGCCAACTGCACCAGGCTCTCCCACCTGTCCAAGGCCTCAGTTCCCCAGGGCTGCGGGGTAAGACCCGCCCTCAGTGTGGGCGATGTCTGTATCAGCCTGGGGCCTGGAGAGGAAAAAGGAAGCAGGGGAAAGACAATTTGCTCTCCCTCTGCCTCTCCTGTGCTGGGGCACTTTCTCTATTCCAGCGTGGACATCAGGACTCTGGACTCTCTGTCCTGAGATCCCAGGTCTTGTCCCAGTGACCACTGTGATTCCAGGCCCGCAGCCTCGGCACGGGAGCTGCACCCTTGGGCCCCCCGGGGATCGGAGGCTCTCAGACTTGGCTGAGCCCCCTGCCAGGTGCCCCCGCTTTCAGGCAGCCTGTGTGGGGCTCCTCAGCCTCCGTGATCACATGCAGTCCCCCGCCGACCCCTCCTCTCGCACCCCGCCTGTATCCACACACCTGTACCCGCATCTACGTGCGTCTCCTATTGGCTCTGGCTCCCCAGACAGTCTTGACGAGAACAGCTGTCCCAGGCGTCCGTAGACTCGAGGAGAGCCCGATACCAGGGATGGACATGGAAGCCAGCAAACCAGCGGGGGAAGATCGGAGTTACGGGAGGCACATCTGCACCTCGTGGGCAAGCAGCGGAGGGCCCAGGGCAGAGATTCCTCCGGGGCACTGCGCCTGGTGCTGGGAAGGCACCCCTGGGGCTCACAGGGAGGAACGGGGCCAGGGGAGGACAGAGCCTACAAATACCTGGCTTTGTCAAACTCTGAAAGTTCATCTATTTTCATCCACTTGAAAGGCAGAGGGGCCGGTGCTGTCGTGCAGCGGGTTAAGCCACCACCTGCAGTGCTGGCGTCCCATGTGGGCGCCAGCTCAAGTCTGGGTTGCTCCACTTTCAATCCAGCTCCCTGCTAATGACCTAGGAAAAACAGCAGAAGATGGTCACGTGGGAGACCTGGAAGAAACTCCTGGCTCCTGGCTTCAGCCTGGCCTAGTCCTGGCCATTGGGGCCATTTGGGGAGTGAGCCAATGATGGAACATCTGTCTCTCCTTCTCTAACTCTGCCTTTTAAAATAAATACATCTTAAAAAAAAAAAAAAGAGGCAGAATGGGGCTGGTATTGTGGTACGGTGGGTTCAGCTGCCACTCGCAACACTGGCACCCCATCTCATAGCACCAGTTCAGGCCCCAGCCGCTCTGCTTTTGATTCAGCTTCCTGTGAATGTACCTGGCAAAGCAGTAAATGATGGCCCAAATACTCGGGCCCTTGCTATCCATGTAGGAAACCAGGATGGAATTCCTAGGCCAGCCTGGCCCATCCCTGGCTGTTATATGAACCAGTAGATAGACTATCTCTCTCTCTCTCTCTCTCTCCGGCTCTCCTCCGCTTTGTGTCCCTCTGACTTCCAAATAAGTAAATAAATCTATAAAAGGTGGAGCCGGGGGAGGGAGGGAGATCTTCCATCTCCTTATTCAGTTCCTGAATGCCTGAATACCAGGGTCGGGCCAGGCCAAAGCCAGGAGCCCAGAACCCTATCCAGGTCTCCTACATATGGGTCGCAGGGGCCCACGCACTTGAGCTAGCATCTGCTGCCTCCCAGGCACGTCAGCAAGGAGCTGGATTGGAAGCGGAGGGGCTGGAACGCCAGCCCAGGCGCTCTGAGGCAGAATGCATGTCCCACACGGCAGCTTCACCTGCTGTACCGCAGCGCCCGCCCCTGCAGCACAGAAGGACGAGAGCTTGCTCGTCAAGACCTGGACTTGTGGCCCTTCTGGAAATCGGAAGATCTCACAGCATCGGCCTCCTCCTCCTCTGGGTCACCCTCTCCGCAGGATGAGCAGCTGCAGCGCCCTCCGTCTCTCGCTGACACCGCAGGGCCTGGTCCTTGCAGATGTCCATGCAGACTCTTAGTGTGAATCTACCCCTTCAGTGTTCTCACTACCGTCCCTAGAGAGCTTGTAGTTCAGTGACTCTCAACGAGAAGATTGAAGGAAAAACGTATTCCCTTAGGGATGTCTCAAACTACTCCTGTGCACTGGAAACATCTAACAGCCCCCCCCCACTGTCCTCCCCAGGCCCTCTCCCTGACAGAAGCCCAGACCTCACCCGTGCCATGTTGTCAGCGTGAGCGCCCACCCACAGTTTCCCTGAGCCTGCAGGAAAACGAGTAGACGTTTACTCTCCTCTCACCCGCAGCAGTCCCGCCCCCTTCTCTAAGCATCACTAGACTTGTAACCTAGCAACGCAGCATCCACGGGGAGCAACCTCTCCCCACTTCACTCAGCCCTGGAGCAGACAGCGACTGAGCTCCTCCCACGCCTGGGATAGGCAGGAGGCACTCAGGAAAGATCTGTTGAATGAGTGAGTGAATGAGCGGACGTACAGGATGAATGAGCTGCTAGTGTTGGGAATAACAAGGCTGAAAGAGGGAGTTGGGACACAGGCTGCAACAGGTGCATGTACTGCCTTGTTTTGAGAAGTCACAGAACAGAGAGCAGATAGCTCAGTGAGGTCTCTTGAGAGAGGAGCAGGAGTTTGTTCCAACCGGAAGAGGGAAGAAGAGGAATAATGTTCCAGGGCAAAGGATGTCCCAGGCAGAGGCCCAGAGGTCTGGATTGCCCGCTAGGACTGAGGCCACAGGGAAGTTCATTATCAATAGAGCAGATTTGCATAATTAAGAGTGCTGGTGCATGCCCCGGCTGCTCTGCTTCCAATCTAGCTCTCTGCTGGTGCACCTGTGAGGCACATGGTGACGACCCAACTACTTGGGCCCTCAGGCCCACGTGGGACACTGGAATGTGTTCCTTGCTCCTGGTTTCAGCCTGTCCCAACCCTAGCTGTTGTGGCCATTTGGGGAATGAACAAGCATTAGGAAGACTGATCTCTCTCTCTCTCTCTGACACTATGCTTTTCATATAAATAAATACCTCTTTTTAAAAAAGGTAGGGGCCTAATGGTAGAGCTAGAAAAGTGCCATGGGATTCCAAATCCCATTAAGTTGGCATGCACCAATGCCATCTTACTAGTTAAAGTGATCAGTTTAAGTTCATAATTGATCATAAAGATAGGATTAAGTGTCAAAGGGATCACATAAACAAGACCAGTGTCCACTAATAATAACTGATAGAATTACAAAGGAGAAAATGATCCAACATGGGAAGCGGGATACACAGCAGACTCATAGAATGGCAGATGCCCTAAACAGCACTCTGGCCTCAGAGTCAGCCTTTAAGGAATTTGGATCTGGCTAAAAAGCCCATGAGAGTATTTCAGGCATGGAAAGCCAAGACTCTGTGGCAAAAAAATGACCTAAATGAAAGATCTCTGTGAGTGAGATCCCAGTGGAAGAAGGGTCCATCAAAAGAAGGTACCTTTCTCTGAAGGGAGGAGAGAACTTCCATTTTGATTATGGCCTTGTCTAAATAAGGTCAGAGTTTGTGAACTCAAGAGGATTCCATAGCCTTGGCAGCTCATGACAAGAGCCTCAGTTGATTACTGACATCATAAATAAGAGTGTCAATTGTTAAATCAACAACAGGAGTCACTGTGCACTTACTCTCCATGTAGAATCTCTGTCCTTAATGTGTTGTACTATGCGAATTAACGGTTAAACTAGTATTCAAACAGTACTTTATACTGTTTGTGTCTCTGTGGGTGCAAACTGTTGAAATCTTTACTTAGTATGGAGTTGATCTTCTGTATATAAAATAATTAAAAATGAATCTTAATGAAGAATGGGGTAGGAGAGGGAATAGGAGATGGGATGGTTTGTGGGTGGGAGGGTGGTTATGGGGGGAAAAACCACTATAATCCAAAAGTTGTACTGTCAAAATTTATATTTATTAAACAAAAGTTTTAAAAAAGGTAGGGGCCAAGATTCCTAGTATCTATACCCAGAAAAGCTGGTTCAAGACAGTCCCAAAGTTTAGACAGCAAGAGCAGAATTCTCTTGAGACAGAAAGCAGATACACATCTCTGTTTGATGCGCTGGTTTCAGTGAGGTTTGGCTCCCCAGGGCAGGAGTTGTGTGTGGCGCATCAGGTAAAGGTGTCACTTGGGATGCCTGAGCACATGACACAGTGTCTGGGATTGAATCCCACCGCTACTCCTGAGCCCAGCTTCCTACTGATCACACCCTGGGCGGCAGCAGGTGATGGCTCAGGTACTTGGGTTCCTACCAAACATGTGGGAGACCTGGTTAGAGCTCCTGACTTCGGCCTGGCTCAGCCTTGGCTGTTGTAGGCATTTGGGGGAGTGAACCAGTAAATGGAAGATTCTCTCTCTCTTTCTCTCTCTGACTTTTTAAATGAATAAAACAAGAGATATACTTTAAAAAATTGCATCTGGGGCCTGCGCTGTGGTGTAGCAGGTAAAGCTACCGCCTGCAGTGCTGGCATCTCAAATGGACACTGGTTTGAGTTCCGGCTGATCTACTTCTGATCCAGCTCTCTATTAACGAGCCTGGAAAAAGCAGTGAAAGATGGCCCAAGTCCTAGGACCCCTGTACCCACCTGGAAGACCTGGAAAAAGCTCCTGGCTCTTGGCTTCGGATTATCCCAGCTCCAGCTGTTGCATTTGGGGAGAGAACCAGTGGATGGAGGATCTCTCTCTGCCTCTGCCTCTCGGTAACTCTACCTTTCACATAAATAAATAAATCTTTTAAAAACAATTGCATCTGTACTGACTGCTTATAGATAGTTAAAAAATAATAAGACTTGGGCTCCAGCTCATACAGGCCCTTAAATCCCAAAGTCTTCCATTCATGGTTCGTGTTAATGGATTAATGTTAACGGATGATGGCTTAAAGGTGGAGGTCTGATTTAATTATGGCCTTGAGGAGGTGGGCCCAGTGGGAGGTCTTCAGGTCACAAGTCCTCACAGAAGGCTTGGGCATATAAGCTGTGTGAGGCCCAGCTGCGCTCTCTCTGCTTCCTGGCCCATCATGTGGTCTTCTCACTACACACTTTCCACCACCCCCTGCCTCATCAGATGCCAGTGCGCCTGATCTTGAACTATGAACCTCCCAAACTGTAAGCCAAATAAACCTCCTTCCTTCCTACATAGTTTCTCTCATTATTTTAGTAATGAAAAGCCAAGTGAAGCAGGCCACCACTCAACAGACGGACTGGTCAGCAGGAGCTCCCTGAACGAAGTGCAAGATGGGACAGGGACAGAGAGGAAAGAGAACCGGCCTGACAAAGCCAGCCGCCTGCTACACAGCCAAGGCCACCCCCGGGGCTGGGGAGAGGCTGGGGTTCCAGGGCCTGAAGCCTGGAGGAGTGGCCCCCGTGGAGCTGGGACCGAGGTTCCTAAGGAGGCTGCGGTGACAGACACAACGTCACACGTCTCAGTGCACCCGAGAGTCTCAGTCTGAAGGACTTTCTCTGCCCCAGGAGAAGCCCTCAACTGACAAGAGGTGGGAGAGAGTGGATAAATATCAAGCTTCCTCACACCTAGGGTAGAACAACCCCGCAGAGGGCTCCAAGTGGCCCCCTCTATCGTGGGCTGCCCCCATGGTAACAGCTCGCTCCCGGGCCCTGTTTATCAACCTCCCTCTGCCCCTCCGCTTCCCGACCTGTCCTGCCTCACTTTCCCACTCTCTACTGAGGCTTCCTGGGGTCAGCTTTTAAATAAGCTCTCTGCTCTCAAATCCTTGCCTAAGGATCTGCATTTGACAGAACCTCACATAGTGTGTTATGACAATGGCTCGGGGTTGGAAGATCCCGGGCTGGGTTTCTGGGATTGGATCATTCACCAGCCAGATGGGGAGAAGGGCCCTGTTAGCACTGACCACTGTGATTCTGGGCGACACCCAGCACAGTCACTGCCCTTCACCCACGGTAGCCTGGGCTGCAGGAGAGGCAGAAGCTGCACCAGGGCAGGCACCACTCTCCCCCGCACCACACGAGGTGATGGCTGGCACAGAGGTCGTGGAGCTGGTTGGCCGTTTTAACTGCCGTGGAAATCTGGAAGGAGGAAAACAATAGGCTCCCACTGGCTAAGGGTCAACCAGAGCGAGCTGTGACACTGTCAAGTCTCCAGTCACCTGTGTATTCCCGGGGGATGGACAGCTGGCCACATTCTCCATCTTGCCTCAGGGCTGGCTCTCCTCGCTTTCACAGTAGAGTCCTACGGAGCCTTGGCCAGCTAGACAGCGACCCCACCCCAGAGCACATCCCCCCTCAAGCTGCTGGCCTGCAGGCCTGCTGGGACTCCCCCTGCAAGGCACAGTGCTGGGCACGGCCGCTACAACTGCTCCCAAGGCTGTGGCTGATCCCTGTCCATTCCGTCCACACCCCCTCACTCTGTGTTTCTTTTGCCCTCAGCCAGGACTTCAGCAGGATGAGCATCTTTACCTGGTAGAATGACTCAACACTTCATTTCTAGACACTCTGGATTCCCAGGTCCTGCGTAGCTGGCTTTGTTTACTTTCCAGTTCACTTTTCTCTTCTCCCTTGAACACTTACTAGTGCACCTGGGGCTCCTAAGGGGTGCCACCCGCCTCCTCTTGGTTCTAGATGTGGTTTTGCTGCAACAATTCAGTCTGGTAATCGGGGAGAATCATGGGAGATGGATAAGGTCCAGATTCCAGTTCAGCGGAACCACGGATGTGTCCCTGAATATTTCTTAGGAAATACTCGTCCCTTGAGAACTAAGTCCTCTCCTGTGTGGCTTCCATCCCCATCACGTGGACCCACTGAACTGGGGGCGGAGGAGGCGGCTCACTGACACCCTCTGAATGGGTCCTTTTGTCCACGTGCTCATCCGGAGCTGCCTAGAGAGGCAGAGCATACACAGGGGACATGGTCAGGGCTGCCCTATGTCCACCAGGAGAGGTCCATCCTCATAGCTCTTCCCCACATCTCCATATCCACGTGCCAGCCCTGTTCCCTCAAGTCTCTGTTAGCCTCTGTCCATAGACTGAATTTCAGGCCATCTCTAGGCTAGACCATATGGTCCACTATCTATTCTGCCCCACATCTGCTCCTCAGGAGGACTTCTCTTCACCACCGTCTTACAAGAATCACTGTCTTACAAGAACAGTCTTACAGCATTGCAGCACAGTGGGTTAAGCTGCTGCCTGTAATGCCTGTATCCCATATCTGAGTGCCCAGCCTGAGTCCCAGGGGTTCTGCTTCCAACCCAGCTCCTTGCTAATGCACTTGGGAAGGCAGCAGAGGACAGCCCAAGTGCGTGGGCCCCTGCACCCATGCTGGAGACCTGGGAGAATCTCCTGCCTCCTGGTTTTGGCCTGCCCAGCCTGGACTACTGCAGCCATCTGGGGAGTGGGCCAGCAGACGGAAGAGCTCCCTCTCTCTATAGTTCTGACTTTCAAGTAAATAAATTTTTTTTTTTGACAGGCAGAGTGGACAGTGAGAGAGAGAGACAGAGAGAAAGGTCTTCCTTTGCTGTTGGTTCACCCTCCAATGGCCGCCGCGGCCGGCGCACCGCGCTGATCCGATGGCAGGAGCCAGGAGCCAGGTGCTTTTCCTGGTCTCCCATGGGGTGCAGGGCCCAAGCACCTGGGCCATCCTCCACTGCACTCCCTGGCCACAGCAGAGGGCTGGCCTGGAAGAGGGGCAACCGGGACAGAATCCGGCGCCCCAACCGGGACTAGAACCCGGTGTGCCGGCGCCGCTAGGCGGAGGATTAGCCTAGTGAGCCGCGGCGCCGGCCTCAAGTAAATAAATTTTTAAAAACAAATAACCAAAAAAAAAAAAAAATGACCAGGGGCCAGTATTGTGGCATAATACATCAGGTCTCTGCCTGTGGCACCGGCATAATATATGGGTGCTGGTTTGTGTCCCGGCTGCTCCTCCTCCTCCTCTTCTTTTTTTAAAGATTTATTTATTTGAAAGGCAGAGAGGCAGAGGCAAAGAGAAAGAGAGAGGTCTTCCATCTGCTGGTTTCATACCCCAAATGGCCACAATGGCCAGAGCTGGGCTGATTCAAAGCCAGGAGCCAGGAGCTTCTTCCAGGTCTCCCACGTGGGTGCAGGGGCCCAAGGACTTGGGCCATCTTCTACTGCTTCCCCTGGCCATAGCAAAGTGCTAGATTGGAAGTGGAACAATGGGGACTCGAACTGGCGCCCATACAGGATGCCAGCACTACAGGCGGTGGCTTTACCCACTACTCCACAGCATAGACCCCTGCTCCTCTTCTGATCCAGCTCTCTGCTAATGGCCTAGGAAAGCAATGGAAGATGGCCAAGTGTTTAAGCCCCTGCACCCGCGTGGGAGACCCAGAGGAAGCTCCTGGCTCCTGGCTTCGGATTGGCCTTGCGTGGGTGCTGATTGCAACACACCAGCTATACAACAGCATCATTTATGGGACAGTCAGGAAAACGTGAGCATTGGTGACCGGCTGTTAGATGATAGTAAGGAATATGTTAGTATTTTTAGGTTTCGATAACTGTATCATGAATTTTTTTTAAAAAGTTCCTTGGCTATTAAAGATTGAGTCTTAATCTACTTGAGATATAATACTGAAGTCCATTTATGATTGGAACAGAATAAATACTGAGATTTGCTTTGAAATAATCAGGCATGCATAGATGAAACAAGATAATCATTGAAGCCAGATGATGCATCTAGAATCATTGCATTGGTCTATCTTTGTGTTAGCTTTAGTTTTTCTGTATTTTTTATTTTTGACAGGCAGAGAAGACAGTGAGAGAGAGACAGAGAGAAAGGTCTTTCTTCCGTTGGTTCACTCCCCTAACGGCCGCTACAGCTGGTGATGCACCGATCCTAAGCCAGGAGCCAGGTGCTTCCTCCTGGTCTCCCATGGGGTGCAGGGCCCAAGCACCTGGGCCATCCTCCACTGCCTTCTCGGGCCACAGCAGAGAGCTGGACTGGAAGAGGAGCAACTGGGACAGAACCGGCGCCCCGACCGGGACTAGAACCCGGGGTGCTGGCAGTGCAGGCAGAAGATTAGCCTAGTGAGCCACAGCACCGACCAGCTTTTCTGTATTAAAATGTTGTGTGGGGGCAGGTGTCACAAGGTAAGCCAACTCTTGTGACCCCGCATTCTGTGTCTGAGTGCTGGTTCGAGTCCTGGCTACTCCATTTCCAATTCAACTTCCTGTTAATGTTCCTTCCTGTGAAGGCAGTGAATGATGGCCCAAGTACTCAGGCCCCTGCCACCCCCGTGGAAGACTTGAACAGAGCTCCTGGCTCCTGCCTTCAGCGTGGCTCAGCCTTGGCTGTTGCTGGCATTTGGGAATGAACCCCGGGATGGAAGGTCTTGTTCTCTCTCCTTCTCCCTTTGTTGTCACTCCACCTTTAAAATAAATAAATGCATCTTCTAAGAAAAAGTTGCATTATTTTTAATATGCCTTGACCTCCTGCCCTCTCTAGCCTCATTTCTCCAGTTTTTTTACTCAAACATTCTTCAAGGTTTAACCTTCATCCTGTTCTCCCCTCTGGCTCAGCTTCCAGCTTGGTCACTCCTGCGCGGTTGCTCTTGCCAAGGTCACCAACGGTGTCCGTGTTACCAAACCCAATGGTCACTCTTTTGCCTTCCTCTTCCTTGACCTCACAGTGGCACCTCAAACTCTTGGTCCCTCTTTCTTCCTCGGGACACTTTCTTCCTGTGGCTTCTGGGAGGCCACCCTCTCCTGGTCTCCGTCCAGCTGCACTGGCCGTTATCTCCAGCAGCTCCGATCCCAGGATTCTGAACACGCTGCATGTTCTGACTCCCAGAACGATGTCTCTAGCCCTGTTTTTTTTTTTCCAAAAACTAAATCAAAAAGAAAGACGCTGAACTAAATTCCTAAGTATTAGAAAATGAATCCTAATCTCTTAGAAATGCATGCCAAAGTCTCCTTATGACAGAAATAGACAAATTTTGAGACTTGCTTTAAAATAACCAGGCACACATGGAAGGCGTGGCCGGGTAGTTAAGCCACCGGGGATGCCTACATCCCGGACCAGAGTGTCTGCTTTGAGTTCTGGCTCCCTCCCAATTCCGGCTTTCTGCTAACGGGCACCCTGGAAGGCAGCAGATGATGGCTCAAGTCCTTGGGTACAATCCATGTACCATCCTCATGACAGACCCGGGTTGAGTACCTGGCTCCTGGATTTGGCCTGATCCAGCCCTGGCTATTGTGGGCACTCGGGGACTGAGGCAGTGGATGAGAGCCGTTTGTCTTTCTCTGCCTCTCAAAAGAAGCCAACAAACAAACCAGGCAGGAGAAGTTCAAAGAGGGCGGCCAGTACACTGACAGCTGCTGGAGCTGGTCACCCACTGTTGTGACATTCCCACTGGGCTTTCTAAACGGCAGCTCAGGGGCCAGCACTGTGGCGCAGCAGGTGAAGCCGCTGCCTGTAACTCGGCATCCCATAGGAGCATAGGTCGCTCTACTCCTGACCCACCACCCTGCTAATGCACCTGGGAGAGTAGGGGAAGATGGCCCATGTGCTGGGCAACCTGCCACCCAGGTGGGAGGCCGGGATGCAGATTCCAGGCTCCTGGCTTCCACCTGGCCAGCCATGGCTGTTGTGGCCATTTGGGGAGTGAACCAGCAGATGGAAGCGCTCTCTCCCTCTCGCTCTGTCTCTCTCTATGCTCTGCCTATCTGTAGCTCTGCCTGTCAAATAGATCTTTTACAAAAATTAACTAGTAAAACAAAAGGCAGCTCAGATGGAACACGGCCATACCCTGTTTGGGCTTCCCCCTTCCCCACACCTGCCCCCTCCCGGTGATGAGTACCAACAGCCCCCCGCGGGGATCTGTCTCTGAGCCGCAGGATGGAGAGGGGCAGGGGACGGTCAAAGCCGCCCTGTCAGGGCCGGGGGCCTCGTGGAGGTGCAGAGGTCTCCGCAAGGACACTCAGCAGAAAACCCAAGATTCACCAGCTCCTCGGTGGCGACTCCCAGGTCAGGCCAGGCCCTGCCGCCTGCGACCGTGACCATTTAGTGAGGACTTACTGTTCCGAACCCGCCCTGATAGCGACAAATTCCTGATCCGCACAGGGCAGGGACCCGGCGTTCCTCCCACGGTGCGCCCTGCTCCGGGCCCGCGGTGGGAGCAGGGAGGGCACGCAGGCTCTGCACGTGCAGCCCGGCCTCCCCGCCCCCACGGCGCGCACTTGACCGCCGCCCGGGTCGGGCCCCGCGTCCAGCCGAGGCCTCTGTGGGCCGCCCTTGGGCTGGGGATCAGAGGGGGCTCTCGCCGAGCGTCAGAGGAGAAGGAGCCCGGGGCGAGGCGGCCCAGCCCTCCGCACCCTGGGCGCCGAGAGCGGGCCCGCCCAGGTGTCTGGGTGTGGCCGGACGCGGGTGCCCAGGCTGCGGAAGCTGGCGGGCGCCCGGGCTCTGAGGCTCCGGGGCGCGGAGTCCCGGCGCTGCCGCTCCGCGCAGCTGCCTTTGTGCGCCCCAGGCCCGGGCAGACGCCGCTGGGCTCGGCCCCTGTCCCGTCCCACCCCACCCCCTCCACGGCTGCCTCGCACGCCCCGGGCTGCTTGCCCCCGCACAAGGCCTTGGAGTGCGCAGAAAACACTTTTTCGCCTTGTTTACGCGCTGCCTCCAGAAATGGCGCCGGGGCCCAGGCTGCGGCCGGGCGCGATCGGGGGACAGGTGGGAGGTCGGGGCCAGCTCGGGAGGCCCAGGGGACGCGCGCGCGTGCCGGAGCTGGCTGCCGGGGGCCCAGGCAGGGGCCGGGCCGGAGCGGGACTGCTGCAGGGAGCCCCGGCCCTGGGGACGCATGACCACCGCGCCGCTATCCCGCGCACGGGGCTGAAGGCGGAGGCCACGGGGGGGGGGGGGGGGGCGGGCACCGCCTCTCTGCCCGAGTCTCCCGGTCCGTAAGAAGGAAATGCTGCGTCCCTGGGCCTCCTAGCTCTGGAGGGAAATGCACACGGAAACCTAGCAACTGTGCGGTGGTACACCTCCATACAGCACCTCCATACAGCACCAATCGCCGTCGTCGTATATTCGCAGGCTTCTGGAGCCGGGCCTGTGCTGGGCGGAGTCTGCACAAGCTTGGCCAGGGGAAGCCAAAGAGTAGCACTTGCCCTGGGGCCAGGCGTCACCCCAGAAATGGGCCCTGGGAGATGCCGGAAGCCTGCCTGCCCAGCACCCCGCTGCCCCAGGCATCTCCACGCCCAGGGCCTCCCAGTACTGCCCTGCCCGCTTGGAATATTTGCTTCTTGATGAATTTTTTAAAAGGTCTCTTGAGAGCCGGCGCCGTGGCTCAATAGGCTAATCCTCCACCTTGCGGCGCCGGCACACCGGGTTCTAGTCCCGGTCGGGGCGCCGGATTCTGTCCCGGTTGCCCCTCTTCCAGGCCAGCTCTCTGCTATGGCCAGGGAGTGCAGTGGAGGATGGCCCAGGTGCTTGGGCCCTGCACCCCATGGGAGACCAGGAAAAAGCACCTGGATCCTGGCTCCTGCCATCGGATCAGCGCGGTGCGCAGGCTGCAGCGGCGGCCATTGGAGGGTGAACCAACGGCAAAGGAAGACCTTTCTCTCTCTGTCTCTCTCTCTCACTGTCCACTCTGCCTATCAAAAATAAAAAAAAAAGGTCTCTTGGCTGGATCATTGTGGGTGCTTCTCCCAAAAGGGGCTGAGACACGCCCTGTGGACGTGGGGAGCCAGGTCTGGCCCTTCCAGAGAGCCCTTCTTCCTGCCCCCTCTGAATCCTGGGCGCTCCCCCCCCCCCCGGCTTTGCTAAGCCCTCGAGGCACCAGTCGGTCCTGCCCAGGGCTTGCCTGGCTGCGGCCAGGGCAGCAGAGGGTGAACAGTGAGTGAACGGATGACCCGAGTGCCCCCCTCAGAGCCATGAAGAGTGGAACATCTCACCACCCCTGCGGCTGTCCTGCCCCAGGCCTCTCGGCCCCAGACCCTGGCCTTCTACTCCACCCTGCTGGACACCGTCAGCCCCAGCGGCGGCTGAGAGACAGGTGCCGGCGTTCCGCACAGGGCCCTGGGCTGTCGTTCTGTAAGCTGGAGTAGACCTCAGCTCAGCCAGGCTCCCTCCGATCGCCCCACAGAGCCCCCTGCTGACGGCAGCTCCGCTTGTAATTTACCCCTGCCCTGGAACCCCTGAGGGATGTGCCCTTTGTACCCACAGGGTCACTCGGGTAGCCTTTTCCTCCACCCTAACCCCCAGACAGGCCTGGCCACACAGCAAGACCTGAAGACCATCAACCTGGGGTGGCCCTGGCCCCCACCTGCCTCCCAGGCAGGGCAGCTTCGCTTGCCGGCCGCCAGATCGTAATCAGCTGTTTGCTCTTCTGGTCCTTTGCGAGGACTGCGGGCAGGACCGTCTCATCGTGCTGGTCCCAGCTACGTCGAGTGAGTGATGCATGAAGGAAGGACTAAATGGGGGCTGGTGCACTGGCGGAGTGGGTTAAGCCACACCTGCAACACCAGTACCCCAAAATGAGCGCCAGTTCGAGTCCCGGCTGCTCCACTTCCGATCCAGCTCCCTGCTAATGGCCTGGGAAAGCAGCGGAATTTGGCCCAAGTGCTTGGGCCCCTGCACCCACGCGGGAGACCAGGAAGAAGCTCCTGGCTTCGGCCTGGCCCAGCCTTGGCTGTTGCAGCCATTTGAAGAGTGAACCAGCGGATGGAAAAATCTCTCTCACCCCCACTCTGTAACTTTGCCTTTCAAATAAATAAATCTTTCAAAAGAAAAAGAAAAAAGAATGCATCTGGAGGTGCCAGAACTGGGATGTGACCAAGAGGTGGCATCTCCATATGATTTGAATTAGGATAAACAGGTGGTTCTTTTTGGGGGCCACCTGGTGATAAACTGGCCCTCCCTGCTAGCTGGCTTAGAAGCATCTGAGGGAACCTGGAAGAGAGTGGCCGTATTACCATGGCAGCATGGGTGGCACCGGCTGGGGTTCCACCAATGTGGGCAGGGCCAGGCTGGGAGTCTTCCCCACTCACCCCTCCAGTTTGCACCCATGAGCTGGGGGCTCAACGAGCAGTCAAGGAGATTGTCTGCCTGCCTCCTGGGGCCGGGGGTCAAGGAGGAAGCACACACCAGAGGAGCAGTTGGAACACCCAGGAATGCTGAGTGCAAAGACATGGGGACTTGCGTGCCGACGAGGGTGAGGGTGAGCTGCGGCAGGGAACAGGTGGGAGGGTGACAGCAGGAGAGGCTAGGGCTGAGCAGGTGTTGCCTTTCAGCCCGGAGGAAGCAGTGACTGAGGGCAACAGTGAGAACGCGCGCCAGGGTCTGAGCTGGCCTCCCTGGGGCTGGAGGGAGGGCTGGAGCACGTGGTCTCTCAAGCTTAGGGCCAGCCCCGCACCGCAGGGAGTTCTCAGGCTGCAGGAAGGCCGTCTCAGCCCCCCACCCCTCTCCCCCGTCCAGCCTGGGTAGCTGAGGTCACGCTAAGGGATTCCCACCACTTGGAAAGTTGGGCTCTGTTTTTTTTTTCCAAAGAAAATTGGGAGATTGATATATAACTTTTTTTAAAAAAGATTTTATTTATTTATTTGAGAGGTAGAGATACAGACAGTGAGAGGGAGAGACAGAAAGAGAGGTCTTCTATCCCAGATGGCCGCAATAGCCGGAGCCGCGCCAATCCGAAGCCAGGAGCCAGGAGCCTCTTCCGGGTCTCCCATGCGGGTGCAGGGGCCCAGGGACTTGGGCCATCCTCTACTGCTTTCCCAGGCAACAGCAGAGAGCTGGATTGGAAGAGGGGCAGGTGGGACTAGAACCTGCGCCTATATGGCATGCCGGCACCACAGGCAGAGGATTAACCCACTGTGCCATGGCGCCGGCCCGATACATATTTTTTTTTTTTTGACAGGCAGAGTGGACAGTGAGAGAGAGACAGAGAGAAAGGTCTTCCTTTGCCGTTGGTTCACCCTCCAATGGCCGCCGTGACCTGCGCGCTGCAGCCGGCGCATCGCGCTGATCTGAAGCCAGGAGCCAGGTGCTTTTCTTGGTCTCCCATGAGGTGCAGGGCCCAAGGACCTGGGCCATCCTCCACTGCACTCCCTGGCCACAGCAGAGAGCTGGCCTGGAAGAGGGGCAACCGGGACAGAATCCGGCTCCCCGACCGGGACTAGAACCCGGTGTGCCGGCGCCGCAAGGAGGAAGATTAGCCTAGTGAGCCACGGCACTGGCCCGATATATAATTTTTAAAACATCAAATTGCTAACACAACTGGGGATAACTCAATAAAAATCTGAGAGCTATAAGAACCCCTGGGTTCTGTATTGAAAAGTTAACAATCAGCCAGCACCGCGGCTCACTAGGCTAATCCTCTGCCTAGCGGCGCTGGCACACCGGGTTCTAGTCCTGGTCGGGGCGCCGGATTCTGTCCCGGTTGCCCCTCTTCCAGGCCAGCTCTCTGCTGTGGCCAGGGAGTGCAGTGAGGATGGCCCAAGTGCTTGGGCCCCTGCATCCACATGGGAGACCCAGATGAGACTCCTGACTTCTGCCTGGCCCAGTCCAGGCTGTTGTGGCCATTGAGGATGGAAGAACCAGTGGATAGAAGATCTCTCTCTCTCTCTCTCTGCCTCTGCCTCTGCTTCTCTGTAACTCTGAGTATCAAGTAAGCAAGTAAATCTTTAAAAAAAAAAAAAAAAAAAAAAGGAAGGAAGGAGGAGGAGAAAGAGATGGAAAGAGATGGAAGCTCCCCCCCCACACACACACACACAAACACAACCACGAGAATTGTAGTGGGTGAATTCCCTTGGCAAATGCTAAACTTTGTGGGTATCAGCTGAAGAGAAACACAGTGTGTGGTTTCACAGTGTTTCCCCAAGATAGTTATTAGCCACAAAGGGAAAGATAGTCATCCCTGATGCCTCCGGCGGAGGGGTCGCCCATCTGTGTTTCTTTCCTAAGGCAAACCCTCACTCTGGTCAAGAGAAAACAGGAAGCAAACCCGTGGTGAAGTGAAGGGTGTTCTGGCCCGGAGCTGAGCTGTGCTCTTTGGAAGTGTCAAGGGCACTGAAGAGAGGGAGTTCTGGAGAACTGTTGCAGAGTGGAGCGATAAAGCAGAAACAATGACTGCATACCGTGGGGTTCCTGCCCCGGATGCTAGGATGGAAAATGAAAATGGGGCGATAATGAAAAAATTGGTGAACTCAGATCAATTCTGTAGTTTAATATGAGCGCACTTCAAACTGTGTGGAAAAGACATTAAAAGGCTCATTCATTTTGCTGCAACAATTTTTCTAGAATGTGCATTTTCCCATGAGCTTTGGGAAGATCCTTCATAACACTGTACCAACGTCAGTTTCTTGGTTGGATAACTGTACTACGGTTACGTAAGACATCAACTTTAGAGGAAGCGGGGTGAGGGGATATACAGGAACTTTCTGTGCTAATTTTTGCAACTTTTCTGTAAATCTAAAGTTATTTCAAAATAAGTGAAAACAGAAAGAAAATGTAAAAGCAGATTATAGCCCAAGCACCCAGCTCATGAGCTCTGACTATCACTTCCCTCTAAAAAGGACCACGGCTCCTTAGCAAAACATGGATTCAGGTCTGGGGCAGTGTACAGGAGAGGCTGGGAGGGCTAGAAAAATCAGCACCAGGAGGCTGGCACTGGGGCATGGCAAATTAAGCCACCACTTGCGACACCAGGATCCCATGTTGGAGTGCCGGTCCTAGTCTCAGCTGCTCCACTTCCAATCCAGCTCTCTGTAAATGCACCTGAGAAAGCAATGGAAGACGGCCCAAGTGCTTTGGCGCCTGCTACCCCTGTGGGAGACCCAGATGGAGTTCCTGGCTCGTGGCCTCTGCCTGGCCCACCCCTGGCTGTTGTGGTCATTTGAGGAGTGAACCATTGGATGGGACACCTCTGTGTGTCTTTCTCTCTCTCTCTTTCTGCCTTTCAAATTAATTAGATTTTGAAAATTTTTAAAGAAAGAAAATCAGTAGCAAAGAAGTTGTGAAAGGGGCTGGCACTGTGGCGTAGTGGGTAAAGCCGCTGCCTGCAGTGCCGGCATCCCATATGGGTGCCAGTTCAAGTCCCTGCTGCTCTATTTCCAATCCAGCTCTCTGCTATGGCCCGGAAAAGCAGTAGAAGGTGGCCTAAGTCCTTGGGTCCCTGCACCCGCATGGGAGACCTGGAAGATGCTCCTGGCTCCTGGCTTCAGATTGATGCAGCTCCGGGCATTGTGGCCAACTGGGGAGTGAACCAGCAGATGGAAGACTTCTCTCTCTCTCTCTCTCTCTCTCTCTCTCTCTCTCTCTTTCTCTGCCTCTCCTTCTCTCTCTGTGTAACTCTGACTTTCAAGTAAATAAATTAAAAAAAAAAAAAAGGTGTGAAAGACTCATTGGATGTGTGCAGGGACTCAGGAGCCATGTTGAACAGATTTCCAGAGGTCAAAGAGGATAATTTGAATATCAATAAGAACTGTAATAGACTAAAATACATCAAATGTTTAAATGCATGAGTTCACAATGGTTCTAAAAATGATTTTAAAAAATGGTCACCGTTGCTGATGCTGGAGAGACACTCAGTGTTTCGAAGACTGGGACTGAGGACGAGAAAGAAGAAGTTATTCTCCTGGCCTTGTGCTCTGCACTTCAGAGGATCAGCAGGTAGGAGGCGAGGCTTCTCTTCCTGGAGGGACTCCAGCTGGCCGTGGGAGAGAGGACACTCAGAACGCATTGTCGTTACTGGGTAGCACCCGGGGAACAAAGGGACCCCAGCCCTGACAAGCATGTCACACATACAAAACGCCACCAGACAGTGCAAACGTTTGCCTCCTAGTGGAATCACACACCACCCCCTGGGCATTAGTCTTGGTCTTTCTTCCTTTTCTTTTCTTTTCTTTTCTTTCTTTTTTTTTCTTTCTTTCTTTCTTTTTTTTTTTTTTTTTTGACAGGCAGAGAGGACAGTGAGAGAGAGACAGAGAGAAAGGTCTTCCTTTTCCATTGGTTCACCCCTCAATGGCTGCTGCGGCTGGCACACTGCACCAATCCAAAGCCAGGAGCCAGGTGCTTCTCCTGGTTTTCCATGCAGGTGCAGGGCCCAAGGACCTGGGCCATCCTCCACTGCCCTCCCTGGCCACAGCAGAAAGCTGGACTGGAAGAGGGGCATCTGGGACAGAATCCGGTGCCCTGACCGGGACTAGAACCCGGGATGCCGGCACCACAGGCGGAGGATTAGCCTAGTGAGCTGCGGTGCCGGCCAGCATCAGTCTTGCTAAAAAAAAAAAAAAAAAAAAACTACAGGAAAACTCACATCTTGAGGGGTGGGGTTGTGGCAGAGTGGGCTAAGCCACTGTTTGGATCACCTCCTCTCTTATCTGAGTGCCTGGTTTTGATCCAGCCTCTGGCTAACTGCCACTCATGTGGGAGACCAGTTCTGGGCTTCTGGTTTGGCCTGGCCCAGCCCTCGCCATTGTGGCCACTGGGGAGTGAATCAGCAGATGGAAGATGTCTCTCTCTCTTTCTCTCTCTCTCTCTCTCTCCCTCTCTCACTGCCCACCCTGCCCCCATAACTTGCCCTTTCAAATAAATATTTTATTTAAAGGAATTTATTACATTAGATTCTCAGGGTCTCAGCAAGTGCATGATAATACTACCACAGAATTCTGATCAACTCTCCTATTAGTGTGATATTAATACAAATAACAGATTCAATGTAGCTCCTAGATACAATTCTTTTTTTTTTTTTTTTTTTTTTTTTTTGACAGGCAGAGTGGACAGTGAGAGAGAGAGACAGAGAGAAAGGTCTTCCTTTTGCCGTTGGTTCACCCTCCAATGGCCGCCGCGGCCAGCGCGATGCGGCCGGCGCACCGCGCTGATCCGATGGCAGGAGCCAGGAGCCAGGTGCTTTTCCTGGTCTCCCATGGGGTGCAGGGCCCAAGCACCTGGGCCATCCTCCACTGCACTCCCTGGCCACAGCAGAGGGCTGGCCTGGAAGAGGGGCAACCGGGACAGAATCCGGTGCCCCAACCGGGACTAGAACCCGGTGTGCCGGCGCCGCTAGGCGGAGGATTAGCCTAGTGAGCCGCGGCGCCGGCCCCTAGATACAATTCTAAGAATATCATGATGGGGCCCAGCACTGTGGCATAGCAGGTAGAGCCGCTGCCTGCAGTGCTGGCATCCCCAATGGGTGCCGGTTCAAGATCCGGCTGCTCCACTTCCAATCCAGCTTTCTGCTATTGCTTGGGAAAGCAGCAGAAGATGGCCCAAGTCCTTGGGCCCCTGCACCCACATGGGAGACCCAGAAGAAGCTCCTGGCTCCTGGCTTTGGATCCGTGCAGCTCTGGCCTTTGCGGCCATCTGGGGAGTGAAACAGCGGATGGAAGATCTCTTTCTCCCTCTGCCTTTGCCTCTGCCTTTCAAACAAATGAATAAATCTTAAAAAAAAAAAAAAAAAGAAAAAGAAAGAAAGAAAATGATGATACTCCACACCCTCCCTCACTCCCTTCCTCCACCCCCCTAAATGAATGAATCCTAAGAAAAAGAAAACCTCTCATCTGAATCTGATCAAGTTCTAGATTAAACTATCAATTTACAGGAAATACAGGGTACAGAGAGCTTGTTACATTATACATCAGGAATGCAAGCAGCAAAATTCAGACAGTGGTGCATTGCGGAATAAATGATGAGTTTGCAAAGGCAGTAAAAAGAGATGGGAGGTTAACTACAGATAAGAGACCTAAAGGACACAGTAACTAATTGCACAGTGGTCCTCATCTTTATCATGACTTTGAAGAAACAAAACCCTGCAAGATGGAAACATTTAATGTCATTTATGAGATTACCGCATGTTTGAACACTGGCCCACTTGATATTGAGGAATATTTGTATCTCTTTTTAGTTGTTGTAACAGTATTGTGGTTATGTAGCTTTTAAGGCTTTATCTGTGGAAGTACAGCCTGAAATACCGAGGGAAGAAGGGCGATGCGGCGTGCACTTCCACAGAGCAGGCTCCCGGGGCAGGGGACGGAGGCTCCCGGGGCAGGGGACGGAGGCTCCCGGGGCAGGGGACGGAGGCTCCAGGTCGGGATTTGCTGGCTGAGGCTCACCGTCCTCTTCTGTCTGTTTTTTTGGGGGCATGTCCAATATTCTACCAATAAAAAGCCTTTTAAAAACATCTGCAATCTACAGCTTAGATCACCGACATTTTGTCGTCTTCCAGCATCACTGTTTTAAACATATATTTATGTGAACTTATGTATTTTGAAAAGTTTGACTCCTATATCTTTTTAGCAACCTCTTTTTAAATATACTGCTCTGCTGATTTGCTGCTTATTGTCTAATGTCAGTTGTATCTTTAAAAAAAAAAAAAAAAGATTTGTTTATTTGAAAGGCAGAGTTACAGAGGGAGAGACAGAGATCTTCTGTCCGCTGGTTCACTTCCCAGATGGCCACAATGACTGGGGCTGGGCCAAGCTGAAGTAGGAGCTCTGTCAGGGTCTCCCATGTGGGTGCAGGGGCCCAGGCATTTGGGCCATCTTCTGCTGCTTTCCCAAGCACATTAGCAGGGAGCTGGGTCAGAAATGGAGCAGCTGGGACTCGAACCCTGGCTCATTGGGATGCCAGCATCACAGGCAGCAGCTTGACCCACACACCAGCACAACGGCCCCTAGCAACCTCTTTGTGTAACCGTTTCAGTAGATGTTCTGCTGCTGGCTAAGTTTCACAAGGCTTCTTCCTGCCCTACCAGTGTATGCCCAGGTGCTGCGGCTCTCAGCTCTGACTCAGTCTGCCTCTCTCTGCAATGGGAGTGTCCTCCCTACTCCCCCAGCTCTGCAGCTTCAATGAAGCATCTCCTGCCCACGCCTGGCTTCCAGGGAGACCTGGACTTAGAAGCAGGGACTAACACCAGGGGTCAATGCATGCCTCTGCATATCTGGCATACAGTAGGCGCCTAATAAATTGTATTCTCAGCTCTGCCAGGTGGGCGGAGTCAGGACTTCTCCAGGTCACAGCCCGGACCTCGCCTGTCAGGACAGTGCTGTGGTTACGGGGGCCTCTCTGGCTTCTCCAGCTGCCTCCAGTGCCTGCCAGGTCTGGCAAATAAAAGTGTGTGGACTAAGTGAGTCCGTGACGGAGAAGCAACCCAAGTTCACGGCTCTGGACGTGGGTGTGCAGTCAAACCCCTACACCAGCTTCTCAGTGAACTTTGGGGGATGCAGGCCTGTGAGTGTCCCCTCTTCCTTGGGAGGAGGAGGAGAAAGAGGAGAGGAAGGCCTGGGGCAGGCAGTGGGCGGGACAGAGCTGGGGTTGCCAGGCAGTGAGGAAAGGGAGTGGAAGAACAAGGACTGGGCCCGCCGCTGGGCTGCGCTCAGCCTCCGGAGAGCCTGGGCCTGGCGTCTTGGGCATTTGGCAGTGGTGAGGGTGCCAGGCGGGCAGCGCCCCTCGTCCACATCGGCTCTTCCTGCCCTAGCTGGGTTGGTCTGGCTGCTTGGCCCTGGGCCTTCGTGCACACCCACGGCCTCCCTCCCTGGGGCCTGTTTACCTGTGGAGGATGCTGCAGGGTGTGCACCAGCTGGCCTCATTTAACCTGGGGAGGCGGGGGGGGGGGCGGCTGTGCAGTTCCGATGGAGCAGGCGAGGGGCTGGGGAGAGGGGCCCCCTCACTGAGTTCCCAAAGCCCACGGAGACGTTTGTCGCCTAGGCCAGGGACCCGAGCTCCTCCAGGGCAAGGCCCATAACCTGTCCATGTGTGGGGCTTCAGTCTGCAGTCCACGGCCTGGCGATCCAGTGGGGGAGGCGTGGAGGAGCTTGGGAAACATTTACTGAATGAATGAATGAGTGAATGAGTGAGTGAGTGAGTGAGTGAACCTTGCTAAATACAGCTGCAGTGTCCACAGGACAGAGTTGGGAAAAAAGCAAGAGTTCCGAAATCAGCCAGCCTGGCCTGGGTTCCGATCCTGCCATGCCAGGCACTGGCTGTGTGGCTTTGGGAAAGTCGCCTACAGTGTTCTGGGCTTCGGGGTCCTCAGCTGTGAGAGGGAAGCAAAAGATTCTGCCTCGTTTGTGGAACTGGCACGGAACGCTCACAGAGTGCACGGCTCGAATCGGCTCTGCAGGGTCCCGTCGTTAGCGGCTCACAGACAGGCACCAAGGCCTCCTGTGAGCAGGGCAGAGGGACAATAAATGGAAAAACGAGCCCTTGAACCTGAGAGAGAGAGAGAGAATATCTTCCATCTGTTGGTTCACTCTCCCGATGGCCAGGCAGAAGCCAGGAGCAAGGAGCTCCATCCGGGTCTCTCACGTGGGTGCAGGGGCCCGAGCATGTGGGCCATCTTCTGCTGCTTTCGCAGGCCATTAGCAGGGAGCTGGCTATGAAGCAGAGCAGTCGGGACTTGAACTGGTGGGATGCCAGTGTCACAGGCAGCAGCATACCCTGCCGCCCCACAACGCTGGCCCCTCTCTGCCTTTTACGTACATTCTAGAAGCACATCAGAGAGGAGCTACTGACGGACTTGGAGCAGAAGAGTGGCCTGTTCTGAGAGTGAACTACAGGGGGCACAGGGAAAGGCAGGGGACCTGGTGTGGGGGCCTCGTGGCACAAGGGTGGTGGCAGGTGGCTGGGTCCTGGGTGGGGTGTGAGGTGGAGCCGGCGTGATTTCCCGAGGGACTGAGCATGCAGCGTGCACAGAGAGACAAGGGCTGTGGCCCGTCAGGCCTGGACAAGTGCAGGTCAGTTGCCACCAAGTGAGAAGGATGAGGCAGCCAAAGCAACACGTTTGGGGCGGGGCTTGGGGGCGGGGCCTGTGGTTCAATTCTGGATGCCGTCAGATGTAGAAGTCAGGCAGGTGCTTCCTGGGGCCTGGCTGCGAGTGCGCGGGTGCGCGTGTGGGAGCTCTTAGTAGGATGGCCTCGACTATTTTCCCTCTGCTCTCACCTTTGACCCTTGCACCTCCAGGGAGGAGGGCAGGCCAAGGGTATTTCTTCCAGCTCAAGAGAATGAAGCTCTTTTTTTTTTTTAAAGAGTTATTAATTGGGCCGGCGCTGTGGTTCACTAGGCTAATCCTCCGCCTAGCAGTGCCGGCACACCAGGTTCTAGTCCCGGTCGGGGCGCCAGATTCTGTCCCGGTGGCCCCTCTTCCAGGCCAGTTCTCTGCTGTGGCCAGGGAGTGCAGTGGAGGATGGCCCAGGTGCTTGGGCCCTGCACCCCATGGGAGACCAGGAGAAGCACCTGGCTCCTGCCTTCGGATCAGTGTGATGCGCTGACCACAGCGCGTCAGCCGTGGCAGCCATTGGAGGGTGAACCAACGGCAAAGGAAGACCTTTCTCTCTGTCTCTCTCTCACTATCCACTCTGTCTGTCAAAAAATAAATAAATAAATAAATAAAATAAAATAAAAATTAAAAAAGAGTTATTAATTGGGGGCCAAGGATGCGCCATAGAGGGTAAAGCTGCCACCTGCTGTGCTGGCATCCCATATGGTGCACAAGTTCGAGTCCTGGTTGCTCCACTTATGATTCAGTTCTTTGCTATGGTCTGGGAAAGCAGTGGAAGATGGCCCAAATCCTTGGGCCCCTGCACCTGCATGGGAGACCCAGAAGAAGCTCCTGGCTCCTGGTTTGGATCCGTCCAGCTCTGGCCATAGCAGCCATTTGGGGAATGTACTAGCAGATGGAAGACCTCTCTCCCTCTCTGTAACTCTGCCTTTCACATAAATTTTTTTTAAAAAGAGCAGTTAATTAATTAGAAGGGTGAACATCAGAGGGAAGTGGTGGTGGGGAAGAGGTCTTTTATCCTCTGGTTCACTCCCCAAATGGCCACAACAGCCAGCACTGGGCCTGGCCAAAGCCAGGGGCCAGGAACTCCATCTGGGTCTCTTGCGTGGGTGGCACAGGTCCAAGCACTTGGGCCATTGATGGAATGAAATTCTACAGAGCGTGTGTACCCCAAATACTTGAAAAGCAGGCCTAGGGCTCGTGTTGTGGCACAGTGAGTTAAGCCACCACTCACGATGCTGGCATCTCATGTTGGAGTGCCACTTCAACTCCTGGCTGCTCTGCTTCTGATCCAGCTCCCTGCTAATACACCTGGGAAAGCAGCAGAGGACGCCCCAAGAGGCTGGGTCCCTGCCACCCAATGGGAGGCCTGGATGGAGTTCCTGGCTCTGGGGCTTCAGCCTCGCCCAGCCTGGGTATGGCCACCTTCTAGGGAGTAAACCAGCAGATGGAAGCCCTCTCTCTGTCTCTCTGCCTTTCAGTTAGACAAATAAATTTTAAAAATTGGAAACAGGTCAAACAGACACTCGCGCATGAATGTTCACAGCAGCACAATTCCATCAAGCAGAAATGGAAAGGACACGGGCGTCCATCGTCTGATGCATGGACCCGTCACGTGGGGGACCCACAGAGTGAACACGGCTCAGCTGTGAGGAGGAACGCAGGACTGACACGGGCCACCAGGCGGGCGAACCTCAGAAACGTGACGTCGAACCCAGGAAGCCAGTCACAGAAGGGCACGTGCTGTGCAAGAACTGTCCCCAGAACAGGTAACCCAGTTCCTAGAGAAAAGTGGATTCCCTGGGGCCAGGAGCTGGGGGGATGTGGGGTGTGGGGTGTGGGGGACAGGAAATGAGCACTTAGTGGGCACAGGGCGCTCTGTGAATGCACCCAACGCCACTGGAGCCTACTCTTCCGAAGTCTGAGTGCGGATTTCACCTCAATTAAAAGGGAAGGGAATACTCCTCGGGTGCGGAACCTCATGCCAGGATCCCCGGCCCCCAGCGCCGCAACCGCCGGCTCCAGGTTCTCCGTCCCTGCCCACAAGAAGCCCAGAGGGGCAGAAGGACACGTCTCTGCAAGGTTAGTTTAGGGCAGCTGGATTTCCCAAAACCAGGAGATCTGGTCTGACCGGGATGGGATTCGCACCTGAAATCAGCCCAGCCCAGGAAGACCTGTGGCCGGGGGTTGCTGCCGTCAGAACCCACGCTCGCTTCCGGGTTTGTTCTGGGTTGTCTGGTCCGGAAGGAGGGAGCCTGCGTTTTAGAGCTTCCTGCTTAACCGTTTGGGAACCACGGCTTGCAGATCTGGGAGGGACTTTGGGGATCACCTGGGAGGAAATGGAAGCTCCGTGGAGATACGCATCTTCTCCCAACTCACAGAGCCAGCCGGGGGCCGGGGGCCGGGGGCCGGGCGCCTCACTCCAGGGCGGGCTTGTGCTCCACACTGCAGCCGGGACCCCCGGCGGCTCAGTGGCTGGCCGACCCCACACAGCTCTGGCTCTGCCTGGGGCCCTCCCTGCCTTGTTCACCTAGGTATCCCCCCCTGCCTGGTACTGAGGGGTTCAAAAGTCACTTAGTGAAGGAAGGAAGGAAGGAATGAATGGCGACACCGTCCAGGCCAGAGTCCCCAGCCGCTCTGGGGCTTTCGCACAGTTGCCATGGTAACGGAACTTTTAAAAAACTTTTAGAAATAACAGCTGCAGGCAATCCAGGACAAAAACAGTGGATCTGTCCCTTGCTAAACGAGTTATGCTTTTTCTGTCCAGGCTGGCAAGGAGTAAAGAGCCAGGCGAGGTTTCCTAACCCTACTATTGTTGACTAAAGACCGCCCCAACCTTCAGCATGGATCCCTGTTTTTAAAATCAATGTCTACCCAGAAGATGTGCCTCTAAAGGATAGCTGGGTGGTAATCCCACTCTTCCCACATCAACAATGACAAGGCTGCTACCATCAGAGCTGTGGACCGGCAGCAGTCACCAGCATTACTCCATGGGGATGATAGCATTTTAGCCCAAGGCAGAAACGTGACCTTCTTGTGCGCTAGTTGGTACAAGCCTGGAGCGCTTGGACTTCTTGGAATATTAAAAACAGTTTCTTAAAACGAAACAAAGAAAGGAAAATGAGGAAATAACCACAGCTACAAAGAAACTTAAAGGAATTGTGGTGGTCATGCAAATAAATGAGAAAGACGGACCTGAAGGGGGAGTTTAATGGGAAAGCAGAAATTACTACAGCTGATCCCCGAAAGCAGTTACCGCCTAATGGTCCAAATGACACGCAAGGAAATGAAAATATAATCAGAGTCACTCTCCCACTCACAGAGAAAAACAAAAAAGCAACAAGACCAAGCAAGTCCCCAGGTACACTCGACCAAAACTTTAAGGAGAGGGGCTGGCGCTGTGGTGTAGCAAGTAAAGCTGCCACCTACAGTGCCGGCATCCCATAAGGGCACCAGTTTGAGACCCAGCTGCTCCACTTCCAGTCCAGCTCTCTGCTGTGGGCTGGGAAAGCAGTAGGAGATGGCCCAAGTGCTTGGGCCCCTGCACCCACATAGGGAGACCCGGAGGAAGTTCCTGGCTCCTGGCTTTGGATCAGTGCAGCTCTGGCCAGCTGGGGAGTGAACCAGAGGATGGAAGATCTCTCTCTCTGCCTCTCCTTCTCTCTCTGTGTAACTCTGACTTTCAAATAAATAAATTAATCTTAAAAAAAGAAAAAAAACTTTAAGGAGAGATGAGCAAAGACTCCATCCAAGTGGTTCCAGATCCCAGAACTGCTGGCGGAGCCACTGCATGGACCGCCTGCATGCCAGCCACGGTCTGAGGGTTGTATCCACTGAGTTTGCACAACACTCCTGTGAAGAAGTACCGCCATCTTAGAGATGAGAAAACTCGGGCAAAAGCAATGAACTTGTCGGTAGCTATGCAACTAGGAAATTTTAGCCTGCTGAGATCAGTTCCAGAATTTGCCCTCTAATCCAATATGCCAGGCCACCGCCTCCAGGGTACCTTCATGAATATTACAGACATCCAAATCTGTCAGAGATAGCACAAGACAAGCACACTACAGACCAGTCTCACTTGGGAAAAAGTGAGCCAGTGGGATGAACAAATAGTTGGAAGAACTCTTTTTCTGTTTCTCCCCCACCCTTTTTAAAAAATATATTTATTTATTTTATTTATTTGAAAGGCAGAGCTAGAGAGAGAGAGGTCTTCCATCCACTGGTTCACTCCCCAAAGGGCCACATCAGCCAAGGCTGGGCCAGGTTGAAACCAGGAGCCAGAAGAGTTATCTTACACCAAATTCATAATTAAAGAATCTATAAGTATATCAATAAAAAAGTACAGAATTGGGATAGTTGGGTCACAATGTAAATTTTCCATTATATTTCAAGTATTTTTTTAAAGATTTATTTGTTTATTTGAAAGTCAGAGTTACACAGAGAGAGGAGAGGCAGAGAGAGAGAGAGAGGTCTTCCATCCGCTGGTTCACTCCCCAGATGGCCGCAATGGCTGGAGCTGCGCCGATCCAAAGCCAGGAGCTTCCTCCGGGTCTCCCAAGTGGGAGCAGGGCCCAAGGACTAGGGCCATCTTCTGCTGCTTTCCCAGGCCACAGAAGAGAGCTGGATCGGAAGTGGAGCAGCCGGGACTTGAACCAGCGCCCATATGGGATACCGGCATTGCAGGCGGCAGCTTTATGCCACAGCGCTGGCCCCTCACTGTCTCTTAAAGACCCCGTCTCCTTTGAAGTTCTTGCCTTCCAGCTACACCCTCTTGAGACCCAGCCTCCTTTCTGTTTGCATCTCTCCCAGTCCCTGCCTGAGTTCTGGGAGTCTTTGGTGGCCACGTGTGTGGCCCAAATCGTGCCCCTCTGTGTGCTTGGTGCTTCTCCTTCCTTCTCCCTCGTTGTCTCTGCCGCCCATCTCCAGGGCCAAAACCTGGAGACTATTGTCTCCCTCCCGAGTTAGCTGCACCCCCGTCTACTGAACTCTGGGCAGCTCCTTCTCTCACTTTGCTATCTGTTTGTTCATTGCTCAACTTCCTGTTCAAGGACCTCTGACCCCACCCACCTGTCTGGGTCCCCCCATCGCCACTTCCTTCCCTCACCAGCGCGGATCCCATTATCCTCTCCCTTGACCGCTCTCTGTCACGGAGACTTCTCTTGACCCCTGTCTCGGTTGCACCTGCCTGACCCCATTGCAGGGTCAGTCTGGTTCTCCCTGACTACACCTGCGGCCTCAGTTAAGCTGGAGAAATCTCATCACCGCCAAATCTGGGGCCATCAATTCATGGACGTCAGCCACAACAGGCAGCCGGCTCTGCTCCTGTGCACCAGCTACGGATGCTCCTTGAGTTACGTCGGGGCCCCATTCTGAGAAAACCGTTGTAAGCTGATGACACCCATGCCCCTGACCCACTGAACGTCATGCCTGTGCCGCACACACATGCCGCACCATCTCCGCTGCTTGCCCTCGTGACCGTGGGCCTGACCGGCGGCTGCGGCTGGATGGAAGCTGAGCGTCCCCCCAAGGCTCACCCTGACTGTGAGGTATTGGGAAGGCGGAAGCTTAACCCGACCACGGTGAGTAGGATTAGACAAAGTCATCAGAGTGGGGTCCCAGGGTTGAACCCTGGTGTCTGGATAAGAGGAGAGAGGGAGACGGGACACACAGACACGCGCATGCCCTGTCTCTTGCCAGGTGATGCCCTGTGCACCTTGGGATTCTACTGGCAAAAAGGCTGTCACCGTGCAAAGCCCCTTGGCCTTGTTCCTCCATAACTGTCAGCTGAAATAACCTCTTTTTGCTAAAACTTCCCAGCCTGTGGCGTTGTGCTGCTGGCGACAGAGAACGGGCTGATATGCCACACAGCCCAGTGCCAAGAGGTAAGCTCACGTGCCACGGGCCTTGAGGGGGATCCAAATCCAGGACTCAGTATAGTTTCTACCAGATGCAAATCGCTTTTGGGTTCCACCTCCAAGATAGCTCCCCGCTAACGCACCTAGGATGGCAGCAGGTGACGGCCCAAGTGCTTGGGCTGCTGCTACCTGCATGGGAGACCCGGATGGAGTTCCTGGGTCCTGGGTTTGGCCTGGCCAAGATCTGGCTGTTGTGGCCATTTGGGGAGTGAACCAGTGGATAGACGATCTCTCTGGCTGTTGCTCTGCCCCTCAAATAAAATAAATAAATCTTTAAAAACAAATCAAAGGTGTCAGGCACAGGCAGGAGTTTGGCAGTTCAGATGCTGCGTCCCACATCGGAGCGCCTGGGGTTCAATACTGAGCTCCAGCCGCTGACTCCAGCCTCCTGATAAACAAATCCATTTGAATCAAACAAGTAAATAAACCATCTTTTTTTAACAATTGCTTTTGCACCACCATGAAGTCGAAAAACCTGGAGTGAGGGGCTGTCTGTGCCTGGCTCTCAACTCGCCCAGTGGCCGTTTAAAAGCCTCTCCGCCCACCCCAGACCACTGACCCTCACTTTCTGTCACACTCAGAAACCGGAAGCTTCTGACCGGCACTCTCCACCACCCTGCCTCCAGTGTGCTCTGGATCGCCCCAGAGGAAAGACCGTCCGTCTCCTCCCGGGCCTGTCATGCCCCGAGGCTGCCTCCCACCCCTACGTCCCACCTTGGGCTTTCAGATGCTTTGTGGGCTTCCATCCCTCGCTGTCTCCCCAATTCCTTTCCAAGAGCAAATGGAGGGGGCGGTGCTGTGGTGTAGCAGGTGAAGCTGCTGCCTGCAGTGCCGGCATCCCATATGGGCACCGGTTCGAGTCCTGGCTGCTCCAGTTCTGACCCAGCTCTCTGCTGTGGCCTGGGAAAGCAGTGGAGGGTGGCCCAAGTGCTTGGGCCCCTGCACCCACGTGGGAGACCCGGAGGAAGCTCCTGGGTCCTGGCTTCGGATTGGCACAGCTCCAGCCGTTGTGGCCATCTGGGGAGTGAACCAGCGGATGGAAGACTTCTCTCTCTGCCTAACTCTGACTTTCAAATAAATAAATAAATCTTTAAAAAAAAAAAAAAAAAAAGAGCAGAGGCCGGTGCCGTGGCTCACTAGGCTAATCCTCCGCCTTGCGGCGCCGGCACACCGGGTTCTAGTCCTGGTCGGGGCGCCGGATTCTGTCCCGTTGCCCCTCTTCCAGGCCAGCTCTCTGCTGTGGCCAGGGAGTGCAGTGGAGGATGGCCCAAGTGCTTGGGCCCTGCACCCCATGGGAGACCAGGAGAAGCACCTGGCTCCTGCCTTCGGATCAGCGTGATGCGCTGGCTGCAGCACGCCGGCCGTGGCGGCCATTGGAGGGTGAACCAACGGCAAAGGAAGACCTTTCTCTCTGTCTCTCTCTCTCACTGTCCACTCTGCCTGTAAAAAAAAAAAAAAAAAAAAAGCGCAAACAGGGGTCCCACTCATCTCCCTCCCACCTCTGCCCATGGCCCTCTACTAGCAAGGAGGCCAGCCCTCCCTGCTGCCCACGCCAAGGCCCTTTCGGAAGGAGCGATTGACGGCAGCCGCAGGCTCCTCACCTGCTCCTCAGGCAGCCCGGCTCTGATCCCGAATTCCCCAGTCCCCTGCAGCATCGTGCCCCCGCCAAATCCCAGGGACGCTTCTAAGCCGTTCTGAGCTGCTGCTGCAGGTGAGATGGGGCGGGGGGGGGTGTCTCTGGAAACTCCTGGGAGAAACACGGAGGCCAGCGTGGGGAGGGGCTCAGAGGCCCAGCTTGAGACAAAGGGCAGAAGTCGGCCAGAGACGGATGGTGGGGCTTTTCTTTCTTTCTTTTTCAGGCAAAGGGACAGAGAAGGGGGAGAGACAGAGACAGAGCGAGATCTTCCACCTGCTGGTTCACTCCCCCAAAGGCTGCAAGGGCTGTGTCAGGCTGAAGCCAGGAGCCAGGAGCTGCATCCAGGTGGGGACTAGCGCTGTGTCGTCCTCCCACATGAGTGCCGGTTTGTGTCCCAGCTGCTCCGCGCATCCCATCCAGCAGTGGAGAGCCCCTGAGTGACCGCAGGGAGGGGTCGCAGACTCCACGCAAGGGACCACGGGACAGAGAGTTCAGGGTGCCGCAGCTTCTGAACGCTGCCGCCGTAGCAATAAAGCAGCC
This sequence comes from Oryctolagus cuniculus, assembly GCF_051225735.1. NCBI lineage: Eukaryota > Metazoa > Chordata > Mammalia > Lagomorpha > Leporidae > Oryctolagus > Oryctolagus cuniculus. Next base: position 117,206,678 of record NC_142877.1, on the reverse strand, counting down.
ACGGTGGTTGTGTTCCAACAAAACTGTATTTGTGGACGGTGAAATTCAAATTGCATACACATTTTTTCCAGCCTCTTAATAATGTAAAAACTATTGTTAGCTCACGGCTGCACGGGAACAGGCAGCAGGCTGGCTGTGGCCCACAGGCTGAAGTTTGCCAACTCGTAATCTGAAATGTAATGAGTGATATAATTAGGTCTGGATTGTAGGATAAGGGACCAGAGCGGGGGTGATTAAGGCAGCCACAGAGCCAGACGAGCAAGCCAGGGCAGCCACTGTGGTGAACAGGTGCGTGGCAGCGAGAATGGAGCTAAGAGGGTGGATCAGGGGTTCTGGGTGGAGAGAGGGCTCGAAAGCGCCACCGGCACACCCCACTTGGGGAGAGGGGAAATGCCACTGCTGCCTGCCTCCCTGCCCTGACAGCTGGGGCGCTGGGAGTGGGCACCACCACACTCTCCACAAAGGCAATACCCTCAACCTCCCAAGAGCGAGTGCTGGGGGCAGCTCCCCCACCCCGAGCTCCCCAGTGTCCCGAGACCCTCCCCCTCTGGGGGAGCACCTGCGTGTGTCACGGGCTCCTGAGTCACGGCTGCAGGGACACTGCCGAGGGACCAAGCAAGGCCTTGAGGCTAAAGGACATCAGCAGCGGGGCAGCCAGGGGCTGATGCGGGGCAGCTGCCTCGGGAGGCCCTCGCTGAGGGCACGACCACAGCTCCTGGTCTCCTCAACACAGGACGAGGCGAAGGCACCTGCGAGGCTCCCTCAGGTGACAGGTGCCGTTCAGGGAGCTGTTTCAGGTCCTCTGTGGAGTGCCGGACCAGGGAGAGGATTCCTGCCCTGCCCCTCTCCCGGTTCAGCAAGACCCCACCAAACTCCGCACAGTGCGCCCTGGCCCTGGCCCGGGCCTTGGGTGCCACCTCCTCCTCCCACACGGGGGAGCCTGGCACGGTATCTCTGCTCTTCCCAATGTCCTATGCATGGATCGACGCCACATCCTCCCATCCCTGGGTTCCCCCTTAATCTCAAAGCCCAGCACACATCCCCCAGAAGGCTTGATCCTGCCCCAGGATCTGCCTCGGTGGGTGCTGGGCAGCCCTCAGCTCTCCTTGCAAGACAGTGGAGCCGTACAACGCGCCTGAGAGCCCACGGCTGAGGAGGACGCGCGTGGAGCACTCACAGCTGCCTCGAGTCTCCTGGGTTTTGTGTCGTGAAGCCAGAGCGAGGGCTTTTAGCAGGGCTCAGTGCTGGTCTGCAGCCGCCCGCAGCCGCGAGGCAAGGTGGGGCGAGGCTGGAAGGGAGGGCCATTAGGATGGGAAAGGAGCCGGCGCTGGGCAGTCGCCAGGGCGGGGGGAGACACCTCGTCCCGTATCGTGGGTGGACGACTGCTCTGCTCCCGATTTCAGCTGCCTGCTGATGTGCATCCTGGGAGACGCAGCGAAGGCTCCGACTGGGGTCCCTGCCCCCCACATGGGGGTCCGGGGGTCCTTGTTCCCAGCCACTACAGACATTGAGTGACTCAGCGGATGGGAACCCTCTGTCGGATGCGCGCTCTCTCTCTCTCTAATGTATGCAATCTCCCAGAGCCCAGCACAGCTTGTGGCCTTCAGCCACATCGTCCCTGGTGCTGCCCCAGCTTCCGGCCCAGGCTCCCTGCTGCCGCCCCCGTTTCGGTGGAGCGACTCACTCAGGTCCCCCCGCCCTCCTTGCTCTTCCCACACCACTCACGTCAGCCCCCAGCTCAGGACCTTTGCCGGGGGCGGGGGTCCCCTCTTCACCCCGTTCTGGGCTCTGTTTGGAGGTCACTTTGTGCAAGGGCCCCCTGAGGTCCTCCACGCCGTCCCCTTCCCTGCTCTGCTCTCCTCCTCACCAGCCTGTCCCACCTAGCGCACGGAGGCTGCCTGGCTGACTTGATGACTCCCTTTCTCAGCCCGGGCTCCAGGGAGGATGTGAGCAAAGCACCATCTTTCCCGCAGCTGAATCATCACCTCGAGCTGCCACAGGCCGGCCCGGAGAAGTAGGGGCTTAGCGAACACTTGGTGAATAAGCAGACACACCAGAGAGGCTATTTCATCTTATCTGGGCCTCCGTCCTCCCCGGCAATGGCTGCTCGTTAGGCGGCTGCGAGGAGGGCGTGGGCGGAGGTTTGCTCCTCTGCGTGCCACCAGGTCTTGGGCAGGGCAGGAAGGAGCCCGTGCTCCCTTCTCCCCAAGGCCATGGGCGTCCCCCTGCTCTCCACGCCGTGGGTCTTGTCAGGAGGGATGAAGCGGGGCATGGGCACCCACCCGGAATCCAGGGCTGGACACGCATCCTGGCCATTTGGCTGAACGCTGGCTGCGGGGCTGCAGCTTAATTGGAGCTTGAGGGAGAAGAAAGGTGGAGAAGCAGAACCACTCTCTCGAGGACGAGGAGGGGAGTGGACGGTGCTTTCAAGGGAGAGCGGCCCGCGAGTGGAAAGGCCCCCGGGGGAGCAGGAGCAAGGGACGTCTGCCCTGGAGACTGACATCGCTGGAGCGCTGTGGGGGGCCCCGTGGGGACAGGGTGGCCCTGGCCAGCCCAGGCAGAGCCTCGTAGTCTGGATTCTCAGTGCAAGCAGCAGCCCTTGAAGACAGGACGAGATCCGTTCGGATGAAAACCGATCCTGGCAGCCTGGATTGGGTGGGGGTGGGGGGCAGAGCCGCCGCAGGGATCCAGGCCAGCAGCTGTTGGCAGGTGTCCAAGTGCGAGGGGACCGTGCCTTGGGCCGGGGAGGCTGGACTTGACAGGTATTTAAGAGGTACAACTGGTAGAGCTTGGCAAAACGTCAGAGAGGATGAGGAGCAAGGAGCGAGACGAAAGGGACAGCCATGTTTCTTGCTTGAGCAACCAGAGGCCTGTGGCGCCGTTTGGGGAAGGCTGCGAGGGGGGAGGCACAGTGGGAAGGAAGACAGCGAGCCAGAGACGCAGGAGGGAAACCAGGCGGAGCCACGGCTGACACCAAAGCCAAAGGGGAGGCACGGGTGGCAGGCAGAGAGGAGCCCGCGCCACGCACACGCACAGGCACAGGCACAGATCCATGAGAACAAGCGAGAATCCTGACCGAACGTGACAGCCGGGAGGAGGCGTGCGTGCCCCAGGCCGGGTTCTAGGGTGGCGGTGGTGGGACCTTTAGGAGGTGGGGCTTAGTGCCAGGTAATGCGGTTGTCGGGGTCACCGGGGGCACTGCCCTCAGAGGGGATTAAGGAGTAGTCCTCGGGGGACTCCAGCTAGTTCTCTTGAGAGCGCTGTGTTAAAAAAGCCAGGCTAGGGCTGGTGCCAGGGCGTAGTGGGTAAAGCCACTGCCTGCAGTGTGGGCATCCCATATGGGCGCCGGTTCAAGACCTGGCTGCTCTACTTTCAATCCAGCTCTCTGCTATGACGTGGGGAAGCAGTGGAAGATGGCCCAAGCCCTTGGGCCCCTGCACCCACGTGGGAGACCCGGGAGAAGCTCCTGGCTCCTGGCTTTGGATCAGCTCAGCCATCGGGGGAGTGAACCAGCAGGTGGAAGACCTCTCTCTGCGTCTGCCTCTCTGACACTCTGCCTTCAAATAAATGAATAAATCTTTTAAAAATAAATAAATGAGAAAGCAAGGCTGGCTTCTCTCAGCTCTCTGACTTCGGGCTCATCGGTGACGCCTCTCTCCCGGCTGCGCCATCTCTGCTGTGATGCCGTCCTCTATAAGGGGCTCACCGGAGGTGAGCAGACGCCCTCAGCCCTCTGAAACCATGAGCTGAACACACCTCTTCCCTACTCGGCACCCGGCCTTCGGGACTCTGTGAAAGCAGCAGAAGAGAGACCAACAGAGCAGCGGATCGGAAAGGGCAGTTTGCAGGAGAAAGGCTCCCGACGCCTAGGAGACAGCAGAGAGGTTCCACGGCCCCAGCAGACAGGCATGGGAATATTATGGGTTGGATCGTGTAGTCCTGACCCCCAGCTCCTCAGAAGGCGCCCTTTTTAGAAACACGACTGTTGCTGACCTCGGCAGTTCAGGTGAGGTCCTCAGCCCTGCGCGTCAGCGTGACTGGCACCGGGCATCGCGCCTGTGGTCCACGGTCGGGGCCTGCGTGCTGCCGTCCTTGCCAGGAGACGGCCGTGTACAGACAGAGACAGGCAGGGAGGAGGCTGCATGGGGAGGAGGGTTGCGGGGAGGCACCTGCAGTCCACGGAGGCCGAAGATGGCCAGCAGATCACCAGAGGTTGGGAGGCGGGGGAGGATGCTACCCCGCGGGTTTCAAGGCGAGCTCCGTCCTGCTGGCACCTCGGCTCTGCAGGAACCGCCAGGAACCGCCAGGAACCGCCAGGCCTCACGTTTCTGTGTTTTGTGCCGCCCATCTCATGGTTCTTTGTCACCTAGGACACCAGATGATGCCGTGAGACAACATCATGTCCCTTTTTAGTTTTCCCCTGGGCTTGGGCACAAAGAAGAAATGTGGTTCTGTGCAGTGCTGGCAGAGATGGAGGAACACTCGGGCCGCACCTCAGTCTACACTGGGTTTCCGTGAATGCCACCCAGTAACGGTGAGAAGGCCCAGGCCCTAAACCTTGGCAATTCCAGGTCTTTCTGTCTACCCTGGAGACACTTGCCCATGTTGACAAGACTGACCGAATGTTCTTGCAGTACTTTTGTGGCAGCAAACACCTGAAGTCTAGGGGTCGGGGATGGCTCAGGAACTGGCTCGTGGGTTACCAGGCAGCACTCACGGTGCTGGCGACAAAGCTGCAGGTTCCTCACTCACATCGCCCCCCTGCAAGGCCTGGGAGAGGCCCCTGCAGCCTTTTAAATATCAATTAAATAGGCCGGTGCCGCGGCTCACTAGGCTAATCATCCGCCTAGCAGCGCCAGCACACCAGGTTCTAGTCCCGGTCGGGGCGCCGGATTCTGTCCCGGTTGCCCCTCTTCCAGGCCAGCCCTCTGCTGTGGCCCGGGAGTGCAGTGGAGGATGGCCCAGGTGCTTGGGCCCTGCACCCCATGGGAGACCAGGAAAAGCTCCTGGCTCCTGCCATCGGATCAGCGCGGTGCGCCGGCCGCTGTGCGCCAGCCGCGGCGGCCATTGGAGGGTGAACCAACGGCAAAGGAAGACCTTTCTCTCTGTCTCTCTCTCTCACTGTCCACTCTGCCTGTCAAAATAAATAAATAAATAAATAAATTTAAAAAATATAAATATCAATTAAATAAATATTATATTAAGTAAAATAAATATCGATTCAGAATATAAATAACAATATACAAATATATATTTGATTGTATTAATATTACACTTAAGAAATATTATAATTAATTTTATTTTTAACTGGAAAGGCAGAGAGAGAGAGAGAGAGAGAAGGTCTTCTATTTGCTGGTTCACTCCACAAATGCCCACAACAGCCGGGGCTGGGCCAGGCAGAGGCCAGGAACCCAGAATCTGATGAGCTCAGTACCTGAGGCAGCACCTGCTGCCTCCCAGGGTGTGCATTAGCAGGAAGCTGGATTAGAAGCGGAGGAGCTGGAATTCGACCCAGGCACTCTAATAGGGACGTGAGCATCCCAAGCAGCATCTTAACGATTTGTTTGCCGGCTTATTTGCTTGTTTATTTGAAAGGCAGAGTTACAGGGAGACGAGAGCGAGAGAACTCTTGCATCTGCAGGTCCATCCCCACATGGCCACAGTGGCCATGGCTGGGCCAGATTCAATCAAGCAGCCAGCAGCTTCTTTCTCTCTCCTATGTGCGTGCAAGGCCCAAACTCTTGGGCCATTCTCTTCTGCTCTCAAAGGCACATTAGCAGGGACTGGATTGGAAGTAGAGCAACCGGGGGTTGAACAGGTGCCCTTATGGGATGCCGGAGTCACAGGCGGTGGCTTTATACCTATGCCACAACACTGGTCCCAAGCAGCATTGTAACCACTGCACCAAACCCCACACCTGGCCTCTCCTTAAAAAGCCATCATGGGGCTGGTGCTGTGGCACAGCGGGCTAAAACCCCACCCTGCAGCGCCAGCCTCCCATGTGGGCACCGGTTCGAGTCTTGTGCTCCACTTCCGATCCAGCTCTCTGCTATGGCCTGGGAAAGCAGAGAAGATGGCCCAAGTCCTTGGGCCCCTGCACCCACGTGGGAGACCTGGAGGAAGCTCCTGGCTCCTGGCTTTCAAATAAATAAAATAAATCTTTAAAAACAAAAAAAGCCATTGTGGTCTGACTGTGGAATTCCGCTCTGGTGTCTAATCTAACCCGAATCACTTCCCAAGGCCCCACTTTCAGACACCGTGATTGGATCCAGCCTCCACCCTATTGCATTGACCACTGATGCATTAACCACTTAGGTGAGATTCCAGGATTTAAACGGCAAGGTGAGCTTGGGGAACCAAATTCTCTCCAAACCATATTAACCCAAGTGCACAACTCTAGGCCTCGTTGAGTCTGAACCTGCCACTGGCATACCATAGAGGGCACGATGATCATCAAAAAAAAAATGAAGCAGATGGCTCCAGAGCCAGGTCGGCCCCCTACACCTGCAGGTTCCACATGTATGGGTTCAGCCAATAGCAGGCAGAAAACGTAATTAGGCCTGAGGGTTGCATCTGAACTGAACACACAGGTGTTTTCCTTGTCATTATTCTGTGAACACTGCAGTATGAAGTTACTTACACAGGGGCCAGTGCTGTGGGGTACCGGGTAAAGCCTCCACCTGCAGCGCCGGCATCCCATATGGGTGCCAATTCTGGTCCCGGCTGCTTCTCTTCTGATCCAGCTCTCTGCTGTGGCCTGGGAAGGCAGTGGAGGATGGCCCTAGTGCTTGGGTCCCTGCACCTGTATGGGAGACCAGGAGGAAGCTCCTGGCTCCTGGCTTTGGATCAGCCCAGCTTTGACCACTGTGGTCATTTGGGGAGTGAATCAGAGGATGGAAGACCTTTCTCTCTGTCTGTAACTCTGCCTCTCAAATAAATATGTCTTAAAAAAAAAAAAAAAAGAAGAAGGAAATGAGTTACACAGCATTTGTGTACTCTGGAGTGACTGACAGCACGGGGGAGGGTGTGCATGGGGTACCTGTGAGCACTGCCACTTCCGAGCAGGGATTTGAGCATCTGTGGATTTGGTTGGGGGAGGAGGCACAGCACCCATCCCTTCTGGACATCAAGGGACGACTACAGAGGGGTTCACCAAGTGACCTGAGGGTGACAAGTCAGGAAATGGGTGAGGCCAGCACGTGGCACAGCGGGTTGAGCTGCCTCCCACGACACTGCGTTCCTTCTCAGAGCGATGGTTCCAGGCTGCTCCCATCCAGCTCCCTGCGAATGCGCCTGGGAAGGAGTACAAGATGGCCCAAGCCCCTGGGCCACTGCCACCCCTGTGGGAGACTGGGTGGAATCCCAGGCTCGTGGCTTCAGCATGGCCCAGACCCAGCTATTGTGACCATTTGGGAAGTGAACCATGGATGGAAAATCTCTCACTCTCCGTCTCGCCTTCTCTCTCTCTCTGCAACTGCTTTTCAAACAAACAAACAAATAAAAAAATCTTTTTAGATGTGTCAGATGTTACTCCTTGCTCTTTCCCTGGGGCAGCCAGCGTGGACGGGCATGTGACACGGGCTGGGCTGATCCGAAGCCCCCACGTTGGAGGTGGAGCTGGGCCCAGCGGTGGGAGTGAGCTGCCAGTTCCGGGTGCTGCGGTCCGGGAGTGGCAGCGCCCGCGGATCCTTCCCGCGGTTTGCTCTTGGCTGCTCGTGGCCCCTCTGAGTTCTGGCCTGATCTCGGCCGCTTCTCTAGCTTTGTGCCTTTGCTAAGCTCTGATCCTCTCCCAGTAAACCCTTTTCCTGCAACACCCAGCTGGGTTCTGCTCCTTTTTAAAGATTTATTTTATCATTTATTTGAAAGGCAGAGTTGCAGGGCAGTGGAGGGGTAGGGATCTTCCATCTGCTGGTTCATTCTCCAGATGGCCACAGCAGCTGGGGCTGGGCCAGGCCAAAGCCAGGAGCTGCTTCTGGGTCTCCCATGTGGGTGCAGGAACCCAAGGACCTGGGCCATCCTCTGATATTTTCCCAGGCACATTAGAAGGGAGCTGGATCAGAAGTAGAGCAACCAGGACTTGAACCACGGCTGCTTTGGGATGCTGGCATTGTAGGTGGTAGCTTTACCCGCTGCTCTACAACGCTGGCCCCCAGGTCCTGCTCTTTGCCATGGGAACCCTGACCACTACCAGCAACTTTCTCTTTGTCCCAGGAGTATTGGAGGGACTTGACGGGATATTTCTTAATCTACTGCTTTTCTCCCATACGGTTTTCTCTTTCTTTCTTTCTTTCTTTCTTTCTTTCTTTCTTTCTTTCTTTCTTTCTTTCTTTCTTTCTTTCTCTCTTTCTCTCTTTCTCTCTTTCTCTCTTTCTCTCTTTCTCTCTTTCTCTCTTTCTCTCTTTCTCTCTTTCTCTCTTTCTCTCTTTCTCTCTTTCTCTCTCTCTTTCTCTCTCTCTTTCTCTCTCTCTTTCTCTCTCTCTTTCTCTCTCTCTTTCTCTCTCTCTTTCTCTCTCTCTTTCTCTCTCTCTTTCTCTTTCTTTCTCTCTTTCTTTCTCTCTTTCTTTCTCTCTTTCTTTCTCTCTTTCTCTCTCTCTCTCTCTCTCTCTCTTTCTCTCTTTCTTTCTCTCTTTCTCTCTTTTCTTTTCTTTTTTGACAGGCAGAGTGGACAGTGAGAGAGAGAGAGAGAGAGAGAAAGGTCTTCCTTTTGCCGTTGGTTCACCCTCCAATGGCCGCCACGGCTGGCGCACTGCGGCCGGCGCATCGCGCTGATCCGAAGCCAGGAGCCAGGTGCTTCTCCTGGTCTCCCATGGGGTGCAGGGCCCAAGCACCTGGGCCATCCTCCACTGTACTCCCTGGCCACAGCAGAGAACTGGCCTGGAAGAGAAGCAACCGGGACAGAATCCGGCACCCCGACCGGGACTAGAATCTGGTGTGCCGGTGCCGCAAGGCGAAGGATTAGCCTAGTGAGCCGCGGCGCCGGCCTCCTATACCGTTTTCTAAAATCTTGGATGTGTGCTAACACTTGGCCCAACTAGAATGTCATAAACAGTGGTATTTAGCTGGGTGTAAAAGATGTAGCTTGGGGCCGACTCTGTGGTGCAGTGGGTTAAAGCCCTGGGCTGAAGTGCCAGCATCCTGTATGGGTACCAGTTCTAGTCCTGGCTGCTCCTCTTCTGATCCAGCTCTCTGCTATGGCCTGGGATAGCAATAGAAGATGGCCCAAGCCCTTGGGCCCCTGCACCCATGTGGGAGACCCGGAAAAAGTTCCTGGCTCCTGGCTTCCAGTTGGCCTAGCCCCAGCCGTTGTGGCCATCTGGGGAGTGAACCAGCAGATGGAAGACCTCTCTCTGTCTCTACCTCTCTCGGTAGCCCTTTAAAAAAAAAAAAAAAGACATAGCTTTATGGATTCTGGGTTCAGTACAAGTCTCAGCCACAGAGCTCTGTCCTCCAGGACTCCATGGCCCTGACCATCTGTGGACGCCCAGGAGGGTGACTCCCAATGGGGGAGATTCTACCACCACTTAGCACCGTGTGTGGGAGGTAAAGGAACTGAGAGGAAAGAACATGGGATTTGGAGAGGAGACTGTGTTCAAGTCCAAGCTGGCTCTTAGCTAACCGTGTGCCCTCAGGCAAGTCTCCTAAATGCCCTGAGCCCCAGTAGCCTCATCTGCAATGGGGGTGATAGCGCCCCAAACCAGCAAGCTGGGGCACCGCCGAAGAGGGGGTCAGAAGGGGCTTTTGTGGACAAGTTGTTTTCCTTTCTTCCTCGACCTCAGAAATGTGGACCAGGGGAGGATCGGGACAGCTGCTGCAGGAGGCCAGTGCCCTGGGCCAGCCCAGCAGCCCTGCCCTGGGAAGGGGTGACCCAGCCTGCCGCCCCAGCTGCCCCTGGACCTGTCAGATGGAGCAGAGTGGCACAGAAACTCAGAGATGAAAGGCGAAAGTCAGGAGACGGTGGCAGGCGGTGGCCGGGCAGCGGGGGGTGCCTGAGCCCCACCCCTTGGTCCAGTCCAGCCACAGGTGCAGGAGGTCCCTGTGGGAAGACGGCACTCAGGGGCAGGACCCTCGGCTCTGCTTCTCAGCCCCTTGGCTGGAGCTGTGGGAGCCTGTCTGGTTCTCTTTGCGGGGCAGCTCCGTGGGGCCCGGGATTCAGAACCGCCGGGGCCGTGGGGTCAGTGCCTCTGTCCCCAGATTCCTGTTCCCGGGAGCACTGTGCTGTAGTTTGCTCCGCACGATCCCTCAGCTGGCACCCACTGAGACGGAGCCTCGGCTGCCCAGGGACGGCCCCCTCCTTGGCTGCCTCTGTGTCCGGTCACACACGCCCTCCCCTCACAGGGCTTCCTGGGAGGTCCCCTGCAAACTCAGCTGCCACGTCCTTATCTCAGGCTCTGTTCTGGGGGAGTCTGGATTCAGACAGCGGCACTGCAGGCAAAGAGAAGCAGACGCAAGGACCAGCCCTGCGAGCGGGGAGGCAGGGGACGCCTGCAGGGACACCGGGACGTGGGCTGGGGCCTGCCGGGCCATGTTCTGTCCGCCCAGGCCACACCACGCAGAGGGGAGGGAGTGCCCGCCAGCCAGGGCCACCCAGTGCACCCGAGAGCACACGCGTCAGTCTCCGTCCTTTCAACCTGTGGGCACCCAGCTGACCTTCTCCTTGGGCACCCACTGTGTGTAAGCTCTGTGCCGGGCACTTCACTCCCTTCTCGTCTCTTCATGATTGCCAAGGAGGACAGAGCCGCTTTGCAAAAACAAAACAGTGTGGAAATGGCCCCAGGACTAGAACAATGGAACACAGCGGAGACCTCAGACCTACACCCTCACTTCTAGGGTCTGGTTCTTTGCTGTTGCTTTTAAGATTGATTTATTTATCTGAAAGGCAGAGTTACAAATAGACACATACACACACACACACACACAAAGGAAAAGAAACAGACAGATCTGTCATCCACTGGTTCATTCTCCAAATGCCTGTAATGACTGGGGCTGGTCCAGGCAGAAGCCAGGAGCCTGCAGCTCTGTCTGGGTCTCCCACATGGGTGGTAGGGCCCAAGCGTTCAGGTCATCTTCCACTGCTTTCCCAAATGCATCACCAGGGAGCTGGAGCAGCAGTGGAGCAGCCAGGACATGATCCTTCACTGGATGGATGCCAAGGTTAAAGGCAGCAATTTAACCTGCTGTGCTACAATGCTGGCCCTTGGTCAACTGATTTTAACAAGGGAGCCCATCATCGGGACATAAGACAACCTCTTCAACAGATCGTAAGATGGATGTTCATGTGCAAAAGAATAAAGTTGAACCTTTATCTGTACTTTAGAGAAAAACCCAAAATGGATCAAAGACCTAAATCTAAGAACCCAAACTACAAACTCTTGGAAGAAAACATAGGGGTTAATGTTCACAACCTTGAGTTTGACAATGGTGCCTTAAATGGAACTCTCTAAGTCCAAGCAACAAAAAGGAAAAAACCATTGCATGTCATCAAAATCCTAGACTTCGGTGCCTCAAGGGACACTGATGGAACCGTGAAGACAACCACAGAAGAAACGCAAGTTCTTGCAAATAGTCCATCAGATAAAGATTTAATATCCAGATTATATAAAGAACCCCTACAACTCACAGCCAAAAATACCCAAATAACCAACACCAGTAACAATGGGGAGAGGGGCCGGCACTGTGGCCCAGTAGGTTAAGCCTCTGCGGTACTCACACCCTTGTCAGAGTGCTTGGTTTGAGTCCTGGCTACTCTGTGCCTCGGATCCAACTTCCTCCTAACGCTGACCCAGCAGTGACGGCTCAGTGGGTCCCTTCCACCCAGGTGGGAGACCTGGAAGGAGTTCTTTTTTTTTTATTTTTTTTAATTTTTTATTTTTTGACAGGCAGAGTGGACAGTGAGAGAGAGAGACAGAGAGAAAGGTCTTCCTTTGCCGTTGCTTCACCCTCCAATGGCCGCCGCTGCAGCCGGCGCACCGCGCTGATCCGATGGCAGGAGCCAGGAGCCAGGTGCTTTTCCTGGTCTCCCATGGGGTGCAGGGCCCAAGCACCTGGGCCATCCTCCACTGCACTCCCTGGCCACAGCAGAGGGCTGGCCTGGAAGAGGGGCAACCGGGACAGAATCCGGCGCCCCGACCGGGACTAGAACCCGGTGTGCCGGCGCCGCTAGGCGGAGGATTAGCCCAGTGAGCCGCGGCGCCGGCCAGGAGTTCTTGGCTCCTAGTTTCAGCCTGGCCTGCTCTGGCTGTTGTATGCATTTGGAGAGTGACCAGCAGATGGGAGACCCTCCCACCCCACAAATTAGTCTCAATCTCTCTCTCTTTTTCTGTAGCTCTGCCTTTCAAAGAAATAAACCTTTTAGTAAATGAAAATCACGATGTAATTATACATTTTCTAGCACATAAAACAGCTTCTATAAAGTTAAAAAAACAAATAAACAAACCTTATTCAAAAATGAAAAGATGTTTCACCCAAGAAGACACACAAACGGCTAAGCAGCACGTGAGAAATGCCAGCGCCGTCAGAACCACAATGCGACCCCACACCACACCACCCAGGACGGCTGTTAGCCAAAACGTGGAAAACAGGTGTTGGCAAGGACGCAGCTACAGACTGAACGGTGTGCCCTTCGAATTCGCGCGTGGACGCCCTAACCCCCAGGAGACAGGTTCATAGGAGGTCATTAAAGGAGGCCAGAAAGGGGGCCCTAACCCGACAGCATCGGTGTCCTTACATACGAGGAGAAGAGACCAGAGCTCTCTCCAGTCTGTGAGCACGTAGCAGGAAGGCAGCCATCGACAACCCAGGAAGAGAGCCCTCACCAGAAACCAAGATTACTGGTACCTCGACCTTGGACTGTGGGCCCCTGGGACAGAACATAACTACATCAGCCTGAGCTGACCGAGGAGACCTGGAGAAATGGGAGTGCTTCGCTGGTGGGAGTATGAAATAGTGGGAAATAGCATGGCAGTTCCTCAAAATCTAAATCTAGACTTTACCATATGACCTAGCAATCCCACTTCTTGATTTGTACCCCCCAAAATTGAAATCAGCGGGGCTGGCACTGTGGTGTAGTGGGTTCAGCCACCACCTGCGTCGCCACAGGCATCCCATAAGAGCACCAGTTTGAGTTTTGGCTGCTCCACTTCTGACCCAGTTCCCTGTTAAATGTGCCTGGCAAAGCAGCAGAAGATGCCTCAAATACCGGGGCCCCCGCCATGTAAGGGAGACCCATATGGAGTTCCAGGCTCCTGGCCTCTGGCTTCAGCCTGGCCCAGCTCTGGCTGTTGTGGCCATTGGAGGAGTGAACCAGCAGATGGAAGATCTCTCTCTCTCTCTCTCTCTCTCTCTCTCACTGTAACTCTTTCAAATACATAAAATAATTCTTAAAAAAAAAAAAAACTGAAAGCAGGAACTCAGAGATATTCATGTACATAATATTCAATGCAGCATTACTCATGAAAGCCAAAAGGCAGAATAAATGTCCCTGGGGCTGGCACTGTGCTGTACTGGGTAAAGCCACCACCTGTGACGTCGGCCTCCCACATGGGTGCTGACTCATGTCCTGGCTGCTCCACTTCTGATCCAGTTCCCTGCTGTGGCCTGGGAAAAGCAGTGGAGGATGGCCCAAGTATTTGGGCCCCTGCACCTGCATGGGAGACCTGGAAGAAGCTCCAGGCTCCTGGTTTTGGCCTGGGCATTGCAGCCATCTGGGGAGTGAACCAGCAGATGGAAGATCTGTGTCTCTCCCTCTCTGTCTCTAACTCTGACTTTCAAAAAAAGTAAATAAACCTTAAAAATTAAAAAAACAAAAAACAAAAAACAAAAAAAACCACAAGTAACCATCAACAGATGAATGGGAGAACAGAAGCTGGTGTGTCCACACAAAGGACCACTACTCAGCCACAAAAAGGAATGACATTCGCATACACGCCACAACGTGCATGAGCCTTGAGAACACTTTGCTAAGTGAAACAAGTACGACCCAAAGAAAGGAGCAGTGCTGAGCGATTCCACTTAGTGAGTGTGTGGAGTCGGCAATAGAACGTAAGTTAGCGGGGGCTGAAGGGCAGGGAGCGGGGCGCTGCTGTTCAATGGGTGTGGTTTCTCTTTGGGATGATGAAAAGATCTAGGAATAGTGTTGACAGTCACAGAGCATTCTGAATAGACTTGGTGCCATTGAACTGTACGCTTCCAGTGGCTAAAATGGTACATTTTATGTTATGCTGTTATACCACAATTTTATAAACTTGTAAAATAACAAAGAACAATTACAAAAATGGGAGACTCCAACCACTGGAAACAATCAGATGTCCTTCAGTGAGGAAGGGGGAGTGTGGCAAGCTCACATCATGGATAAAGTGGAAGAACCTGTTGATACACACAGCTGGAGATTATGGCGAAGGCAGGGGCTGAGGCAAGAGGCCAGCCTCGAGAGATACAGAACTGCCGGGACGGGGCAGGTGGGGGGGTTGGGGCTGGGGGAAGTGTTTATGGGGGGGTGTTGGGGCTGGGTCGGTGGGGGTGTGGTTGGGGCTGGGGAAGTGTTTATGGGGGGGTGTTGGGGCTGGGTCGGTGGGGGTGGGGTTGGGGCTGGGGGAAGTGTTTATGGGGGGGTGTTGGGGCTGGGTCGGTGGGGGTGTGGTTGGGGCTGGGGGAAGTGTTTATGGGGGGGGTGTTGGGGCTGGGTCGGTGGGTGTGGGGTTGGGGCTGGGGAAGTGTTTATGGGGGGGTGTTGGGGCTGGGTCGGTGGGTGTGGGGTTGGGGCTGGGGAAGTGTTTATGGGGGGGTGTTGGGGCTGGGTCGGTGGGTGTGGGGTTGGGGCTGGGGAAGTGTTTATGGGGGGGGTGTTGGGGCTGGGTCAGTGGAGGTGGGGTTGGGGCTGGGGGAAGTGTTTATGGGGGGGGTGTTGGGGCTGGGTCGGTGGGGGTGGGGTTGGGGCTGGGGAAGTGTTTATGGGGGGGGTGTTGGGGCTGGGTCAGTGGAGGTGGGGTTGGGGCTGGGGGAAGTGTTTATGGGGGGGGTGTTGGGGCTGGGTCGGTGGGGGTGGGGTTGGGGCTGGGGAAGTGTTTATGGGGGGGTTGTTTTGGATGATGGGTCAGCTCTGCACTCTGATGGTGGTGGTGACTGCTCATCTGCATATACGTAAAACTTCATACAACTGTTAAAGTCAATCTCACTGCATGATAATTCAAAATATAAAATAGGTGAGGAACTCCCGGCCCCTCAGAGTCGGGGCTGGGCTCCGGGCCCAGGTTCCTGTCTTCCAACGCGGCCTCCTCGCCCTTGGCCTCGGCCTGAGCTGCTCTCAGAGGGCTGCTACGGGTAGGACGAGGGAGAGCTCTTTGTAAGCAGTTGAGAGCTACACACATGCCGGGCTTCCTTGCTGATCGGGGAACCTGGCTGTTCCTCCCACCCCCAGCGTAATGGAGAACGTTATTATCGACTTGCACACTCAACCTCGACCTTCAGAATATTAAGAGCCAGGGTTCTGGCTGGCACCGCGGCTCACTAGGCTAATCCTCCGCCTTGCGGTGCTGGCACACCGGGTTCTAGTCCCGGTCGGGGCGCCGGATTCTGTCCCGGTTGCCCCTCTTCCAGGCCAGCTCTCTGCTGTGGCCCGGGAGTGCAGTGGAGGATGGCCCAAGTGCTTGGGCCCTGCACCCCATGGGAGACCAGGAGAAGCACCTGGCTCCTGGCTTCGGATCAGCACGGTGCGCCAGCCGAGGCGGCCATTGGAGAGTGAACCAACGGCAAAGGAAGACCTTTCTCTCTGTCTCTCTCTCTCACTGTCCACTGTCCACTCTGCCTGTTTAAAAAAAAAAAAAAAAAAAAAAGAGCCAGGGTTCTAAAAACAAAACAAATAAAGAAGACACGACAACAGGTGGAGTCCTCCCTCATCACCTCCTTGCAAGCGAGAGGACCTGGAAAGGTGCTGTGTGGCCACAGCTGACAGTGAAAAGATCGCCTGCCTGGCTCACGGGAGACACCGCAGGGCGGACAGGTCTGTGCGAAGGATGGGGTGAGGTGGCGGCATCGTCACCCATGACCGGGCGAGGGTGAGGGTACGAACCCTCCAGGAGGGGCAGGAGCCCGACTGTGGCCCCGGGACGAGCACACCGGCTCTGGGGTCAGGCAGACCCCGACTCAGCTTCTGGGGACTCACACGCCACGCAAGCCCTCCGCACCTGGGCAATGCCAGCGCTAATCTCACGGGTTCCGCTTTTGTGAGGATCAAGGGGACGGCCGGGTTCCCATCTGCGGCTGGTGCAGCCTGGCAGTCTGAATGGCAGGTCGTGATGATGGTGACGATGACCAGGCTCATGGACTCCTACACAGACAGGTAACAGAAACCCATCCAGAGTGAGTCTTAACTGTTAGAGGACGGCAGAGCACCCGCAGTGCACCCGCAGTCTTCCCAGCAGACCTTCTAACCTGTCAGGCAGCTGGCCTGGCGGACGGGAACGAAGCAAAAGGAAGGGCAGTTCAACTCTTCACTCACTTATTCAAGCAGGATTGATGGAGACGCCACGGTAGACACAGGGCAGGTGGGAGACAGGCAGGGGTCTGCACTCCCGGAGCTCGGGACCGAGAGGAGAGGCAGGTTGCGACCAAAGGACGGAGACAGCGCTAAGTGCCGAGTTGTCGGTAAGACGGACATGTGACGTGTGACGGAGCGAGCTGGTGGCAGGAAAGGCCTCCCTGGGGAGATGAGTTACGGTGAGCTCAGAGGGGCTGGCATCTGGCATGGTCGTTAAGCCACCACTTGGAACGCCCACATCCCATATCACAGTGACCGGGTTCAAGTCCCGGCGACACTCCAGATTCCAGCTTCTTGCTAATGGTGATGGCCCAAGTACTTGGGTCCCTGCCACCCACATGAGAGACCCAAACTGATTTCTGAGCTCCTGGATTTGGCTTGGCCCAGCCCCGGGTGTTGTGGGAGTTTTGGGAGTGAACTAGAATGGGAGACCTCTGTCAGTCTCCCTCTGTCTCTGTGATGTCTTTCAAATAAAATAAATTTAAAAATAAGAAAAGAAAAAGGGAAACCTAGCAGTTGGCCACAGGTGAAGGATTTTGGAAAGAGTGAGGTGGTGTGATCTGGAGGAGAAATAAAGGGAAAGAACAGAGATGTGTAAAGGGTGGGTGAGCTGCGAGACCTGAAGACGCTGCCATTGGAGATGTGGGAGGCGTCCCAGGCCGAGAACCTGGGTGCTGAGGACCCCAGCGTGGGGGGAGCTCTGAGAACACAGAGGGGGCGGTTTTAAAAGATGAGATCAAGGCCGGCGCCGCGGCTCACTAGGCTAATCCTCCACCTAGCGGCGCCGGCACACCGGGTTCTAGTCCCGGTCGGGGCGCCGGATTCTGTCCCGGTTGCCCCTCTTCCAGGCCAGCCCTCTGCTGTGGCCAGGGAGTGCAGTGGAGGATGGCCCAGGTGCTTGGGCCCTGCACCCCATGGGAGACCAGGAAAAGCACCTGGCTCCTGGCTCCTGCCATCGGATCAGCGCGGTGCGCCGGCCGCGGCGGCCATTGGAGGGTGAACCAACGGCAAAGGAAGACCTTTCTCTCTGTCTCTCTCTCTCACTGTCCACTCTGCCTGTCAAACAAACAAAAAAAAAAAAAAAAAAAAAAAAAAAAGATGAGATCAGAGAGGAAGGCTGGGTTGCTTCCCCTGGAAGTAAGTCTGCCTACGTAAGAAGTTTCCATTTTATTTTTGGTCTTTTATTATTATTTTCTCTATTCACAGAGAGGTCTTCCATCTGCTGGTTCACTCCCCAAATGGCTACAACAGCTGGGGCTGGGCCAGGCCACAGCCAGGAGCCTGGGACTCTATCCAGGCCTTTCCCATAGGTGGCAGGTGCCTGAGCACGTGGGCCATCCTCTGCTGCTTTCTCAGGCGCAGTAAAAGGAAGCTTGAGGGTCCAGCACTGCGGCATAGTGGGCTAAGCACCCACCTGCAGTGCCAGAATCCCATACAGGCGCAGGTTCTAGTCCAGGCTGCTCCTCTTCCGATCCGGCTCTGCTATGGCCTGGGAAAGCAGTGGAAGATGGCCCAATTGCTTGGGCCCCTGCACCCACGTGGCACACCTGGAGGAAGCTCCTGGCTCCTGGCTTTGGACTGGCTCAGCTCCAGCCGTTGCAGCCATGTGGGGAGTGAACCAACATATGGAAGAACTTTGTCTCTCCCTCTCTCTTTCTGTAACTCTACCATTCAAATAAATAAATGAAATCTTCAAAAAAAAGGAAGCTTGATCTCAACTGTACATGGAGGAACCAAGACTTGAACTGGTGCTCATACGGAATGCTGGTGTTGCAGGTGGCGGCTCAACCCACTGCGCCACATCTCAGCCCCTAATTTGGGGCTCTTTGAAGTTAGTTAGGCGATGCACATATTTAAAGCATTTATGCTAAGATCTCTAAATAGAGGTTAGCCTTGTCAACGGGCTGTTGGTGTTCACAGTTCACTGGCCAAGGCTGCCCCTGTGCCGGGAGCTGGGGTGGGCAGGGCCAACGTTCGTCTCAGCGATGCTCCGGTTTTTGGATTTCAGCAGATTGGTTCTATACAAGAACGGCCACAGCCCCTCACGGTCCATTGCTGGCCCGGGGCCCACTTTTCCTCACGTGCCCGTCTTGAGTCCCACCTCTGACCTGTGCTGTGTTCAGTTCAGCCGCTAACACCTGGGTTCCTCGCTCGTCAGGGTGGTCGCCAGGCTACCATTTTGTGTTCGAAACCACGATTACAGACAAGAACTTGTTCTGACTCTTGTCTGCGCCAAGGGAGGGAGCGAGGGATGTGGAAGGCCTGGGGAGTGGGGGGGTCTGAGTGTGCAGAGACACGGGTGACGCTGGAGCGGGAGAGCAGCAGGGGGGGTGGGAACTCCACCGGAGCCACAGAGAGCAACGCCGCGAGAGCCTGGGAGCTTCTGGCGCCACGCACAGCAGGTGGGTCATGAACAGAGAGAGGCTGACAATTTGATGAGGAGCTATGGCCGCTCACAGGTGACTCCAGATGGGCCAGGAGTGGTGAGGGGCAGCCCAGCAGTTGATCGTGGGCCATTAGGCAGATCCAACGCCATTGTGTTGAGGGGAGGGGTGAGCTGTGAGGATAAACCCTCAACAGAGACTGCGGACAGCTCAGCTTCTTAGGGCTATTACTGTTTTTTCTTTTGAATATAACAGAAAATACGCTGTACAGGATGAAAACATTGTTATAAATGACCTATAATTTAATCTGTCAAACTGCATTTTCATTTCTGCATGTTGCATTTTTTTTACATTGTTGCAATCAAAATGTCCATAATTTTCTTTCCTCTTGGCATTATATAAACTCTTGTCTGTTTCTTATCAGTTTTCACAATTTTTAAATATAATGTTTATCCCTACTGAAGTCACATTATCTGATTATTAGGCCACTTGGGTTTTTTAAAAGGATTGATTTATTTGAAGGGCAGACAGAGAGAGAGGGGAAGAGAGATCTTCCATCCACTGGTTCATTTCCCAAATGGAACTCTGGGTCTCCCACATGGGTGGCAGGATCCTGAATTCTCGGACCATGTTCCACTACCTCCCCGGGGACATTAGCAGGTGGCTGGGTAGGAAGCAGAGAAGCCAGGCCTTGAGTCAGCACTCCTATACAGCCTGCTGGCATTGCACAGTGCAGCTTAACCTGCTGCACCATAGCATCAGCCCTTATTAGACTGTTTGATTACTACTAGAACATTTTTTTTTTTTTTTTGATAGGCAGAGTGGACAGTGTGAGAGAGAGACAGAGAGAAAGGTCTTCCTTTGCTGTTGGTTCACCCTCCAATGGCTGCCGTGGCCGGCACCGCGCTGATCCGAAGGCAGGAGCCAGGTACTTCTCCTGGTCTCCCATGGGGTGCAGGGCCCAAGCACTTGGGCCATCCTCCACTGCACTCCCGGGCCACAGCAGAGAGCTGGCCTGGAAGAGGGGCAACTGGGACAGAATCTGGCGCCCCGACCGGGACTAGAACCTGGTGTGCCAGCACCGCAAGGTGGAGGATTAGCCTAGTGAGCCAGGCGCTGGCCTACTAGAACATTCTACTATTAGAATATCTGTATACTTTTGAGGCAGTTTAAAAATTATTTCTAAAAGTCATCCATATTGCATAAAAGTATCTTCAAGCTACTTTTAGAAAATGAGGTTCTAAAATCCAGTGATATTTAACATTTTTAATTTGAAGGGAAAAAGGACGGAAAGAGAGAGAGAGAGAGAGAGAGAGAGAGATCTTATTTCCATTGGTTCATTCCCCAGATGCCCCCAACCTCCAGGGCTGGGCCAAGAGCCTGGAACTCAGTCCAGGTCTCCCGTGTGGGTGGGAGGGACTCAGACACTTGAGGCATCATCAACTTTTGCCTCCAAAGACCCACATTATCAGGAAGCTGACTCAGAAGTGGAAGGGCTGGGACTCACACCGGGCATCCTGATACAGGACGTGGGTACCCGAGCAGCATCCTAACCAGTGCACCAAACTCCCACCCTTAGAATCCAGCGGTCTCTACACGTCAGTGAAACAAACCAGGAAACAGCTGGCAGGTGTGACCTCCTGCTCCCCAGCAGCCGTGGGGATGCATGCCTGTGCAGAAGCCTGGCCCACTGCTCAGTTCTCCATCCTGGAAGGGCTTTTTCTGAGGGTGTCACGTAACAATCATAGTCTGCCACCTTTGAGACCTGTTTGTTTCACCTAACATCGGGCCTCTGTGAGGGATCCAAGCTGTTGTAAGGCCGCCACAGAACACACCGAACACCGGAGTTAGGGGAGAGGTTTATTGTCGGGTGGGGGAAGCCCGACGGGCCGGGGAGAGGGGAGGGAGTAAGCGAGAGATCAGGAGAGCACGTGTTCAGGAACAGGTCCTGTTGAACCTATGCTGGGGGTGGGCAGGGAAGTAGGAGCAGCGAATCCCATCAGCGTGGGGGTGTGGCTGACACCTGTGGTTGGGCCATGGGGTCACCTGGCTTCCAGCAATGGCAGCGGGGGCTGGAGCCTAGGGTGGTGTCCGGGGCTTGGATCGCACCACAGATAAGACTGTGCCATTTTCCTAGCTGTTGTGTGAATGAATCGTTGATTCTATTTTATTTCATATCTGGAGACTTTTGAGTCTCCCTTTCGTTATTTACTCATTTTTTTTTCTTGACAGGCAGAGTTAGACAGTGAGAGAGAGAGAGACAAAGTCTTCCTTCCATTGGTTCACACCCAAAATGGCCGCTACGGCTGAGAAGCCAGGAGCCAGGTGCTTCTCCTGGTCTCCCATGGGGTGCAGGGCCCAAGCACTTGGGCCATCCTCCACTGCACTCCCGGGCCACAGCAGAGAGCTGGACTGGAAGAGGAGCAACCGGAACAGAATCCGGTGCCCCGACAGGGACTAGAACCAAGTGTGCCGGCGCTGCTAGGTGGAGGATTAGCCTAGTGAGCCACAGCGCAGGCCCTTTACCACAATTTTTACAAATGCATAAATAGGCCGGCACCGCGGCTCACTAGGCTAATCCTCCGCCTAGCAGCGCCAGCACACCGGGTTCTAGTCCCGGTCGGGGCACCGGATTCTGTCCCGGTTGCTCCTCTTCCAGTCCAGCTCTCTGCTGTGGCCCGGGAAGGCAGTGGAGGATGGCCCAAGTGCTTGGGCCCTGCACCCCATGGGACACCGGGAGAGGTACCTGGCTCCTGGCTTCGGATCTGCGCACCACGCCAGCCACAGCGGCCTTTGGGGGGTGAACCAACGGACACCACCACAGAGCTGGGTCTAAGACGTTTCCCCAGGACTGGGGCTGCCAGTCACAGCAGGGGGCTTAGTGTGCCAGGAAATAAAATATTTAATTATCAAGGCGTCTGAAAAAGCTTAATTCCCCTGTAAGTATAGGATCTGACGGGTCTGACGCTTGTGTAATGGCCAGTTTCACATCGCAGAATGCAAAATGCAGATGCAATTAGCTGAAGAAAGTGCCACTCTGAGGTTACTTCTATCTAACAAGAAAGAACTGGCTGGGGTCAGGGAGAGGGAGGATGGAGGGGAGAGAAGCCGGGAGGACACGAAGTCAGAGGCTGCGTGAGGCTCTGCAGAGCACGGGGCGGAGTTGCAGGCCACAGGGCGGAGCAAGAGGCTCTCAGAGGACGTTCCAGCAGTTGGTAAAAATGGGTTCAAAAGGAAGAAAATTGTATCTCTAAAGACAATACAACAATACAGAATCGGCCGGCACCACGGCTCAATAGGCTAGTCCTCCACCTGCGGCGCCGGCACACCGGGTTCTTGTCCCAGTTGGGGCGCCAGATTCTGTCTCGGTTGCCCTTCTTCCAGTCCAGCTCTCTGCTGTGCCCGGGAAGGCAGTGGAGGATGGCCCAAGTGCTTGGGCCCTGCACCCACATGGGAGACCAGGAGGAAGCACCTGGCTCCTGGCTTCGGGTCAGCGCAGTGCGCCAGCCGTAGCAGCCATTTGGGGGTTGAACCAACGGAAGGAAGACCTTTCTCTCTCTCACTGCTTAACTCTGCCTGGCAAAAAAAAATAGTAATAAAATAATAATAATAATACGGAATCAACTCTGCAGCGAGTCATGATTTGAAGAGCCCAATCTAATCGTGGGGCACAGACAAGGGCTAGAATACAGGAGAAGGGCTCTCAGACGGCTGTACTGTGGGCCGAGGTCAATGCGTGAAAAATGTCAACTTCTAGGGGCTGGCGTTGGGCACAGTGAGTTAAGCTGCCACCTGCCATGCTGGCGTCCCATATTGGAGCACTGGTTAAAGTCCTGACAGCTCCACTTCCAATCTAGTTCCCTGCTGCCTGCCTGGGAAGGCAGCAGACAATGGTCCAAATACGTGGGCCCCTGCTACCTGTGTGGAAGACCTGCACGGAGTTCCAGGCTCCTGACTGGGCCTAGCCCCGCCCTGACTATTGCTGGCATTTGGGGGAGTGAGCCATCAGATGGAAGCGCGCTCTCGCTCGCTCTCATGTTTTTTATGTTTATTTATTTGAAAAGTAGAGAGACATAAATCTCCCAACTGTGTGCAACAGCAAGAGCCAGGGCTGGGCCAGGCAAGCTAGGAACTCAGTCCGAGTCTCACATATGGGTGGCAGGGACCCAAATACTTGAACCATCACCGACTGCCTCCCTGGGTCTGTATTAGTAGGAAGTTGGAATTGAAACCGGGAGCCAGGAACTTCTTCTGGGTCTCCCATGTGGATGCAGGGGCCCAAGGACTTGGGCCATCCTCCACTGCTTTCCCAGGCCACAGCAGGGAGCTGGATTGGAAGAGGAGCAGCCGGGTCTCAAACCAGTGCCCATATGGGATGCTGGCACTTTAAGCAAGGGCATTAACCCTCTGAGCCACAGCGCCAGCCCTATCCCAAGTGGCATCTTAACCACTAACAAAATGCTTGTCCTAACTGTTCAATTTTTATAGTAGAATGGACATTAAAAGTGTTAGAGACCTCACAGCGGCACAAAGAATGTTGGAGAATCAGGCTCAGAAAGCGGGCAGTAGTTGGGAACAAAGCCAGACTTCTGCCACAGAACCAGTCTAGGAAGGCGCTGGTTACTGGCTGTGTTCAATGACGCATGTCACATCCTTCCAGTCACCTGTACTAGGCCTTGGCTGTTCCCACAGCCATAGTGGCAGAAAGAGGGAATGGCTCTGGTTGGTGGCAGGTAGGGAACCCACGTCACTTCAGCTGCCAGTAATTTGGACTATTTATTTATTTATTTGCCAGGCAGAATTAGACAATGAGAGAGAGAGACAGAGAGAAAGGTCTTCCTTCCATTGGTTCACTCCCCTAACGGCTGCTACGGCCGGCGCTGCACCGATCCTAAGCCAGGTGCTTCTCCTGGTCTCCCATGGGGTGCAGGGCCCAAGCACTTGGGCCATCCTCCACTGCACTCCCTGGCCACAGCAGAGAGCTGGCCTGGAAGAGGAGCAACCGGGATTAGTACCTGGTGCCCCAACTGGGACTAGAACCTGGAGTGCTGGCGCCGCAGGTGGAGGATTAGCCAAGTGAGCCCCAGCGCCGGCCATCTGCCAGGAAGTTGGAAAAGCCCGGATCAGGCAAGTTCAAAGGCTGTGATGGGAAATGAACTCTGCTTCCGACAAGGCTGATCATTTCCAACTGGGGGAGGGGGACGAGACCAAACCAAAGACTCAGGAAGCTTCACAGCAGAGACCAGACAGTGCCACAGAGGGAGGAGCAATCGTCTTGGAGAGAAAGCAGAGGGTCCCGGCCCTGTGGGTGGCAGTGGGAATGGAGAAAGGGAATGGACTGAAGGGAGCGCAGAGCACACACAGCAGAGCCGAAGGCTCAATTAGACGCGGAGGCGGAGGCCAGCAGAGTCCAGAACGCCTCTTGCATCCCTTTGGGCTTCAGGGGTTGGATGCCTGGCGATGCCACTAAGCCAGGGGCAGAGGCGTGTTGCAGGAACGTGACGACAAGTCAGTGGGACAGACAATGGAGACATCTGGACGCGACTTCCCTAACGATGACAACTAGGCAGTGATGTGCTGGTCAGTGACTAACAGAAAGCTAGCTCTGCTTTGCGGCTGATTCCCATCGGGAAAACACGCCCACTCTGGCCAGTTTCAATCTGGAAATGGATCTGGGGAAAGACGCATCAGTCAGCTCTCAGGAGCCCATCCCAGGGTCCGGGTCTCGTATGACTAGGGGGGAGGAGGGGAGGAGGCGGGGGGAGGGGGCTCCCAGGAGGAACAGATTTCTGTATTGAGGACAGAATCTTCAGGGGCAGAATGAAGAGAAACTCTGCAGGGCACAGGAGAGAGCATGGGCGCTTCGAGACCATGCCCGTCAGCCAGCGCCGAGGCACAGTGGGCTACGCCGCCACCTGCAACGCTGGCAATCCCAGATTAGTTCCAGTTCAAGTCCTGGTTGCTCCACTTTTGATTCAGCTCTCTGCTCTAGCCTGGGAAAGCAGTGGAAGATGGCCCCTGCCATCCATGTGGGAGACCTGGATGGAGTTCCTGGCTCCTGGCTTTGGCCTGGCCCTGCCCTGCCCATCGCAGTGTTTTGGGGAGTGAACCAACAGTTGGACGATCTCTCCCTGTCTCTCTCCCTCCCTGTCACTCTGTCTTTCAAATAAATAAAATAAATATTGCAAAAAAAAAAAAAATCATGCCCAGATCTGATGACTCTGGGTCAAGATTCAAAGATGTCGACATGCTAAATTCAAGTCACAGAGTTCTAAAGTAGCAAGAGGAAATTTAACAGAGAAGAACCCAAAAATCTGCAGTTAGGTTTTTAAAACAAGTCCCCATTGGAGAGGACCGTGAGAAGGCAGAGCAGCCTGGCCGCAGTTCTGCAGAAAGCCACGTGGTGATCTCGCAGGCAGCAAGGAAACACGGACCACGTCAGCAGTCGGGTCCCCGAGCCTCACGACACACTTGCACATGGCTCAGGCCAGCTCAGACCCTGTTTTTTGTTTTTGTTTTGACAGGCAGAGTGGACAGTGAGAGAGAGAGACAGAGAGAAAGGTCTTCCTTTGCCGTTGGTTCACCCTCCAATGGCCGCCGCAACCTGCGTGCTGCGGCTGGCGCACCACGCTGATCCAATGGCAGGAGCCAGGTGCTTCTCCTGGTCTCCCATGGGGTGCAGGGCCCAAGCACTTGGGCCATCCTCCACTGCACTCCCTGGCCATAGCAGAGAGCTGGCCTGGAAGAGGGGCAACCGGGACAGAATCCGGCGCCCCAACGGGGACTAAAACCTGGTGTGCCGGTGCCGCAAGGCGGAGGATTAGCCTAGTGAGCTGCGGTGCTGGCCAGAGACCCTGGGTTTTAACAAGATCCCGGTCATACTCACCCCAAGGCTTGGGCAACTTGCTGAAGGTCCTTGTTGCAATCCTGGAGCTCTGGAGAGGTGACGCCGCCCTCTCCCCTTGCGTCCAAAGTGCAATTCTGGAGGTCGTGGTGGGTATTCCGGGCAGAGCAAGGAAGTTAACGAGAAGGGGTGGGGACCACAGCACAGGGCAACTGGTGAGTGACTCAGCGGTTGGTGAGAGACAGGGGAGGAGGGGAAGAAGGTGCATTAGCTGTCCTGATATTTGAGGGTCCATTCCAAGGAACACCTGTACCCACCAGGTACAGTGACCACACAAGAGCAACCGGGTATGGACGCTACGAGGAGACATTTCTGCCTCGGTGCTCAGAGGAAACAGGCTACTTGTTGGGTCTCCTCTGCGCCATTCCTGTTCTATGAGGCTGTCGAGGGAGTCACTCCTCTTCTACACAACCCTGCCCATTAGTTCAGCGATGGGTGCCTGACCCACCTGGGATTTCTGCAACTGGAACCTGGAGCCGGTCCACCTCGCTGTGCAGAGGCTGTGGGAGAAGCGGCAGAGGTGTCAGCGTGGAGTTCCTGTCGTGTGGGAAGCCAGTCTGTAGCGTGGGCCCCCAGTTCCACCGTCTCTTCAACACACCGTGCCCCTTGCCCTTTGCACTGCGTGTGTAGCCGCGTTTCCCAAAGCAGGGCTGGATTTCTGTAGCCTGCAACCAAGCGTCCTGAGGAACACACAGGTGGAACCCTCCAAGTGCGCTCTGTCCTCCTCAGAGACTTGGATGCCCACTGCAGAGTTTTAAAGAAGGGATTTTCGGGTTGCTGACAGCGGCCACAGGTGAGGGCTGCCTGTTAGCAGGCTCCAGGTGGTAGTTAAGTCAGAGGCCTGGTTTGACCCAGGTTTGCTGCTTTGAACTTCTAATGACACATCTCGACTCCCAAACTTCTCAGTGTCAGGATCTACTATGATCTTAAAAACCAAACAACCTACAGTTTTTTTTTTTTTTTTTTTTTTAATGTGAGTTGTTTACCATAACAGAGATCAAAACCGAGAAACGTAGAGGATGATTTTAAAAGAGCAAAAACTCATCATGTATTAACATACTTTTGAGGGCTGGCTTTGTGGTGCAGCGGGTTAAGCTACTACCTGCAATGTCAGCATCCCTATGAGCACCCAGTTCGAGTCCTGGCTGCTCCACTTCTGATTCAGCTCCCTGCAAACCTGCCTGGGACAGCAGCAAATGACGGTCCCTGCTCCCGACACGGGCAACCACGTGGACTCTGGCCTGGCTTCATCTGGGGAGCTATCCAGCCTTTCTCTTTTGTCTTTCTCTCTCTGAACTGCCTTTCAAATAAATAAACAAATTTTTTTAAAAACCCACATAAGTACTTTTACTATTTTTTTTATAACATCCTAAAGACAGCGGGAGAAAAGCATCAAGTTACAAATAAAGGAAAACCAATCAGATTAACATTAGTCTTCTCAGCGGAAACCTACAGGCCAGAGCAGAGTGGGGTGATATAGTCAAGGTCTTAAAAGGAAAAAAACTTCCGGCCGGCGCTGTGGCTCACTAGGCTAATCCTCCGCCTGCGGTGCTAGCACCCTGGGTTCTAGTCCCGGTCGGGGCACCGGATTCTGTCCCGGTTGCCCCTCTTCCAGGCCAGCTCTCTGCTGTGGCCCGGGAGTGCAGTGGAGGATGGCCCAAGTCCTTGGGCTCTGCACCCCATGGGAAGCACCTGGCTCCTGCCTTCGGATCAGCGCGGTGCGCCGGCCGCAGCGGCCATTGTGGGGTGAATCAACAGAAAAGGAAGACCTTCCTCTCTGTCTCTCTCTCACTGTCAACTCTGCCTGTCAAAAAAAAAAAAAGGAAAAAACTTCCAACCAGGAATTTTACATCCAGCAGAGCTATCCTTTAAAAGTGGAGAAATAAAGTATTTTCCAGACAGGCAAAGGCTGAGAGAATTCACCACCACCAAACCAGCCTTACAAGAAATTCTGAAGGGGGTCCTGCATTAGCAGTGAACAGGAAACACATGTGGCCATCAAAGTCACTGACAGAGCAGGTGGAATAATTAACTAATCAACAAAATCACAGGCCTTGGTTCTTATCTATCAATATTAACCCTGAATGTAAATGGATTAAATTCACCAACCAAAACTTAGATTGGCTGAATAGATGAGAGGGAAAAAAAAACCCACAACTCCACTACATGATGCCTATAAGAAATTCAGTTCCCAAAGATACAGAGACTGAAAGTGAAGGGTTACAGAAAGATAGATCAGGCAAATGGAAGCCAAAAGCGACCAGGCATAGCTGTCCTGGGATCAGGTAAAACAACTTGAAATCAAAACCTGTAAAAAGAGATAAATACGGATATATTTTGATAAAAGGTTCTATCCAGCAAGTTGACGTAACAATATAAATATATATGCACTGAACACCAGACCACCCAGATATATACAGTGAATATTATCAGACCTAAAGGGAGAGAGAGACTCCAATACAGTACGAGTGGGGGGGGCTTCAACATCCCACTCATCAGTGGACAGGTCAACCAGACAGAGTCAGTAAAGATAGATCAGAGTTGAAACACGGAACAAACCGACCTAACAGACGTTTACAGGACATGCTACCCAAGGCTACAGAACACAGCTTTCAGCAGCACGAGGAACGCTTGCTCAGATACACCACATTTTAGGCCAAGTCTCAGCCAATCTAAAAAGACTGAAGCCATAGCAAGTATCAGACCACAAAGAAACTAGAAAACCAGAAATCAACAAGAACAACACAGCACCCATAAATACTTGGAAATTAAACAACATGCCACTGAATGATCAGTGGGACATGGAACAAATGAAAAAGGGAATCAAAAACATTCTTGAAATAAGTGAAAATGAAAACTCAACATACCAAAACCTGAGGATACAGCAAAAGCAGTATTGAGAGAAGTTTATAGCATTAAGTGCTTGCATTTAAAAGAGCAATGTCTCAAAGATCTAATGATGCATTTTGAAGATGCAGAAAACAAGAACCAAACCCAAAATCAGAAAGTGAGAAATAAGAAGGACCAGAGCAGAAGTAAATGAAACTGAAACTAAAAAACAATACAAAACATCAACAAAACAAAAAGTTGGTTTTTCAAGAAGACAAGCATAATAGATAAACCTCTAGCCAGATTAATAAAGAAAAAAAGAGAAACTGAAATAAATAGAAATGAAAAAAGAGACATTACAACTGACACCATTGAAATACAAAGGATCATAAGAAACTACTACGAAGAACTATATGCTAACAAACTGGAAAACCTCAAAGAAATGGGTAAGTTCCTGAATTCATATAATGTACCAAGATTAACTCAAGAAGATACATAGACAACCTAAACAGACCCAAAAGTCTTCCATCAAAGTCCCAGATCTGATGGCTTTAATGCTGAATTCGACAAAACACTCAAAGAGGAAGTAACTCCAATACTCTTCAAACTATTCCAAAATATTGAACTGGATATAGAACTCTCCAAACTCTTTTTAAGAGGCCAGCACTACTTTGATACCAAAACTGAAGACATGACATGAAAGCTACAGACCAATATCCTAATGAACACAGATGCAAAGATTCTCAACAAAATACTAGCAAACCAAATCCAAAACCACATCAAAAGATTGGTGGGGGGCACAGTGGCACAGGGTAAAGCTGCTGCCTGCAGTGCCAGCATCCCATATGGGTGCCGGTTTGAGTCCTGGCTGCTCCACTTCTGATCCAATTCTCTGTTATAGCTTAAGAAAGCAGTAGAAGATGGCCCAATGCGTGGGAGACCCAGAAGTAGCTCCTGGCTTTGGACTAGCCCAACTCCAGCCATTGCGGCCATTTGGGGAGTGAACCAGCAGATGGAAGATTTTTCTTTCTCTATGCCTTTGCTTCTCTATAATTGCCTTTCAAATAAATAAATCTTAAAAAATTAGATTTATCCCAGAAATGCAAGTGTAGTTCAACATTTGCAAATCAATAAGTGTCATAAATCACATCAACAAAATGAACAAAAACCGTATGTTCATTTCAATGATGCAGAGAAAACACCTGATAATATTCAGAATTCCTCATGATGAAAGCCCTGCACAAACTGGGTAAAGGAGGAGCACTCTCAAAATTATAAAGGCTGTACAGGACAAACCACAGCCACTGTCATAGTGAACGGGAAAGGACTGAATGCATTTCCCCTCAGATCTGGAACAAGACAAGGATGTCCACTTTCGCCACTCTTATTCAATATAGTACTGGGAGTTTTAGCAAGAGAAATTGGGGAGGAGAAAAAAATAAAGGAATTGAAATTGGGAAAGAGGAAGTCAAATTATCCAAGTCTGCAGATAACATGGAAAAACCTAACCACTCCACCAAAAAGCTGTTGGAACTGATAGACCGGGGGCTGGTGTTGAGGCACGGAACGTTAAGCCTCTGCCTGCAGCAGCAGCATCCTACACGAGCACCGGTTCGAGTCCCGGCTGCTCCACTTCCAGTCTACCTTCCTGCTAATGCAACTGGGACAGCAGTGGAAAATGGCCCAGGGGCTTAGGGCCCTGCACCCACGTGGGAGATCGGATGATGCTTCTGGCTCCTGGCCGCTGGGCCCCAGCCATTGCAGCCATTTTGGGGGAGTGAATTAGTGGATGGAAGACCTTGCGCTCTCTCTCCCTCTCTCTAACTCTGCCTTATAAATAAATAAATCTTATTTAAAAAATTGATAAGCCAGTTCAGTAAAGTTTTAGGTTACAAAATAAAAATACAAAAACAGTAGCTGTTCTGTATGTTAATCCTGAACTCACAAAAAGAAAAATCAAGAAAGAAATCCCATTCACAATAGCCACAAAAAATATCAAATATTTAGGAATAAATTTAACCAAAGAAGTGAAAGATCTCTACAATAAAAATTATCAAATATGGATGAAAGAAATCATTAAGGACACAAAAAATTGGACAGATTCCTGACCCATGGATCGGAATAATCAATATCATTAAAATATCTATACTACCAAAAGTATCTACAGATTCAATGCAGTCCCTATCAATATACCAACGACATTCTTTACAGAACTAGAAAAAGCAAGCCTAAAATACATATGGAATCACACAAGACTCAGAATAGCCAAAGTGATCCTGACCAAGAGAAAAATCAAGCTGGAGGCACCACAACTCCTGATTTTGAAGTGTACTACAAAGCTATAGTAATTAAAACAGCATGGTACTGGCGTAAAAACCAATACATAGCCAATACATAGATCAATGGAACAGAAAAGAGAGCCCAGAACTTAATTCACATATACACAGCCAACTGATTTTTTATAGTGCTCAGACCATACAGTGGAGAAGACAGTCTCTTAAAAAAATGGTGCTGGCAAAACTGGATTTATATATGTAGAATGAAATTAGATCCATTCTTCTCACCATATACAAAAATCAACTCAAGATAGATCAAAGACCTAAATTTAATACCTGAGACAATGCAATTTCTGGAAGAAAACAAAAGGGAAACACTCCAAGACATCGGTGTAGGGGACAACTGCTTGGACAAGACCCCAAAGCACAGACAACAAAAGCAAAACTAAACAAATGGGACTATAGCAAACTCAGAAGCTTCTGCACAGTGAATGAAATGACAGACATCACGGAGAGACATCCAACAGACTGAGGGACAATATTTGCAAGCTACTTATCCGACAAAGGATTGATATCCAAAATATATCAGCAACCTAAGAAACTCAACAACAAAAAACCAATCCAGTTAAGAAATAGGCAAAGGACCTCAACAGACAGAAATACAAATGGCCTTAGCAATCAGGGAAAGGCTAATCAAAACCACACTGAGGTTATCACCACCCATGTCAGAACGGCTCAAGTCCAAAACACAGAGTAACAAATGCCAGCGAGGATGTGGACAAAATGGAACATTTATACATTTATACACCGTTGGCGAGAACGTGGAAAACAGTGTGGAGATTTCTCAACTAGCAACAGACTTGCCGTATGACCCAGCAATCCCACTACAGGGTAGACACCCGAAAGACTTGAACATTAAATACTGCATCAGAGACACCTGCACCGCCATGTTCATAGCAGCATGTTCACAACAGCCATCATCAGATGAAGGGTACAGAAACTGGTACATACACACAGTGGAATACTATTCATTTATAAAAAAGAATGAAATTGTACCATTTGCAGCAAAACGGACACAACTGGAGGACATCATGCTGAGTGAAATAAGCCGGACCCAGAAAAATACTGCATGTTCTCCCTTATATGTGGAAGCTAAAATTAAAAAAAAAAAAAAAAATTCTGTTGTATCAGTATTGCTGCAAAATGTTATACTACTATAGTGTTAATGAACTTTGATTACTTTAAAATTTACTGTACATGGGCAAAATTTCTCCAATTATTGTCCAAAGCTGTTGTCCACATTCCCAACTAGGGTGTTTTTGCTTTTGCAAAGTATTAGGCCTTTTTACTGTAATATAAATTTAAAATGTTATCTCAAAAACAAAAGGGAGAAGGAAGAGGTGAAAGAGGGAGGAAGGAAGAGAATATAATTAAGTTCTTAGAATTATACCTACAAAGCACACTGAATCTGTTAAAAAGAAATTAAAAATAAAATTTAAAAATAAAGCATCTTTGGGGCCGGCCAGTTGCCTGCAGCACCAGCATCCCCTACAGCCGTCCAGGAAGTCCCCGCTGCTCCATTTCCCACCCAGCACTGTTAATGCACCTGGGAAAGCAGCGGAAGACGGACAAGTGCTTGGGCCCCTGCTCTTGCATGGGAGACAGGAAGCTCCTGGTTCCTGGCTTCAGACCGACCCAGTTCTGGCTGTTGCAGCCATTTGGGGAGTGAACGAGAAGATGTGAGGTCTGTCTGTTCCTCTCTCTCTGTAACTCTCCTTTCAAAGAAAATCTTAAAAAAAAATACTTACACTATTTTTCAAAACAGAACAATTGGTCGGCGCCGAGGCTCACTTGATTAATCCTCTGCCTGCAGCGCCGTCATCCCGTATGGGTGCCGGGTTCTAGTCCGGGTTGCTCCTCTTCCAGTCCAGCTCTCTGCTGTGGTCTGGGAAGGCAGTAGAGGATGGCCCAAGTGCTTGGGTCCCTGCACCCACATGAGAGATGGGAGGAGGCACCCAGCTCCTGATTTTGGATTGGTGCAGCGCGCCGGCCATGGCAGCCATTTGGGGGGTGAACCAACAGAAGGAAGACCTTTCTCTCTGTCTCTCTCACTGTCTGTAACTCTGTCAAATAAATAGAAAAAAAAATAAAAACAAAAAACAAAAAAAAACAAAAACAGAACAATTAGTGAGGAAGAGTAGCATCATAAAATGTTAACATCTTTGCAAATCTCTTTTCTGACTACAAGAGCTGGATTCTCAGACCTGCTGCAATCCATTCGCTGCTGGCTCCACACAGCCTTGGGTATCCTCAGGCCACACGTTGTGAAGCGCTGCAGTAAACTTCACTGACTGTCCATTCGATTCTGCAGAGCGATTCCTTCTGCAGCCAAGACATTTCAAATAAGCTGCAAAGGGTTGGAGGCCCTGAAGGAAATTTGACTCTTCTGTGAATTCCACTTTAAGTGACATCATTTCTAACGAGTTCATAATTATTCTTTTGACAGCCAAGATTACACATTAAGATGTTTAAAATTTTTTTTCTATGCTGAGAAGGCAACATGTTATACACATGTTATAATCAGAGTTAACATGTGTTCAACAAAGCTTCTCTCTGCACCCACAGGACCCACATTACAGCAGAAGCAAGCTCCAGGCAGAGGGGACTTGCCCAAGACAGCTGTTGGGAGCTGGCTGCAGAACCGGGACGGAGCGGGTTTCGTCCCCCACTCAGCTGCCCGTGGCTGTCATGCAGAAGGGAGACGGGACTGCCCGCTACTTCTGGGGGCCAGTAATCTACACTCCCTTCACCTGGTAGACTCCTGTGACACCTGTGCTGTGCATGTGATGAAGAAACACTGCCTTTCCAGCCTTTTCATTCACATTCACTTTCCCACAAAACACAGGAGGCAGCATCGTTCTAGAATTCAACTAGACTTTATTTGACACAATACAATATGGCCGCAGGAACAACAAACTGAAAAGACAAAGCAGAAAAGACATGGTTCTATCTAATTTATAATTAACTGGAGGGCAAGTCAGGAAATGAACAACAAACAATGAAGCTTGATGGAAGAATGCTCTTTCTAGTGCCCATACCTGAAAGACAAAGTAAATTTTTTATTAATTCCATTGCAGTTTCCTGTTTGAGATGATAAAATGTGCCTACACATGAGCCACCTTAGTGAGCACTCTGGCAAGACTGAGCGACTACAGGTGTCTCTGTAACCCCTCACCTGCAACCCCTGCCCAGCGCTGGGCCTTCCCTGAGGCTCAACCACAGCACAGGGCGGCCCCCAGCAGGTACACGGAGACATTACCAACTGGCAGGGAAGCCACAGCTGGAGGCTGTGAAAAGGATTCTGCCTCAGAATCTGAGCTTTTGGGTGCCCTGCCCGAGGCAACCTAGCTCCACTTCAACTCCAGTACCCGGCAGGCGTGTCGTAAGCAAGTAAGGGCGGCAATTAAACAGCCTTCAAATTCAGAATCTGTCGTCAGTTCCAACTACAGCTCTGATTACATGCAGTATGGTGGAAAGAGGACTGTGGAGAAACCAGGCATGGGTTTGTACTTCAGGGGGTTCTGAAAAAATAAATACGTGCAGGGCATTTCTTCCACAAACATTTCTTGAACACAGTACCTCTCATTATGATCTTATTCAATCGTTTGTTCTGGTCTTTTTGGGTGGGTAGCCTCTGATAGAGTTTGTACATGGGCACCAGAACTCTGGGTCACCACGCCATCATCTGGAAGGGCTACCAGACCCTTTGAGTGCTTCTCATACAACATTCACTTGAGTATCATCTTAAAAAAGCTGTTGCGCCACATTCCGCACAAGTTAGTGCTCCAGTGTGTGTTAACGGACTGCAGAGTAGTCCAGAATTTTTTTTTTAATTTATTTTTTAATTTTTTGACAGGCAGAGTGGACAATGAGAGAGAGAGACAGAGATAAAGGTCTTCCTTTTCCGTTGGTTCACCCTCCAATGGCCGCTGCGGCTGGTGCACCGCGCTGCCCCGAAGCCAGGAGCCAGGTGCTTCTCCTGGTCTCCCATGGGGTGCAGGGCCCAAGCACTTGGGCCATCCTCCACTGCACTCCCTGGCCACAACAGAGAGCTGGCCTGGAAAAGGGGCAACGGGGACAGAATCCGGCGCCCCGACCAGGACTAGAACCC
The DNA here is from genome assembly GCF_051225735.1 of Oryctolagus cuniculus. Lineage (NCBI taxonomy): Eukaryota > Metazoa > Chordata > Mammalia > Lagomorpha > Leporidae > Oryctolagus > Oryctolagus cuniculus. Next base: position 117,171,583 of record NC_142877.1, on the reverse strand, counting down.
GGTGTGCCGGTGCCACAAGGCGGAGGATTAGCCTATTGAGCCACGGCACTGGCCCAGAATTTGTTATAAAGAATGCTCTAGAGGGGCTGGCATTGTGGGTAGCAGGGAAAGCTATCGGCTGTAACACCAGCATCCCCTATGGGTGCTAGTTCAAGCCTCGGCTGCTTCACTTCTGATCCAGCTCCTTGCTAATGACCTGGGAGAAGCATCGGAGGATGGCTAAAGTTCTTGGGCCCTGCCACCCACGTGGGAGACCTGGATGAAGCTCCTGGCTCCGGGCTTTGGCCTGGACCAGTCTCGGCCATTGCAGCCATCTGGGGAATGAATCAGTGGATAGAAGGTGTCTCTCTCTCTTTCTGTCTCTCCCTCTCTCCCTGTAACTGACTTTCAAATAAATAAATACATCTTAAAGGAGAGAATGACCTAGAATTTACTCTTCCTGAACTTGTTTTCCCAGTGCACTAATGACCACTACCTGGGAAAGTCAGCACTAAATGGCAGTATCAAAGCTCAGTGTGAGGAATTCCGCACTATGTCCAGCTCTCAGGCTTAGCCCAGGGCACATGTAATGGACAATGTGGGAGTTCTGTTCTGAAATGGAACCTTAAGCTTGCTCAAGGGCACAGCCAAGTACAGAGGCCTTCTGAGAACTCAAGAGAGGTGCTTCTGCCTGGAGGAGTATTTCTGTCAAGTTCCATTTGGAATGCAAGCTCCCCAAGGCCCAGGAAGGACAGTCTGATGCATGTTTGCATCTTACACAATACTTAGCTTAGGCTTTGCTGAATGGAGCCCACAGTGCAAGTCAGACAGTGAGTATCTGGAAGTTGTCTTAAAAAAACAAAAAATGGGGACTGGTGCTGTGGTGTATCGGGTAAAACCCGCCACCTGCAGTGCCAGCATCCCATATGGGCGCTGGTTTGAGTCCCGGTTGCTCTCTGCTGATGGCCTGGGAAAACAGTGAAAGATGGCCAAAGTGCTTGGGCCCCTGCACCTGCGTGGGCTACCAAGAGAAGCTTCTGGCTCTGGACAGCCCCAGCTCTGGCTGTTGTGGCTATCCAGGGAGTGAACCAGAGGATGGAAGACTCTCTCTGTCTCTCCCTCTCCTCTGTCTGTCTGTAACTTTGCCTCTCAAATAAATAAATCGGAAAAAAAAAAAAAAAAAAGAAAAAAAGAAAGAAAATGTACATCCTTCTTTACCATTCTTTAAGGAATCAGGAATTACTGCTACAGAGACACTTGCACATATACACAAAGATTCACATACAAGGATATCCACCCCTACACACTGTTTAACACTGAAAAGCTGGAAACTCAAACATCCATCAATAGAGACTGATCTTAAAAATGATGGTACGTAGAGAAATACTCTACATCACTAGAAAAGGAGGAAGTTTGACATTTACAGATAGGGAAAAATCTCCAAACCCAAAACATGGCAAACCCTTATACACAGGATGCTCACATTTACATTAAAACCAAACATGGATGCACACATGCCCACGTGGCCCTACATGCGCTACATCTAGGACAAGTCAGGAAAGCAGAAGCAGCTGCCGCCGCCTGTTACCTTCAGTGCAGGGACTGGGGTCTAAGTTGGGAGATTTATTTCTTGTGGTAAATGCCCTTTCAACCATTTGAAATTCTAAAAAGCTACCATGTCATGTTTATTTACATAATAACACAAATTCAATCAGGACATCCATAAATGCTCTTACAGAAGTAAACTTGGTGGGATGAGCCAATGGAACATGTGACAGGCGGCTGCAAATCCAGCCCAAAGCACAGGTGCCTGGCACCGGGCAGCTCCAGGCCTTGTTAGTTTGCAGATTCCTGTATTTCTACTTGTACAGACCCTGGAAGGTCGGGAAACCTGGGCTGCAAACTTCTACTTTGGTTAACCCTTTGTTCATTTCCCACATAAATGAGTCCTTTTAAAAATTAACCACAGCTAGGTTTACAAACAAGGCAAGTTCCCGTTAGCCTGGGGTGAGTCAGACGGGCACGGAGGCCTTACAGCACCAAAACAGCTCGAGACACCTACTTTTGGAACTCCCACTCTCTGTTGTCCAAGGGACACACCTGCCGTGTTTTGAGCCAGCGAGAGATGCAGTGGAAGTGAAAAGCGTGCTGAAAGAAAAGATACATTTGATTAACAGCAACTCTGGGCAGCCTCGGCCAGCACGGACACGTCTCACAGGACACAAGGAACGGGTCCGTAAGGTGGGCTGGGGCAGAAAAGGAGACAACAAGGCAAAGCTCAAAGTTCAACAACTGAGTACACCGTGGGGATGACAAGGATATTTGCAATAAGGCATCTGTTGGAAATGTTACTAAATCTCTCCAGGTGGACCCAGAGCAAGCAGGGTACAGAAATCTCTCTTTTTTCTTCCTGGCTCACCCTCCCTGAACAATGCCCATGTGTGTGTGTGTGTTTTCCTCATCTTTTGAATAAACTTTATCACTTTATATTTTGTATTTGTGCTTGTATTTAGAATGCTTTTCTAAGTAACAGGCAAGAGCCTGGAATAGGAATTTAGGCCCAACCTAGCCCGCAACATTATGGTTTTCTTGTATAAAAATACCTGGATAGGAAAAGGGGTCAAAACTATAATAAATGTGCTTTTATAAGGAAAGACAGAGGGAGGGAGGGAGGGAGGAAAGAAGGAAGGAAGGAAGGTAGGTTGGTTGGTTACTACTGGGGCTGGCGTTGTGACACATCAGGTTAAGTTGCTGCCTGAGATGCTGGCATCCCATATGGGCGGCTGCTCCACTTCCTTTCCAGGCTCATGTGTCTGGGAAAGCAGCAGAAGATAACTAAGTCCTTGGGCCCCTGCACCCACAGGGGAACCTGGATGAAGCTCCTGGCTTCGGCCTAGCCCAGCGCTGGTTTTTACAACTATTTGGGAGTGAACCAGCAGATGGAAGATCTGTCTATTTCTGTATAACTCTTTAAAATAAATAATAAAACTTAAGGAAAAATGTTACTACTAAACGGAGAAATTATGTAGGAGGCATGGGTGCGAGTTCTAGCAGTGAGCTCACTCCTCCTCTCCTTAGGGGAATATGTAGTGTGGCTCCCTGATGGCACCTGGCCTGAAACGGATGCTTCCACCTTTCTTGGGGAAGGAGCCCTGATCACAAGCAGACTTCAAACTTCCCCATGCTTGGTCTCCAGCTTCCCTTGCCTCCTTCTGCTCTGAGACTGAAAAGCCCAAGGGCAAAGCCCTCACCTCCTCTGCTGGTATAGGGCAGCGCTAGCACCCACCCAGAGCCGAGGCACCTCCATACCCAGCTCAACTCTGCTCAAACGAACTTTATTTCCAGATTTGTTCATGGACTTATTGACTGATATTATCAGAGTTCAGCACGTAATAAACCTCAAAAGGGTGAAGAACTTTGTCTTCAAAAGGAATGAGAATTTTAAAACCAGGGTAAAACTTAGTACTTGGAGGGACAAACTTCTCACAAGCAGTAATAGAGCCCTCAAGGGCTACTTTCCTGATCAGGACAGGAAGCAAAAAGTACTAAGAACACTGGTAGGGAGGGGAGCTAGGAGTCGGCTAAGGTTTGGGAAGGGAAATCCGTGTGCACTACTTTGCTGTGGGTCAATGACATGCAGATGCTGATCACAACTCTGCCGCGGATCTCACCCCGCCCCCCCGGCACAGGGTGTTCAGACAGAAGCAGCAGGCGCTCCCCCTCACTTAATCTGTGGTGGGTTGGGGTAGGCAACAGGGGAGAAATAATGACACCCCAACAAAACAACAAATGCTTCTGTAGGCTTGGTGTAATAGCAGCTTTGAAACCTGGACAGTTAAGGTCTTCCAAAACACACATGGAACTGAAGCAGTCACATAGTATGGCTTTCTATCTTGTGAACTCTCTTTTGACAAAGACAAAAACATAATTCTGTGGGGCTGGCGCTGTGGTGTAGTGGGTTGAGCCTCCAACTGCAGTGCTGGCACCCCATGTGGGCTCCCTGCTGGTCCAGCTCCCCGCTGACGGCCTGGGAAAGGAGTGGAGGATGCCCCTGCACCTATGTGGGAGACCCAGAGGAAGTTCCTGGCTCCTGGCTTTGGGTCGGCCCAGCTCTGGCTGTTGTGGGTGTTTGGGGAGTGAACCAGCAGATAGAGGGCCTCTCTGTCTCTCCCTCTCTCTGTAGCTCTGCCTCTCAAATAAATAAATCTTTAAAATAAATAAATATATGTATTTGTGTGTGTGTGTGTGTGTGTGTGTGTGTATAGATAAAACTCAGTAACTAACAGTGGAACCCAGAGCTTGTTCACGTTGGGTGCTCGTGGACAAGAATTACCCCCGAGAGACAGCCTTCAAGATAGCCTTTCTTAATGCTCATAGAACACACTATGAAAGACAGAAAAAACACAGAAATTCCAAAAAGCAGAAGCCAGAGAGATTTTCTCTCTGCCAGCGGGTGCTAGGGTCAGGCCACCCACAAGAACTTAAGGCCCCCTCTCGAGCCCCCTGCTGCCTGTGCGGCACCTTGCAGCAGCATGGAGACCTTGTGTTCCCCAGCCCCTGCACCACCCTGCCCTGGGAGATGGCAAGTGCTGAAGGGTGCGAGGGGCTGCAGCACAGGTGACAGTGGCCCCAGCACAGCTCAGCCCAGCTCTCCTCCTGTTAGTAACTAAGATACACTCATGGGCTTATGTAGCAGTGCAAGGAGAATCTACAGAGCTGAAATTTATAGTACTTTACAATTTACAGAAGATGTTGACATTTACTACCTTATCTGAGCCTCACAGCAACCCTGGCAAGCAAGCATGGCAGATATTATTATCTTCACTTCACAGACAGGAAGCCCAGACGAGGGAGGTGACTTGCTAACTCATGGAGCTGTGCTGCAGAAGATTCAGAACTGGAACCCAGGACTGGTCCAGAGACGCCCGCCTCACCAGGCCAGCCCTCCTTAGCGCCAGACTCCCTGAGCCAGTCTCTAGTTAGCAAATTGAAGGGGCAGTTCACTCCTCCTTCCAAACAAGGGATCGTCATTTTCAGGACAAGCCTGTGCACCAGGGAGTGCAAACAGCCTGGTGTTTTATCTCCGTCAGTGATGAACGTGGTCCCGTGGCAAATACTGCGAAATCAGCCAGAGTCCTGACAGAAGGAAGAAGGTGCCCCGCAGGCGTGAGCGGGACAGGTCCTCAGAGCCACCAACTGCTAGGAAGCCCTCGCTCCAAACTTGTATTTATTGAGACTTTTTAACAAACACTCATGCTTACGGTGTGCCAGGAGCTGTTACAGCACTTTCCAGCACTGAATCATTTAACCTGATTATAGTTCCGCATGATTACCATTAGTCCATTTTACACACCAGAAGCCTGAAGTCACTCAGTAAGGAAGACAGCGACGGAATGGCAGTGACCCCAGAACCCCCAGGCCCGTGGGTCCTCTGTCCCCTTGTCACAGGAGGTCTGAGCAGGACAGTTTTAGCTCATGTGACTGTGACTACATGGCCGTAAGGGTGAATTTTTAACACGTGCCAGAAATAACGCATTTGATGTCTGTTGTCCTCCACAGCTGTCACGGCATGGGAAGGCCACGCATTCAGTCCAACGACGCTTCATAAAACATTGCTGGCACGAGCCGTGTTAAAAAAAAGAAAAAAACCTCACTCAGTACATTCACCACAGATGCACACACAGGCATGAACACTCAGCTTACTCACCAAACTCAGTTCCACAAGACACACAACTGGAAAAGTCGGTTTAGAAAGTCAAGATTCTCTATATCGGAATATTCCAAAGGCTGTGCCATAGGCGTTGAGGGCAATTCAAAAGATGAATCCCCAGAACACTGCTAACAAAAGTGGGCTCACTTTACAGTAAAGACAAGCTAGTGCTCTTCGTGCTAATCATTTTTACTCTCTAACCGGGAGTAATACAGGGAAAAATGTGGGCCGGTCCCTTTCCCGTTTCAACACTGGCAAAGCAGGCAGAGAGGCGAAAGTTTACAGCCAGGCTGACAGAAGACGCTTCCTTACATTGCAGACGCCCCACGCAACGGTGCACTCTTCCGACGTAGCAGATGCCTGGTTGGCTTGACACTCTATGCCTGTGGGAAAGAGACAACAGCATCACTGGACCTCGCAACAACCAAAACACACAAGTGGTTAATTAGCTGTAATTTTTTTTTAATGAGTGCATAAAAGGGCAAAAGAACAGAGAAGTCATTCTGGTATGACTTAACAGTGTGCCTTCAATTTCCTAGCCTTGTTTAAAAACACAGTAACAGGGGCTGGGGTTATGGCATAGGAGGTAAAAACACCACTTGTGGTGCCGGCATCCCACATGAGAGCTGTTCCTGTCCCGGCTGCTCCACTTCCATTCCAGCTCCCAGATAATGGCCTGGGAAAGCAGTGGAAGATGCCCCAAGAGCTTGGGCCTCTGTACCCACGTGGGAGACCCAGAAGAGACTCCTGGCTCCTGGCTTTGGACCAGTCTAGCTCTGGCCACTGCAACCATTTAGGGGATGAATCCGCGGATGGAAGTTCTCTCCATATCTTTCCCTCTCTCTCTTCTTAAATTTGCCTTTCAAATAAATAAATAAATCTTTAAAATACATAAATAAATAAAAAGTAACAAATGGAATGGTGCTTTTAAATGCTGAGCATAAGCCGACCTGTTAAAATGGAAGTGATTTCAATCTGGTAAATCCAGTGGTCTCAGAGCCACCTGCTCACTCTCAATGCTCTCAGAACTGCGTCTTTCTCTGCTCCTGGTGAATGCTCCCTCTCGGGCCTCAGCCTGCCCACAGAGGCCTCACTGGCTAAGGAGCTCCGATCTCCAAAGGGGTCAGATGTGAAACTGAACTGAGACAGAAGTGAAATAACGGTGAAGACGCCTGTGTCAAACTGCAGAGTATCCTCTGTGTACAAACTAAAAAGCCTTCAAAGCACTGTCAAACAAAGCAGGTTTGCTAGGGCAATGGTTTAGAGATTTAGAACTCAACACTGTTATACTATTGTCCCTGAAGTGATTCTGTCTGGGAAGTAGACCACATTACTGCAACTGTACATAAATATCTATTTCATAGGGAAAGCGGGGCTGGTGCTGTGGCGTAGTGGGTAAAGCTGCCACCTGCAGCACCGGCATCCCATAGAGGCACTGGTTTGAGTACCGGCTGCTCCACTTCTGATCCAGCTCTCTGCTGTGGCCTGGGAAAGCAGTAGAAGATGGCCCAAGTCCTTGGACCTCTGCACCCACATGGGAGGCCAGGAAAAGGCGCCTGGCTCCTGGCTTCGAATTGGCACAGGGTGCCGGCCATGGCAGCCATCTGGGGGGTGAACCAACGGAAGGAAGACCTTTCTCTCTCTCTCTCTCTCTCTAACTCTACCTGTTAAAAAAAGAAAAACAAAAACAAAAACAAAAACAAAAAACAGGGAGTGAACCAGAGGATGGAAGGCCTTTCTGTCTCTGTCTTTGCTTCTCTGTATCTCTGCCTTTCAAATAAATACATAAATCTTTTTTGAAAAAATTCATAGGGGTAGAAAAGGAGGGAATTTGAATAGAATAAAGATTTGACTGAGACTGAGTACTGACGGGCAAAGCTCTATTGGGGACGAATACTCAAAGAACAAGAATTATTTAGGCACACTTTGCTTTCTATGAAGACAGTGACAGAACAGAGTCCCCCGTTCTGAAGAATGAAAAGCTTCGGGGGTGAGTGTCAGACCTAGCAGTTGAGATGCCATTTCCCATACCAAAATCCCTGGGTTCAAATCCGAGCTCTGCCTCTTTACTCCAGCTTCCTGCTGATGTGTATCCTAGGAGAGTGGTGACAGTTCGAATAATGCTGATTTTAATGGGTACATTTAGTCTTAGGGGAAGAGACAGAGGGGTTTATATCACCCTTCAAACACAAAAAAAAACAAAGGATCTGAACCACAGAACTTGCTTTTATCACCCAAACTCACAATACAAACAGTATAACTTAGTTTGTCATCTGATTAGAGTGGAGAATCAAGGGTACAGGCCATTGATAATTGAGGCTGTGAACATACTATTTGGAAGAATGGCAGAAAAATAAACATTAATATTCTTCAAGTGGGATCCTCTAACTTAGACAAGGATAATGTATTAAAACCAAAACTGGGGGCCAGCACTGTGGTGCAGCAGGTTAATTCTCCGCCTGCAGTGCTGGCATCCCATATAGAAGTTGATTCTAGTCCCGGCTGCTCCTCTTCTGATCTAGTTCTCTGCTATAGCCTGGGGAAGCAGGCCCAACCACTTGGGCCCTGCACCCACGTGGGAGACCGGGAAGAAGCTCCAGGCTCCGGGTCAGCCCAGCTCCTGCTGCTGCCGCTATTTGGGGAGTGAACCAGCGGATGGAAGACCTTTCTCTCTGTCTCTCCCTCTCTCTGTAACTCTGCCTCTCAAATAAATAAATAAAATCTTTAAAACAAACAAACAAACAAACCCAAAACTGTTTCAGGGTCGGCATTGTGATGTAGTAGGTAAAGCTGCCAGCTGAGATGTTGGCATCCCATGCTGGCACAGATGTGAGTCCCAGCTCCACTTCCGATCCAGCTCCCTGCTATGGCCTGGGAAAAGCAGAAGAGGGCCCAGGTGCTTGGGCCTCTGAGGAGACCTAGAGGAAGCTCCTGGCTTTGGCCTGGCTTAGCCTTGATCATTGTAGCCACGTGGGGAGCAAACCAGCAGTTGGAAGATCTTTCTCTTTGATTTATTTATTTATTTATTTGAAAGGCAGAATTAGAGGCAGAGGCAAAGCGAGAGATCTTCCGTCTGGCTGGTTCACTCCCCAAATGGCAGCAAACGCAGGAGCTGGGCTGATATGCAGCCAGGAGCCAGGAGCCAGGAGCTTCTTCCTGGTCTCCCGTGTGGGTGCAGGGGCCCAAGCATTTGGGCCATCTTCCACTGCTTTCCCAGGCCATAGCAGAGAGCTAGATCCGAAGTGGAGCAGCCAGAACTCAAATTGGCACCCATATGGGATGTCAGCACTGCAGGCGGTGGCTTCACCTGCTACACCACAGCGCCGCCCCCTACATACTCTTAAAACCAAAACCGTTTCCAGGTCCCTCGTGTCTAAATCTGTTATGTAGGTCTTTCTTTCTGGCTGTGGAATCCCTCAGGCTCCCTCATGTGGAAGTCTTCTCCTTCCCCCATGCCTTTTTTCAATATCTGGAAGACTCTCACTCTCAACCCCACCCTATCCTTGGGTTCCCGCTTAAACCCCTGTTCAGGACGGAAGCTTTTCCCGACTCCCCAGATTCGTGTCTCACCCTCAGGCACTGGTACAGCACTTCCTACAACACTATCCAGGGACCCTCTGGTGCCTTCACAAAACCCCCAGTCAAAGCTCCTGCAGGGCAGGGACCTTCTCTTTCTATGCTAAGTGCAAAGAAGGCTCTCAGTACCTGGATAAACAAAAACTGCTTCTAAAAACAGAGAGAACAGGGGCCAAACATATACTTATTCTTTACCAGAAAACAAAGAACAAAAATATATAGGATAAAACTGCTACCTTAAATGCCAGCTAAGGGACATGGCTTGGAAAATGATTAGACATGTGTCACTCCCCGTCTTCGTGGAGGAGCGACACTAAGTCCTGCCTAGGCTTCATATCCGAGTCACGGCACCAATATGTCACTCCCCCTCTTCGTGGAGGAACGACACCAAGCCCTGCCCAGGCTTCCTATCCGAGTCATGGCACCATTATGTCGCTCCCCCTCTTCGTGGAGGAACGACACTAAACCCTGCGCTGTTCTTTCGTCTGCTCGGCCCTCCCCGGGTTTGCTGCTGGTTCTTCCCGGGTTGGCTGCCGTCCCTTCCACCTCCGTGGAAGGGCGGTTCCCCCTGGCCACTTTCCCCACTTCCACAGGGGAGCGGCACACCGCCGGCCGGCTCTCTGAGGGCTGCACAGGTGTTCCCCTTAGATGTTCCTCTTAGATGTTCCTGGTGCATGCCGTCTCTCTCCTATATAGTCCTCTTCCACCAATCCGAACTCTGCTACTCACACGCCGAGTACGCTGCTCTCCTCCAATCAGGAGCAAGTCCTACAGTTTATTGGCTGAACTGGAGGCAGCTGTGTAGAAGCTGTTTTCTTCTCTCCCAGCGCCATATTGTGGGAGAGCAGATGCATAGAATAAGTCTTAATTCCAGTAACTTAGTCTAGTCCGAGTTGCTCCCCACAGACATGTATATAACATGTGCTCACACACATATATATATTTTTTTCAGGATTTTGGTGCAGCTGAGCATAGTGATTGAATCAAGCTAAACTGAGGCAGAAGGGATGATGTCACGGCACAATGGGTTAAGCTATTGCCTGTGACACCAGCATCCCTTACGATCTCCAGTTTGAGTCCTGGTTACTCCATTTCCAATTCAGCTCCCTGCTAATGGACCTAGGAAAGCAGCAACAGATGGCTCGAGTCCTTGGGCCCCTTCCACGTACGTGGGAGACCCAGATGAAGTTCCAGACTCCTGGCTTTGGCCTGGCCTAACCCTAAACATTGCAGTCATTTGTGGAGTAAACCAGTGGATGGATGACGATATCTCTCTCTCCCTCTATAATCTTAACTTTCAAATAAGTAAAAAACAAAAAACAAGTGGCTTGCGCTGTGGCCTAGCAGGTAAAGCCACCGGCTACAGAGCCAGCATCCCATATGGGTACCAGTTTCAGTCTCAGCTGCTCCACTTCTGATCTAGCTCTCTGCTATGGCCAGGGAAAGCAGTAGAAGATGGCCCAAGCCCTTGGTCCCCGGCACCCGTGTGGGAGACCTGGAAGAAGCTCCTGGCTTCGGATCAGCTAAGCTCTGGCCACTGCGGTCATTTAGGGAGTGAACCAGCGAAAGGAAGGGCCCCCCCCCCCCCCCAACTCTGTCTTTCAAATAAATAAATCTTTAAAAACAAAAACCCTGAGGCAGGAACTGTTCACTGTCAGACCAGAGCAGAGAGCAGCATGGAAGGTTCATGTCACACCCCTGCTATGCAGAAGTTTATTTCATGTAATTCATAAAGCATGGGGCTTCTATACTTTGCAAAAGGACAGGACTGAAAAGGCAGCAATGTTTCATCTCAAGAGTAAACACATCTCACCTTGTAAAACATGGATGGAGGAGCCAGTGCTGTGGTGTAGCAGGCAAAGCGCTGCCTGCAATGCCAGCGTCCCACATGGGTGCTGTTTGACACCTGGCTGTTCCACTTCTGATCCAGCTCCCTCCTAATGCACCTGGGAAAGCAGTGGAAGACGGCCCAAGTGCTTGGGCCCCTACAGTCATGTGGGAGACCAGGAAGAAGCTCCTGGCCCAGCCTTGGCCACTGTATCCATTTAGGGGAGTGAACCAGTGGATAGAAGACTGCTCTCTCTCTCTTCCCCTCTCTAATTCTTTCAAATATAAAATAAATCTTTAAACAAACAAAAGGATAGTTCTGCAGTGTCATTAAGACACTTCCATCTTATAAGCAAAGGTCAATCTAAGATGAAGTTAGATCTTCATCTGGACCAAAATTACCAGAAATAATGAAGGAGATAACACCCAGCAGACTACATACCTTAGCAGCACTTTACAGCAACCAAAACTGGGATCATGTAAGATACACATAAACCAAGAGCAGGGGAGCTGGCTCCGCGGTGTGGTGGGCAAGCCACTGCCTGTGACAGAGGCTCCCAGCGCACTGGTTTCAGTAGAGGCTGCTCTGCCTCTGATCCCCCTCCCTGCTCACGCGCCCAGGAAAGCACATGATGGCAAGTGTCTGGGCCCTGCTGCCCACATGGGAGACCCTGAGGGAGTTCCAGGCTCCAGGCTCCAGCCCAGCCCAGCCCTGATCCTTGTGGCCATTTAGGGAATGAACTGGCAGACTCAATCTCACTTTCTCTCTGACTCTCCCTCTCTGTAACTCTGTCTTTCAAACAAACAAACAACAGCAACGGTAGACTCTAGGGGGAAGTCTCTAGACCAAGAATGTTTCGTAGAAGTCTGGCCAGGGCAGATTGTTATTTATATATAACAGTGTATATTAATTATTCACTCAATGCTAGACCAGATTTACTAGAAAAATGGCCATTGCTAAATCCAGATTCTTGTTTTCGTCTTTAACAAGTCTCTTAACGAATTTGTGAATTTTTTTTTAAAGCTCTGACACCTAGAGCCAGAGCTCTAAAACAGCAGTGAAGCCACGACCTGTGGCTCTGCATCCCACGTGGGAGGGCCAGTTCCAGTCCTGGCTGCTCTGCTCCATCCACCTCCTTGCTAATGGCCTGGAAAGCAGCAGAAAATGGCCCAAGTGCTTGGGTCCCCGCCACCCATGTGGGAGACCTGGATGGAGCTCCTGGCTCCTGGCTTCAGCCTGGCCCAGGCCTGGCAGTTGCAGCCATTTGGGGAGTGAACCAGCAGATGGAAGTGCTCTCTCTGCCTTTCAAACAAATAAATATTTTAAAAAACAAAACAAATGCGTAATTTTTTGTTATGGAGTTCAACATTCTACTTCATCTGACATTTAAAAAATATTTTAAAAGACTGATTTATTTTGGAAGTCCAAATTACAGAGAGAGACGGATAGAGATCAACCTTCCATCCGCTGGTTCACTCCCCAGATGGCTGCAACAGCTAGTCCTGCGACAGGCTGAAGCCAGGTGCCAGGAGCTTCATCTGGGTCTCCCATGTTGGTGGCAGCAGCCCAAACATGCAGGCCATCTTCTGCTGCTTTTCCCAAGTCATCAGCAGGGAGCTGGAGAGGAAGCAGAGCAGCTGGGACACAAACCAGCACCCATATGGGACGCCAGTGTCACAAGCAGTAGCTTACTCACGACACAATGCCAGTCCATTTATCTGATAACACAGGCATCCAACTGAGAGTCTGCATGGGTCTCTCAAGTGTTCAACACTAACAGAAGACAGCGTCTGTGTTTTGTAGTCCTTCCAAGAAGTATATACTCTCATATCTATGGAGACATACGATGCTTAGATAGGAGGCAAAAAAAAAAACACCTTAGGGTTTTAAAAATCATCAACTATTTTCAGAAGAGAGGCTCCAGGCACAACTTGTGAAAACACAAGGCACAGGAACTGCAGGCGCATCATCAAGACCCCACCCAGACACACTTAAAGCCCTGCGTGTGTTTCTGTGATGGACTCCTGCCATCTGTAGGAAACATCATGGCAGCTGCTGATTTGCTTAGACTATAGTGTGAAAGGAAACAGGGTCAAAGTTCAAAGAAGCCAAGGGTGATCAACCACCAGCACACACCATGACTGCTTTCCAACACAAAATATTTGATTTGTGCTTTCCAAGTTGCAGTATCCACAAAATATTCTGGTATTCTGAATTTACATTATTCACCCAGCAAATATTTATTGAGAACTTATTAAGTGCTGGACACCACAATAGATGCTGGGTATGTAGTAGTAGATAACACAGACATTGAAAACCAACTCAATTAAATGATTAATACAAATGGAAACTACAGGACATTCTGGGAATATTTCACAAAACTACCATAGCCAGCTTATATGTGTGTATGATCAGGGTAAACTTCTTTGAGCAAGTTCAAGGTAAGAGCTGAAGATCAACTACGGGTTAGTCCTACAATGCCCAATAAACTAGCCATAAACAACATAAGGCTACTGAAATGAGCTAGTCTGAATGCAGACACATTTTAAGTGTAAAATACACAATGAATTTTGAAGATTTAGTACAAAGAAAACCCTATTTTTTATAATTATCACATGTTGAAATGGAAATATTTTAATAAGTTAAATAGAACAGGCCGGTGCCATGGCTCACAATCCTCCATCTGTGGTGTCAGCATCCGATATGGGCACCAGGTTCTAGTCCCAGTTGCTCCTCTTCCAGTCCAGCTCTCTGCTGTGGCCCAGGAAGGCAGTGGAGGATGGCCCAGGTGCTTGGGCGCCTGCACCCACATGGGAGACCAGGAGGAAATACCTGGCTCCTGGCTTCAGATCGGCACAGCGCCGGCTATGGTGGCCATTTGGGGAGTGAACCAATGGAAGGAAAATCTTTCTCTCTGTCTCTCTCTCTCTCACTGTCTAACTCTATTTGTAAAAAAAAAAAAAAAAAAAAAAAAAAAAAAAAAGTTAAATAGAACATTAAAATTAATTGCATTTATTTATGCTTTCTTCATTAATGTGGGTACCTGAAAGTTTAAAATTATGTAAGTGTTGGCATTTCTGGCTTCTATTTAGATTGGAGAGTGCTGGGTTAGACATGTATGGGGAGAGCAAGAACAGAGAATACTCCAATCAGAAGGCTCTAAAAATAAGCATGGATACTTCAAGCATGGGAAGAAGACCTAAGAGACTACCACAGAGGAGAGTAGCTCAGGATGAAACTGGAAATGCAAGAGAACCATCTAAAAAATAAGTGCCTACAATTAAAATTCTCAAAACTTAAGAATTTCTCTGCCCTACCTGATTTCAATAATCCATTTTAGTACCAGGATGAAAAAGTAACCCCAGGGCAAGAGCTATGGCATAGTGGGTAAAACCGCCGCCTGCAGTGCCAGCATTCCATATGGGCACCAGTTCGAGTCCTGGCTGCTCCTCTTCCCATCCAGCTCTCTGCCATGGCCTGGGAAAGCAGTGGAGGATGGCCCAAGTCCTTGGACCCCTGCACCTTCATGGGAGACCCAGATACTCCCTCCTGGCTTTGGATTGGCCCAGCTCCCGCATTGCAGCCATTTGGGGAGTGAACCAGTGGATGGAAGACCTCTCTCTCTCTGCCTCTCAAATAAATAAATCTTAAAAAAAAAAAAAAAAAAAAAAAAAAGTAACCTCAACTTTTCCTGGTGTGATCAACATTCTTTTCCCATTACTAGAAGGACACAAAGTCAGTCCACCACCAGCTATAATCATATCTATTATGTGTAAAGAAATTTCTTTTAGGCAATTAATTACCTATTTAGATACTGGCGATGTCCTTTCTACTGTGTTTGGGACTAACATCAAAAATTCTTGGCTGGCACTGTAGTGTAGCAGGTAAAGCTGTTGCCTGCAGTGCCGGCATCCCATATGGGCACTGATTTGAGTGCCGGCTGCTCCACTTCTGATCCAGCTCTCTGCTATGACCTGGGAAAGCAGAAGATGGCCCAAATCTTTGGACCCCTGCATCCATGTGGGAGACCGAGAGCTCCTGGCTCTGGATCGGCGGAGGTCTGGCCGCTGCGGCCAACTGGGGAGTGAATCAGCGGATGGAAGACCTCTCTCTCTCTCTCTGCCTCTCTGTAGTTCTGACTTTCAAATAAAATCTTAAAAAAAAAATTTTTTTTTAAGATTTATTTATGGCCGGCGCCGCGGCTCACTAGGCTAATCCTCCACCTTGCAGCGCTGGCACACCGGGTTCTAGTCCTGGTCAGGGCACCGGATTCTGTCCCGGTTGCCCTTCTTCCAGGCCAGCTCTCTGCTGTGGCCCGGGAAGGCAGTGGAGGATGGCCCAAGTGCTTGGGCCCTACACCCCATGGGAGACCAGGATAAGTACCTGGCTCCTGGCTTCGGGTCAGCGCAGTGCGCCGGCCGTGGTGGCCATTGGAGGGTGAACCAATGGCAAAGGAAGACCCTTCTCTCTGTCTCTCTCTCTCACTATCCACTCTGCCTGTCAAAAAAAAATTTTTTTTATTTATTTGAAAGTCAGAGTCACACAGAAAGAGGAGAGGCAGAGAAAGAGAGATAGAGAGAGGTCTCCCATCTGATGGTTCACTCCCCAATTGGCCCTAATGGCCACAGCTCTGCTGATCCAAAGCCAGGAGCCAGGAGCTTCTTCCAGGCCTCCCACGTGGGTGCAGGGGCCCAAGGATTTGGGCCATCTTCTACTGCTTTCCCAGGCCATAGCAGAGAGCTGGATTGGAAGTAGAGCAGCCAGGTCTTGAATCGGTACCCATATGGGATGCTGGTGCTTCAGGCCAGGGCATTAATCCACTGCGCCACAGCACCGGCCACCCAAAAAAATTCTCAATCCAGGGCACCAGCATCCCTTATGGACACTGGTTCATGACTTGGCTGCTCCACACAACCTTCCATTTATTTTAGTTCATCTCCAGGTAACTTACAATGCCTAATACAATGTAAATGCTATGTAAACAATTGCGAAGCTGTATGGGTTAGTGAATAATGACAAGGAAAAAAAGGATATATTTGTCCAGTACAGACATTAAAAAACGCATATGTATTTCTGATCCGCAGTTGTCTGACCCCACAGATAGGGCGGAGTGTAAATCTCGCCCAGCAAAAATTAGCTCATGTAGGATATTTTAGGTCAGAGTTTACTTTCTTCCATTCACTATGTCTGCCTTGGAGTTCTGAGTATGAGACGGGAGATACAGAAGAGTACACAGCATCTCTGTGTCCAAAATTCACTCTAAAAGCGTCCTTGCCATCCTTAAGATTGTGTGGAGTGGACTTATTCCAAGAGCTGGGTATGCATGTAGGACTTCAGAAAAAACTACTTTCCTTCCAACACCCCAGTGGACTAAACACAAAAGGCCTCACACATGCTGTGCTTTGTGTCTCCTGGTGAGGAAGGAAACTGGCCACTTCAGGATGGCCACAATCCCTGTAGCCTCTCAACCTCCTCCCACCCTCCTCCAGTTACTTACAGAGATCCATAATGTGGTTCCTGCAGATGGCACAGTTATCAACCACAATATCCCAGGCCCAGAGGGCTACTGCATTCCACTGCAAAGAGAAAAAGGGGGAACAATGCGCTCTCCTTGTAATGTCACGCACACACGCGCTTCCTGCTGCAGCTGCAGTTACCCACCTGGGCCACAGGGACCACCAGACAAAAGAGTTTTTGGATGTTACATTATTCTCATTTATTATATTAGGGGACAACTGGAAGCTATATGTAGGCTGGCCCATTCTCCAAAGGTTTGGTATAGGAATACAGAAATGAATGAGTCACCTTTTTTATTTCTTTTCCCTACAGTTTAAAATAATTTAGTCAGTCATATCAATGTAGGCCAAGTTAGGAATAGTTTTTCAGTGCCTGCTTTAGGATTAATAAGCACAAACTTGAATTCCTGTGAAGGTTTTTCTGGCAGCTGCAGGGCTCAAAATCTGCATAAACATCAGGAGCGGGAGGTGAACGCTAGGGACAGGATGAACTAAGACGATGACTGGATAATAACGTGGGTAATCGTGGGATAAGCTGGATAACTGGTGACCCAGGGTGGGTACCCAGAACAAGGTCATCGCTTGAACCTCACGCCGTCACTTCCAAACGGCAGAATTTACTAGAATCTTTCGTTCTTATCAAATAAGCTGATGTTCTCAACTTTCGTATGTTGCAACTCTAACATGTAGTAAATTCCAGTAAGGATTTATCTTAAAAAAATTATGAGAAACAACTTCCAAACTCCCCTTTCACCCACTGTCTGGCGCCGCCACCCAAGCCTTCATCTCCTTCCAGGCCAGCTCTCAGGTCTAGGAACTTCGCCAGCACTCTCCACACCTCAGCTCCAACTTGGAGAAGCCCCGAGTCCGCAACATGGCTGCTGGCAGCAGGCGGGCAGCGGCGGCCACAATGAGACGCCGAAACGCACTCGGAGGGCCCGGCGTCCGCGCCTGGACGATGGTCCAGGAAGCGCAGCTCCCCTAGGTCGGAACCTTCATTGTCCAGATTTATTTCACCTTAGGTGGGAATCGACACTTTTCTCCAGAGCTGCCGGCTCGGGGAAAGCAGTGAGGGGGCAGACCTCACGCCAAAAAGAAAAAGAAAAAGCCGCGTCTACATGTGTTCCTGCCCCCGTCTCCGCCAGGCCGCTCGGAGCCAGCACGCGATCCTCCGCGAACGGCACGAGACTGGGACATTTTCTTTTCAACAAATTCCACCATGATTTTTTTTTTAAAAATGTCTTTTGGAGGGAGATTCTGGACGTGACACCACAAGGCTGGGGCGGCTGTGTGACAAGCCGACACACGACCCCCCAAGAGCCAAGCTGCACACTCCGGGCGGGGGCCGGGCCCGAGAGGGGCTAACGGAGGGACAAGTCGGGGACCCTCCACGCTTCAGACAGGGGCGGGGCGGGGAGGTCACCAGCCGGGCTCCTCAGAGGCCTCCAGTGCGGTAAGAGCTCAGGTTCTCGGCTTTCGCCACACCACCCCATCCTCCACCCGCCGCAGCGCTCCGACTCCCCTTCCACCCACCCCGCCCGGTCCTTCCCCCCACCCCTCAGCCGCTTCAGTGACAGCTCCGGCGCTTGGCTCCCGCAGCCCAGTCGCAACCCCGCGCATCTCAATAAGCACCTCCGTGATTGGCCCCTCAGCCTCAAAGCGAACTCAACATTGCGCTCGACAGTGGGCCGCCGTCACGCCGATCAACGCTAAGGCCCGCCCCCCGGCTTCCTTTCGTGGTACCCGGTCCTAGGAACGCCCTGAATTGAAGCCCTTTCCTCCGCGCCTCGGTCATCCAAGGGCCTGCCAGCCAGATCCGCGCCTCTCTAGCTTCCCCGAGGAAGGCGCTGGCGAGACCCAACCTTTTTCACTTCAAAGCGCTTCTTGCCCGCGCCGCTGTTGGTGCCGCTCGGGGTATCCACATCCATCGCTGCCGCCATTTTGGAAACACACGATCTGTCGTCCGGCCAATGCGCCTGCGCAGTAGCGCGCGCCTCGCTTCCCACCCACCCCCTGACGCCCGGGCGCCTCCTCCCGCACCCCTCCCCCGACTGGCGCGCGAGGGGCAGATGGAGGCGGAGCCCATGGCCACGCCTCTTAAAGGCGCTGGCGCAGGCCTCCCCCCTCACGTCGGCCGGGGAGGAGGCGGCGGCCGGAGGGGCCGGGGCGGGGCCGGGCGGGGCCGAGGCGCCTGCAGCGAGCCGAGTGGAAACGTTCGACAGGGCTCGCTCTCGTCGCCCTTCCCCGGGAAGCCCCCGGGCCGCACTGCCTTCGGCCGGGGCGGCGGCGGCTGCTTCCTCCGCCTCGGCCGCCAACCTGGCCGAGGCCGCGGCACCGTTGCTGGTCCGGGCGCGGGGAAGAGGCGGGGGTGGCGCCCCGCGGTGCGGGACTCCACACTGACCTTCTGCGGACCGGCCTGGTCCCGCTGCGGAGCCCAGGCCCCAGCGCCAGTCACCCTGCGAGGCCTGCGGCCGGGGTCTGTCGGGCCCACCAGGCACCGGCTGGCTTCCCCGATGCCCGTTCGGGGAATGCCCAGGGCTTCGACGGGCAAGAGGAGGAGACCCCCGAACGCCCTCCCCAGTGGCGAGTCCGGTCGGCCTGGAGGGCCCGCGTCTTTGTGAGGCAGGCGGCTGCCACCGCTGGCCTCGCCCCGTCTTCTGGTCTACCTCCCTCCAAGCCTGCACCAGGCCTTGCTTCCACGGCTGTAACCGCCCGGGGTGGGGGTCTCACTCCCGCCTCCCGTCTATTTGAAATCTCCCCTCTCGCCTCTCGATCTGGCGCGTGGCCTCCATCGCGAAGCCGGAGGGACTGGGAATGTTTTCCTTCTTAATCCCAAACAGGAACGACAGACCCCCGTGAGACTGTGGGAGACCCGAGGGGGTCGCAGGAACCCCACGAAGTTCCTTAGCCCAAGCTTTAAGGAGTCTGGGGTAAAGCTGCCGTTAATTAATGTGTGCCTACGGACCCTTCCTGGAGTTCCTGAAGCCCATGGCAGAGCTGCCGAGGCCCTGGTTATCCATCACCCAACAAATTAACTGGGGGGCATTGTGGCCGCGCGCTTAGCACCCCCCCCACCTGTGACGCCGCATGCCACGTGGGTGCTGGGTTGAGTCCCGCCTGCTCCACTTCCCATCCAGCTCCCTGCTAGTGCGCCTTGGAAAGCAGCAGAAGGTGGCCCGAGTGTTTGGGTTCCTGGAATTCCTGGCTCCTCAGGCGTTGCAGCCGTCGGAGGAGTGAACCAGCCCATGGAAGAGTTGACTCCGACCTTCCAATAAGTAAAAATCGTAACAACAATAAACTGTATTGCGCCACCCTTGTGGCACAGCAGGTTAAGCCGCCACCTGCCACGCGAGGATCCCACGTGGGTACAGGTTGGAGTCCCGGCTGCTCCACTTCCGATCCAGCTCTGGGCTAGTGGCCCTGCCACCCACAAGGGTGACCCAGATGCAGTTCCAGGCTCCTAGCTTGGACTGCCCCAGCCCTGGGTGTTGTGGCCATCTGGGGAGTGAACCAGGAGATGGAATATCTCTCCCTGTCTCTGTAACACTACCTTTAAAATCAATCGATCGATCGAGCAGTCTTTTAAAAAACAAAAACAAAGGTCTTGAGAATGTACTGGGTCCCGTTTTTAAAACAGGAGAGACACAGTGATGAAGGAATCAAATTTCTTGTAGGGAAATAATACATGTCAATAAATAATTACAAAAGGAAATCTTAGGTGACACCAGCATCCCCTATGGCCATGACTCTTTGGTCATAACATTTAGCTTAAAACACAACCACATGGTACAGCTATACAAAATATTTTTTCTTTGGGGCCAGTGTTGTGGGATAGCAGGTAAAGCTGCCACCTGCGATGCCAGCATCCCATATGGGTGCTGGTTCAAGTCCTGCTGGCTCCACTTCCAGTCCAGCTACCTGCTAACAGCCTGGGAAAAGCAGCAGCAGATGGCTGAAGTCCCTGGGCCTGTGCCATCCATATGGGAGACCTGAAAGAAGCTCCTGGGCCCTGGTTTCAGCATGCCCAGCCCCTGTCGTGGCGGTCATCTGGGAAGTGAACCGGTGGATGGAAAATTTCTCTGTCTCTGTAACTCTGACTTCCAAATAAATAATTCTTTTAAAAAATATTTTTCTTTTGAAAAACCTTATTTGTTTGAAAGGCAGAGAACAGTGAGGGGAGAGGAGAGGGGGAGAGATTGATCTTCAGTCAGCTGGTTCACTCCCCAAATGGCAACAGCCACAGAGACACAAGTACGTGGCCATCATCTGCTGTCTCCCAGGGTGTGCATTAGCAGGAAGCTGGATCAGAAGCAGAGCCTGTAACTTGACTTGAAAGTCAGAGTTACACAGAGAGAGAAGGAGAGGCAGAGATAGAGAGAAGTCTTCACTAGTTCACTCCCCAAATGGCTGCAATGGTAGGAGCTGCGCTGATCCGAAGCTGAGGGCCAGGAGCTTTTTCCAGGTCTCCAACACGGGTGCAGAGCCCCAAGGACTTGGGCCATCCTCTACTGCTTTCTCAGGTCATAACAGAGAGCTGAATCAAAAGTGGAGCAGCCAGGCACCGTGGCTCAGTAGGTTAATCCTCCGCCTTGCGGCGCTGGCACACCGGGTTCTAGTCCCGGTCGGGGCACCGGATGCTGTCCCGGTTGCCCCTCTTCCAGGCCAGCTCTCTGCTGTGGCCAGGGAGTGCAGTGGAGGATGGCCCAAGTGCTTGGGCCCTGCACCCCATGGGAGACCAGGAGAAGCACCTGGCTCCTGCCTTCGGATAGGCGCGGTGCGCCGGCCGCGGCGGCCATTGGAGGGTGAACCAATGGCAAAAGGAAGACCTTTCTCTCTGTCTCTCTCTCTCTCACTGGCCACTCTGCCTGTCAAAAAAAAAAAAAAAAAAAAAAAAAAAAGTGGAGCAGCCAGGACTTGAACCAGCACCCACATGGGATGCTGGCACTGCAGGCGGTGGCTTTACCTGCTACACCATAGCACCCCCCCCCCTTTTTAAAGATTTATTTATTTATTTGAAAGAGTTACAGAGAAAGAAGGAGAGGCAGAGAGGAGTGTGGGCATTCTAAGACACTTTAACCCACTGCACCACCACACCTATCCTATTTTTTCTTCATATACTTATTTTAGATTTCTTCTATTAAATTTATTTTCTGGGGCTGGCGCTGGGGCATAGCAGGTTAGAGCTGCTGCTTGTGGCACCAGGACCCCATATGGGCACCAGTTTGAGTCCCAGCCGCCCCAATTCTGATCCAGCTCCCTGCTAATGCACCTGGGAAAGCAGCAAAAGGTGGCCCAAGTACTTGGGTTCCTGCACCCACCTGGGACCTGGCTTCAGGTCAGCCCAGTGGCCATCTGGGGAGTGAACCAGCAGATGAAAGACCTCACTCTCTCTCTCTCTCTCTCTCTCTCTCTCTCTCTCCCTGAAACTCTGCCTTTCAAATAAAACAATAAATCTCCAAAACATTTTTTCTTTACTTTTTAAACTTTTTGTGTTAAAAATTAAGACACAGCAATGAGCATTTGGCCAGCAGTTAAGATCCAGTTAAGACGCCTGTGTTCCATATCCCAGGGCCTGGGTTCAATTTCTGGTACCGGCTCTTCTCTCCAGCTTTCCCGTAATGCAGGTAATGCTGGTGGTACGAGCAATCGGGTTCCTGTTACCCGCGTGGGAGACCTGGATTGGATTCCTGGCTCCCGGCTTTAGCTCCAGCCCAGTCCTGGCCATAGCAGGCTCTGAGTAGTAAACCCATGAATGAGGCTCTCTTTTTCTCCGTCCCTGTCTCTATCTCAAGAAAATAAATTAAAAAAAAAATCGTAAAGGAGAAACCCTGGGGCCGACATTATGGCACAGCAGGTTAAAGCCCAGGCCTGCAGTGCCAGTATCCCATATGGACGCCAGTTCGAATCCCTGCTGCTCCACTTCTGATCCAGCTCTCAGCTATGGTCCGAGAAAGCAGTAGAAGATGGCCCAAGTCCTTAGGGCTCTGCACCCGTGTGAGAGACCTGAAAGAAGCTCCTGGCTCCTGGCTTTGGATCAGCGCAGCTCCTACCATCACAGCCATTTGGGGAGTGAACCAGCGGATGGAAGTCCTCTCTCT
Source organism: Oryctolagus cuniculus (assembly GCF_051225735.1). Classification (NCBI taxonomy): domain Eukaryota; kingdom Metazoa; phylum Chordata; class Mammalia; order Lagomorpha; family Leporidae; genus Oryctolagus; species Oryctolagus cuniculus. The sequence continues at coordinate 117,148,876 of NC_142877.1, read as the reverse complement.
CATTCTCTCTTTCTCTCTACCTCTCTGTAACTCTTTCAAATTAATAAAAAAAAATAAAAATACATAAATCTTTGTTAAATTAAAAAAAGGAAAAACCCAAAACACAAACATACACATTGTCCTAGGCCTACAAGGGATCAGAATCATCAGTGTCACTGTCTCCCACGTCCACATCTTGTCTCCTGGAAGGTCTACAGGAGAAATAGCCTGAAAGAGAGAGAGAGAGAGAGAGAGAGAGAGAGAGAGAGAGAGAGAGAGAAATCTTTCATCTGCTAGTTCACTCTCCAGATGGCTGCAACAGTCAGGGATGAGCCAGGTGGACACCAGGAGCCAAGAGCTTCTTCCAGGTCTCCCACATGGATGGCAGGGGCCCAAGCACCTGGACCATCTTCTGCTGCTCTCCCAGGCAGGTTAGCAGAAAGCTGGATCAGAAGTGGTATGCTGGCATCGCAGGCAGTGGCTTTATCTGTTATGCCACAATTCTGGCACCAATTTCAAAGAATTTTAAGGAAAGATAAATACAGGATATTTGGAAACAAAAAGTCTGAGGTTTGAAGGGATTTCTGCTTAAAGGAAGTGACTGGAGACTTAAGAGCCAGCAAGACAAAAAAGGAGTGGTTGCAGTGGTATGCAGATAGATCTTATAAATACCAGCTCTTAAAACACAAAGCCCTGATTTGCTGCTTTAATCATCAGCACACAACATTTCCACAGGTTTCACAATTGGCCTTGTGAACTGAGGCAAGCTGGTTCTGGAGTGTGTGCACACACATGTACACACACATGTACACACACACTGAGGCATTCCATGTATTAGGAAGAGCATGCAGAGGGCTGGAAGCTGGAGAATGCATTCACAGTGCACCCTTAAAGGAGTCTGCATGGGGCCAGCGCTGTGGCATAGAAGGCTAAGCTCCCCCCCGTGTGCCGGCATCCCATACGGGCAGTTTGTGTCTCAGCTGCACCTCTGCTGATCAGCTCTCTGCTGTGGCCTGGGAAAGCAGTGGAGGTTGATCCAAGTGCTTGGGCCCTGCACCCGCATGGGAGACCCAGAAGAAGCTCCTGGCTGCAGTTCAGCCCAGCTCTGGCTGTTGCTGCTATTTGGGAAGTGAACCAGCGGATGGAAGACCTTTCGCTCTGCCTCTGCCTCTGCCTCTGCCTCTGCCTCTGCCTCTCTCTAATGCCTTCAAATAAAGAAATTTTTTTTTAAAGTCAGTGATTAGCTTTTAAATATTTTTTTTTAAAAAGTCAATGATTGCCGGCGCCGCGGCTCACTAGGCTAATCCTCCACCTTGTGGCGCCGGCACACCGGGTTCTAGTCCCGGTCGGGGCGCCGGATTCTGTCCCGGTTGCCCCTCTTCCAGGCCAGCTCTCTGCTGTGGCCAGGGAGTGCAGTGGAGGATGGCCCAAGTGCTTGGGCCCTGCACCCCACGGGAGACCAGGAGAAGCACCTGGCTCCTGCCTTCGGATAGGCGCGGTGCGCATGGGCCGTGGTGGCCATTGGAGGGTGAACCAACGGCAAAGGAAGACCTTTCTCTCTCTCTCTCTCTCTCACTGTCCACTCTGCCTGTAAAAAAAAAAAAAAAAAAAAAAAAAAAAAAAAAAAAAAAAAAGTCAATGATTAGCTTTTAAATAATTTTTTTTAAAAAGCCAGTGGTAGGTTGAGATTGGCCATAATAGAATTTACACCCTGGAAATAAACAAAAGCTACAAATCACAGTGCCCCCACCATCCAGAGTTGATTAACTATTTATCACCACCACACTAGGGGCCAGGCCATGGAAAATCTTTTAACAAAGCCATACAAAGAATGTTGGATTTTTAAAAATATTAACTGCCTATTTTTTAAAAATTAATTCTCTATTTTTATTTATGTGAAAGGCAGTCTGGGGGCCGGCGCCATGGCTCACTTGGTTAATCCTCTGCCTGCAGCACTGGCATCCCATATGGGCTCCCGGGCTCTAGTCCAGCTCTCTGCTGTGGCCCGGGAAGGCAGTGGAGGATGGCCCAGGTGCTTGGGCCCTGCACCCGCATGGGAGACCAAGAGGAAGCACCTGGCTCCTGGCTTCGGATCAGTGCAGCACTGGCCGTAGCGGCCATTTGGGGAGTGAACCAATGGAAGGAAGACCTTTCTCTCTGTCTCTCTCTTGCACTGTCTGTAACTCTACCTGTCAAAAAAAAAAAAAAAAAAAAAAAAGGCAGACAGAGCGAAACAGAGAAACAGAGAGGTCGTCCTCACTCTGGGTCACCTCTAAATGCCTGCAATGGTAGGGCAGGGTGAGGCTGAAGCTGGGAGCTGGGAACTCAGTTGAGGTCTCCCCATGTGGGTGTCAGGGACTCAACTTCCTGAGCCATCGCCTGCCAGCAGGAACTGGAACTACAGCCAGAGCCTGGGCCTGCACTGAGGCCCCACAACACGGGCTGCAGACGTCTCCAGCAGCATCTTAACAGCTGTGCCAAATGCGTGCTGGGTCGTTCGCGGGGATGCGATGCCATGGGAGGATGTTAACCAGGGAATCACATGGTAAGATGTGCTTTTTCAAAAAGTGCTAGGCGTGAGGCTGCGTTGTGGCACAGAGGGTTAAGCCTCCTCCTGCTAATGCTGGACATCACATTTGAGTACTGAGTCAACTCCCATCTGCTCCACTTTTTTTTTTTAAAGATTTATTTATTTATTTGAAAAAGTTATAGAGAGGGCAAGGCAGAGGCACAGAGGGAGAGAGAGAGGGAGGTCCTCCATCTGCTGGTTCACCCCCAAAATGGCCAATACTACCAGAGCTGGACCAGGCCGAAGCCAGGAGCCAGGAGGTTCATCTGGGTCTCCTGCGTGAGTGCAGGGGTCCAAGTCCTTGGGCCATCTTCTGCTGCTTTCCCAGCCCATAGCAGGGAGCTGGAGCAGAGGTGGAGCAGCCAAGATTCGAAGCAGCAGCCATGAAGATGCCACCGCTGCAGGCGGCAGCTCCGCCCACTACTCCACAGGGCCTTGCTCTACTTCTGATCCAGCTTCCTGCTAATGCACCTGAGGAGGCAGAATAAGATGAACCAAGCGCTTGGGCTTCTGCTACCATCATGGGAGACCCGGATGGAGTTCAAGGCTCTTGACATTGGCTTGGCCCAGCCCAGGCTGTTGTGGCTATTTGGAATGTGAAACATCAGATGGAAGATTCTCTCTCTCTCTCTCTCTCTCTCTCTCTCTCTCTGACTCTCCCTCTCTGTATCTTTGCCTTTCAAATAAAAATAAATAAATCTTTTTTAAAAAATGTGCCAGGCACTGGGGCAGGCATTTGGCTTAGCTGTTAGGCTGCCAGTTGGGACGCCTGATTCCCACATTGGACTGCCTGAGTTCAGTTAGCCACCTCCGGCTCCTTTTTTTCAGCTTCCTGTACGCATAGACCCTGGAGGGGACAGCAGAAATTGGGCTCCTGACACCCATTTGGAGACCTGGATTGAATTTCTAGCTCCTGGCTTCAGCCTGGCCCAGCCCTGGCCATTAACAAGAATTTTGAGGGGTGATCCCTCTCTCTCTCTCTGTCTTTCCAATGAAAAATAAATAAGCAAATAAAAGTGTTAACAATATTTTTAAAAAGTGCTATGCAGGATTTACACTTCTGGGAAGATGGCATTGATGTAGTACCTTTCCCTATTCCTCTCACCAGCTACAAAAGAATCCTGGACAAGCTATGTTAAAAAAAAATAAGTGGGCATTGTGGCATTGTGGCACTGGGTTGAACAGCTGTTTGGAACACCAGCATACCGTATCAGAGTGCCTGGCTTTGAGTCTTGCTTCTGCTTCCAGTCCAGCTTCCTGCTAATGTGCATCCCAGGAGGTAGTAGGTGATGGTGGAAGTTCTTGGGACTCTGCCACCCACATGGGAGACCCACATGGAGTTCCTGGCTTCTGCCTTTGGCCTGGCCTAGCTGTTGTGGGCCTTTAGGGAATGTACCAGTAGTTAGATGTCTGTCCCTATCTTTCTCTCTGTCGCTCTGCCTTTCAAATAAATAAATACAATTAAAACAAACAAACAAACAAACAAACACACAAAAACTTAGGAAGACTCTGGAATATGGAGAGAAGCAGGCAGACTGGCGAGAGACCACAGGCCCTGCAGACTACCGTGGTGGTGAGTTCTCTAGGTTTTGTTTTCATCTCATATATCCCAGAGTTGGAGCTGAAGAAGATGGCAATATGGAAATGCCAGTGGGTGCAGGAAGAAAAAAAAAGTCCATCTAGTCAAAGGACAAGGAAAGAACAGCCTCGCAAACAGAAAAATTTTAGAAAATAATTGTTCTGGGGTCAGGGCTGCGGCATAGTGGGTTAAGAGGCCATCTGCAGCGTCGGCATCCCATATGGGCACTGGTTCGAGTCCTGGCTGCTTCACTTCCAATCCAGCTCCCTGCTAATGTGCCTGGGAAAGCAGTGGAAGTGCTTGAGTCCCTGCACCCGCGTGGGAGACCTGGAAGAAGCTGTTAGCTCTTGACTTTGGCCTGTCCCAGTCCAGGACATTGGAGCTATTTGGAGAGTGAACCAGTGGATGGAAGATCTCTCTCTGTCTCCCTCTCTCTTTGTAATTCTTTAAAATAAATAAATATTAAAAAAAAATTGGGGCTGGTGCTGTGGCGCAGTGGGTTAACACCCTGGCCTGCAGTGCTGGCATCCCATATGGGCGCTGGTTCAAGACCCGGCTGCTCCAGTTCCTATCCAGCTCTCTGCTGTGGCCTGGGAAAGCAGTAGAAGACGGCCCAAGCCATCTGGGGAGTGAACCATTGGATGGAAGACCTCTCCTCTCTCTGTGTAACTCTGACTTTCAAATTAAAAAAAAAAAAGATTAAAAAAAGAAAAAGAATTACCCTAGACAACACAGAGGAAACCATGCCCCTCACTTGCATCCCAGCAAAGGCAGGATGGGGCTAGTCTGCCCAGCTGGCAAGTCTGCGGCCCAGCGTCCCAACATCTGAGCCGTGCTGTACAAGAAACTTCATCCCCTCCAGCTGATACTGAGACTCCCCCACTAACCCACAGTAAGGAGATTCCCCCGGCTCTCCCTGTGTGCTTAGCACTGAGGGGCCCAGAGGAGAGACAGGGTAACCGTGAGGCCACCCCCAGTGCAGCACCAACACAGAGCATGTGGGGGGCTGGAGCTTCCACCCTGCTCCCGAGGAAGGCGGAACACCCCTTCTCTCGGGTGCTGACGGGCACTAAGTGACAGACCCTGGCCTTCAACACCTGACAGCGGTAAGGCCGAACCACACTTCCCTGCCGGAGCGGCATCAAAGAAAGCCGACTAAAACAGAAGGTTTGATGAGAGCCAAAGTCCATACATTATGACGTTCACCTTCAATTAAAAATTCACTCAGTTTACCAACAATTATGAGATCTTAACCTGAATTTTTAAAAAAGACAATCAAAGGTATCACACTGAGTGGACAGGGATTTTAGAATTATCTGGCAAAGATTTTAAAGCGGCCATGATAAAAATGCTTGAATGAGCAGAAACACACGAGTGAAACAAAGGAAAAGTTAGAAATCCTCAGCGAAGAAATAGGAGATTCAAAGAAGAACTACATGGAAGTTTTAGAATTGAAAAATTTAATAACTGAATTAGAAAATTCCAGTACAGAGGCTGGTGTTTTGGCCCAGTGAGTTAAGCTGCCAGCCACAATGCGGGCATCCTATGGCTGAGCCCTGGTTCGAGTCCCAGCTATTCCACTTCCGACTCAGCTCCCTGCTAACGGCCTGGAAAATCAGCAGAAGATGGCCCAAATTCTTGGGTCCCTGCACCCACATGGGAGACATGGATAGATTTCTGGGCTCCTGGCTGCAATCTGGCCTAGGGCTGGCCATTGAGGGCCATCTGGGGAGTGAACGAGTGGATGGAAGATCCTTTCTTTCTCCCTCCTTCTCTCTCTCTCTTTCTCTCTCTTCTTGTTACTCTGCCTTTCAAATAAATAAATAATCAAATAAATCTTAACAAAGAAAAGAAAGAAACCATGAAGGCCAGAAGGAAGTAGCCAAAATAATTTTTTTCAGTGAGGAAACAAACCAAAAAACCTGTTGACCCAGATCTTATACACAGTGAAGATATCTTCCAGGGATGAAAGAGGCAATCAAGACATTTCAGACAAAGGAAAACTAAAAGAATTTGTCCCCAGCGCACTTATCCCCAAAAGTGGCTAAAGGAAGTTCTCTGAGATAAAAAATAAAACAAGGGATCTTGGAATATTAGGAAGGAAGAGAGAATATAGTAAGCAAAAAAATAGGGGTGAATACAGTGATTTTCTCTTCTACCCATGAGCTTGGTTAGATGTTTGACAGTTGTAGTAAAGTCAGCACACTCCCTGATTGGTTCTTGATCTGCAGAGAGGAAACAGTTAAGATAACCGTAAACAGGGACGGCGCGGGGAAGCAGGTAAAGCTTCTGTGTTTCACGCAAGCTGATAAACGTTGACACCAGTAGACGGTCACAAGTTATGTATATAAAAACATAAAAGCTATACAAGAAAGGTACACTGGAAAACACTACAGCTAAGTCAAACTGGAATTCTAAAAAGGATTAGATTAACCCATGAGGAGTTGGGAAAACAAGAACAGATAAATATAAAGAGAGCAAAACTGTAAACAAAACATGAAATGACAGAATCAACACATTAATAATTACATTACATATAAATTATCTAAATATAACAATTAAAAACCAGAGAATAAGAGAATGAATGAAACAGTATGACCCAACTATATGCTGTCTACAAGAAATTATGATATAGTAAGTTTACAAATAAGAGGATTGAAAGATATTTCAGGGGCCAGTGCTGTGGCATAGTTGGTAAAGCCACCGCCTGCCTCCCATATGAGCGTATGGCTGCTCCACTTCCGATCCAGCTTCACTGCTGTGGCCTGGGAAAGCAGTAGAAGATGGCCCACGTCCTTGGGCCCCTGCACCCATGTGGGAGACCCGGAAGAAGCTCCTGGCGCCTGGCTTTGGATCAGCACAGCTCCGGGTGTGAACCAGCAGATGGAAGACCTCACTGTCTCTCTCTGCCTCTGTTCCCGTAACTTTGCCTTCAAATAAATAAATAAATAAATCTTTTCTTAAAACAAAGATATTTCATACAAACATTTATCAAAGGGAAGTAGGAGTGCCTATATATATTTTTAAGTTATTTATTGGGGCCAGTGCTGTGGCATAGCAGGTAAAGCTGTCACCTGCAGTGCTGGCATGCCATATGGATGCTGATTTGAGACCCAGCTGCTCCACTTCTGATCCAGCTCTCTGCTGTGGCCTGGGAAAGCAGTAGAAGATGGCCCAAGTCCTTGGGACCCTGTACCCACTCAGGAGACCTGGAAGAAGTTCCTGATTCCTGGCTTCAGATTGGTGCAGCTCCAGCTGCTGTGGCCATTTGGGGAATGAACCAGTGGATGAAAGACATTTTTCTCTCTGCCTCTGCCTTTCTGTAACTCTGCCTTTCAAATAATAAATAAATAAATCTTTAAAAATTATTTATTTATCTGAAAGGCAGAGTTACAGAGAAAGAGGGAAAGACAGAGAGAGAGAGAGATCTTCCATCCACTAGATTACTCCCCTGATGGCTGCAACAGCCAGGCCTGGGCCAGGCTGAAGCCAGGAGCCAGACACTCCATCAAGCTCTCCCATATGGGTGCAGGGACCCAAGCGCTTGGGGCTGTCTTGTTTTCCTTTCCCAGGCGCATTAGCAGGGAGCTGGATCAGAAATGGAGCAGCCAGGATGAGTCCCCGTATTAGTATCAGATAATGTAGACTTTGGAGCAAAGAAAATGAGACAGAGATTAGATGATGTTTCAAGAACCAATCAACTGGGAGGGAGGGAGAAAGGGAATGTCATTGTGTTCTTAGACTTGTATCTGCAAATCATATTGACTGTTAAAAATTAAAATAGGCCGGCTCTGTGGCTCACTTGGCTAATCCTCCGCCTGCAGTGCCGGCACACCGGGTTCTAGTCCCAGCTGGGGTGCCAGATTCTGTCCCGGTTGCTCCTCTTCCAGTCCAGCTCTCTGCTGTGGCCCGGGAGTGCAGTGGAGGATGGCCCAAATGCTTGGGCCCTGCACCCGCGTGGGAGACCAGAAGAAAGCACCTGGCTCCTGGCTTCTGATCAGAGCAGCGCGCCTGTTGGAGCGGCCATTTTGGGGGTGAACCAATGGAAGGAAGACCTTTTTCTCTGTCTCTCTCACTGGCTAACTCTGCCTGTCAAAAAAATTTTAAAATAAAAAATGAGGCATTTAATATGTTAGAATAAAATAATCAATTGACTAAGAAAACACAGTGATCCTAAATGAGTGAAAAAAATCTGTGCTGCAAAATGTGGAGAGAAAAGATGGGCTGTGCCTGGTGCCATGGTGCAGCGGTAGCTGACGCCTTGGTCCCCGGGCTCCTGCCCCGGCTGCTTCACTTCCAATCCAGCTTCCTTCTAACGGCCTGGGAAAAGCAGCACAAGATGGCCCAAGTGCTTGGGTCCCTGCACCCACATGGGAGATCTGGAAGAAGCCTCTGGTTCCTGGCTTCGGCCTGGCTCAGTCCTGTTTGTTGTGGCCACTTAGGGAGTGAACCAGCAGATGGAAGATCTCTTTGCCATCTCTCCATCTGTCTCTATAACTCTTTCAAATTAAAAAAAAAAATCTTAAAAAGCAAAAAACAAACAAAAAACCAGATGGGAGTGGTGCTATGGCGCTCTGAGTTAGGCTGCCACTTGTAGCACCAGCATCCCATATGGGCGCCAATTTGGGCCAATCCAGCTCCCTGCTAATGTGCCTAGGGAGGGTCCTGGTGTCCCTGTCACCACAGGGGAGGCAGGAATGAAGTTTCTGGCTCCCGGCTTCATTAGACCCGGCCCAGCGATGGCCACTGCAGCCGTCTGGGGTATGAACTCTCTCTCACTCTCGCTCTCGCTCTCTCTTCCCTCTCTCTATAACTTTGCCTTTAAAATAAATAAATAAATATTTAAAAAAGAAGGAAAAAAATGTGACTATGAAAGAGTAACCAAACTGTAGAGGATTCAGAAAGGTGGAATGAAATTCAAGAACACAGCACTCGCCGGCTGCTGATAGGCTGAGGAAATGCCTGTGTGGGTGAGGGGAGCAGCATTATTGAGGCGGCAGAGTCACAGCGGAGACAAAGTGAGGACCGGGGAGAGAGACGGAAGGAAACAGACACGTGGACCTGCACAGCACTGTCTGAGGGCTGACGTGGAACGCGGCCGGCTGCGAGTGAGAGGCTGGAGGTGGAAACCGGAATAGGCTGTGGCTATCAGCGCGTCCTTGAGCAAAGCACCCTGGTCGCCGAGGGAGGACACCTGGTGCAGACCTGCCTGTGCTCACCAGTGCGTGACCTCAGGCCCCTTTGAGAGGGTCGTGGACAAAGCCCCGAGCACCATTCTTGCCTCTGAAATTCCGAGTCTGAGAGCGCTTCCACTCACTGGCTCCGCGTCTGCCTAAAGGAGCAGCATAAAGTGCGGGGCTCCACCTGGAGCCTCTCCAATACTGGGACCAACCATCACGCACCCCCTTGCTTTTCTCTTCTCCACTCACAACAGCCTCTGCTCTCCCAGCCACTTTCGTGACAGTTATGTGCATGCTCCACACCGCCATCACTGAGGCAGAGTGAGACTCTGCAGAGCCTGAGACTCCACACTGAGTTAGCATTTTCATTCTCGCCGAATCACCCAAGTACTGCCAGCCGCAATAGGCTTTTAGCCGCCTTCTTCCTGTGGCCCACATGCTAATACAGTTTTTTATTAAAATATTTTTTTTTTGACAGGCAGAGTGGACAGTGAGAGAGAGAGACAGGGAGAAAGGTCTTCCTTTGCCGTTGGTTCACCCTCCAATGGCCGCCGCGGCCGGCGCACTGCGGCCAGTGCACCACGCTGATCCGATGGCAGGAGCCAGGTACTTCTCCTGGTCTCCCATGGGGTGCAGGGCCCAAGCACTTGGGCCATCCTCCACTGCACTCCCTGGCCACAGCAGAGAGCTGGCCTGGAAGAGGGGCAACCGGGACAGCATCCGGTGTCCTGACCGGGACTAGAACCCGGTGTGCCGGCGCTGCAAGACGGAGGATTAGCCTAGTGAGCCGCGGCGCCGGCCTATTAAAATATTTTTAATGTGACAAGAATTGCATAGCACAGCACTGAGCACTTTTGGCACTTCCGAGTGTGTTCAGTGGCACTCAGCACACACACTCATTGTTCCGCCAGCATCACCACCAAACTTCTTCCCAAACTCCAGCTCACCAACAACTCCACATCCTCCAGCTCCCGCTACCCACGGTTCTCCGCCCAGGCTCTGTGAAGCCGACTACACTAGCCACCTCATCTCAGTGGAACCATATAGCATCTGTCCTTTTTGCACCTGACGTATTTCACTTAGCATAATGTCTTCAAGGCTCGTCCAAGTTGTGGCACGTATCAGAATCTCACTCCATTGTAAAGTCGAATAATATTCCATCGTACGAGCTAGAGCATTTTGCTTAACTGTTGGTCCTTCCATGGACGTCTGGGTTCTTTCCACCTTTTGGCTATTTTGAGTATTGTGGATACTACTGGACAGCTGTTTGAGTCCCTGCTTTCAATTCTTTTTTTTTTTTTTCTTTTTTTGACAGAGTGGACAGTGAGAGAGACAGACAGAGAGAAAGGTCTTCCTTTTGCCGTTGGTTCACCCTCCAATGACTGCCGCGGCCAGCGCGCTGCGGCCGGCGCACCGCACTGATCCGAAGGCAGGAGCCAGGTACTTATCCTGGTCTCCCGTGGGGTGTACTCCCTGGCCACAGCAGAGAGCTGGCCTGGAAGAGGGGCAACTGGGACAGAATCTGGCGCCCCCACCGGGACTAGAACCCGGTGTGCCGGCGCCGCTAGGTGGAGGATTAGCCTAGTGAGCCGCGGCGCCGGCCTGCTTTCAATTCTTTGGAGTGTATCCCCAGAAGTGGAATTGGTAGCTCATATGGGAATTGTTTACTTTTTTGGAACTGTTACACTGTTGTAACTATCTTTGTCAAGAGATCTTTTTCAAGCCTTTTACAAGTGGATTCTGTGCCTGTTTTAACTATTTTATGAAATGTTGAAGACAATTTATTATGTGTAATGATCCCTACGGTAAGGAGAATCACTTAAGTATAATGTATAGGCCACTGCCAGGATGATAATCAGTGCAGGAATTGGATGAAGTATATTAGAGACGTTAATCTATGTAACATACAGAGGCACACGAAATACTTTTTCAAGATGAATATATATATATATTTAAACATTTTTATTATTTATTTGAGAAGTACAGACAGTGAGAGGGAGAGACACAAAGAAATCTTCCATCCGTTGGTCCACGCCCCAAAAGGCCCCAATGGCTGGAGCTGGGCCAATCCAAAGCCAGGAGCCAGGAGCTTCTTCCCAGTCTCCCACGCAGGTGCAGGGGCCCAAGGACTTGGGCCATCTTCTACTGCTTTCCCAGGCCATAGCAGAGAGCTGGATTGGAAGAGTAGTAGCGGGGACTAGAACCGGCGCCCAAATGGGATGCTGGCACCGCAGGCAGAGGATTAACCTACTGTGCCACGGCACCACAGGACCCTGGAACTCCATCTGGGTCTCTCACGTGGGTGGCAGGAGCCCAAGTCCTTGCCAAAATTCTCTGCTTCTAGGCATATTGGCAGAGAGCTGGATAAGAAGCAAAGTAGCCGGGATTCAAACCAGCACTCCAATATGGGATGCAGGCATTGCAAGTGGTGGTTGAATCCCCTATGCCACAGCGCCCACCCCTCAAGATAGATATTTTTATAAAAAATTTTATATATCTGTAGTATTCCAATCTCAAGTGTTTTCCTAGAAAAGCATAGTTAGTGGCCAGTAGCCAGAACCAATGGGGTTTTAAAACTGGTGGAATTCTGGATCAATATGTTCACCAATTTTTACATCCAGATTAAGTTCTCATCAGCACAATTCTAGGTTTTATGGCTCTAAGTGATTTTTAAATCCCCTAAGCGATGTGCCTTGAAATCAGGCTGGAGACACTGAGGGCTCAGTGCATCCTCGGAACGGCCAGAGATGGAGCTTGGTGCAGCTGGTGCACCCTCACCTGTCAGGATGAGCCTGAGACCCAGACACACAGGCGAGGAGGGGTGGCACCACTCCTGGTCTGCTTGCTTAGCACAGCTGTGGAGTGCTGTTGCACATCCAAGGCAAGGGGCCCGGAGATTCTGGAGCAGCTGGTGTTTCAGATACGTGGGAGCCGCTAGCCAGGGGTGTCCCGGACAAGGTTCCCTGCAGGTGCAGCTGCAGACAACACAGATCTCTGCTCTCCCTGTGCCGGGGACTTCTCCCCTCTGCACAAGAAGCTGTGAGCAGCGTGACAGTTCTAGCAATACATGGACGTTCTGCTAATTACAGCTGGATCATTTTCAATTATTTGATATGAAGGGATTCAACTGAATTACAAATCTATTGTCATTTTACTACAATTAAAAAAAAATTTATTTGTAGGCAGAGCCATAGTGACAAGAGACACAGAGGGATCTTCATCTGCTGGTTCACCACCCAGGTGGCTGCCAATGGCTGGGGCCAGGGCCGGACAAAGCCAGAAGCCAGAACTCCATTCGGGTCTCCCACATTGTCTGTAGAGTCCCAAGTACTTGGGCCTTCTTCCATTGCTTTTCCAGGTACAATAGCAGGGAGCTGGAACCAAAGTGGATCAGCCAGGACTCGAACTGGCTCTCTGATATGGAAGGTAATGTTTTCAGTGGTGGCTTAATCTGCTGTCACAATGCTGGCCCCCACACTATGATTTTAAATGAAAGGAAAAGTCACTAGATTCTTTAAACTTAGCTTCAATTGTAAAGTATCCCTTAAGAGTTAACTCACACAAAGCACACAGTTGTATGGTTTTGAGTATATTCTATTGTACAACTATTAGCACCATCCAGTTCCACATGTCTATCAGCTGCAGGAGCCCGTGCCTGACAGGGGTCCTCCTCCACTCCTCCTGCTCCAGCTCCCAGTCAGTAACCTATTTCCTGTCTAATGGATTTGCCTATCCTGGACATTTCATATAAACAGAATCATACAACATGGAGCCTTTTGTGTCTGGTCTCTTACTTAGCAAGTTTTTAAAGTTTATCCAGGTTGTAGCATTAACGGTTCCATTTTATGGTTGAGTAGTATTTCACTGGATGGATACAAACACATTTTGTTTATTCATCAGTTTAATAGTTTTTTTTTTTTTTTTAAAAAAACCTTTATTTATTTGAAAGGCAGAGTTACAGAGAGAGGTAGAGACAGAGAGAAAGAGGCTTTCCACCCACTGTTCACTCCCCAAATGGCCGCAACAACCTGGGCTGGGCAAGGCTGAAGCCAGGAGTTTTTTCTGGGTCTCCCACGTGGGTGCAGGGCCCAAGCACTTGGTCCATCTTCCGTTGCTTTCCCAGGCCCATTAGCAGGGAGCTAAGTCAGAAGTGGAGCAGCCGGGACTCAAACCGGCACCCAAATGGGATGCGGGTGCTGCAGGCGGGGGCTTTAACACATTGTACCACTGTGCCCACCCCTAACAGTAAAGTTTTTTTTTTTTTTTTTTTTTTGACAGGCAGAGTGGACAGAGAGAGAGACAGAGAGAGAAAGGTCTTCCTTTTGCCGTTGGTTCACCCTCCAATGGCTGCCGCTGCAGCCGGCGCACCGCGCTGATCCTGGCAGGAGCCAGGAGCCAGGTGCTTTTCCTGGTCTCCCATGGGGTGCAGGGCCCAAGCACCTGGGCCATCCTCCACTGCACTCCCTGGCCATAGCAGAGAGCTGGCCTGGAAGAGGGGCAACCGGGACAGAATCCGGCGCCCCGACCGGGACTAGAACCCGGTGTGCCGGCGCCGCAAGGTGGAGGATTAGCCTATTGAGCCACGGCGCCGGCTCAAAGTTTTTTTAAAAAGAATTATTTATTTGAAAGGCAGTTACAGAGAGAGAATCAGAGACACACAGGAAGATCTTTAATCTGCTGGCTCTCTCCCCAAATGGCTACAATGGCCAGTGCTCCATCAGGCTGAAGCCCGGAGCTAGGAACTTCCTGTGGGTCTCCCTTGTGGGTGGCAGGGGCCCCAGGATTTGGGCCATCCTCCCTGTTTTCCCAGGAATGTCAGCAGGGAGTTGGATCAGAAGTGGAGAAGCCCGGACTTGAACAGGCGCCCTTATGGGATGCCTGCATTGTAAGCTGCGGCTTAACTCGTTGCACCACAGCTCTGGCTCCAAAGTCTCTGAGTTTAAAGGTTAACACCTACCGGGGGGTAGGAGCTGCACTCATGCAAACGGATCCACTTCCTCATGCAATCCACTCTAGGACACGCGTGGCTATGACTTTCAGTCTTGAGAGATTACAGGGCTGCCCAGAGGCGCAGGGGTCAGTTCTATGAAGAGTCAGTCTATTAACAGACTGGATCAGATACATGGGGTCTCCTCCTACAGCTAAGACTGTTTTGAGTCTAACATCATGATTTTGTGACAACAGTTAATGAATACTTGGGAATCAAAATATTTTTTAAACACAAATGTTCTTACCTTTAAAACTGTAACTTGAGATTGTCAAATTACACATACACCTTACTTCCATATTATTTTGTAAGTTTATTTTTAAAATGACAGTAACAAATGGTTTTCCCTTGCTGGGGAATGATACATCTATTTTCCGCGAATAAGGCTTTAAAAAGTAACAGCGTTTTGTCCAAACTGAACTTGTATATAATTGCACAAAAGTCACACAAAGCAGTAAGAAATGCCAGCAAAGATGGAAGCTTGCTCAGAGCCTCATGGAACACACCCCGAGTCCTTGATTCCAGGTCACCTGACGCAGACAGTGCTGATGCTCACCCACGTTCTTGGTGCCACACATGCAGAGACCACAGCAACCAGAACACTGTGGTTTGTGACCACGGAATGCTGCTGTGTCAGGGTTTAATGATGCACTCGTCTGCTCATTACTCTAGAAACATTAAAAACACTTCAGTTTAAAAAATATTTGCCCAGCTTCGAAACATACACTGTCTACTTTAAATTGTATTTTAGGAAACTAAAACTACAAAAAAATGAAGCACACCTTAAAAATCTGTTCCAAGCTGGGTCCTTTGTGTGCCACCATCTGTGGCCCTTTACCCTCTCTCCCTCTCTCTCTCTCTCTCACACACACACACACACGTAGCATTACCACCTACCACACTAGCTGAGGTTGGCAGATAAGAGCTAACTCAAGTCGCAAGTCTTTCTGGCCGCAGCTGGTAGGAACACTGTTAGAGGACGCAGGGTCCCCCTGCGCTGGAGGAGGAGTGCACTGCGTTTTGCTCCTGATCTTGACAAGCCCAGGAGAGGAGAGGTGGCAGCCAGGCTCACACCTGCAGCCTTTGTATCATTAACAACGCTGATGAGGGTGTTGGTTACCAGTATTCTGAACAATGCAACAAGGCCAAATTTTTCTGTTTTAATGATATATAATGTCTTTATCTGGAGATTTATTTGGTGGATCTTAATCTCAATGCAGAAAGAGATGTCTTCATGTGAGGGTTCTCCCTTTCTGAACTAACACAACTTAGTGAGGAAAAAGCCCAGTGTTTTGAGGAAAAAGCCCAGTGTTTTGAGGAAAAAGCCCAGTGTTTTGAAAGATGATGCACAGGAAGCATTTTAAAGTCGTCACCAGAGCTCCTTCTCCGCTTGGAGGCCACAACAAGCGAAAGAGAACTCTTGCCCCAGCATCTCTGCTGTGGTGCTTCAAATAAGAAACACAATCCTGGTCACCTGCTTACGAGGGAAAAGAGCGATTCCTGAAACACACAGAGGTGAGCGGCACTGGCCAGTCAGATAAGCTTCTGCCATTTAGATGGTGTTGCTAATGATCCAGCCACAGCTCCGTATCTAGCGAGAAAAACCCCAGTGGTAACTTCGGAAGACGCTTTCTCACGATGCAGGCTTTCAGTAGGACACCCGGTGTACGTGTGAAGTACCAGGAAGACTCCTGAGCCAGAGGACACTCGGGCCGCGGCTGCGGTACGGCCCAGGAATGAGGGACACTCGGGCTGGGCTGTGGTGCGGCTCATGGATGAATGAATGACATCTGGGCCACGGCTGTGGCGCGGTTCATGAATGAATGAAGGAGATCACTGCGCCGTGTATACTTCTCTGTAGCACAACACATCCTGAGTGTATCAGACAGCCACGGAGGCTCACTGTGCCACCTGACTCAAACGCTCAGCCGCTGTGGTTAATCTGGGATTCAAAGAACAACGTAGCTGGGTGAGCAGGAACTAAAAATCACCAGTCACACTCACTACCAGTAACATCTGCAGAAGAACTTGACTGGAACCTAACCACAACCTGGACCATGTCCAAGTTCGCTGCTTTACATAAAAGCCACGGAGGCTTTGAGCTGGAAGGCTGAAGGCCTCAGAATATGACCTACAGGAAGAACGGGAAAGTCCTTCTTCCCAGGACTGGAAATGAAGAAGGGAAAGAAGCCAAGGAGGGGGCTGTGGGGGCACAGAGGCCTGGGAAGTGAGAAGTCAGAGCTGTGGATTTCCTTCTCGCCTCTTCTTTTAGGGACAGCACAGGACTGAGAAGTTGGAGGGAGTCAGGGCAGCTGTGGGGGGTGAAGCCCAGCCGCGTAGCCAGGGGCAGCAAAGCTGTGCAGATCTGCATGAGCACTGTCAGGATGCGATTTCTACCACACTGGTTACAGTATCTTTGTCTCCTGTCTGCTTCTGGACCTATACTGCAAGTTTTCCTGAAATAACGAGCAAACTTCTAACACTGCAGAAACTGTTAATCCCTCAACTTGTGCCTAACCTCAATATGGAAAAAAAACAAAACCAAAAAAACCCACTTTAAATTCATGCTCTACCAGTTCGCAGGTTTTGCGTATCTTAGGCCCATATCTACATATAAGGGAGGTGAACACACTGGCTGTTAGTGCTTCCCTCTCCCAGAGACGCTCTGAGTAAACCATCTGCAGCCCCCCAGCCTGCTCCCCACACAAGCCTGGTCGCCATAACTGTATCCAGTTATGGGTACAGCTCTCTACTACTCACCTTCCAGTGCTGACATCAGGACAGGTAAGGAATAGAGGATGCCTACAAGTACTGGGTGGATCCCATATCGCTCGCTCTCTCTTTTTTTAATCAGAACTAGAGGAAATCACAGGTGGACAACAGGGGTGCTTCTCTGAAAACTGGGTGCCACGACTCTGACTTAACAGGGCAAGTCAAGCATCTGCCTCAGGCCAGTGCAGACGCTCCAGGAGTGGCCTGATCAGAACCTAGAGGATGTTTAGGAAAGGAACCATCTTAAAAAAAAATTATGTGAGAGACAGAAAGAAGGAGAAGAAGGAGGGAGGGAGGGAGGGAGGGAAGGAGAGGGAGAGGGAGAGGGAGAGGGAGAGGGAGAGGGAGAGGGAGAGAGAGAGAGAGAGAGAGAGAGATTTTTTCTATCCACTAGTTTACTCCCCAAATGCCTGCAACAGCTGGGACTGGGCTGGGCTGAAGCCAGGAACCAGGAACTCCATCCAGGTCTCCCACAAGACGGGCAGGATCCCAACTACCGAGCCACAGCCACTGCCTCCTGGGGTCTTCAGTACTAGGAAGCAGGAACTGAGCCTAGCACTCTGATGTGTGTTGTAGACGTCTCCATTGGTGGCTTCACGAATGGCCCCCCAGGATTCATCTTTAACTGAAGAGAACAAGTGCTGGAAGTTTGGATCTGCAGTAGTCACATACCTACTCTTCCACTCCTTCATTTCCTTACCGAGAATTTAAACACGTTTTAGGTCCCAGGCAGCCAAACAGCAAGAAGAGCTCGCTCCGCAGCCAGTGTTGTTGGAATTGGGACTCGGCTGAATGGTGAGACAAACACAGCAGTGCCCTGCAGGCTCGTGTGGCTCCGGGAGAACAGGCAGGCAGGAGTTAGAAGTACTGGCCACCCGCGATTACAGGCAGGCGGCCTTCAGGGTCTGGGACAGGCAGGCAGGAGTTAGGAGAAGTACTGGCCACCCGCAATTACAGGCAGGCGGTCTTCAGCATAATAGGAACTTTGGTGATTAGCTCTAAATACAGGCATCACACAAACATTGTATGTTATCAGGAGGATCTCAGCAAAGTGCAAAAAATACTCTGAAAAAATAAGATAATTTTCTCCCTGTTTAAATGTGTAATTGGAATGCATGGGCATACGTAACCAACACCCTTTTTAATGTTTATAAATTAAACTCGCTTAGGTCCTGAACTCCAGAGAAGTCATGTTATCAAAGAGGCAGTCACATAGCATTTAAAAATTCTCTTTTCCGGACTTCTCTCTACTTGAAATAAAAAACCCACAGATGTGACTGCACACAGCCATCAGCTGCACTCCAGAAGGAAGGCGTGTAGACAGGCACACAGGAGCCCCTCGGGGCACTCGTGCAGGGATGACCGGGTGCCCCTCTGAGCCCGAGATGCACGTGGGGCCGCGGCGGTCAAGAGGCCCTGCTGCAGATGTGCTCGACGTCGCTCAGCTCCTTGGGGCAGCCCGCAGACAGCACGAGGGGCGAGTCCTGAGTCACCACCACATCGTCCTCGATGCGGACGCCAAGGCCCCGGAACTTCTCCGGTGCATCTCTGTCATCCTCGGGAATATAAATGCCTGAGAAGCGAGAAGGAGAACGTGCCGATCAGCAATGGCAGCTGAGCGAGTCGGGCAAGGAAGTTCACCTCTCTGTTACAGCTCCTTCACTTGTAGTACCGGACCTCAGTGGTTCTCACTGGGTCCAGCTGTGAGGAGCCAACGAGATAATCCACATAACATGTCTGGTGCATAATGGTCCATAAATGCTAAGCTACCATTAATACAGCTGTTATTATTGATTAATTAAGTTTTATTTATTTATTTGAAGGGCAAAGTGATAGACAGCGAAGAAGAGACAGAGAAAGAGAGCAACATCCCCCATCCACTGGTTCAGTCCCCAAATACCTGCAACAGTCAAGGCTGGGTCAGGCTGCAGCCAGGAGCCAAGAACTTCATCTGGGTCTCCTACAGGGGATGTAGGGGCCCGAGCACTTGAGCCATAATCTATTGTATCCTAGGCACATTAGCAAGAAGCTGAATTGGAAGCAGAGGTGGGTCTTGATCCTAGGCACTCAGATATGGGAGGCAGGCATCCCAAGTGACGGCTTCACCCACTATACCACAGTGATAATGTCGATCATCAGTCTGTCATATTTTAGAGTCTTAAATGGCCCATATAAAATGACTTTGGGGCCAGTGCTATGGCATAGTGGGTAAAGCCGCCGCCGCCTGCAGTGCCAGCATCCCATGTGGGCGCTGGTTCCAGTCCCAGCCTCACCACTTTTGCTCCAGCTCTCTGCTGTGGCCTGGGAAAGCAGTAGAAGATGGCTCAAGTGCTTGGGACCCTGCATCCTTGTGGGAGACCTGGAAGAAGCTCCTGGCTCCTGGCTTCAGATCGGCCCAGCTCTGGCCATTGTGGCCATTTGGGGAGTGAACCACTGGATGGAAGACCGTTCTCTCTGTCTCTCTCGAATTCTGCCTGTGAAATACAATAAATAAATTTTAAAAAATGACTTAGTTAATGAGTGTGTTAGTGTATGCTGGGATGCAGCAGACTGTCTTAGTTTTCTTTTGCATAACAGTCTCCTGAGAAAAGGGCACTTTGTTCAAATGAAGATGAAATGTATTTCAATAGATTTTTTTTTTTTTTTTTGACAGGCAGAGTGGACAGTGAGAGAGAGAGACAGAGAGAAAGGTCCTCCTTTTGCCGTTGGTTCACCCTCCAATGGCTGCCGCGGCTGGCGCGCTGCGGCCAGTGCACCGCGCTGATCCAATGGCAGGAGCCAGGTGCTTCTTCCGGTCTTCCATGGGGTGCAGGACCCAAGTACCTGGGCCATCCTCCACTGCACTCCCTGGCCACAGCAGAGAGCTGGCCTGGAAGAGGGGCAACCGGGACAGAATTCGGCGCCCCGACCGGGACTAGAACCTGGTGTGCCGGCGCCACAAGGCGGAGGATTAGCCTAGTGAGCCACGGCGCCAGCCTTTCAATAGATTTTAAATGTATTAACATTCATATATTCTTAGCAACCAGAAGCTGCAGAAATTGTCATTATACATTTTCCCCTCCTCAAACAATAAAATAAGAGAGAAACAGAAAGACACTAATATATGTTTGGAAAAATCTACAAGCCCCAGGTAGAAGCTTCCCTAATCATAAGGTCAAACAAATACCAGGGCTTTTCCTCTTTTTTTTTTTTTTTTAAATAAAATTTATTCACTTGAAAGTCAGAATTACAGAGACAGAAGGAAAAACATAAAGAGGGAGAGGGGGAGAGAGAGAGAGGGAGAGAGGGAGGGAGGGAGAGAGGGAGATCCTTCATTTGCTGGTTCATTCCCTAAATGGCTGCAACAGCCAGGGCTGGGCCAGGCTGAAAGCCAGGAGGCTCTTCTGGGTCTCCCATGTGGGTACAGAGGCCCAAGCACTTGGACCATCCTCTGTTGCTTTCCCAGGTGCATCACCACGGAGCTGGATCAGAAGAGGAGCAGCCAGGACTCGAACTGGCGCCCATATGGGATGCTGGCGCTGCAGACAGCAGCTCAACCTGCTGTGCCACCACAATGCTGGCCCCTAAGGCTTTTCCTTTTAAAGAAATTATAAACTTCTTCCACTACCCCCAAAGAACTGCTTTGTGACAAAAAGATCAGTAAAAAAAAAAAAAAAAAAAAAAAGTGTATTCGAAATGTAAGGAAGCAAGCATATACTGACTAGGCTGGGCAAAATCACACCTCAGGCCACAGACAGCAAGTATGACCATGCTCAAAGGGGTATAGAAGAGCTTTCCCAGCCCTAAGGTGTAGAATTTGAGGTTAGAATATTTGAAAGCTACAACTGTGATCTGTTTGGATAACAAGAGCAGCAATAGTGTTTGAAAATCAACTTTGGTAACGCCAATCTCCATACTCCACCGTGGCTACCACTGCCCTCCTGCTGCCGGCCCAACACCCAGGACTGTCGCCATCAGGCAGTGCACTGACTGCTGGCCTTCGGTGAAGCTCCTGAGAAAGGACCTGGGTGCCAGGACTGGGGCAATGCTGGGGAGTGCAACACAGGGTGCAGAGGGGCTGCAAGTTGAGACAGGGAGACTGCGCGTCTCCTGCGTGCAAGCCCTGGGCTCTGGAGCTCTGAGGGCCCCCACCGCTAACCAGGAGACTAGGACAAACCAGCCTCGGCAAAGGCAGGATTAAAAAGATTCATTTCTTAATATCTGCTCACAGAAAGTATTCCCCATCTGTTGTTTATTGAAGCAGTCAAATTAAACAAACTGTGTGATGTTAAATAAGAAAGCTAAAGATAAATCTAAAATAAAGTCACTTTTTACACTTGTGAGGTTGTTTTCCTGTCTCTTCTAATTTAATTATGTTGGCTCAGGCAAAAATGGACAATGTTCACGTCACACTACTACTTTGTGTTGCACAGGACCGGAGGCTGCTGATGCCTCCCCTTACCTGGTTCAATCGTGATCACCATCCCCGGCTGTAGAGGGAGGGAACGGGGCATGTCTGGAGTGTCGTGGACATCCATCCCAAGGTAATGGCCAACATGATGAGGGCAGTATTTTCGAGCAGCCTGGAAGTAATTATCACAGTATTAATGCGGCAATAACTCCTAAAGGGGAGAGTTCCACATAGCATATGGATATATGAGCACGTGTTGATATACCTTCCCCATGGTCCCGTCAATCAGTCTTTCAATTTTTATTTATTAGAAAGCTAGACACAGAGAGAGACAGACAGAGAGACAAAGACCGTCCATCTACTCACTCACTGCACAACTGGCTACAACTGCTGGAGCTTGGCCAGGCTGAAGTCAGAAGCCTGAAACTCAACTTGGGACTCCTGTGGGGTGGCAGGCACCCATGTACTCTGGCCACCATCTGCTACCTCCCTGGGTGCCCAGTAGCAGGAAGCTGGAATCAGAAGAGGAGCTGGAACTTGAACCCAGGCCCTGTGACACTGGATGTGGGCGTCTCAAGCAGGATCCTGAGCACCAAATGCCTCCCACCCACCACTTATGTTTAAGCTATTTTTGGGCATATGATTAAGAGATAAACGGCTATCTCTCGGCCGGTGCTGTGGCTCACTAGGCTAATCCTCCGCCTGTGGCGCTGGCACCCTGGGTTCTAGTCCTGGTCAGGGTGCCGGTTCTGTCCCGGTTGCTCCTCTTCCAGTCCAGCTCTCTGCTGTGGCCCAGGAAGGCAGAAGAGACCCATATGGGAGACCAGGAGGAAGCACCTGGCTCCTGGCTTCGGATCAGCACAGCACTGGCCATAGCGGCCATTTGGGGAGTGAACCAACGGAAGTCCTTTGTCTCTGTCTCTCTCTCTCACTAACTCTGCCTATCAAAAAAAACCCAACCAAACAAACAAAAAAAATGGCTACCTCTTGTATGCAGCACACCAATGGAATTTTAAATGATTCACATTTCTGTTCTCCATAATAAATATACTACACACATGTTAACTTGCGGAATCCCAGTAATAACCGTGGCAAATGAAAATCTCTTAGGGAAGATGAAGATGTTAGAATAAATCATCTCTTCAGTGCTCACACACACTCTCGGGAAGCCTACTCTGAAGACCCTAAAGATCTCAGAGCATCTTGTGGGGGAGGCATAAGTATTGGGCGTTTGACCGGTGTGGATGCTTCTGTAAGTTAGCTGGAGATTTGTTGGTCTAAGCAACAGGAAATCTAGAGCTTCTTTTCCATTGATAGCAGAAGTCCTGGCAGCCTAAAGTTGGAGGTGGAGGATGACCAATGGTCTGTCTGTCTTGACCACCTGGCATTTTAATTTAATTTTTTATTTTTTTAAGATTTATTTTGTATTTATTTGAAAGGCACAGTTACACACACACACACACACACACAGGTATCTTTCATCTGCTGGTTCACTTCCCAGATGGCTACAACAGCTAGGGCTGGGCCAGACTGAAGCCAGGAGCCAGGAGCTGTTTTTGGGTCTCCCACATGGGTGCAGGGGCTCAAGCACCTAGGCCATCTTCCACTGCTTTCCTGGGCACATTGGCAGGGAGCTGGATTGGAAGTGGAGCAGCCAGGACTCAAACTGGTGCTCATATGGGATGCTGCTGTCACATGAGGTAGCTTTTATCCATGGTGCCACAATGCTGGCCCTTCGCATTTTAATTTTAAAGTTAAGGTTTTACAGAACACCATTATAATCTCGGTATAGGAAAAATTCATTCCAAGACATTGGTCACTGAACATACTATTCAGTTTCAGCAATATGCAGCAGACACTTGACCTTCCGAATCTCCACAAAAGGATTGAGAGTTCACCTCTGGGGTGGGCACTGTGGCACAGCAGTTAAATTAAGCCACATACCTGCATGCTGTATCAGAGTGCTGGTTCAAGTCCCGGCTCTTCCACTTCCAATACAGCTACCTGCTAATACATCCTGGGAACACAGCAGATAACAGCCAAGTACTTGGGTCCCTGCCACCCACGGGGAGACCTGGACGGGGTTCCTAGCTCCTGGTCTGGGCCCAGCCCAGCCTTGGCTACTGTGGGCATTTGGAGAGTACACTAGTGAATGAAAGATCTCTCTCACTTCTCTCTCTGACACTCTTTCAAATAAATACATGAATCTTTAAAATACATTTTTTAAAAAAGTTAACTTCTCTTTTTTTGTTGCTTTTAAATGCAATTTTAAATATTTATTACATTTTATATGAAAGAGAAATAGAGAAAGAAAGGGAGGGATTTCCCATCTACTGGCTCACTCTCCAAATGTCTGTAACAGTCAGGGCTGGGTTAGGCTTTAGCCAGGAACCAGGACTTCAGTCTGTGTGCCCCACATGGGTGACAGGGACCAAAGTACTTGAGTCATCACTTGCTGCATCCCAGGGTGAGCCTTGGCAGGAAGCTGGGGCTGAAAGCAGAGTTGGTTTTGAACCCAGGCGCTCTGATGTGGGATGTGGGTATACTAACCGGCAGCTAAACTGCTGGCCAAAAGCTGGATGCACCTCTCTTCCTTGCTTCCTTTTTTTGTCTTTCTCTATCCTGTCTGCACTAGACTTCATTTTATGTTTTCTGAATACGAAGCTGGTTATACACTCTGCAATGAACCAGAATGTGCTGCCATCTTCTGGAAGAAATGAGTACTGATTCTCTTTGTTTTAATCCTTGTTGAAGCTAAATCCTTGCAGAGAAAGAAAACCAAGATCATTTCTAAGTCTAATTAGCTTTATATAAGGTAAAAACCAAAGAGCATGTTAGGCATCAATGAGAACGGGGGTCCACAGACGTGCAGTACCTTGAAGGCATTATTTTCCTTAGAGTTCCTCACAATTCCCAATGCTTCAAGCTTCTGTCCTGTCAGTGTCAGCATCAAGCTGTAGATGTTCTCCAAGCTTGTCCCAGGGGAGCACAGGGCCAGACAGTTCTTCTGAATCTCTAGAACAGCTTCATAGAGCTCTGCCTGCGGGGCGGTGAACCTGGGGAGAGCAGAGCCAATTCAGAAGTCCGAACTCAGAATGATCTACTGAAAGACGTCTGCTTCTGTCTCAGGAGGGTGATGACAAGGCAGGGTTGACATGTGCTCTCTAGGAAACACGATGCATTTTTGCGGACAGGATCTTGACCATGGCCTGGGGGCTCAGTAGGAAGTACAGTCATCCAAGTGACCAGCAGACACTCAGCAGCTGAGGCTGGAAGGTGCAGCTGGCTGGGAATGCAGTCCGAAGGCCAGGCCAGGTGCACTCTTGATACTTTCTAATACCTTAGAGAAGGGCTACCACTGGAGAAGAGAAAAAGAAAAGAAGGAAAGCCTGGGACCCACTCTGACAGCTGAAACAGATGTCACAGAATAAACGAGTCAGGATCTCAGGTACTAGAAACTCACCAGTACTGAAGTATCCTCAGAGTAACACTCTCTTTAGCAATCAGGTGAGAAAGAAGCGAGCTGTCTTAGCAGTATTTTCATCCACTGCTGATGCGGATATAAACTAGCACAGTCGATTGAATCCAAGGCCTTAAGGCTGCTCATGTAATCTGAGCTAGTGACTGTGCTCTACGGATGTGCCTAAGAAAATAGTTTTAAATTTGAAAAAGTTAATGCACAAAAATGTGCACTGTGATTTCGGTAACTGGAAGACATCAGACAATTTCTAAATGTCCCCTAGCAGAATGGTTAAGTCTAACAATATAATAGTATAATGAACACTTATATACCCATCTCCTAGGTTCAACCATGATCAGTATCTCTATGATTTTACTGTCCCAAGACAGTATTATTAAATAATAATTATTATTTTTTTTAATTTTTGACAGGCAGAGTGGACAGTGAGAGAGAGAGACAGAGAGAAAGGTCTTCCTTTGCCGTTGGTTTACCCTCCAATGGCCGCCGCAGCCGGTGTGCTGCGGCCGGCGCATCGCGCTGATCCGAAGGCAGGAGCCAGGTGCTTTTCCTGGTCTCCCATGCGGGTACAGGGCCCAAGCACTTGGGCCATCCTCCACTGCACTCCCTGGTCACAGCAGAGAGCTGGCCTGGAAGAGGGGCAACCAGGACAGAATCCGGCACCCCGACCGGGACTAGAACCTGGTGTGCCAGCGCCGCAAGGCAGAGGATTAGCCTGTTGAGCCACGGCACCGGCCTTAAATAATAATTATTTTTAAAATATTTATTTGATAGAGTTACAGAGAGAAAGAGATTGAGAGCGTTTTTTTTTTTTTGGGGGGGGGGGTCAGGCAGAGTTAGACAGTGAGAGAGAGGGACAGAGAGAAAGGTCTTCCTTTACCGTTGGTTCAACCCCCAATGGCTGCTGCGGCCGGTGCACTGCGCTGATCTGAAGCCAGGAGCCAGGTGCTTCTCCTGGTCTCCCATGCAGGTGCAGGGCCCAAGCACTTGGGCCATCCTCCACTGCACTCCCGGGCCACAGCAGAATGCTGGACTGGAAGAGGAGCAACCAGGACAGAATCTGGTGCCCCAGGAATTTCTTCATGGTTTCCCACGTGAGTGCAGGGGCAAGGATTCGGGCCATCTTCTTTCCAGGCCTTTCCAGGCTTTCCCAGGCCATAGCAGAGAGCTGGATCGGAAGTGGAGCAGCCGGGATTTGAATTGGTGCCCATATGGGATGCTGGCACCACATGTGGTGGCTTTACCTAGTATGCCACAGCACTGGCTCCAACAGTGAAATTTTTTTTAAATTAAGATTTATTTATTTATTTGAAAGTCAGAGTTACACAGAGAGGAAAGGCAGAAAGAGAAAGAGAGAGAAAAGTATTCTATCCAATGGTTCACTCCCCAATTGGCTGCAATGACCACAGACACGCTGATCTGAAGCCAGGAGCCAGGAGCTTCTTCTGGGAATCCCACATGGGTGCAGGGGCCCAAGGACTTGGGCCATATTCCACTGCTTTCCCAGGCCACAGTAGAGAGCTGGATTGGATGTGGAGCAGCCAGATCTCAAACCGGCGCCCATCTAGGATGCTGGCGCCTCAAGCCAGGGCGTTAACCCGCTGTGCCACAGCACCAGCCCCCAACAGTTCTCTTTTACAATGAAATTCACATACACTGAAATGCACAAATCTGAGCTGTACAATTCTGACAAATGGATGTACCAATCCTGATAAAGTGGGGGACACTGAATGCCTAAATTCTGCTGAGTCATCGCTGCCCTAGAAGCAGCTCTCCTGCCATGTCTGAAGTTAACCCTGCTTTGCCTGAGAACCTTCCTGGAAGTAGTGGCCTCGGTTGCCTCTAGACCTGTAAACAGACTCAAGTCGCAGCAGGCTCCAAAAGTGTACCCATGCGGAGGTACAGCATAATTCAAAACCAGCTGAACGACTTTTACAATTTATATGGACGAAAGACAGCAAAATACATATGACAAATGGAGATTCACAGTGTGGGGTTTTATGGGTCCACTACACAGATTCTGGACTCAATGTCATAGCTTTAGGGTCTGAGTAGCTCTAACAGTTTGGATGGTTGGTTGGCTGAAACACGGTAGCCTAAGGTAAACAAAGTCGAATGCCTGAACTTCCTTGGTATACAAGGGTTCTGCCTCAGTCCTGTAATATAAATGCTGCTTCACCTTCTAGCCTGCCCTATTGATGGGGACTTGCGACTGAAATTCTTCCTCAAATTTCCAGCGTGCTGCTTTGCCCTACAACATTCAGATATGCCAGCCTCAACAAATGTACTGCGTACTTTCTTTTTCTCTAGCGAATCCTGATTGATACCGATCCATACAGAACATTTACACTGTCCCAGAAAATCCGCGTTTGCCTATATCTCATCAATACACTTACCTCCAGAAGCAAATGCTGTTCTGATTACATTCACCTTAGTTTTACGTACACTAGAACATCATATAAATGAAATCATATATGTCCCCTATTGTGTCTGGCTGCCTTCATGTCTATGCATCTCATGGTGTTACTTCAGCCAAGTCTTTTTTTTTTTTTTTTTTTTTTTGACAGGCAGAGTGAACAGTGAGAGAGAGAGACAGAGAGAAAGGTCTTCCTTTTTGCCGTTGGTTCACCCTCCAATGACCGCCGCGGCCGGCACGCTGCGGCCGGCGCACCACGCTGATCCAATGGCAGGAGCCAGGTGCTTCTCCTGGTCTTCCATGGGGTGCAGGGCCCAAGCACTTGGGCCATCTTCCACTGCACTCCCTGGCCACAGCAGAGAGCTGGCCTGGAAGAGGGGCAACCGGGACAGAATCCGGCACCCCGACCGGGACTAAACCCGGTGTGCCGGTGCCCCAAGGCGGAGGATTAGCCTAGTGAGCCTCGGCGCCGGCCTCAGCCAAGTCTTTTTAATGCCTGATTGGAGTTCCCACAGTACGAACAGACCACAATTTACATATTTACTCTCCTGTTGATGGGCATCTGGGCTGTTTCCAGCTCCTGGCTATTGTGAATAATGCTGTCATGAACATTCCTGTACAACTCTTCTCTTATGGACCTATGCTATGTGGAAGATCCAGGTAAATGGTTCACTGTTCATTTAAATTTAGAAGAAACTGTCAAATTCTAACAGTTCTAACAGTTTCCATTACCATGAGCAATGGAAAAGAGTTTCAGTTATACTGCAGTATTGTGAACACTTGGTTTGGTTAGTCTTTAATTCTGTTCATTCTAGTCAGTATGGAATGGTAGCAAATTGACTAACACTGCTGAGAGGCCTTCAATGTGGAATAGTGGCTAAACCGCTGCCTGTGCTGGCCGCATCCCACATGGGCACTGATTTGAGTCCTGGCTGCTCCACTTTTGATCCAGCTCCCTGCTAGTGGGCCTGGGAAAGCAGCGGAGGATGGCCCAAGTGCTTGGACCCCTGCCATCCATGTGGGAGTCTCAAATAAAGCTCCTTGCTTTGGCCTGGCCTAGCCCTAGCTGTTCATTTAGGGGAATGAACCAGCAGATGGAAGATCTCTGTCTCTCTCTAACTCTGCCTTTCAAAAAAATGAATAAATAAATCTCAAGGGGCCAGTGCTGTGGCCTACTGGGTAAAGGCGCTGCCTGCAGTGCCAGCGTCCCATATGGGTGCTAGTTCCAGTCCTGGCTGCTCGTTTCCAGTCCAGCTCCCTGCCAGTGCTCCTGGGAAAGCATCAGAGGAGGGCCCGAGTGCTGGGCCCCGACCCACGTGGGAGACCTGGAAGCAGCTCCTGGCTCCTGGCTTTGGATCGGCACAACTCCAGCCCAGAACCAACAGATGGAAGAGCTCTCTCTGTCTCTCTCTCTCTAACTCTGCTTTCAAATAAATAAATAAATCTTTTAAAAAATAATCTTAAAAAATAACTTAGGACTACTTTTACAGCGTGTACAGTCATTTGTGCATGTTCTGTTAGAAGTGTCCATCAAGTCTCTTTGTGAGATACGTGTTTAGTGAAAATTTTATCCCAGTTGCTGGCTATCTATTTATTTTCTTAAGAGTCTTTCAATACACAGAACATTTTATTTTGATGGTCTATTTTATTAATTCCATTTTGCGGTTACTCTATGAGTTCTTACAAAATCACAACATCCAGGGCTGGGCCAGGCTGAAGCTAGGAGCCTGGAGCTCCCATCCAGTTCTCTTTCGTGGGTGGCAAAGTTCAATCACGTGGGCCATCCTCTGCTGCCTTCCCAGATGCAGTAACAGGAAGCTGAGTGGGAAATGCAGAAGCCAGGACTTAAACCTACACTATAATTTGGGATACGGGCATCTCAAGTGGTAGTCTAACCTCCTATGCCACAATGCCCACCCTTCCATTTACTTATTCTTATGCTGATACCACATTGTCTTGATTGCTGTAGTTTTACAGTAAATTTTAAAAAATATTTATTTACTTGAAAGGCAGAGTTACAGAGAGGCAGAGGCAGAGAGAGAAGTCTTCCATCCACTGGTTCTCTCCCCAATGGCTGCAATGGCTGAAACTGGGCTGATCCAAAGCCAGGAGCCAGGAGCTTCCTCTGAGTCTCCCACACGGGTGCAGGGGCCCAAACACCTGGGCCATCTTCTACTACTTTCCCAGGCCATAGCAGAGAGCTGGATTCGCAGTGGAACAATGGGACTTGAACTGGCATCCATATGGGATGCAGATACTGCAGGCGGCAGCTTTGCCCTCTATGCCACAGCACCTTCCCCCGACCTTGTGTTCTTTTAAAAAGCTTATTTGATAGAGAGCAAGTACAAGCAAGCCCCCATCTACTAGTTCATTATCCAAATGCCTGAAATGGCCAAGAATGGGTTGGCCAAAACCAGGAGCTGGAACTTCATCCAGATCTCCCTGTGGGTGGCAGGGACCCAACTACTTGGTCCATCACTGCTGCCTCCCAGGGTCTTCACTAGCAGGAAGCCAGCCAGGAGTCAGAGCTGGGCACGGAGCCCAGGTACTCTGATATGAAGGCACTGAATTAAGTGTTGGGTCAACTGCCCTCACCTGACCTTGTATTCTTTGTGTAAAAAAAATGTTTTTACGAGAGAAAAGAGCCAATGTAATGGCCGATCTTTATTGGAAATGTCATAGCACATTTCGATCAGGTTGGTGCAGGGGCTGAGGGGTTATGATGGGTTGCACAGCCAAGGCATCACTGGGTTTTGCCTCTGTGCAGGCAGGACCAGGTGATGGCACTGCTGGCCTCACAGTCGCAGGTCACTATCTGCTTGTTGGTGACAGAAGGGACTGAATCAGGGTCTTCCTGCGTGCCTGAAGCTGCCTTTCGGGGTAGCATACTGTGCAGGTCCAGTCCCTCCTGTGTGCCACCGTGCCCTCCCTCTCTGCATTGACGCCCTCCTGCCTGTGGCAGTGCCACACCCAGCCGACCTTATACTGGAGATCTTGGTATGCCTCTGTGCTCAGGGACACTTCTTGCCAATCTTTGTTCTTTTTTTTTAAAATAAAGATTTATTTATTTATTTGAGAGGCAGAGTTACAGATAGAGAGAGGGGGAGAGAGAGAGAGAGAGGACTTCCATCCACTGATTCACTTACCAGACGGCTGGGCCAGGACAGAGTCAAGAGCTAGGAGCTTTGTCTGGGTCTCCCACGTGGGTGCAGAGGCCTGGGCACTTGGGCCATCTTCCACTGCTTTCCCAGAGAGCTGGATCAGAAGTGAAACAGCTGGGAATGGAACTGGTGCCCATATGGGATGCTGGCACTGCAGGTGGAGGCTTAATGTACTATGCCACAGTGCCGACCCCCAATCTTTATTCCTTTTACTTTCTTTGCTTACCTTATTATCCAAACTTGGTCCTCCAGTACAAAGTTAAACAGAAATGAGAACTGCGGATTTCTTGTTTCTGATATTCTTCCCCCTTTACATTTTATTTGAAAGACAGAAAGAGAGAGACAAAGAGAGAGAAAGCGATCTTCCACCTGTGGGTTCAGTCCCTAAATGTCCCTAATAGCCAGGCCTGGGCCAGGCCAAAACCAGGAAGGAATCTAGAACTTAATCCAGGTACTACATAGGAGTTGTGGGGCCTTAAGTACTTGAGCCATCACTGCTGCCACCCAGGATCCACATTATTATTATTATTATTATTATTATTTTTGACAGGCAGAGTGGACAGTGAGGGAGAGAGACAGAGAGAAAGGTCTTCCTTTGCCGTTGGTTCACCCTCCAATGGCCGCCACGGCCGGCGCATCACGCTGATCCAATGGCAGGAGCCAGGTGCTTCTCCTGGTCTCCCATGGGGTGCAGGGCCCAAGGACTTGGGCCATCCTCTACTGCACTCCCTGGCCACAGCAGAGAGCTGGCCTGGAAGAGGGGCAACCAGGACAGAATCTGGTGCCCCGACCGGGACTAGAATCCGGTGTGCCGGCGCCGCAGGAGAAGGATTAGCCTAGTGAGCTGCGGCGCCGGCAGGATCCACATTATTAAGACACCGGAATTGGAAGCACAGCCAGGGCTCTTTTTGCTTTTCAAATAAAAATGAAAAATAAAAAGTTCTTACAAATCATGAGTGAGTGATTAATTTCATTAAAAGCTTTTTCTATAAATTCTGAAATTATCTTTTTTTTTTTTTTTGCTGTATTCTGGATGATGGACTATAATGATTTTTGAATGTGAAACTAACTTGTATAAATATTTTTGGTTATATATTTATATTGGTTATAAACCAGTATGTTGCTATATTCAATTTGCTAATATTTTGTTAAGATTTTTTTTTTTTTTTTTTTTTTTGACAGGCAGAGTGGACAGTGAGAGAGAGAGACAGAGAGAAAGGTCTTCCTTTGCCGTTGGTTCACCCTCCAATGGCTGCCGCGGCCAGCGCGCTGCGGCTGGCGCACCGCGCTGATCCGATGGCAGGAGCCAGGAGCCAGGTGCTTTTCCTGGTCTCCCATGGGGTGCAGGGCCCAAGCACCTGGGCCATCCTCCACTGCACTCCCTGGCCACAGCAGAGAGCTGGCCTGGAAGAAGGGCAACCGGGACAGAATCCGGTGCCCCAACCGGGACTAGAACCCGGTATGCCGGCGCCGCTAGGCGGAGGATTAGCCTAGTGAGCCACGGCGCCGGCCTTGTTAAGATTTTTTTAAAGATTTATTTATTTATTTGAAAGTTACAGTTACACAGGGAGAGAAGGAGAAGGAGAGAGAGAGAGGTCTTCCATCCCCTGGTTCACTCCCCAACTGGCCGCAATGGCTGGAGCTGTGCTGATCTGAAGCCAGGAACCAGGAGCTTCCTCTGGGTCCTCTCTTGTGGGTGCAGGGGCCCAATGACTTGGGCCATCCTCTATTGCTTTCCCAGGCCATAGCAGAGAGCTGGTTTGGAAGTGGAGCAGCCGGGACTTGATCCAGCGCCCACACAGGATGTTAGCACTGCAGACGGTGGCTTTACCCGCTACGCCACAGCGCCGGCTCCTTGTTAAGATTTCAGTGTCCATCTTCTTCATGAGGGATAGAGGTTAAAATGCCTTTTTTTTGGTAATATTTTTACTCAAGTTTGGTATCACAGTTATGCTGGTTAAGTCATGTTTCTCAAGAGATTTGTCCATTTCAATTGCCATTTGACACAGAGTTGTTCATAACAGTATCATCCTTTTCATAACTAAGATTTGTAGTGATATCTCCTCCTTCATTGCAGATTATGATACATTTTTTCCCTTGCTAGACAGTTTATCACCTTCAATTATCTTTCTAGGGAACAACTATTTGGCCTTACAAATTTTTCCTATTGTTTGCCTTCTGTCTGCTTCACTGATACCTGGTCTTATCTTTGTTATTTCCTTCTTCCTTTTTAACTCTTGGCTTCATTTGCTCAATCTCTTAAAAAGCTCTTTGAGGTGGAAGGATGCATTCTTAACTTTAAACCTTTTTCAGTCTAATATAAACAGCTAAAGCTATAGATTTCTGTTTTAGCTGAATCCCCCAAATGCTGATATGTTTAGGATTTTCAATTGCAATCACACTGTAGTGTTTTCTTCTTTGGCCCAGGAATTATTTATGCATTAAATATTTGGAGATTTAACAATATAACTTATTGATATGATTTTCTAATTTAACCCCACTGTAGTCAGAAAACATATTTTGCAAAAGTTGAGCCTTTTGAAATTCATGAAGCTTAGTTTTGTATATCAGCTAAAATCTGATTTAGTGAATGCTCCATGTGTACTTTAAAGAACGTGTGTACTGCAGTTGCTGGGTAGAGTATTTTACAAACATCAACACAATCAAGGTAGTTAATGTCATTCAGATCTTTTATATTCTTTTAAATTTTTATAGTTTTTCTATAAACTATTAAAAAATATGTTAAAAACTCTTGTGATTGTGGAATTGTACATGTTGAATACTATAATTTTTTATTTAAACAATAAAATATCTTTTTTTTTTTGACAGGCAGAGTGGACAGAGAGAGAGAGACAGAGAGAAAGGACAATAAAATATCTTTTAATAATTTTTAAAAATTTATTAGACTGAGCTTTCATCTGCTGGTTCACTCCCCAAATGCCCGCAACAGCTGGGGGTGGCCCAGGCCGAAGCCAGGATCTCCAGTTCTTCCACATGGGTGGCAAAGAATCAAGTGCTTGAGCCATCGTCTATTCTCCCCAGAGAGTGCATTAGCATGAAGCTGGAATTGGAAGTGGAGTCAGGATTCAAACCAGGCATCTGATAGGGCGGGCTGGCACTGTGACATAGTGGGTAAAGCTACCACCTGCAATGCCAGCATCCATATGGGTGCTGGTTCAAGACCTGGCTGCTCCTCTTCCAATCCAGCTCTCTGCTGTGGCCTGGGAAAGCAGTACAAGTTGGCCCAAGTCCTTGGGCCCCTGCACCTGCATGGGAAGATCCAGACGATCCTGGCTCCTGGTTTCAGATCAGCACAGCTCTGGTTGTTATAGCCAACCAGGGAGTGAACCAGCAGATGAAGACGCTCTCTCTGCCTCTCTTTTCTCGGTATAACTCTTAACTTTCAAATAAATAAATAAATCTTTAAAAAAGAAAATACATAGCTTTTTTTTTTTTTTTTTAAAGACAGGCAGAGTGGACAGTGAGAGAGACAGACAGAGAGAAAGGTCTTCCTTTACTGTTGGTTCACCCTCCAATGGCTGCTGTGGCCAGCGCACTGCAGCCAGCGCACCACGCTGATCCAAAGCCAGGACCCAGGTGCTTCTCCTGGTCTCCCATGCAGGTGCAGGGCCCAAGCACTTGGGCCATCCTCCACTGCACTCCCTGGCCACAGCAGAGAGCTGGCCTGGAAGAGGGGCAACCGGCACAGAATCCGGCGCCCCGACCGGGACTAAACCCGGTGTGCCGGCGCCGCAAGGCGGAGGATTAGCCTAGTGAGCCGTGGCGCTGGCCTAGATTGAGAACTTCTTTAACATTTTTATAGCATGTGTTAATTTCTTATTCTGCTGGCAGCAAATTTTTTTCAAATTTTTAAATAATTTCTTTTTAAAACATTATTTATTTGAAAGGCAGAGTAACAGAAAGGGAGAGACTAAGAGAGGGAGGGCGGGAGGGAGGGAGGGGGAGGGGGAGGGGGGGAGAGGGAGAGGGAGAGGGAGAGGGAGAGGGAGAGAGAGAGAGAGAGAGAGAGAGAGAGAGAGAGAGAGAGATCTTCTATCTGCTGGTTCAACTCACAAAATGGCCACAGCGCCAGGAACTCCACTTGGGTCTCCCAGTAGGTGGTGGCGGCACAAGCACTAGGGCCTTCCTCTGCTGCGTTCCCAGGTGGATTAGCAGGAAGATGGATCCTAAGTGGAGGAGCTGGGACCCCAGCTGGCACTCTAATGTGGGGTAAGATCATTCCAAGGCGGCAGCTTAACCTGTCGCGCCATGATGCCCATCCTCAACAACCACAAGTTTTATTTATTTATTTATTTATTTATTTATTTATTTATTTATTTTTTGACAGGCAGAGTGGACAGTGAGAGAGAGAGACAGAGAGAAAGGTCTTCCTTTTGCCGTTGGTTCACCCTCCAATGGCCGCCGCGGCCGGCGCGCTGCGGCCGGCGCACCGCGCTGATCCGATGGCAGGAGCCAGGTGCTTCTCCTGGTCTCCCATGGGGTGCAGGGCCCAAGCACTTGGGCCATCCTCCACTGTACTCCCTGGCCACAGCAGAGAGCTGGCCTGGAAGAGGGGCAACCGGGACAGAATCCAGCGCCCCGACCGGGACTAGAACCCGGTGTGCCGGCGCTGCTAGGTGGAGGATTAGCCTAGTGAACCGCGGCGCCGGCCAACAACCACAAGTTTTGTTTCATCAGAAAACGCTTTTACTTTGCTGTCATTGAAGGAAGATTCTTTTGCTGAATAGAATACCACATTGACTTAAAGATGTGCTTCCAGTGTCTTCCGGCCTCTGCTGTTTCTGGCATCTCTCCTCCATTTCTCTCTAGCTATTTCCAAGATTATTTTTTTGTCTTTATGAAGTCGGCAGTTTGATTATGATTGTAAGTGGGTGGGTGTTCTTTGTGTTTATCTTGCTTAGGGTATGTTGAGCTTTTTGGATCCATAAGTTGGTGTCTTTTACCAAATCTGGGATGTTTTTGACCATTATTTCTCAAACATCTTTTCTGCCCTATTCTCTCCAATTAGGTATGTATCAGCAGTCTCTTAGATTTTATTCATTTTTCTACAGTGATATTTCTATTTCATCAACCAGATAATTTCTATTTATCATCTTTCAGGGGCAGATTTACATAGTTTCTAACTATTTTTTGAAAGTTCTCTGGTGCCTTTCATGTAGGAAAAGTCACAGATTGTTCATAAACTGAAGGCCACACCAGCCCCACGTCCATGTAACCCTATCAACCCACCTGTGAATCCACTGACCACTCCCCAGAATATACCTCTTCTTACCTGGGACCTGGGGACAATACTATGTAACCACTCCCCTTTTCAAAGCTCATAGAAGCTTGATGAAGGGGAGGGGGTTCTCTCTCTCTCTCTCTCTCCACCTTGTGGCCCCAGGACCCAGGATGAGCACAGCAGGGTATGGATTTCCCCTTTTACCTTTCCTGGCCCACTCTCCCTAAATGAAGCCCTCATGTGCCTGTGTATTCTTCTCACTTTGTAAATAAATCTGATCACACTGCATGCTGTGTTTGTGCCTGTACTTAGAACTCTTCTCTCAGTGAAAGGCAAGAGCCTAGGATATTAATTTAGGCCCAATCTAGCCCACAACACCTTCAAACAGTTGTTTTTAAATTTTGTCCATATTTCACAACTACCGTTATCTAAGGAGAATTAATCCAATCAAGTTATTCTATCATAACCTAATATTAATATTAAATAACATTAATTAATATTAATTAACAGAATAACTTGATTGGATTAATTAATTCCATTAGGTTATTCTATCATAACCTAATATTTAATATTAATAACCTAATGCAATTAGAAAATACCTGAATTTACTAAAAAGTAAGGAAAAAAGTGATATGATGAACAAAACAGTCTCAGAAAATACCCAGGACCTTTGCAAAGATCGTTAATCTGACCTAGAAGGGTTTTATGTATTTCTGGATTTCATACCAAGTGTATTCATATTCCAATTCAGACCCTCATGAAGCAGTGAGACGTGTTATTCTGTAGACGCCTACCTGCCATTGACAGGCCACGTACGGGTGATGTCACTCACGTAGCAGGAAGACTCGCAGCCTCCATCCAGAAGCACCATTTCCCCATCCTGGAACAAAGACGGCTGAAGTGAGCGACCTCATGACCATGTCATTTCCTTCTCATCTAAACTACGCCTTTTATTTGCTTCCTTCTCATAAGAAGCACGTCAGATCATTCTTTTTTTCTTTTTTTTAAAGATTTATTTATTTATTTGAAAGTCAGAGTTACACAGAGAGAGGAGAGGCAGAGAGAGAAACAGAGAGAGAGAGCGAGCGAGCGAGCTTCTATCCGATGGTTTACTCCCCAGATGGCTGCAACGGCCGGAGCTGTGCCGATCCAAAGCCAGGAGCCAGGAGCTTCCTTTAGGTCTCCCATTTAGGTGCAGGGGTCCAAGGACTTGGGCCATCTTCTATTGGTTTCCTGAGCCATAGCAGAGAGCAGGACAGGAAGTGGAGCAGCCGGGTCTCAAACCGGTGCCCATATGGGATGCCGGTGCTTCAGGGCAGGGCGTTAACCCACTGCGCCACAGCGCAGGCCCCAGATAATTCTTTAAAATTTTATTTATTTATTTGAGAGACAGAGTTACAGACAGAGAGAGACAGAAACAAAGTATCAGATAATTCTTTCAAATGAATTCATACTGTTCAAAGGTGGCACTGTAGAGTGGTTAAGTACCTAGGCTTTGGAATCATGCTTGGGTTTGAATTACTAGGTATAAATATTAGCATATCACAAAAGTTATCATTGTTAATCTTTAATTTTAAAGATTTATTTTATACATTTGAGAGACAGAGTTATAGAGAGAGCTAGGGACAGAGAGAGAGGTCTTCCATCCACTGGTTTACTCTCTAAATGGCCATAACGGCTAGAGCTGAGCCAATCTGAAGCCAGGAGCCAGGAGCTCTTCCAGGTCCCCAACGTAGGTGCAGGGGCCCAAGGACTTGGACCATCTTCCACTGCTTTCCCAGACACCAGCAGAGAGCTGGATCGGAAATGGAGCAGCCAGGACTTGAACCAGTGCCCATATGGGATGCTGGCACTGCCGGCCAGGACTTAAACTCTCTGTGCCACAGTGTTGGCCCCTATCATTGTTATTTTTTTTTTAAAGATTTACTTATTTATTTAAAAGTCAGAGTTACACAAAGAAGGAGACACAGAGAGAGAGAACGAGAGCGAGAGAGGAGTCTTCCATCTGCTGGTTCACTCCCCAAATGGCTGCAATGACCAGAGCCGCGCTGATCTGAGGCCAGGAACCAGGAGCTTCTTCTGGGTCTCCCACGTGGGTGCAGGGGCCCAAGGACTTGGGCCATCTTCTATTGCTATCCCAGCAAAGAGCTGGATTGGAAGTGGAGCAACCAGGTCTTGAACTGGTGCCGATATGGGATGCCAGCACTGCAGGTGACAGCTTTACCTGCTATGCCATAGTGCTGGCCCCTCATTGTTAATTTTAATGTTGCTATATAAGTTGGTATCCTGGGCCTTATTCAAATATAATTACCTTTACCATTTAACTTTGGAATATCAGTTCTATTCATGTTCTCTCTCATAATACATATGGTGAAAGAAGAAAATTTGGGGATTTTTCTGTCTTACTACTATTCATGTAGTATTGAAATGATCTATGTTGCAGGCTAAGCCTCCACCTGTGGTGCTGGTTTGTGTCCTGGTTGCTCCTCTTGGGATCCAGTTTTCTGCTAAGGGCCTGGGAAAGCAGTAGAAGATGGCCCAAGTACCTGGGCCCCTGTACTCAGCGAGGAGACCCAGAAGAAGCTCCTGGCTCCTGGCTCTGGCCCAGCTCTGGCCGTTGTGGCCCTCTAGGGAATGAACCAATAGATGGAAGACCTTTCTCTCTGTCTGTCTGTCTGTGGCTCCACCTCTCAAATAAATACATATCTAAAATCTTAAAAATAAATAATTAAATGATCCATGTCCTCAAAGGCAAATCTTATTTATATCTAAATAAGTACAAAATCTTGGACAAAACAGAATCATGGGCAAATAAGTACATATATAGCAATGGCAACTTCAAATAATGGATGTAGCTTTTATTTCAATAAGAACATATTTCCTACTAGAAAATAACCAGATATAATATAAAAATATTTTATGAATGTTGACATTACACAGCATATCTGATGTCTTAAAGACCTACTACTCTTTTTCTAAAAAAAAATATTTATTTTATTTATTTGAAAGAGTTACAGGTAGAGGCAGAGAGAGAGAGAGAGAGAAAGGTCCTCCATCTGCTGGTTCACTCTCCAAACGGCTGCAACAGCCGGAGCTGAGCTGATCTGATACCAGGTACCAGGAGCTTCTTCTGGGTCTTCCATGTGGATGTAGGGGCCCAGGGATTTGGGCCATCATCCACTGCTTTCTCAGGAGAATTAATAGGGAGCTGGATCAGAAATGGAGCAGCTGGGACTCAAACTGGTGCCCATATGGGATGCTGATGCTGCAGCCTGGGGCCTTTAACCCACTGCACCGCAGCACAGCCCCTTGCTGCTCTTCCTAAAAAGACAGCCTATGGGGTTGGCACTGTGGTGCAGCAGGTTAAGCCACCTGTGATACCACATCCCATATGGGTGCTGGTTTGAATTCCGGCTGTTCTGCTTCCCATCCAGTTCCCTGCTAATGGTCTGAGAAAAGCAGCAGAGGACAGCTTGTGTATTTGGGCCCCTGACACCTATGTGGGAGACCTGGATCAAGTGTTTGGTTCTTAGCTTTGGCCTGGCTCAGCCCTGGCCATTGGTTGTGGCTATCTGGGGAGTGAACCAGCAGATGGAAGATCTCTCTCCCCCTCTCTGTGTAACTCTGAGTTTCAAATAAATACATTTTTAAAATGAAACAAAAAAAAAGAGGCAGTGTTTGAGAATTTTATAGAACTGAGGAAAGACGTAAGCTGACGGACTGAGGAAACAAGAATAAATTTACATAAGATATATCTTTCTTAATACATAATAAAACTGATGAATATTAAAGATTTTAAAAGCAATCAAAGTGGGGCTGGCGTTCTGGTGCAGTGAGTTGAGCTACCGCCTGCGAAGCCGGTGTCTTGTATGGGCACTCAGTTCCAGTCCCTTCACTGCTGATCCAGCTCCTTGTTACTGGGCCCAAGAAAGCAGCAGAGGACGGACTAAGTCCTTGTGCCTCACATGGGAGACCAGATGGAGATCCAGGTGCCTGGCTTTAGCCAGGCTCAGCCCTGGTTCACTTGTCTATTTGGGGAGTGAGCCCCCAGATAGAAGATCTCTCTCTCTCTGTTTCTCCTTCTCTCTGTAACTCTGCCTTTTGAATAAATAATTTTTTGAAGTAGTCAAAGCAACAACAGATAGTTTTTTTAAGTCAGCAACTTGGAAAGTCAGAAGACAAGGAAATAATATATTCAAATTGATGACTAAAAATAATTGTCAATCTAGGATGGTTTTCTTAGCACAGCCATCTTTCATGAAAGAGAATAAAACAAAAGTATTTTCAGCTAAACAAAACCAGAAGATGTTCATCAGCAACAGACCTTAATGCAGATGTTTTCTTTCTTTTTTTATTTGTTAAAGATTTATTTATTTGAAAGGCAGAGTTACAGACAAAGGAAGAGATAGAGAGGGTGGGAACTTCTACTGGCCAGTTCACTTCCCAGATGGCCGCAATGGCAGGAGCTGGGCCATCCTCCGCTGCTTTTCTCAGGCCATCAACAAGGAGCTAAATCAGAAGTGGAACAGCCAGGACATGAACTGGTTTCCAAATGGGATGCCGGCATCACAGGCAGCAGCTTTACCCACTATGCCACAATGCTGGTCCTGGAAAATAACTATTTTTTCTAAACAAAAATATTTAGTTAGGGTGCTGGCATTGTGGCTCAGTGGTTTAAGCTGCTGCTTATAATGCTATATCCTATACTGGAGCGCTGGTTCAAGTCCCAGCTGCTCCACTTCAATCCAGCTCCCCGCTAATGTGCCAGGGAAAGCAGCAGAATGACTCAAGCATTTCAGCCCCTGCCACCCATGTGAAAAACATGGACAGAGTTCCAGGCTCCTGGCTTCAGTCCTGGCCACTGCAGCTATTTGGGGGAGTGAGCCAGCAATGGAAGATCTCTGTTTCTCCCTCTCTAACTCTTCCTTTCAAATAAACAAATATTTACAACAATATTTACGAAAGGGCACTGCTTTACATTTTTGTAAATCTCTGTCCAGTGGAACAGAAGACAGCTGCAGTCTCCCAGCTGCTCCTGCATTCAGTCTGCTCTGTTGTCCTAAAGCCTCCAGGTCCCCTACTGTGCACCTGTGAGAGGAGAGGGGGGAGGCACACACTGTCTTGGTGTACTTGTGAAAATATGTTTAACCTCATGGAATACATACAGCAATGAAAATGAGCACACTACAGCTCTGTGCCACAATATATTACTGTGTGAAAGAAGACAAAATCAGATTTCAAATATACAAAATTCAGAAATAAGCAAAACGAGGGCAGGCACTGGGCCCAGAGGTTAGGTTGCTATTTGGGACCCCGCACTGCTCGTCAGAGTGCCTTGTCTGAGTTCTGGCTCCTCTGCTTCAGGTCCAGCTTCCTGCTAACGAACACCCGGGGAGGGAGCAGATGATGGCTCACGGACTTTGGTCCCTGCCACCTATGTGGGAAATGCAAATTGAGTTCCAGGTTCCTGGCTCCAGCCTGGCACAGTCCTGGAAGCTGTGGGCATTTGGGTCGTAAAACAGCAGATGAAGAGATGGGACATCTCCTTCTCTCAAATAAAATGCAAAAAAAAAAAAAAAACCAAAATCAATTATTTATTCATTGCAAAATAAAAACAAAAGCAATTATCATGATTATCAATGGTTTAAGTACAGCAGTTATCCTATGGGAAATGCTTCTTGGGAGTGGAGGGGATAGTAACATCCTATTTTGGGAGTTATGAACTTTTCTGCAAAGGGTGGGCAGTAAGTAGTTTACTTTGTGGGCCATGCTGTCTCCAGTGGAACTAGTCAACTTTCTCACTGTAGCCAGGAAGCAGGAATGGCTGCGTTGCAAGAAAACTTTATGTACAGAAACAGGTGCAGGCTGGATTTGGTGTGAGGGGGGTAGTGTGTCCATAACCTGTTCTATTCTTAGAGCTGGGTAATGGTTAGATGGTGTTCACTTTATAATTTACCCATTAATGTTTTATTCTTTATTTTTCTAGTAGGAAATTTATATTTTATTTACTTGTAAAGATTTATTTATTTGAAAGGCAGAGAGAGACAGAGAAAGAAAGATCTTCTATCCACTGGTTCACTCCCCAAATGACTGCAATGGTCTAGGCTGGGCCAAGCCGAAGTCAGGAGCCTGGAACTCCATCCAGGTCTCCCACGTGGGTGACAAGGGCCTAAAAGCACTTGGCCATCTTCTGCTGCTTTCCTAGGCACATTAGTAGGGAGCTGGATTGGAAGAGGAGCATATAGGACTCATACTGGTGCCCACATGGGGTAAGAGCATTGCAGACAGAGGAGCCACAATACCAGCCATGGAAAATTACATTTTACAATAAAAACCATATGAAGAAAGGAAAGTGGTGGAGAGGTTAGGGATGGCGGTGGGGCTCAATACAGTAAAGATACTGAATTTGCTGAAAAGTCCCCAAAGGAGAGTATCAGGTCCAAATAGTTATAAAGATATGTTCTAAGACATTTTCAAGAAACATTAATTCAAGCTATTCCATAACATTATAAAAAGGAGAGACTATTCATATGGGCTTAGTTTGATTTTGATATGAAAACCACAAAATGACACTGTAAGAAAGAAAAATTATATACCAGTCTCACTCATGAACAAATCAGAATGTCCTGGAGCAGGTGTTTGATGTAGTGGTTAAGACACTGCTTGGGGCCGGCGCCGTGGCTCACTAGGCTAATCCTCCACCTAGCGGCGCCGGCACACTGGTTCTAGTCCCGGTTGGGGTGCCGGATTCTGTCCTGGTTGCCCCTCTTCCAGGCCAGCTCTCTGCTGTGGCCAGGGAGTGCAGTGGAGGATGGCCCAGGTGCTTGGGCCCTGCACCCCATGGGAGACCAGGAAAAGCACCTGGCTCCTAGCTCCTGCCATCGGATCAGCACGGTGCGCTGGCCGCAGCGGCCATTGGAGGGTGAACCAACGGAAAAGGAAGACCTTTCTCTTTGTCTCTCTCTCTCACTGTCCACTCTGCCTGTCAAAAAAAAAAAAAAAAAAAAAAAAAAAGACACTGCTTGGGGGGCTAGCTCCGTGGCACAGGTTAATCCTCCACTTGCGGTGCCGGCATACCATATGGGTGCCGGTTCTAGTCCTGGCTGCCCCTCTTCCAATCCAGCTCTCTGCTGTGGCCTGGGAAAACAGTATAGGATGGCCCAAGTCCTTGGGCTCCTGCACCCACATGGGAGACCAAGAGGCACCTGGCTCCTGGCTTTGGATCGGTGCAGCTCCAGCCGTTGTGGCCATCTGTGGAGTGAAGGAAGGAAGACCTTTCTCTGTCTCTACCTCTCACTGTCTGTAACTCTACCTATCAAATTAGAAAAAAAAAAAAAAAAAAAAAAAAGACACTGCTTGGGGGACCAGTATTGTGGCATTGAGGATAAACCTGCCTGTGACGCTAACATCCCATATGGGCACTGCTTTGTGTCCTAACTGCTCCACTTCTGATCGATCCATCTCCCTGCTAATGGCCTGGGAAAGGCCATGGAGGATGGCCCAAGTGTTTGGGCCCCTGCCACTTATGTGGGAGACCCGGAAGAAGCTCCTGGCTCTTGGCTTCAGTCTGGCCCAGCCCTGGCTGTTGCAGCCATTCGAGGAGTGAACCAGTGGAATGATGATCTCTATCTCTCCCTCTTTCTCTGTAACCCTGGCTTTCAAATCAATTAATCTTAAAAAAATTTAAAAAGGACATGGCTTGGGATGCCTGCAGCCCATACTGGAATGCCTGGTTTGAGTCCTGGCTCCCTGTGCACCCTGGGAGGCAGCAGAGATGGCTCCAGCACTTGGGTCCTTGCCATCCACACAGGAAACCCAGACTGAGTTCCTATCTCCTCTCGTCAGCGTGGCCCAGTTTTGGCTCTTGTGGGCATTTGGGGAGTAAACCAGTGGATGGGGGATCTGCTTCTGCCTTTCAAATAAATATAATAAAGAAAAATATTTTAAAATCACAAATAAAATATCACTAAGTTAAAACTAGTAGTGCTAAAGTTAATAAAATATGCTCAATTTCACTGGTAATTAGGATAATTAAGAGTACAATGATAGGCCGGCGCCGCGGCTCACTAGGCTAATCCTCCGCCTAGCGGCGCCGGCACACCGGGTTCTAGTCCCGGTTGGGGCACCGGATCCTGTCCCGGTTGCTCCTCTTCCAGGCCAGCTCTCTGCTGTGGCCAGGGAGTGCAGTGGAGGATGGCCCAGGTGCTTGGGCCCTGCACCCCATGGGAGACCAGGAAAAGCACCTGACTCCTGGCTCCTGCCATCGGATCAGCGCGGTGTGCCGGCCGCAGCGTGCCGGCCGCGGCGGCCATTGGAGGGTGAACCAACGGCAAAAGGAAGACCTTTCTCTCTCTCTCTCTTTCTCACTGTCCACTCTGCCTGCCAAAAAAAAAAAAAAAAAAAAAAAAAAGTACAATGAGATGTTGTTTTATGCAAACTAGAATGGCAGAAATTAAGAAGTACGATAATACCAGGGGATAAAGAAGATGTGGTCAACCAATCACACACAGATGGTGGAAGCATAAACAGTACCAATACTCAGAAAAATAAATTATTATGAGTTAAAAAAACAGTCGCAGTGGGATAGCATAGAATAGGGTACATAAGTAGGCACCATGCTGCTAAAATGTTTTGGCTCTAAGGATGAGCTAAGGATAAGTAACTGGCTCAGGAGTACTAATTTTTTTTAAAGATTTATTTTATTTATTTGAAATACAGAGTTACAGAGAGAGAGAGACAGAGAGAGAGAAGTCTTCCATCCGCTGGTTCACTCCCCAGATGGCCACAACGGCCGGAGCTGCACTGATTTGAAGCCAGGAGCCTCTTCCGGGTCTCCCACGCAGGTGCAGGGGCCTAAGGACTTGGGCCATCCTCCGCTGCTCTCCCAGGCCATAGCAGAGAGCTGGATGGGAA
This sequence comes from Oryctolagus cuniculus, assembly GCF_051225735.1. Classification (NCBI taxonomy): domain Eukaryota; kingdom Metazoa; phylum Chordata; class Mammalia; order Lagomorpha; family Leporidae; genus Oryctolagus; species Oryctolagus cuniculus. The sequence goes on along the minus strand of NC_142877.1, from coordinate 117,104,210 downwards.
GAGGAGCAGCTGAGACTAGAATTGGTGCCCATATGGGATGCCTGTGCTTCAGGCCAGGGCTTTAACCCGCTGTGCCACAGCACCAGCCCCATGAGTACTCATTTTTTTAAAAAAAACTATGCTATTGGCCGGCGCCGTGGTTCACTTGGCTAATCCTTCGGCTGCGGCGCTGGCATCCCATATGGGCGCTGGGTTCTGGTCCTGGTTGCTCCTCTTCCAGTCCAGCTCTCTGCTGTGGCCCGAGAAGGCAGTGGAGGATGGCCCAAGTGCTTGGGCCCTACACCCTCATGTGAAGACCTGGCTCTTGGCTTTGGATCAGTGCAGCGCGCCAGCTTTAGCATGCCAGCTTGGCGGCCATTTGAGGGGTGAACCAATGGAAAAAGGAAGACTTTGTCTCTCTCTCTCTCACTGTCTAACTCTGCCTGTCAAAAAACAAACAAACAAAACAACTAAAACCCTATGCTGTTATGGCTGGTGTTGTGGTGCAGCATATTAAACTGCTGCAAGCAATGCTAGCATCTCATATGAGTGTAGGTTCGAGTCCTGGCTACTCCACTTCCAACCCATCTTCTTGCTAATGTGCCTGGGAAGGCAACAGAAAATGGTTCAAGTGCTTGGGATCCCTGCTACCCACTTGGGAGACCTGGATGGAGTTCTGGGCTCCTGGCTTCAGCCTGGACTAGCCCAGGCAGTTGTGGGGATTTAGGGAGCGAACCAGCAGATGGAAGAACTTTAGCTTTCTCTGTGTCATTCTGCATTGCAGATAAATAAATAAATAAATTTTAAAACAAATGCCATATAATTTATCTGTCTGCTACATTTATGTTTGTGAATTAACTGAATATTAAAATAGATAACTAGGAAGCCGGCGCCGTGGCTCAATAGGCTAATCCTCCACCTTGCGGCGCCGGCACACCGGGTTCTAGTCCCGGTCGGGGCGCCGGATTCTGTCCCGGTTGCCCCTCTTCCAGGCCAGCTCTCTGCTATGGCCAGGGAGTGCAGTGGAGGATGGCCCAGGTGCTTGGGCCCTGCACCCCATGGGAGACCAGGAAAAGCACCTGGCTCCTGGCTCCTGCCATCGGATCAGCGCGGTGCGCCGGCTGCAGCGGCGGCCATTGGAGGGTGAACCAACGGCAAAGGAAGACCTTTCTCTCTCTGTCCACTCTGCCTATCAAAAAAAAAAAAAAAAAAAAAAAATAGATAACTAGGAAACAGACTTAAAGGAATACACAATTATTCACTTGCAGAGTCCCATGGGAAGAAAACTATAAAAAGTATGTTTCCTCATAGCCAATAATGTTTTCTTAAAATCCTCCCACCTCAAAAACACACTGGCCCACCACTGTGGATGCAAGTGCTTAGAGGAGTGTGATGAAATGAACAGACGAGTTAGAGGGGAATATGTGGCTATGTGCAGAGGGCCCAATGTGAGGATCAGATGAGATAATGTCTACAGAACAATTTATAAAGAATAAAATACTTTTCAAATGGTACTCAGTTTGTGAGAGCTGACGGTCAGGGTGCAGTGAGGTTAGTGGCTTCCACTGGGAGATCTGGACTGAGTGGGAGCCGACGGTCAGGGTGCAGTGAGGTTAGTGGCTTCCACTGGGAGATCTGGACTGAGCGGGAGCTGACGGTCAGGGTGCAGTGAGGTTAGTGGCTTCCACTGGGAGATCTGGACTGAGTGGGAGCCGACGGTCAGGGTGCAGTGAGGTTAGTGGCTTCCACTGGGAGATCTGGACTGAGTGGGAGCCGACGGTCAGGGTGCAGTGAGGTTAGTGGCTTCCATGGGGAGATCTGGACCGAGCGGGAGCAGTGCTGAAGCACATTTCGTGTACCTTGATGAGCTGATTGTTCTTCACATAGTGCAAAGTATTGGACCGGTTACCACCAGCAACCACGGGTGGGTAGGCTAAGATGTCAGCGCCCCGAGCCCGGCATTCAAATTCAAACTGTGGAAACAACAAGGAGGGATGACTCAAAGGATTTCTGTAGGGCCACTCCAGCCCAGTCTCTCTTCAACAGCTGTACCTCCAACCTGGCACTCATCCCAAGGCACGACTGGAACACTAGTCATCATATCTACGCCAACTTCTTATGCTGTAACTGCAGACCATTTCTTTCATTCCCACCCCACACACTATAATCTATGCTATATATAGTCTTACTCCCGTCAATCCTGTTCTTCAATCTCATTATCGTTATTATTGTTTATGTTTATTTATGTATTTTCATCTATCTGAAAGGCTGAGTGATTTGGGATGTGGGGAGAGGGAGAAAGGAAGAGCGAGAGACAAGGAGGGACAGAAAGAGAGGGAGAGGAAGCAGCAGAAGGAGAATTGGGCGGGGGGTGGGGGGGTGGGGAGGAGGGAGAGAGAGAGACAGAGCCTGATCTTCTATCCCTTGGTTCACTGCCCAAATGCTTGTTAATAGCCAGGGTTAGGCGAGGCTGGAGCTAGAGGCTTGGAACTCCCATTCTGTTCACCCTGTGGGTGAGAGGGGTCATCTTCTACTGCCTCCCAGGATATGTTAGCAGGAAGCTGGATTGGAAGCAGAGGTTCTGGGAGTTGAATTAGCACTCAGATATGGGATGCGGGTTTCCCAGGGGGAAGCTTAATGACTGTGCCAAACATTATTACTTTTAAATTTATATGTTTTATTTATTCAAAAGGCAGAGAGAGCGAGAGCGAGATAGATCAATTTTCTGTTCTTTGGTTCACTCCTCAATGGCCTCTAACACTTAGGGCTGGGGCAGGCTGAAGCTGGGAGCCTGGAACTTCCATTCAGGTTCTCCCACATGGGTGCAGGGACCCAAGTACTTGAGCCATCCCTTACTGCCTCCCAGGTGGAAAGTAGTAGAAAGCTGGATAGAAAGCAAGATGAGATGTGGGCATCCCAAGAGACATTTTAAGCACTGTGCCAGACTGCCACCCCTCAACTCCATGAACAAATCTGTTCCTACCGAGTGCTCCCTGTATTTCCAATGCTTTTCAAATCAGGTCCACAAGAGGACAGAAAATCCATGAAGGCTGAGTTCAGAGATACAATAATGTATGGTTATTGTTTGTTTATTCTTATTTAAACACTGAAATACAGCTGACATTTTTAACAATAGTTCTGAATCACGAATCTCGAAGTTCAAAATGCTAGCGATCTAAATGCCGTGGGAAAGTGAAAAAGGACGCGAGGCAAACTGAGTCCTCCCAGCTTCGCTGCTCCAGAGGGAGGCGGAAGTTGCCGCGCACCTGCCACGATGTGCGGCACCACTGCTGACGGTTCCGCCTTTACATCTGCCTGGACAAAGCTTTATTCGTCCCATCTCATCTTGGTAAGTCTTTCCTCCATCTGCTCTGCTCTGCCACTTGCTTCCTGTGATCTGTAGCAATGCATTCATCTGATAAATTATCCAAGACATCTGAGAACCAAATCCTCCCCAAGGACATGCTGGCTACTACCATCCAAGTCAACCGCATGCCATCTGCACGTGGTGACGCTGCATCACACTGGCCTCCAGCAATACCCTTCCAACCCCCTGAGGCTCACCTTCGCATAAAGAAAGGCCTCCTCCACGGGAGCTTTGCTGGCAAACATGGTCTCTATGAAAGCCTGCAAAAAGAAAGGCGTAAGAAAAGAAAAGTCAGCTATGCCGCTTACTCAAACATCCGAAACACTTCAAATAAAAAGCACTTTTGTTCCAATTTTGCCAACCTGAAGTTGTGACTCTGTAATAAGTTTTCTGAAGGGAAAAAATATTGCTTTGAAGACTATTTCACTAATGACAGACTTCATTCAGGGCAGCCAACCTTCCCACTCAGAACAGACATCGAATGCCAGGATAAGCAACATGCAAATTGCGTCCCTTCCAAAATTCATGTTGAAAGTCAATCCCCAGGGGCCAGCACTGGGGCACTGCAGGTAAAGCGCCACCTGCAGTGCCAGCATGCCATATGGATGCCAGTTCAAGACCCAGCTGCTCCACTTCTGATCCAGCTCTCTAGTATGGCCTGGGAAAGCAGTGAAAGATGGCCCAAGTCCCTGGATTCCAGCACCCATGTGGGAGACACAGAGGAAACTCCTGGCTCCTGGCTTCGGATTGGCCCAGCTCCAGCCCTTGTGGCCATTTGGGGAGTGAACCAGGGGATGGAAGACCTTCTCTGTCTCTCCCTCTCACTGTCTTATAACTCTACCTCTAATTTAGGTCACTGATCCATTTTAAGTTAATTTTGCATATGATGTCATGTAGGGGTACAACTTAATTCTTTTGCATATGGAAATCCAGTTGCCCTAGCACACTTGACTCATCCTTTTTTAAAATTTTAATTTTTCTTCATCTTTTTAATACCTGACTCATTCTTAATCACAAATATGGCTGAATTTTTTTTTTGGAAAAAAAAAAAGATTCTGATAAAGGAGATAAGAATGAAATGATGTCCCAAGCCATCCTTGGTTTGAAGTAGCACATTTCACAATCAATGGAATCTAAAAATGATAGAATCTGAACTTCATAAGGTAGCAAAATGGATTGGAAGGAAACTAAAAATTGAAGGCAGGGTTGCTAAATATTCAGTGGTGTGATTACTACCTTAGTGATGGCTAAACAGTAAGTTCAGGAGCTCCTGCAGGTGAACGTGGCTCTTTGGTCAACAGAGAGAGCTCCAACCAAGAGAACCTGGATCACCATAACTTTAGATGAGCCAGCCATCCAGCGAGATTTGTTACAACTAAAATAACTCAGGAGGCAAGATAATGATGGAGAGTAAGAAGCCATAGAGGTAGAGGATATTCAGTGAAGGAAATAAGCCATTTTCCTACATTATTACATACATATCAATGTCCTAATGAATTCTTATTAAAAATTAAGAATTTGTGATCAGGGTCCAGCATTGTGGTATAACTGGTTAAGCAGCCACCTGCAATGCTGGCAACCCTTTTGGGCACTGGTTCAAGACACAGCTGCTTTACTTCCAATCCAGCTTCCTGATAATGTGCCTGGGAAAGGAGTGGAAGAAGGCCCAAGTCCTTGGACCCCTTCGCCCATGTGGGAGACCTGGAAGAAGCTCCTAACTCCTGGCTTCAGTCTGGAACAGCCCCTGCCATTGTAGCCATTTGGGCAGTGAACCAGCAGATGGGAGATCTCTCAATCTTTGCCCTTCTCTCTCTGATTTTCAAATAAATACATATTTAAAAAAAAAGATTTTGAGATCAGGATCAGCACTTCTGGCTTTGAACAGAGCTGAATAAATGGGTACATTTGGGCTCACCCTAGTCACAGGGAAATCCCTAGCATACCAAAATGGAGTAAGGGAGGGGTCAACCACATATATTCCCAAGTCGGGCAATTATCCTGTCCCTCCCTTGGCAAACACTCAGCCCCTACTGAAGCTGCAGAAATGCTATGGATCCGCAGGCAGTACTGTACTGGCTGTAAGACAGAAACCAGCTCCCTCATGAGGTGCCCCTCTCCTAAGTTATAATTGACACTGTGATAAAAATACCACCAACATGGACTTGATATATGTCTTTGCTGCTGGATCTTAGGAAGATATATAAAAAGGCAGTTTAAAAAACATTTACACCAACTTCTGGGACAAAAAAATAATAGTAAATTTGAGATTTTTACAAAAGAAATGAAGTCCAGAAAAGGGGTATGAAAAAATGAAGTCAGGTCCTATCTTTTTTTTTTTTTTTTTGACAGGCAGAGTGGACAGTGAGAGAGAGACAGAGAGAAAGGTCTTCCTTTGCCGTTGGTTCACCCCCCAATGGCCGCCGAGGCCGGCGCACTGCAGCTGGCGCACCTCGCTGATCTGAAGCCAGGAGCCAGGTGCTTCTCCTGGTCTCCCATGCGGGTGCAGGGCCCCAGGACTTGGGCCATCCTCCACTGCACTCCCTGGCCACAGCAGAGAGCTGGACTGGAAGAGGAGTGACCGGGACAGAATTCAGCACCCTGACCGGACTAGAACCCGGTGTGCCGGCACCACAGGTGGAGGATTAGCCTATTGAGCTGCAGCGCCGGACCCAGGTCTTATCTTACAGCATGCACAAAAAATAACTCGAAGTAGATCAAAGGGGTGTGGTACTGTGGCTGCTTGTGATATCCCATTATCAGAGAGCTGGCTTAGTCCCAGCTACTGTACTTCTGATCCAGTCTCCTGCCAAATGCACCTAGGAAAGGAGTCAATTCAGGGCCAAGTGGTCCCTGCCAACCAGCGGGGAGACCTCTGATAGAAATTCCTGGTTCCTGGCTTTGGTCTGGCTTACACCTGGCTATTGCAGTCATTTGGGAAGTGAACCAGCAGATGGAAGATTTGTCTGTCTCTCTCTGTTGCTTAGACTTCCAAATTAATTAATTAATCAATCTTTAAAAAATGGATCAAAGACTCAGAAGTCAAAATCACAAAACTCTTAGAAGGAAACAGAGGAAAATCTTTGTGATACTGGATCTGATTTTGTGAATATGTGACCAAAAGCACAGGCTACAAAAAGATAAACTGGGAGCCAGCATTGTGACATAGCGGGTAAAGCCACTGGATGCAATACTGGCATCCCATATGGTCACTGATTCGAGTTCTAGCTGCTCCACTTCTGATCCAGCTCCCTGCTAATGCCCCTGAGAAAGCAGCAGAAGATTGTCTAAGTCCCTGGGCCCCTGCCAGCCAGGTGAGAGACCTAGAAAAAGCCCCTGGCTCCTGGCTTCAGCTTGGCCCAGCCCTGGTAGTTGTGGCCACTGGGAAGTGAAGCAGCAGATGGAAGGTCTGTCTCTCTGTCTTTCTTCTCTCCCTGTAACTCTGCCTATCAAATAAATAAATCTTTAACAAAAAGACAGATAAATTGGACTTCATAAAAAAATTTTTGCCTACCAAATGACAGTAACAGAGAGAAAAAAAGCCATCTGTCAATGAGAAAAAATTTGGAAATCATATATACATCTAACAAGGGATAGAAATATAGAATATATAAAGAATTTTAACAACTTGACAAAAAAAGGCAATTAAAAAATGGAGGTGGGTGTTCAGTGCAGGGATTAAGATGCCACATGAGATGCCTAGGTTTACGTTTCTGCTAACATGCACCCTGGGAGGCAGTAGATGATGATTCAAGTATCAAGTCCCTCCACCTGCATGGGACATCCAGACTCAGTTCTGGGCTCCTGGCTTTAGGCTGGCCCAGGCCTGGTTGTGAAATGCCAATCAAAGCCAAAATGGATATCATTTTATGCTCATTACAATGCTATAATTTAACAAACAGAAAAAGTGCTGTGTAGACGTGGTGAAACTGGAACCCTGTGTACTGCTGGGAATGTGAGATGCTGCAACCACTATGGAAAACTATGACAGCCCTCAAAAAATTAAACAAAACGTATCATTAGACCTAGCAATTCCACTTCTGGGTATATGCCCGAAAGAATTAAAAGAGACTAGAATAGATATTTGTATAATCATATTTCACAACAACCAAAAGATGCAAACAACCCAAATGTCCATCAAGGCATGAGTGGGTATTATGAGTCTGCTTCAGTAACCAATTTCTGTTTATTTTCCACTATTAGTGTAGTTATCATAAGGAAAAGAAACAGAATTAACGTTCTAAGGAGAAACAACTACAATTGATAGGTAAAAGATCAATTTTAAGAGAAGGCAGATTAATTCTGTCTTGCAAGGAATTGAGCGTGTCCCTAGATATGTTAATTAAACATACTGAAGTAGAAGCCAGATGCTGACCTGCTTGTGAAGCGATTACTGTATTGAGTCTATGACCTCAAGGTGCCTATTGAACCATAAAAGCTTATGATTTTTTTTTTTTTAATTTAGAGAAAAGTTTTTCGGTAGGAACTGTACCTGTGATGTCAGCTTCCCGGCAATCTGCATTCGCTCAATTTCTGCGGGAGATTTGATCAACCGGAGGCGATGCACCAGCTGCTGGACACCCCGAACCTTGTTCCTACTCCTGGCTTTGTCCTCAGTCAGACGCTGCATGTAGTCAGAGTGAAGCTGTGCGTGAGAAGGCTTCATCCAGTCATACCACAGCGTGCTGCTCTCCGCTGACGATGAGAAGCCAAAAAATACGTTTATAATAAAACTAACAGCAACACCAATACCAACTGTCATAATGACTTGAACAACAGTCAAAACTGTAAAACCTATAGTGTGGGTCTCTACAGGTTACTCCAAACTCTTTTAGGTCTGAAGTAGCTGATGGGCTTGATCATAGAACACTGCCAAAGCTGTTTTCTGAAAATGGCAAGACATTCTGGTTTTTCTGCCCCCAAATTTCAGTGTTTCTTATAAACATGATAGCAGAACTAAAGCTTTATTCAAGCTTTGATTTCACTTATTACCATTAAAGAACAATTACAGTTGTTCTCTACCTCACTATAAAGCGAGAGGCATAGTTGAATAATTGTACACAAAAAGAAAGAAAAAAGTACTCACATCATGACTTTATGGTTAAAGGGTCTCATTGCTTTACAAAATGATCTCAGTACTGGTGGAACAAGGTTCTTCTCTCATTTTAGAGCAATTAATTACTCACTGCTGCACAAACAGTGCCGTTGATAATATATGCTAATCCACACTTCCACACTTCTCCCTTCAGATCTGCTACTGACAAGTATTTGTGTTGTAAATACTCATGGTTCACCTTCAACATCGGAGACTAAAGCATTTGCTTGAGATGTATAATAAGGCTCATTATAAAAACTATTTGCCCTTAGCACTAGGTCTATATGTGCTGTTTTTCTTCTTCTTCTTTGTTTTTTAAAGATTTATTTATTTATTTGAAAGGCAGAGTTATAGAGTGAGAGAAGACACATCTTCCATCCTCTGGTGCACTCCCCAAATGGCTGCAATGGCCGAGGCTGGGCCAGGCATAAGCCAGGAGCCAGAGCTTCTTCCAGGTCTCCCATGGGGGTGAAGTGGCCCAAGGACTTGTGCCATCTTCCCGCTGCTTTCCCAGGTACATTAGCAGGGAGCTGGATGGGAAGTGGAGTAGCCAGGAATCGAACAGGCATCCATATGGGATGTCAGCACTGCAGACAGCAGCCCAATCCACTATACCACAGTGTTGGCCGCAGATTTTTTTCCTAATAGTATCTATGAACAGTATCCCTAACAATCTAAGCTTGAAGAACCGTGAAACAGTATCAGGGAGAAAATTCCGAAAACTCTGGATATGTATTAGTAGCACTACATCCTAAACACTTTAAACTAAAAAAACCATTTCACTCGTATGTAACGTAGGAAACATTTATCCAATTTGTAATAGATGGGAATTTGTTATACTTTTGAAAAAGTAAAACAACCTGTACTCTCTGTCCTCAGTGTATGAAACCAAAGTTTAATTTCTTTAATTTTTAAACTGTTAAATAACTATTATTTCACTAATTTTCTCGTTGTCTACTGCTTTTATCTGATAAGTTATTAATACTAAGGATGGTAGATGAGAAGTATTTTTGAGAAACACATTTTATGTGAGGGTTTAACTATATTGGGTTAATGACATTTAGACTGAAGATGACTGTCTAAATGTAATATAAGAAATCAAAAGCCACAAAGACAGTAATTCTGTGCCCTGCATTTATGTGGACCTTGAAGTTTTAAGAAAGTCTGATGACTTGAACCAGATAATTATTTTGGTAAAATAGAAAATATTCTCATGAAGTAATAAAAATAATTTCACCAAACATACCTGAATGGATATATTTAAATGAGTATATCTTTTGCAAAGAAATCTTTTTAGGAAACAACTCTAATACATTCCATGATTGTCAGGAGCATTTTGCAATTCTCTTTTGGAAACTGACTTCAGAAATGCTTCATAAGCCATGTAAGAAAAGCAAATTAAGACTTTATAATCAGGTATTATTTTGGTCTTAAAGGAGTATCTTCCAACTTGATCATCTCTTACTAAATTTGGTTATAAGTAACTTCTGAACACTTTGAAAAACAAAATGCTTCCCTGAGCAGAAGATTTATTAGAACTACTAAGGACAGTTGATGATGTGGCGTAGATTCTGAACAAAGCTCCAGAAAAGGAATCCTAAAACATTCTGAGTGACCAAAATTCACCAAAATAAAAACAGGAAAAGTAATGATCCTGAAGGGACAAGAATTCAACTGTATCAATGTCCCCTTGGAATCCTGTTAAAATACAGACTATGGTTCAGTAGGTATGAGATTTTACATTTCCAGTACCTATTTTGATTTACAACTCTAACATGTATCACTGGAATCACTGGTGATTCTGAGGGACACATGGACCATTTTCTGAGAATAGCGCCTCCTTTTGATAAGCTGGCAAAAGCAATCGAAAGGTCGAAGGTCGACAGGTTAGAAACTTAAGAGTGGCCTATTTTATCCTTCCCTTTACAAGGAAATTCTGGGATTTCACACTCGGACAGTTAGCAGTCACTTATTAATTCAGTGAAGATCTGGCAAACGTGGGAATAATCTTTAAAGCAGCTGGGTCTCGTGGAGACTTTCATGTCCTTCGTGACGCTCCGAGAAATGCTGCTACGATCCCTTCAGGAAATCAAGACTGCGTCTACCAGGGAGGGAGGCTGTTAGTCTGCTGTGTGACTGCCTTCGCTCCCACTTGTTACCTTTCAGTCTGGGCACGAGATGCTGAAATTCTTCTAGCGTATAGGCTTCATCCACTCCGGTCAGAGCTACTGCTCCATCAGGGCCGGATCGCGGACCATCCCAAAGTTCTCGACTGGGGTCTCTCCGAGGCACGAAAAGCACAGCTTTGTGTGATGGTAACTGCTTGCCAGGGAGGCTCTGAAGGACCAGAATGCTGTCAGGCTCTTGGAATCCGCACAAGTACAGGAAGTTGTTGTCTTGGTGGAAGGTATAGGGGATGTCGTTGCTCATGTAGTATGTGGGGCTGGAGAGCACGACCACCGTCTGGTCTGTCCCACTCTGCCCTTGGACCTCCTTGTGGATCAGAGACATCAGCTTGTGCCTGCGGAGTGCATATTCTACCTGAGATAGTCCTGGCGTCACCTCCCCTAGAAATAACAAACAAAAGTTACGCTTTGCGCTTCTACAATGCCAAAGTCCTTAAGGAAGCTTAATAGTAGATGGAGACAACCATCTCTTCAGTTTATGCCAGATTTCCTCATAGCACAGGGAGAATTAAGGAGATAATTGAAGTTTCAAATTTCTGTTCACTGCAAAAAATTGGGAAAAAATGATAGGTAAAACATGGTCCTTTGTGAAAACAGGGATCATGAACCCTTAATATCTCTTCTAGTTCTTTGGTTCGTTCTTTCAGTCATTCAAATACTTGTTGAACACTATTATGTGTAAGGCATCATTAGGTACATAAAGTTTTTTTAACAAGTAGTTTTTATTTTTTTAGAATTGTTTTTATTTGACAGGCAGAGTTAGACAGTGAGAGAGACAGAGAGAAAGGTCTCCCCTCTGTTGATTCACCCCCCAAATGGCTGCTACGGCCAGCGCTCTGCGCCGATCAGAAGCCAGGAGCCAGGTGCTTCTCCTGGTCTCCCATGCGGGTGCAGGGGCCCAAGCACCTGGGCCATCCTCCACTGCCCTCCCGGACCACAGCAGAGAGCTGGACTGGAAGAGGAGCAACCGGGACTAGAGCCCGGGCACCCAAATGGGATGCTGGCGCTGCAGGCAGAGGATTAACCAAGTGAGCCATGGTGCCAGCCCCCTAATCAAAGTTATCTTCAAAGTTCAAAAATAGTAGAAAGGTTCCAATATCTGTGCATGACTTTCTTAAAAGAACATAGGCCCAGGGCCAGCACTGTGGCATACTAGGTTAAGATTCTGCCTGCAGTGCTGGCATCCCATATGGGAGCTGGTTCAAGTCCTGATTGCTCCACTTCCAACCTAGCTCCCTGCTAATGCACCTGGGAAAGCAGTGCAAAATGGCCTAATTACTTGGGGCCCTGCCCTGCTCCCACATGGGAGCTCCTGGCTCCTGTTTCGGCCTGCCCCAGTACCAATTAACTGGGGAGTGAACCAAATGATGGAAGATCTCTCTCTCTCATTCTTTCTGTATGTAAAGAAAATAAATTGTTTAAAAGAACCAGAAAAGCACAGGCTCTGTGAGGACATAAATTTAAATTTTTTATTTGAACATTTTCTTCATTTATTTTCATTTTATTTGAAAGGCAGAGAAACAGAGAGATAGAGAGATCCTGGAGCTGGCCAGTGCCTGCATCCCATGTGGGCATTGGTTTGAGTCCTGGCTGCTGCACTTCCTATCCAACTCTCTGCTATGGCCTGGGAAAGCAATAGAGGATGGCCCAAGTCCTTGGGTCCCTGCACCCGTGTGGGAGACCTCGAAGAAGTTCCTGGCTGCTGGCTTCAGATTGGCCTAGCTCCGGCTGTTGTGACCATTTGGGGAGTGAACCAGCGGATGGAGACCTCTCTCTCTGCCTCTCTGTAACTCTTTCAGGTAAATAAATAAATCTTTAAAAAAGAAAGAGAGAGAGAGAGAGAGGGAACAAGTAAGCACTTCTATTTTCTGGTTCAGTTCCCAAATGCCTGCAATAGCTGCAACTGCCAGACCAAAGCAAGACCAGAACTCAATCCAGGTCTCTCATGTGGGCGGCAAGGACCAAGTACTTGAGCCAACATCACTGCCTCACAGGGTGCATTAGCAGGAAGCTGGAATGGGAAGCGGGCCGGGACTTGAACCAGGTACTCCTGTATGGGATATAGGTGTCCCGAAGGGTGTCTTAACTGCTGTGCTAAATGCCCACTCTAAAGACACAGATTTTTTTTCCCTGTTTAATATTATATTCCCCGGGGCTTATAAAAATAACTTGAAAATAGTGGGCATCTGATGAGTATTTGTTAAATGACTATAGTGTTAAACAGAATAGAGTTTAAGGACAATTTCCCAATTTGAGACCTGGAATAATTTCCCCTTCTGAATTCCCAAGACACAGTAAGACTTTTCTTTTTTTTTTTTTTTTTTTTTTTGACAGGCAGAGTGGACAGTGAGAGAGAGAGACAGAGAGAGAAAGGTCTTCCTTTTGCCGTTGGTTCACCCTCCAATGGCCGCCGCTGCAGCCGGCGCACCGCGCTGATCCTGGCAGGAGCCAGGAGCCAGGTGCTTTTCCTGGTCTCCCATGGGGTGCAGGGCCCAAGCACCTGGGCCATCCTCCACTGCACTCCCTGGCCATAGCAGAGAGCTGGCCTGGAAGAGGGGCAACCGGGACAGAATCCGGCGCCCCAACCGGGACTAGAACCCGGTGTGCCGGCGCCGCAAGGTGGAGGATTAGCCTATTGAGCCACGGCGCCGGCTCAGTAAGACTTTTCTAATAAGACTTTTCACTCTCCACCTTGAATCTGCATTGAGCTGGATATATGTGTAAGTTTCTGGAGGGCTATCTTTGTATTCTCCAAAAGCCCTAAATAATACTGTCTACTTCTTGAGGTTGTTATGAGAATAAAACCTGATAAAGCATGTGGTTCCTAAGGATTGAAGGCTCCCTAATAATCATTTTAAGCTATGGATTCATTCTGTTCACTGAACTGCTTATAGGCACGTATAAACGTTCGACAGAAAATTTCAAGAGCCTTAGATTTCCTTAAAATCACCCCAAAAACCCAGATTAAGAACCTCTGTTATGAAGTATTAGCTCTTTTTTATTATTTATTTATTTGAAAGGCAGAATGACAGAGAATCTTCCACCTGCTGTTTTTTTTTTTTTTTTTTTTTTTTTTTTTTTTTTTGAGAGAGAGTTTACGGAGGGAGGGGGAGAGGGAGGGAGGGAGGGAGGGAGAGAGAGAGAGAGAGATCGAGAGAGAGACAGATATCAAGAAGAGAGCTTCCATCCCCAGATGACTGCAATGGCTGGGGCTGGGTCAGGCCCAGGCCAGGAGCTTCTTCCAGATCTCCCACATGGGTGCAGGGCCCCAAGCACTTGAGCCACCTTCTACTGCCATCAGCAGGAATCTGGATCAGAAGTAGAACAGCCGGACAGGAACCAGTGCCCATATGCAGGGGTTTTACTTGCTATGCCACAGTGCTGGCCCCATAATTTCCACTTCCTAAAGGAAGCGTTCACCCAGTTAGCACTGTGCTAGCTGCCAGGCAGTCTCCTAGGTGCTGATGTTAAGAATGAGTGCTTGGTGACTGGTGTTGTGGCACAGCAGGTTAAGCCACCATCTGCAAAGCTGGCATCCAATATTAGCATCCATTTGAGTTCTGGCTGCTCCACTTCTGATCTAGTTCCCTGCTCATGCACTCATATAATCACGTTTCCTTTTTTCTAATCACCAGTGCTTTACAAAAATGAAATACTAGGTCAGCGTAGCGGCTCACTAGGCTAATCCTCTGCCTGTGGCGCTGGCACACCAGGTTCTAGTCCCGGTTGGGGCGCCGGGTTCTGTCCTGGTTGCCCCTCTTCCAGGCCAGCTCTCTGCTGTGGCCCGGGAGTGCAGTGGAGGATGGCCTAAGTCCTTGGGCCCTGCACCCACATGGGAGACCAGGAGAAGCACCTGGCTCCTGCCATCGGATCAGTATTTCAAACATGAAATACTATACATCCTTCTGTATCTTGCTCTTCTAACATAATGATACCAATGGACCATCCAAGTCTTCTGGTGTCTGTAATGTTTCTTGGGGTAGATGTACTATAACTTACTGAGAAATTTTGTTGTTTTCCCATGTAAAGTTTATCTTTCCAGTAAATTCTTTTTTTTTTTTTTTTTTTTTGACAGGCAGAGTGGACAGTGAAAGAGAGAGACAGAGAGAAAGGTCTTCCTTTTTGCCGTTGGTTCACCCTCCAATGGCTGCTGCAGCCGGCGCACCATGCTGATCCAATGGCAGGAGCCAGGTGCTTCTCCTGGTCTCCCATGCAGGTGCAGGGCCCAAGGACTTGGGCCATCCTCCACTGTACTCCCGGGCCACAGCAGAGAGCTGGCCTGGAAGAGGGGCAACCGGGACAGAACCTGGCATCCTGACCGGGACTAGAACCCGGTGTGCTGGCGCCGCAAGGCGGAGGATTAGCCTAGTGAGCCACGGCGCTGGCTCCAGTAAATTCTGAAGTGTGCATTCCCTTAAGAAAACGATAATTTTTACTTAACTTTTTGGATATCTACAGCAGAGGAAAATGTATACTTTTATTGATGAAATTGGCAAGAATAAAAGAAAGCGGTAATGGAGGGCCTAACAGGCCTCTTCGATTCTGGCAAAGCAGTGGAGAAGGGCTGAGAAGAGCTCCAATCACACTTTTCTTCCAAGACTGAGCTGGCTAAGGGCCGCTGCAGGACTCTTGAGCGAAACACTGAACTCTGTACCAGAGCTAAAGAACAGCTTAACTCACAGGTCATTGCTCACGCTGAGTCTGCCACCGTCACCCAGCACTGGAAACTTCCTGACCACGAAAGCAGTGAAAACTCTTTTATAAAAGCAGGGGCTGATTGTAATTGGTCGATTATCTGATCTTTCTTTTTTACTTCTTTTTTACTTTTTCTTCTTATTTTCCCCCTTTACTGAGCTTTGCTTTTTGTTACAGAAATGAAAAGAAATAAGAAATTATTTTGTGATATGAAAATTCATAATTTTAATAACCTTTAATATTAGCTCTCATTTTCACCAATAACAAAGTATACATTAACATATGTCAGGAAATAATTTCTGAAAAAAAAAAGACAATTATTTGAAAATTAAAGCGGGATTGGAAAGCCTTCAAACATTCCTTTTTTTGCTGAAGCCAATGTCATCCAAATGACTATATGAGAAATTTTGAAAATACTGGTTGTGTCTTCCTAAGTCTAGCAGTAATTACCAACCCTGTGGAGTGATCATTAACCAAATGCTTCCAAACCTCTGAAATCACTAAGTAATAAAGAACTCTCTATCACAACACAAACACTGACGGCGGGGGGGGGGGGGGACCCCCTTCTTTTCACCTGGGGGAGGGAAGACAAGGCATGATAAAGCAACGAACTCTGAACCCTAGCAGCAAACCTGGCAGTTGTTACGGCCTTTGACCACAGACCTAATCACTATAGTCAATCTGGCCTGAATTTCTTCTGATAAAACTCCATCTGAACAGACTTTCTGGCAACTCTGTCAGGTTGTAAAGTATTAAGAAAGCAAGCCAGTATTCTATCCTGTGGAACCAGTTAAGGATGGCGGGCTGTGTTGACAAGCCTAGTTAACCAATCAGAACGCTAGCTGTCCTAAGACAGGCTCTGCACACAGCAGTCTCACACGCACAGACTTCCGAGAATCTGCAGCCCAGAAGAGCTCTCCCAGGACACTACAGACCGGGCGTCCTCAGAGAACCAGAAGAATGCTTTCCGTTTTTATCAGGCAAGCAGAAAACCCAGAGACAAAAGTGCCAAAGACTGGAAATGGAAGGGGAGGTACAGATTTTGCTACAATTTAGGTACGTATTTTAAATTTTTAATTATTTTTAAGAGGCAGTGGGAAAGAGAGAGTGAGACAGAAAGAGTGGGTTCACTCCCCAGATGCCCAGAATAACTGGGGGCGGGCTGGAGTGTGGCTGGAGTACAGCGAGGAGCTGGAAGAGCTATCCAGATCTCCTTGAGGGTGGCAGGAACCCAATCACTTGAGCCACGACCTCTGCCTCTCGGGGTCTGCATTCGCTAAAAGTTGGAGTCAGCAGCCAGAGCCAGGTCCCCAACCCAGGCACTCCAATTGGGGATGCAGGTGTCTAACCACTAGGCAAAAAATCTGCTCCTTGTCAGTGTATTTTAATTATTTCATCAAACTAAACAGATTAGGATTTTAATATACTGTGATTTTGAAGACAATGTTTAATATAGTTTTTACTGCATATAAGTTCACAAACTGAATTATTATCTAGTTGAAAAATGAAGAGAAAGGAAAAGCTAGCATTTTCTTTAGAACATATAATATAGAACTCTCTTAAAAAATGAAATAATCAAAACTACTTTAAATTGACTTTACTTACAAACATTGGACAAAACAAGCCAGATAGAGAACATACATACAGACTGTATGATTCTTCTGATTCTTATATAACATCAAGAACAGGCAAAATAATCTGTGTGGACAGAAACCAGAGGAGTGGTTGCCTGTGGAGGGAAGGACTGACTGGCAGGTACATGAAGGAACTTTCTGGGGGCAATGGAAATGATCTAATCTTGACTGAATTTCAGGTTGTACTGGTACATACGTTTGTCAAACTCATGGAAGTTTGTGCAGTTCATCCTAGGTAAATGTCACCTCGTTTAAAAACACAGTATACTACTTTCTAAACCTGAAATAACTTTTACACTAAGACTTTTCTCAGTTGGATTTCTTCTTGTCAAATATAATGAGACTTGGTGTCGGCACTGTGGCATAGTGGGTAAAGCCGCCATCTGTAGTGCCGGTATTCCATATGGGTGCTGGTTTGAGTCCCAGCTGCTCTGGTTCCGATTCAGCTCTCTGCCATGGCCTGAGAAAGCAGTAAAAGATGGCCCAAGTCCGTGGGCCCCTGCACCTACATGGGAGACCTGGAGGAGGCTCCTGGCTCCTGGCTTTGGATCAGCCCAGCTCTGGCAGTTGCAGCCAGTTGGGGAGTCAATCAGCAGATGAAGACCTCTCTCTACCTCTCCTTCTCTCTCAGTGTAAGTCTTTCAAATAAATAAATAAACCTTAAAATATATATATATGTGTATATATATATAAAATGAAATTTTAAAAATTCCCGGATGACTACTCTCTGTGATGGGTGCCATGCCCTGCATCATTGTCAGTCAGTCAATGGTGAGCTGGACTCTCTTCTCAGCAACTTACTGAGTAACTTGGGAAGAGCCACCAAAATTCCCTATGCCCCAGTTTCCTCATCAGCTAAACGGCACCTACTTTATAAACTTGTCATCAGGATTAAGTAAGTTAACACTGAACGCAGTAGGAACCATGTAAGTATTAGCTATAATTATTACCAAAATAAAGAATTTATTCTTGAAGAGGCTGTCATCTTGGTAATCCAAAGCCAGGTAGACCTTGGAAGAGTAAAATATCCATGGACACAACCATTCATATTGCAGTCATTATTTACATAGAGCCTTGGAAGTCTTTGGCTTTATTACACAACAGGCTCATGAATCCCAAGTGGCCAGTCAGGAGCTTTGCATTGTTACTCAGTCCATTGCAACATTACTGGTTCTTGTCTGGGGTTAATTCTTCCTAATCTTTAACTCAAATTTCTCCATATTAATAAGAATATGCACAAAGGTTAAAAAAGAGAAATAAATAAGTCATTTAAGGCACTAGTATTTACTTATTTATTTACTTTTAAACTTCATCTGGCTCTCCCACATGGGTACCAGGGCCCAAGTGCTTGGGCCATCATCTGTTGCTTTCCCATGCACATTAGCAGGGAGCTAGGTCAGAAGTAGAGAAGCCTGGACATTAACCAGCACTCACATGGGATGCCGGTATTACAGGCAGTGGCTTAACATACTGCACCACAATGCTCGCCCCTACACACTAGTATTTAAACCATGAGAAAACTACTATTGTATCTCGAAATTTTATATTTTCCTCCATTATTCAAAAAGAGAGGGGCTGACATTGTGGGGTAGTGGGTAAAGCCATCGCCTGCAGTGCCAGCATCCTATATGGGCACTGGTTCTTTTCTCAGCTGCTCCACTGCTGGTCCAGTTCCCTGTTAATGGCCTGGAAAAAGCAGCAGAAGATGGCACAAGTGTTTAGGCCCCTGACATCCATGTGGGAGACCCAGAAGTTCTAGGTTCCTAGTTTTGGCCTGGCTCAGTCCTGGCCGTTGTGGCCACCTTGGGGAATGAATCAGTGGAATAAACATCTCTCTCTGTAACTCTGACTTTCAAAAAAAAAAAAAAAAACTGGAGAAATCCACTGCAATTCTGCACTAGATGACAGTTTATAGAATTTTTATAAACTAGTTTTCAGTATAATGGTATCTCCTTTTTTAGGATTTTATTTATTTATTTGAAAGATAGAGCTATAGACAGAGGGAAAGACAGAGAGAAAAGTCTTCTATGCACTGGTTTACTCCCCAAATGGCCACAACAGCTGGAGCTGGGCTGATCTGAAGCCAGGAAGCAGGAGCTTCTTCAGGTCTCCCACATGGGTGCAGGGGCCCAAGCACTTGGGCCATCTTCCACTGCTTTCTCAAGCCACAGGCAGAGAGCTGGATTGGAAGAGCAGACGAGACACAAACCAGCATTCACATGGGATGCCAGCGCCACAGGTGGAGGTTTAGCTTCTTATGCCACAGCACTGGCCCCTCTTTTTTTTTTTTTTAAAGATTTATTTTTATTTATTTGAAAGGCTGAGTTAGAGAGGGAGAGGGAGAGGGAGAGGCAGAGACAGAGACTGTAAGATATTCCATCCACTGGTTTACTCCCCAAATGGCTGCAACAGCCAGGGCTGGGCTAGGCCTGGAACAGGCTGAAGTCAGGAGCCCAGAGCTTCTTCCAGGTCTCACACAGGTGCAGGAGCCCAAGAACTTGGGCCATCTTCTGGCACTTTCCCAGGTGCATCAGCAGGGTGCTGGATCAGAAGTGAAGTAGTTGAGTCTTGAACTGGTAACCACATGAGATTCTGGCATTGCAGGCAGCAACTTCACCCATTACACCACAATGCTGACCCCACAATGGTTTACTGAAACAGACAGCCAACATATGTCACACATACATGTAAAAAAGAGTAGGTTTATTCATCTACCAAATTATATACATAAAGATAATACAGTCTTTACTTTGCACTAGAATTTAATTCAGAAGCTAAAGAGGAAAACATAATCAATTTGAATAGAGTAGAAAAAAGGGTTGAGGGGAAAAAAGTTACTTTATGAAAATAAGTCGGCTGGTGCCGCAGCTCACTAGGCTAATCCCCCACCTGCGGCGTCGGCACCCCGGGTTCAGGTCCCAGTTGGGGTGCCAGATTCCAGTCTAGCTCTCTGCTGTGGCCCGGGAAGGCAGTGGAGGATGGTCCAAGTGCTTGGGCCCTGTACCCACATGGGAGACCAAGAGGAAGCACCTGGCTCCTGGCTTCAGATTGGTGCAGTGTGCTGGCCGTTGTGGCCATTTGGGGGGTGAACCAAAGGAAAGGAAGACCATTCTGTCTCTCTAATTCTGCCTGTCAAAAAATAAATAAATAAATAAGACAATAAGTAGATTTTATGGTAAAATGTTTATGGAAAAAATAGGCCTTGCGTTTAAATTAAGACTTGTAGAATATAAAACTTTCAGCATACTACTCGATTAGTATACTCTGTTAAAGTGTACGCAAAGTCATTATTTAGTAAATGAAGCTGGGGATGATATCTGAGAGGTCTGGGGAAGGCACTTTCTCTATTTCCACGTGTAGCCAATGCCCACAGCTCTGGCTTGTCCTCATAAACCATGAAGCTGCTTAGGCACCAGCTAAAGGACTAACAATCTGAGCAGCAGTGTACATGGGAAACACACAGGGAGTGCTTCAGAATCTGTGTTCTAACCCCGCCCTCTCCGCCACTGCGATTCTGACCCAGCACGTCTGTGGGGTCCTGCCTGTTTGTGGAGGGCCCCATCTGGTAAAACGGTGCCTACAGCACCAGCACCCCTACGGCTGCTTCACTTCTCTTCTAGATCCCTGCTAAGGTGTCTGGGAAACGAGCAAAAGATGGCCTGCCACCCACATGGGAGACCCAGACCGGAGTTCCAGGCCTGGCTTCAGTCCGGCCCAGCCCTGAAGTCACTGCAATTTGGGGAGTGAACCAGCAAATGAAAGATTACTCTCTGTCTCCCCCTCCCCCATAATTTCCCATCAAATGATTACGTAATTAAATAGGGATAGTGTATACAAAACAACCTATGCAGAATTAAAAGATGCCTATTTCAGTGCTGAAAAATTTGAAATCCATTCAGTTTTTTTCACATGCATTTTTTTTTTCTTTTTGACAGGCAGAGTGGACAGTGAGAGAGACAGACAGAGAGAAAGGTCTTCCTTTTGCTGTTGGTTCACCCTCCAATGGCCGCCACGGCCGGCGTACTGCGCTACCGCGCTGCTCCGAAGGCAGGAGCCAGGTGCTTCTCCTGGTCTCCCATGGGGTGCAGGGCCCAAGCACTTGGGCCATCCTCCACTGCACTCCCTGGGCCACAGCAGAGAGCTGGCCTGGAAGAGGGGCAACCGGGACAGAATCCAGTGCCCCGACCAGGACTAGAACCCGGTGTTCTGGCGCCACAAGGCGGAGGATTAGCCTAGTGAGCCACAGCGCGGCCTTTCACACGCATTTTTCCATGAACTTTTTGAAGGTTCTTTTGTATATTTTGAAAACCTCATCCAAAAGTCTAGGGAAATTCAAATTATTTTCCATCTTTATCATTTCTTAGACATACAATCTTTTCAAGTGTATCAAAATTTCACTATCACCAAATTAGTATCTCTGCCTTTTAGATATCATTAAAGCCAATCACGTTTAACAACTTAAAAAATAATGCATTCCTTGTTCAAAGAACTACAATTAAATATCACTGAAAGATGAGTATCTAACTGATCTTGAGACTTTGAAGGGAAGAAGATTTGGAAATTATCATAACCCACTCTAGAACCAAGCTATCATTTTAAATATTACACCTTTCAATAACTATATGTCTTTTTGATGATAGAGGAAAAAAGGCAAACAGTAAAATAATTCTTTTACATTGTGTCTACACGGCTCATTCTGATCACTTCCCAGTGAACTTGGTCTCTGCAGTAGCTGACTGGGGCTGGTGCTGCAGCGCCGAGGGTTAAGCCACTGCTTGCAATACCAGCATTGAGTCCTGGCTACTCAGCTTCTGATGCAGGTTCCAGCTAACGTGTAAAGTACATGTAAAGGCAGGTACTTGAGCCCCTGCCACCCATGAGAGAGACCAGGATGGAGTTCCAGGCTCCATTTAGGGGGTGAACCAGCAGACAGATGATCTCTTTTTCTGTCTTTCCCTGTCACTCTGCCTATCAAACAAATAAAATAATAAGTAAGTAAAAAATTAAATAAATAAGTAGAAAGGAAAAAATCAAGAAGTGGCTCTAGATACACATTAGTTTTGCTTAGGAATGTAAAAATGTACAAAATACAGGTTTTTAAAAATAATGCTTCATGAGACATCCCACTGATTCTTCTCATTCATTTCTGATAAATTTTGGAGTTTCTCTGAGCTAAATACCATGCTGTTTTGCTAATAACAGCATTACTCTTATGGCAACACCAGGGAACTATAGAGTATCGTTTTTTTTATTTAAAGATTTTATTTATTTATTTGAAAGGCAGAGCTACAGACAAGAGAGGGAGAGACAGAGAGAAAGGATTTCCATCCGCTGGTTCACTCCCCAAATGGCCTCAGTGGCCAGAGCTGGGCCAATCTGAAGCCAGGAGCCAGGAGCTTCTTCCTGGTCTCCCACATGGGTGCAGGGGCCCAAGCCCTTGGGCCATCTGCTGTTGCTTTCCCAGGCCATAGCAGAGAGCTGGATCAGAAGACCAGCAGGGACTGGATCCGGCTGCCTATATGGGATGTCAGTGCTGCAGGCAGAGGATTAGCCTACTGTGCCACAGTGCCGGCCCTGGTGTCTGTTTCTTATACAGATATTAGAACAAGTAGGAGCCAGCGCCGTGGCTGATTAGGCTAATCCTCCACCTAGCGGCTCCGGCACACCGGGTTCTAGTTCCGGTCGGGGCACCAGATTCTTTCCCGGTTGCCCCTCTTCCAGGACAGCTCTCTGCTGTGGCCCAGGGAGGGCAGTGGAGGATGGCCCAAGTGCTTGGGCCCTGCACCCCATGGGAGACCAGGAGAAGCACCTGGCTCCTGCCTTTGGATCAGCGCGGTGCGCCGGCCGCAGTGCGCCAGCCGTGGCGGCCACTGGAGGGTGAACCAACGGCAAAAAGGAAGACGTTTCTCTCTGTCTCTCTCTCACTATCCACTCTGCCTGTCAAAAAAAAAAAAACAAAAAAACAAAAAACAACCCACCAAGTAGGGAGGTGGGTGTCTGACCCAGCAGTTAAGACACTGGTTAAGAGGCCTTGTCCCATACTGGAGCGCCCGGGTTTGATGCGCAGCTCTGCTCCTGACTCCAGTCTCCTGCTAATGTGCACATCCTGGGAAGCAGTGGTAATGATCAGTACCCTGATTCCTGCCACTCACACTGGGGACAGACCTGGACTGCGCCCAGCTCTCAGTGTGGCCACTGTGGGCATTTGAAAGTGAAGCAGCAGACAGATGGGAGCTACTCCCTACCACCCCCACCTGCAGCCCAATCCCGTCTTTCAAATAAAACAAATTTTTAAAATTAAAAGACACTAAAAAGTAGAACCACAGTTTATAATTATAACGTAGCTAAGAATGTCAATCACCTTGCTACATGGACTCATTTTCAGGCTGGGTAGCAAGTAGGGGGCATAGCAGTAATCCAGAAGGCTGACCCAAGTTTTCCGTCCCCACACAGTCCCGAGCCCAGGGACAACACTGCCGTAAGGAGCAGGAGCAGAAATGGTCCACAGTGCTCAGATTTCTTTAAGGACAGGACAAGTTCTGAAAGTCGCGAGAATTCAGGAGAGTCAGCCTAATTCTAGCTAAAACTCAGCAGCTCAGCCAGAACAGAATTCCTTTATCTCTGGTGTCATCCTGCCAAGTATTTTCCGAGCTGCGTTGCTTCAGGAAAGCTGACTGAGTTTGGCAAAGAAAACTCCAGGAGAAACAGCTCCCCAGCGTTCAGAGGAGATGACCCAGTAATTCTACTTCTAAGAAATTAAGGAAATAACTGAAAACTATACAAAGAATATGCACACATGTACATACATACACCCTTCTATTCAAGAAATACGTCTATAAAGAGACATACACCAAAATCTCAGTGATTTCCTCTGAGTGGTCAGATAATGGCAAGTTTCTTTTAAAACAAATTATGCCTAGGGGCTGGCGCCATGGCTCACTTGGTTAATCCTCTGCCTGCAGCGCTGGCATCCCAAATGAGCGCCGGGTTCTGGTCCCGGTTGCCCCTCTTCCAGTCCAGCTCTCTGCTGTGGCCCGGGAAGGCAGTGGAGGATGGTCTGGGTGCTTGGACCCTGCACCCGCATGGGAGACCAGGAGGAAGCACCTGGCTCCAGGCTTCGGATCGGCACAGCGTGCCAGCTGTGGTGGCCATTTGGGGGGTGAACCAACGGAAGAAAGACCTTTCTCTCTGTCTCTCTCTCTCTCACTGTCTAACTCTGCCTGTCAAAAAAAAATTATGCCTATCCACATTCTCCAACTTTTCTAAAATATATATAAGCTGTAATATAGTAATTAGGAAAGGGATTGAGATTTTTTTCCAAAGTTTTTCTTTCTTGAGGGACACACTTTTAAAAAAATTTATTTATTTGAAAGTCAGTTTCAGAGAGAGAGGGAGAGACAGAGAGATCTCCCATTGCGAGTTCACTCGCCAGATGGCTACAATGGCCAAGGCTGGGGCAGGCCAAAGCCAGAAGCCAGGAGCTTCACCTGGGTCTCACACATGGATGGTAGGGGCCCAAACACTTGGGTCATCTTCCTCTGCTTTTCCCAGGCCATCAGCAGGGAGCTGTATCAGAAGTAGAGCAGCCAGGATATGAACTGGTTTCCATGTGGGATGCCAGTGCTGGCCTCTTGAGGGACACTCTTAAACATCCATTTATTTATTTATTAAAGATTTATTTATTTGAAAGTCAGAGTTACACAGAGAGAGAAGGAAAGGCAGAGAGAAAGAGAAAGATCTTCTATCCAATGGTTCACCCTCCAATTGGCTGCCAATGGCCAAAGCTGAACTGATCCAAAGCCAGAAGCCAGGAGCCAGGAGTTTCTGCCCAGTCTCCCACGCAAGTACAGGGGCCTAAGCACTTGGGCCATCTTCCACTGCTTTCCCAGGCCATAGCAGAGATCTGGATCAGAAGTGGAGCAGCTGGGACTCAAACCGGTGCCCATATGAGATGCCTGCACTGCAGGCGGCGGTTTTACCCGGTATGCCACAGCGCTGGCTCCTAACGTTTCTTTATTTATATTTGAAAGGCAGAAACAGAAAGACGGAGGCAGAGATTTTTGCAGCTGCTGATTCACTCCCCAAATATCCACAAGAGCCGTGGCTAGGCCAGGTTTAAGCCATGAGCCCAGAACTCAATCTGGGTTTCCCATGTGGGAGACCCACTACCTCCCAGGGTTCAAATAAGTAGGAAGCTAGAATAAGTACAGCTGGGACTTGAACGTAGACACTCTGATATGGGCTGTGAGTGTTCTAAGTGGCATTTTAACAAATGCCCAGTCCTCCAAAAGGTTTTTTCTTTTCAAAGATTTATTTTAATTTATTTGAAAGAGTAACAGAGAGAGGTAGGCACACAGAGAGGCTTTTCATCAGCTGGTTCACTTCCCAAATGGCCACAACGGCCAGAGCTGGGCCGATCCGGGAGCCAGGAGCCAGAAGCCAGGAGCTTCTTTCAGGTCTCCCACGTGGGTGCAGGGGCCCAAGGACTTGGCCATTTTCTGTTGCTTTCCCAGGCCATAGCAGAGAGCTGGATCTGAAGAGGAGCAGCCAGGACAAGAACCAGTGCCCATATGGGATGCTGGCACTTCAGGCCAGCGCTTTAACTGAGCCACAGCCTTGCCCCCACAAATTTTAAATACTGTCATGTGTTGGAAAATTAACCACATCAAACAAAAAATCTTTTGGAGCAAAGAAGTACTAGATGACACAGGGGACAGTGCTGCGGCACAGCAGGTTAAGTTCAGCTTTCATTGCTAGCATCTCATATCCTGAGTCTGAGTCCCAGCTCCTCCTCTTAGATTCAGCTGCCTGCTAATGTACCTGGGAAAACAAAGAAAGATGGCCTAAGTGCTTGGCATCCTGAAATCCTTATGGGAGACCAGGATGGAGTTCCAAGCTCCTGGCTTGGGTTGGCCCAGTCTCGGCTGTTGTGGGCATTCTGGGAAGTGAACTAGCAAACAGAAGATTTCTCTATCTTCCTCTTTCAAATAAATACATCTTAAAAGCAAACAAACAAACAAGAGATGTTATAATTTTATACCCCATTTAGCAAACTGACTTCAGATGTGCAAAAGAGGTTTTTAAAAAAGTATTATATGGCTGGCACTGGAGCTCAATAGGCTAATCCTCTGCCTGTGGCGCCGGCACACCGGGTTCTAGTCCCGGTCGGGGCGAAGGGTCCTGTCCCGGTTGCCCCTCTTCCAGGCCAGCTCTCTGCTATGGCCAGGCAGTGCAGTGGAGGATGGCCCAAGTGCTTGGGCCCTGCACCCCATGGGAAACCAGGAGAAGCACCTGGCTCCTGGCTTCGGATCAGCACAGTGCACTGGCGGCCACAGTGCGCCGGCCGCAGCAGCCACTGGGGGGTGAACCAACGGAAAGAGGAAGACCTTTCTATCTGTCTCTAGCTCTTACTGTCCACTCTGCCTGTCAAAAAAAGAAAAGTATTATATGTCTTAGGCCGGCTCAATAGGCTAATCCTCCACCTGCGGCGCCGGTACACCCGGGTTCTAGTCCCGGTCGGGGCACCGGATTCTGTCCCAGTCGCTCTTCTTCCTGTTCAGCTCTCTGTTGTGGCCCGGGAGTGCAGTGGAGGATGGCCCAAGTCCTTGGGCCCTGCACCCGCATGGGAGACCAGGAGAAGCACCTGGCTCCTGGCTTCGGATCAGCACAGTGCGCTGGCCACAGCGGCCATTGAAGGGTGAACCAATGGAAAAAGGAAGACCTTTCTCTCTGTCTCTCTCTGTCACTGTCCACTCTGCCTGTCAAAAAAAAGAGGTATTATATGTCTTTTAGCTTTACTCAAAAATTTACTTTCTGCACCCTACAATCATTTTAACACTTCCATAAATTTTGCATCTCTGGATAGAGAAAGACAAATGATTCATACTTTGGAAATTGTTTTTGCCTGTAAAACTGTATACTTAATAGTATGCCTGATCGTTCCTGTGAAGTTTAAAACTCTGATATTCTGCTTTAAAATTGCATTACTTCCATCCTTCCTTACTCCAATGTCCATAATCCTATATCCAGGAGAGTAAAACTCAGAAGAGTATTCCTTCTCCCCCACAGAAGATACATATGTAAATATAGGAACACGTATGTCTGCGTATTTATCTATTTAAAATATAGTTGACATGCACATAGTTAACACAGTAAGCAGTCCAGGTGTAAAGGCCATTATCTCAACACTACAATCACTAGGTTCAAGGCCTAGAAAAATGCAGCTCACCATGTGAAAACTATCTCACCACAAGAAATCAATCATTTTCAAAGCTGGTAACAGCATCAATCCCAGTTTTGTTTTTTGTTTTAAATCAGGCTACAGTTAGGTTGACAGGATAGAGCAATACTTAAAATTGACTGGCTTGCTATTAAGCTTACCTTACAGCTTTGAAAAACTCTGATTTCTTGTGGGGGTCAGTGGTGAGCTGCATTTCCTGAACCTCAGCCGACTTCCCGGCAGGAGCTCCGCCCTGATGAAGAATCACAAGAGGGAGCCCTCACTGAGACGTACTGGTGTCATTCGCTGGGTGCAGACAGTGAAAGAGCAATGCATTTCTAAGGGCAATTCACATACCCCATTAAAATACACGCTTACATAGTCAATACACAGAAATCCCTCCCATGCAGAGGGAACAATCCATATTCCTTGACAACCTGACTGCTTTCCTACAAAGCCTTTGGTTTTAGCCCACCTCCCCACCTCTCTGCAATGATATTCATTTACCACAGCTTGCTCCTTAACTGCCTTTAAAAACAAAAATAAAAACACTTAATTCTTAGTTCGAGTAAGAGAGATGACGTATCTTTAAATAGCATCAATACTGAAATCTTACAGCAGAAAAAAATTAGCGCAATAAATCTCTCTGTTTTCTGCATTATGTTTATTAAACAAGATACTACCTCTCAAAACAGTGACAAATATGGAAATATTGCTTAATCTACATAGAAACTTTTTGATAAATAAAATTCTGAAATGAGCATTTTGCATTTTCAAGAAAACACATTTCCTAAAATACTTTTAATGCAGTAGCTCACACAGAACCAAGAGTTAGAACGCAGTTCTAGAAACTATGACTTGTGGGGGCGGGGCGGGGGGGTCACTGCTCAGGATGCCCTCATCTCATGCTGGAGTACAGGCTCGAGTCCCAGTTACTCAGCTTCTGATCCAGCTCCCGATAAACGTGCATCCTGGGAAGTGGTCAAGATGGTTCAAGCATCTGAATCCCGACCACCCACATGGGAGACCTGGATTGAATTCCTGGCTCTTGACTTTGGCCTGGTCCAGTTCCAGCTGTTGTAGGCGTTTGGGGAGTAAATGAACTGATGGAAGATTGCTGTCTGTCTCTCTCTGCCTCTCATATAAAGTGAAATAAATAAAAATTCGAAAAAAGAAACTTAGAAAGCAATACAACTTTTCTTTATAAATATCAGCAGTTCTTCTAAGTTATAAGGTTTATTGTATTGGTTTAGACTGGTGTTGTCAATACAGTACCAGTAGTCACCTGTTTATTTTATTAAAGATTTACCTTGGGGCCACCACTGTGGTGTAGCAGGTTAAGCCACTGCCTACAGTGTTGACATCCAATATGGGTGCCAGTTCAAGACCCAGCTGCAACACTTCCAATCCAGTTCCCTGCTAAGTGTCTGGAAAAGCAGTGGAAGATGGCCTAAGCTCTCGGGCCCCTGTACCCACATAGAACACCTGGGAAAAGCTCGTGGCTCCTAGCTTCGACGTGGCCCAGCTCCAGTCATCCAGGCCATTTGGGAAGTGAATCAGTGGATAGAAGACCTCTTTCTCCCTTTCTGTAACTCTGCCTTTCAAATAAATAAATAACTTTTTTTAAAGATTTATTTATTTATTTATTTGAAAGGCAGAGTTACAGAGAGAGGAGAGGCAGAGAGAGAGAGAGAGGTCTTCCACCCACTGGTTCACTCCCCAATTGGCTGCAATTGTCGGAGCTGCACTGATCCAAAGCCAGGAGCCGGGAGCTTCTTCCAGGTCTCCCACGTGGGTGCAGGGGCCCAAGAACCTGGGCCATCCTCCACTGCCTTCCCAGGCCAAAGCAGAGAGCTGGATTGGAAGTGGAGCAGCCGGGCCTCGAACCGGTGCCCAAATGGGATGCTGGTGCTTCAGGCCAGGGCGTTAACAGTGCCGACCTCAATAAATAAATCTTTAGAACATAATTATCTTATTCATTTGAAAAGCAAGGCCACAGAGAGAGGCAGATACAGCGACAGCGACAGAATGAGAGAGAGGTATCTTCCATCCACTGGTTCATTCCCCAAACGGTGGCAACAGCTAGGTCCTGGCCAGGCTGAAGCCAGGAGCTAGGAACTCTATCTGGGTCTCCTGTGTAGACAGTAAAGATCCAAGCACTTAAGCCATTACCTGTCATTTCCCAGGTACATATCAGCAGAAAGCTGGATTGCAAGTGGAGGCAGGACTCAATCCCAGGCCCTTTTTGATACAGGAAGCAGACATCCTAGGCAGTGGTTTCATCCACTGTGGCACAATGCCCACCCCAAGTTTAAGCTTAATTAAATAAAAAAAATCTATTTAATTAAGAATTCTATTGGTTCCACCAGCAACATGATTAAGTGTACAACAGTTACATGTGGCTACCTTACTAGCACAGATCTAAAGCATTTCCATTTCTGCAAAAAATCCTATTGATGAGCATTGTTCTAAACACAGCACCTAAATGGAGAGACAGCCGTGCTAGTGAAAGGCCTTACCTGGTCTGAGAAGGTGTGGATGTGTCAAGGGGCTGGGCTGGCCCAAGTACCGGTTTGGGATCCTCCTCTCTGGGACAGGCTGGAGGGAGTACCTCCGCTGTGAACATGACACACAACCTGAGGAAAGACGAAGAGGAAGAAATGGAGCAATGCTCTACCAAGTCTTCATGGCACACTGCATTTATCTATCTCCAGTTTGGATGCTTTAGAGAAATGAAAACTAGTATCTGTTTCTTCTGTCCTTTAATATATATACAGATGACTGCTCCTTTGTGCCAAAGCCTGTGCTGGGTTACAGGAAAACAGAATGAGACCCAACTGTACCCTAGACTTCAGCCTGCTATCCATCTTCATTTTACATATTCACACACACACACACACACACACAGCAAAGGGACAAAGAAAGAGCTATAACAGAGGAAGGGAACCAACAAAGGAAAGGGAGGATTCAGGAAGGGTTTCACAAAGGTAGCTGGAGGCTGTATCTTAAAATGCAGGAAAAGATAACAAACATCTATTTAAATTTTTATCTATAATTTTATTTGAAAGACAGAAGATTATTCACTGGTTCACTTCCCAAATGCCCACACAACAGAGAGGGCTGGGCCTGGGCCAGGCAGTCGAAAGGAATACGAGGAGGAAGTGGAACCTACAGATTAAGAAAACCTTACAAGACATACTCGATCACAATACATAGCTCTTATACGGCTCCTGATTCAAGCAACACATCATACAACAGCCACTCTTACTACATTTATAAGATAATTGAAATTTTGAATTGCAATACCATATTTGACGTTACTATGAAAGCAGTCTTTTTTTTTTTTGGACAGGCAGAGTGGCCAGTGAGAGAAAGAGACAGAGAGAAAGGTCTTCCTTTGCCGTTGGTTCACCCTCCAATGGCTGCCGCGGCCGGCGCACTGCGCTGATCCGATGGCAGGAGCCAGGTGCTTCTCCTGGTCTCCCATGGGGTGCAGGGCCCAAGCACCTGGGCCATCCTCCACTGCGCTCCCGGGCCACAGCAGAGAGCTGGCCTGGAAGAGGGGCAACCGGGACAGAATCCGGCGCCCCGACCGGGACTAGAACCCGGTGTGCCGGTGCCGCTAGGCGGAGGATTAGCCTAGTGAGCCGCGGCGCCGGCTGGATCTTGTCTTTCTTTAATTCATCCTCTTTGTGGTAAGCTATTTCCAAAGAGACCACTTGTATTGTAGTCTTTTGCTTCAAATTCTTCAGTTTCTTCAAGATCTGTCCTAACTTTCAAATTATCCACATTAATGCTATAAGCTTCAAACTCTTGAGGTTAACCATTCATGATCTTGACCCCGCTCTCTAGTCTGGCATAAATCTTAAGCAACAATGCAGCCACACTCAATCTCTTGAAGAACACCAGTCATTCTGTATCGTAACAGCATCTGTCTTCAAAAATAGTTTTTTCTTGCTCTAAAATGGACTTTGCCAGCTTCTGTGGTCACATCTCTAAAATCTCAGCTCAAGCATCACTTGCGCAGGAAGCCACCTCTTGGACGCCGCACGCACTGCTCCTAACGTGCATGTTTCTCCTCAATGTGCCTATGCTTGTTTCTATTTTAATCCTTACTGTACCGCACATAATGGCTAATTAGCTTGACAGTCTATTAGAAACCTTCCGAAAGCAGGGACGATTTGTTAGTTGTCTTTATTCTATATTTTGAAGGTAAAAAGTCAACGAGTCTGGCTTATGACTGGATGCAGGGAGCAAAGAAAACACAGGAATGAAGTACAATTTTTGGTTCAAACAAGCGGGTCCAAGGGTCGTGCTGTTAAATAAAAGAGGAAAGTTTCAGATACTTATTACAATGAAGAGGCCAAACAGTCAGTCTTAAGTTCAAGGGGGGAGAGTGACAGGCTTTATTAGTGTCACAGGCACAGAGACAGTAAAATCAAAGCCACGGGACTGGTTATGACTTAAGTCTCCTTAGGGAGACTAAGCGTGACAAACACAGGAAAAAGAAGAATGTGATATTTAGAAAAAGTTATTTAAGAAGGACAGGCTCAAACTATGGAAAGTGTCTCAAAATAATAACATGAAAATCACTGGAGACCCAAATGACAATTTTAGCAGAACATAGAAGACAGAAGCCAGACTGGGGTGTGCCACAGAGAGAATGGGATGTCAAAGTTCAGACACCAAGACAACAATTTTAAGTTTTGTTGAGAAGGGAGCACAGATGGGGCTGGACGCTGTGGCATAGCGGGTTAATGCCCTGGCCTGAAGCGCTGGCATCCCATATGGGCGCCAGCTCGAGACTCGGCTAGTCCACTTCCAATCCAGCTCTGTGCTATGGCCTGGAAAAGCAGTAGAAGATGACCCAAGTCCTTGGGTTCCTGCACTTGCGTGGGAGACCCGGAAGAAGCTCCTAGCTCCTGGTTTTGGATTGGCGCAGCTCTGGCCATTGAAGCCAACTGGGAAGTGAACCAATGGATGGAAAACCTCTTTCTCTCTCTCTCTCTCTCTGCCACTTCTCTCTCTGTGTAACTCTTACTTTCAAATAAATTAGTAAATCTCAAAAAAAAAAAAAAAGGTAGCAGAGAAAGAGGCAAGGATCAAAGGGAGGGGGTAACTGCAGAAGCAGATCCTTGTGTCACACTTTTTTTTTTTTTTTGGACAGGCAGAGTGGACTGTGAGAGAGACAGAGAGAAAGGTCTTCCTTTGCCGTTGGTTCACCCTCCAATGGCCGCCGAGGCCGGCGCGCTGCGGCCGGCGCACCGCACTGATCCGATGGCAGGAGCCAGATACTTATCCTGATCTCCCATGGGGTGCAGGGCCCAAGCACTTGGGCCATCCTTCCCTGCACTCCCTGGCCATAGCAGAGAGCTGGCCTGGAAGAGGGGCAACCGGGACAGAACCGGCGCCCCGACTGGGACTGGAACCTGGTGTGCCAGCGCCGCAAGGCGGAGGATTAGCCTAGTGAGCTGCGGCGCCAGCCTGTGTCACACTTGAACAAATACATTCTACCGAGCAGAATTTTTCATTCTTGAATTTTTCTCAGTTTCATAGGTTTTCAGTATTTATTTGGGAAACGTCTGAACTCTCTTAAGTCCTGGTCCAGAGCTAGCACTGTGGAGTAGCAGACTAAGTCACCGTTTGCCATGTTGGTATCCCACATGGAAGTGCTTGGTTTGAGTCCTGGCTGCTCTGCTGCTTTTTTTTTTTTTTTTTTTTAAGATTTATTTAGTTATTTGAAAGGCAGAGTTACAGAGAGAGGGAACCAGAGAGAGAACGAGATCTTCCATCCACTGGTTCACTCCCCAAAGGGTTGCGACTGCCGGAGCTGGGCCAATCTGAAGCCAGGAGCCAGGAGCTTCTTCTGGTTCTCCCGTGGGGGTACAGGGGCCCGAGCACTTGGGCCATCCTTTGGTGTTTTCCCAGGCCACTAGCAGGGAGCTGGATTGGAAGTGGAGCAGCTGGGACTCAAACCAGGGCCCATATAGTAGTATGCCAGCACTGCAGCTGCGGCCTTGCCCACTATGCCATGGCATCAGCCCTGCTCTGCTTCTTATCCATCTTCCTGCTAATATGCCTGGGAGGGAGTAAATGATGATTCAAGTACTTGGATCCCTGTAACCCACATGGCACACCTGTATGGAGTTCCTGGCTCCTGGTTTCAACATGGTCCAGCCTGGAGGTTGTGGCCATTTGGGAAGTGAACCAGCAAATAGAACAATTCTTCTCTGTCATTCTGCCTTTCAAATAAATCAATCTTTTAAAAAAATAATAATTAAAATAAAGTTTGGTCCAAGATGTTTATGGTAAAAAGGAAAGGGCAGAATTCGGACTCAAACTCAATCTTCACTAACAGGTCATGTAGCCTTAGGCAAATTATGTCTCAGAACCTCCATTTCTTATGGACACAAACTATTTTACAGGAGTGCTGTCAATTCCAGGAGACACTGCGTGTAAATTACTTGGTAGTGTGTGACTCAGGGTGAACTCAAACAACGTTCAATATTAGCATGACTATCTTCAATGGCAGGCAAATACAATCACATGTATGCCACACACAAATACATGGAAGCACATACACTGGAGAGAATTTATTCAGTCATATTCAAACAGAAACATTCAGATCTGGCAAATGATCTTGAAACTCTATCTAGGAACATAAACTATAGTTTATTTCAGTAAAGTATTATTTAATTGAGAGATGTATAAATACAATGGTAAATAAAACAGGCTAATTCTATTTTCTCACATACAACTCATTATTCACATACTAGCCACTCATTCACTTAAAATTTAAGCCGCAGCTCACTAGGCTAATCCTCCGCCTTGCGGTGCCGGAACACCGGGTTCTAGTCCCGGTCGGGGCGTCGGATTCTGTCCCGGTTGCCCCTCTTCCAGGCCAGCTCTCTGCTGTGGCCAGGGAGTACAGGGAAGGATGGCCCAAGTGCTTGGGCCCTGCACCCCATGGGAGACCAGGAAAGGTACCTGGCTCCTGCCATCGGATCAGTGCAGCGCGCCGGCTGCAGCGGCCATTGGAGGGTGAACCAATGGCAAAGGAAGACCTTTCTCTTTGTCTGTCTCTCTCACTGTCCACTCTGCCTGTCCAAAAAAAAAAAAAATTTTAAATCAGATCAGTAAACTCTTATATCCCCCTTGATGGCTTACCACTGTACTTAAAAAAAAAAATACTAGTTTTATTTGCAGTAGCACCGATCTGTTGAAATATCTATCAACATGGCTAGTAGCTACCATATTAGATCACTATGTGGCTGACTGCCATTTGGTCCCAGAAGCCTTTAAAAAAAAAGATTTATTTAATTTATTTGAAAAGGCAGAGTTACAGGGAGGCAGTGGCAGAGAGAGAGGTCTTCCATGCACTGGTTCAATCCCCAAATGGTCACAACAACTGGGGCTGGGCCAATCCCAAGCCAGGAGCCAGGAGCTTCTTCCAGGTCTCCCATGTGGGTGCAGGGGTCCAAACACTTGGGCCATCTTCTACTGCTTTTCATGGCCATAGCAGAGAGCTGGATTGGAAGTGGAGCAGCTGGGACTGTAACCAGCACCCATATGGGATGCCTGCACTGCAGGTGGCGGCTTTACCCACTACACCACAGTGCTGACCCCCCAGAAGCCTTTTAAAAGCCAATCTAAAGTGGCTCTGCTCTCTTCATATTACTCGATTTTTTTCTTGCCTATCACACTTATCACATTTTATCTTCTTAAATTTGTTTAAAAACAATTTTTATTTATTTGAAAGGCAGACAGACAGTACTCCCCAAATGCTCACAACAGCTGGAGCTGAACCAGATCAAAGCCAGGAGCCCAGAACTCAATCTAAGTCCCCTATATTGGTGGCAGGGATCCAACCACTTGGGCCATCACCTGCTGTCTCCCAGGGTACTCATTAACAGGAAGCTGGAATGGGGAGTTGGTCCATGCCTTGAACCTACACGGTATGATACAGGATGCAGGCATCCAAAGCAGCAACTTAACCAAATATTTGTTCCAAGTTATCTGAAAATATTTTATCTATTATTTGTATTTTATTAAAATGTAAGCACCATGAAAACTGTAACTTTTTATTGAATACTGTTATCATCAGTGACTCAAATTGTGCCTGGCACAAAGTAAGTATTTGATAGCTACTACCAAGTACATAAACATACACTTCTGAAAAATCTTTACATAAACTTTAGGTGGGGGAGTGGGTGTTTGGCCTAGAGATTCTGGGAGACAGTGGTAACTCATCACTGTTTTTCTGCCACCCACAAGGGAGATGTGGATTATATTCCTGGCCCTTGGCTTTGGTCCAGGCCCATCCTCAGCTCTTGCGGACATTTGGGGAGTGAATTCATGGATGGGAGCTCTTTCAAAAAAATAAATAAAATTTAAAAAACTGTACGGGGGCAAAGTTATCTTCTCTAATGACTACCCACTGGCACGCAGAAAGCCTGCACAATAGACTACTTCCTCTGGGAAGCATGTATTCCCTGGCACCCCTTGTCTAGCCAGGTTGTCTGTCCCATGATTCTTTAGCATTCAGGGCTTTCCCTATCACAGTCCTTAGTATACTGTGACTGAGATGTTTCTATCTCCTACTGAACTTTTTTTTTTTTTTTTTTTTTTTGACAGGCAGAGTTAGACTGAGAGAGAGAGAGAGAGAAAGGTCTTCCTTTACCGTTGGTTCACCCCCTAAATGGCCGCTACTGTGCCGATCTGAAGCCAGGAGCCAGGTGCTTCCTCCTGGTCTCCCATGCGGGTGCAGGGCCCAAGCACTTGGGCCATCCTCCACTGCACTCCCGGGCCACAGCAGAGAGCTGGACTGGAAGAGGAGCAACTGGGACAGGATCCAGCACCCCAACCGGGACTAAAACCCGGGGTGCCGGCACCGCAGGCGGAGGATTAACTAAGTGAGCCACGGCGCCAGCCTGAACTCTCTTAACTGTAATAAACACATCAACTAACTGAATTTTTTTCACATAATTCATTAACACATGGAAGAGCTGGAAAGTAACTAAGGCTCACGGTCATATGACATAAGCTGATACAGTGGCATTAGCACTACTTCTCACTGGTATGAGGCACTGTCTGAGGCTCCCAGGGAAACATAGGGGAAATGATCCAAAGGATCCAGGATGGGTTGGGGTCACTCTGGACAAGCTCCATTTGGAAGGTCCAGTCCCTCCCCCACCCTGGAATGACACCACAATGCAGCCACCTCTGACATAGCTTGTAACTCTGCTTGCCACATAATGAGTATTCAGACATCTCCTAGCAGGGCCCAAGAGAATACTGTCCTCAGTTTAAAATGTGCCTATCTGCAGTCACTGCTTCTACCACCACCACCAGCACACTTGCTTCCAGTAAGCTGTTAAAGCATGATGGATTACTATGAAGTTCTAGGAGTGCAGAGATATGCTTCACCCGAGGACATTAAAAAAGCTTATCATAAAGTGGCACTTAAATGGCACCCTGATAAAAACCCAGAAAATAAAGAAGAAGCAGAGAGAAAATTCAAAGAAGTAGCCGAGGCATATGAGGTATTATCAAATGATGAAAAGCGGGACATTTATGATAAATATGGCAAAGAAGGATTAAATAGTGAAGACAGAAGTCATTTTGATGATGAATGTGAGCACAGTTTCACATTTCATAAGCCAGATGATGTCTTCAAAGAAATATTTGGTAAAAGGGACCCATTTTCATTTCACTTTTTTGAAGATTCATTTGAGGAACTTTTAAAGGTTCCAAGAAGCTCCTATGGAAGCAGAAGCACAGGCGCAGAACCCTTTTTCTCCACCCCCAGTGAATGGCCAGCTTGGGAGAGCTTTTCTTCGTATGATAGAGGATATTCATCATACGGCTCTCTGGGGCAGGAGGGCCCTACTTCATTCTCTTCACTGGCATTTGATGATAATGGGATGGACAACCACATCTGTGTCACAACTTCAGGCCAAATTGCTCATGACAGAAACATGGGTATCAACACAAAACTAATTGAGAGTGATCAAGAAAGAGAAGTTGAAGATTATGGGGAGTTGAACCCCTTCCTTGCAAATGGTGTGGTAGATATAGAGGGCTTCGCAGAACACAGCTGGAGAAGAGCATCATTCAACCATTACTCACCCAACTGCTACTGTCCCACACACATGTGTCAGTATACTTTTGTGGACAATGACAAGCAAGGTATACCTTGGGTCACCAGCTACTGGGACCCCTCTGTCTTCTCACCAGGGGTCAAAGAAGGTGGTAAGAAAAAGAAAAAGAAGCACAAAGAGGTGAAGAA